>NC_090333.1:50960532-51560532 GCF_035084215.1 Heptranchias perlo
TGAAGGGGGAGGGGAGGAGAAGGGGGAGGGGAGGGGAGGAGAGGGGGAGGGGAGGGGAGGAGAAGGGGGAGGGGAGGAGAAGGGGAGGGGAGGGGAGGAGAAGGGGGAGGGCAGGGGAGGAGAAGGGGAGGGGAGGCGGAGAGGAGGGTGAGAGGGGGAGGGGAGGGGAGGAGAAGGAGGGGAGGAGAAGGGGGGGAGGGGAGGAGAAGGGGGAGGGGAGGAGAAGGGGGGAGGGGAGGAGAAGGGGGGAGGGGAGGAGAAGGGGGGAGGGGAGGAGAAGGGGGGGAGGGGAGGAGAAGGGGGGAGGGGGGGAGAAAGGGGGAGATGGGAGGAGAAGGGGGGGATGGGAGGAGAAGGGGGAGGGGCGGGTGAGAGGGGGCGGGTGAGAGGGGGCGGGTGAGAGGGGGCGGGTGAGAGGGGCGGGTGAGAGGGGGCGGGTGAGAGGGTGAGGGGAGGGTGAGAGGGGGAGGGTGAGAGGGGGAGGGGAAGTGGGGAAGTGAAGTGAGAAGGAGGAGAGAGAGAGAGAGGGGGGAGAGACATCAAGATAGGGGAGGATCAGGCTCAGTGGTGTTGTCCCGGTGGATGGCTGTCTCGCCCTTTAGGTAAGGTGCAGGTGATAACCATTGTCTGTGGAACTATACTCCAGCAAGAAGTCAATGACTTCAGGACAGGAGAAGGGCAAGGGAGAAAATTGGTAGAAAAACAAGGAGGAAAAAATGGCAAAAATAATGATGATATGTGCAGAAAACAATAAAAACTCATAATTAATTGTTAAAATTGTTTCCTTCAGAATGGAATTTCCTTTGCAATTTCGAACCATCTGTCACCCATTTAGCTCCAAAACGATGCTTTGTGAATTTACCATCTCATTTATCAATTACAAAAAAATGAAAGAAAACAGAGGATGTGAAAAAGCTCAGATTTATTAGAACTGAAAACTCTACACAGACAGGAAGAAATGCTGGGTAATTATGGAACAGCCGAAGATCTGAAACAGACGTCCAGGCTTTTCATTGTGGACTTTTCATTTAAATTATTAATAGACAACATATGTTGATGTTGAAAACGTAATGCTTTTTGCTCTCTACCATACATGAATTTTCAGAAATAATAAATGAATGAAGTTTAGTTCATCGTTTACCTTCCCAGAGAGAATCTTTCAATCCTTGTATGGTGGCCACCCACTCCAACAGATCTTCTCTGACAGGGGACACGGAAATGCCCTACAGTTGTATAAAAGTATATTGTATTATTCAAAGACACTCATTTATTTGGATTCATTCCCCCACCTCCAGTTTCCACTCAACATCCAGTGACCCACGCACATGGATGTTGAGTGAGGACAGATTGGGCTCAGTTGTGATGCCTTCCATGGTAAAATAACCTGCCAATACTTACTGTCCTGGCTCACCCGTGAAGACTCACCACTTGGACAAGGTATTGGAGGGTAGCTACCACCCACACAACTGTACCTTAACATGAATCATTGCCTTCAGGAAAGCAAAGGGTAAAGGGAGGAAAACAAATTTCCTTGTAAACCTTGAAATTCCTGTTTATCAGTTAAATTTATGCATTAGTTTATCTGTATCAGTAAATGTTTTGTGTCCAGTCCATATCTGTAAAACATGGGAAAATGAGTTCTATGTGTCTGTATGGCACAAAGCATCTGATTGCTCAAATTTCATACAAAGAATGCTCACTGATGTAAATTTCACTGAGCCAGTCAACAAACAATTATTTCCATATTGGATGGATTGGCTCAAATTTTTTATTCACTAAAATGCAACCAATTCAAAAAAATAGCAACAAGCACAAAATCATTTACATTATTCATCATCTGACTGAAAGATTGTGCGTGCAAGACAGAGTGGGAGATACAAAGACAAAGAGAAGGTGTATGAGGCGTAATGATAGGGTGGCAGAGATAGAGTAGAGAGGGAGCAGAGGGAAGGAAAGACCTATGGAAACAGGCCAAGAAAGAATAGGAACAAGATTACAGACAAACAGAGCCAACAATGAAAGAAACTATGGGGGTTAAATTGGGTCATGTGGCGCCCGTTTTTTAGGTGCTACCCGGCCAACTAGACTCGAAAATGGGTCCGAGATGCGCACACGTTTCCAACGGGAAGTGCGCGGGACGCCATCTTGGTAAAGGGGTTTGCGCGCATGCGCCCAACGACCGCTGGTAGCATTCAGAGCAGGGAGATGATGCCGCGAATCAGTGAGCAACGCTGATTTGAAGCCACTGCAGCCATTTTGCAACTCCACACTCCAGCCAATTGTCTTAACCTCGCACAGCTGAACGCGAAGTTAAACGGCATAAAGGACCCCCCCACCAGCGCTATTTAAAGGGATCATGAAGTACTTCCAGGTTAGTTGCTGGATTATTTCTTTTGGCTTGTGGTGCAATTGTATGCATTTTTGGAGGTTTCCTACACTTGACTAAAGTTTCAGTAAGTACTCCTCAGAGAGTGGTCTGGCTGGTCTTGCTGTACTTTTTGTGTCACCTAAAATATTGTGCTGAAAAAAGTTGCTTCCAGACATGGGTGGCCTGGTAAGGCTTCCTCTGGGCATTGAACATGATTGGGAGAAAGAAGAGAGTCCACACAGAGCAGGACAAGCTGCTAGAAGAGCAGGAGGAGGAGGAAGAGGAGGAGGAGGGTACTCATCAGGAGGCTATATTCACGAAGGCTCTTCAGGGACCAATTCTCTTACCTCAACTTCAGTGATGACCAGTGCATGAGACATCTTCGGTTTACAAAAAAGGTGACACTGAAATCTGTCATCTGCTGCAGCCTCAAAGCAGGGCAAGGACAGCATTGCATGTGGCTGTCAAGTTGACCATGGCTCTTAATTTTTTATCCTTCTAGCTCCTTTCAGGCTGCTGCTGGAGATATAAGCAACATCTCGCAGTTTGCAGTGCACTGTTGTATAAGAGAAGTCACTGAGGCTTTCTATACAATGAGAAACACATTCATCTCATTCCCTCTTGCCAGAGACAAGCAGGAAGAGCGAGCATGAGGTTTTGCATGGATTACAGGCTTCCCCGTGGTGCAGAGTGCCATTGATTGCACGCACATTGCCTTGCATGCTCCTCATCTGAACTCAGCCATATTCATTAACAGAAAGGGATTCCACTCCCCTCAATGTGTGACCACAGGCAGCGCATCATGCAGGTGAATGCCTGCTAACCTGGCAGCAATCATGATTCTTTCATTCTGCAGCAGTCCTCTGTTCCACCTGTATTTGAACCAGCACGGCAAGTGAAAGGCTGGCTGCTGGGCGACAAAGGTTATCCCCTCATGACATGGCTCACAACTCCGGTCAGGAACCACGCACACAGCAGGCCTACAATGAGAGCCAGGTTGCCACAAGGAACATTATAGAGCACACCATCGGCGTCCTCAAGCAACACTTCCATTGCCTGGACTGCTCTGGAGGAACACTGTAGTATTCAGCTGAGTGGATATCGAGATTTGAGGTAGCATGCTGCACGCTGCATAACCTGGCCATTATAGAGAGTCATAGAGAGTTATACAGCACGGATAGAGGCCCTTCGGCCCATCGTGTCCGCGCCGGCCATCAAGCCCTGTCTACTCTAATCCCATATTCCAGCATTTGGTCCGTAGCCTATAGAGTCATAGAGTTATACAAAGCTTTTTGATGCCTTCTATGAGGCGAGAAGCTGAGGAGCAGGGGCATGAGGAAGAGGAGGAGGAAGAGGAAGAGAGGCTGCAACGTTGCCAGGACTCTATGTGATCAGATTATTCATGAATTATACCAGTAACCTCAACTATGTCTCCTTATTCACCAACAGTCCCACACTCCTTACCTTTCCTCTATCATTGACCATTACATTGTCCTCTTTCTGATAATACATATTGAATCCTCCCTCAGTTCACTGCAGAAATAAAAACCACCACCAAATGCAAATTCAAACCCAAATTTATCATAGAATCATAGAAAATTTACGGCACAGAGGGAGGCCATTTGGCTCATCGTGTCCGCACCAGCCGAAAATGAGCCATTAAATAATGCATACAAAATGAGATTATTTACCCTTGTGCGTTTCCTTAGTGCCTGTCTTCCGAGTGCCTTTACCTTTCCTAGTGCTCCTACGAGGTGCTTCTTCAGTGGCTGGAGCTTGGGAGGTGGAAAGCTGACCTTCAATTGAGGAAACTGCAGGTTGCCTTGGAGGACGATCTCGAGCAGCTCAGGGCCTGGCTTCAGACCTCACCATCTCAGCCTGGGCTGCAACAGTCTGGACCGGTTGGTTGACAGGCAACAGCAAGGGCACTGGCAGAGTGGTAAGGGTGGCAGCTGTCATCCTGAGAGAGGCCAGCAGGTTCCTGTTCCATGAAGCCACTGCCACTCTCCCAGGGCAGTGCCTCAGCAATCCTGGTGATCTGTTGGAGAACAGATCACTGGACTGCTGTTAAGCCCCTTTCATCAGTGGTACCTGGAGCCACGATGGCAGCAGTCTGAGCTTCCAAGGCAGCAATCAGACCTTTGATGGAAGCTGTTTGTGCTGCAATGGAAGCTGTGACATCGGTCATCAGACACTGAATCATGGTGGGTTCCACAGGTGTGCTGATGGAGGTGACCACCTATTCCATGTTAGAAAGAATGGGCTCCAAGCTCTGCGCAAAGTCCTATGCCAAGTTGGAGCTGGAGTCCACCACGCTCCCTGACACTGCGCGCAGGCTTTCCAGTGCACCTAGCATTTGGTTGTGTACGGCTATCAGCCACCTTCTGTAGCCTGGACCATCAAAGTCCTCATCTGAATCCTCTGAAGCAGAACTAGTGTGCGGCCTCGCCCTCCAACGAGCTCACATCTGTGGTATCCTTTCCCCTCCCCTCCGCTCTGTCTCCTGCGCACTTGTGGTATCTGAAATGAAAAAGGGACAAGGGTTGGGTTGAGGGTGAGGGGAGAGGAGAAAGTAAGAAGTCCGTGCTTACACCATCTGCAGCACGTGAGTCAGAAGAGATTGTGGGATGAGGGAGATGTGGGATGAGGAAAGGAGGATTGGGTATGCAGAGACTCTCCTCATCGATCCCTCCAGAGCCACCAGTGGCCACGGCCTCAGCGTTGCCCCTTGCCATGATGGCCAGCACTGTTTCCTTCATGCGGGTTAAAACATGTAGGTGTGCTTGTCCTCCTCCATTTTTTTGGTGCTGCCTCCTGTTATGCATCACCTTATCCTGCAAGAAACAGGGAAGTGTGTGAATGAGTGCCTGCAATATGTTTGGGTGATGTGGTTGTCATGGTTGAATAGCTGCCAGTGTGTGTGAGGCTTGCAACAGTGCTAAGTGTGTGAGGGTGAGATAAAGCCTATGAATTGAACGGTTGCGTACTGAATGATAGAGATTGTTGGTAGGTGGGTGATAGGGATGCAGTGTGTGGAGCAGTGGATGAGGCTGGTGATGCAGTTGGTATGATATGCCACATGAAGATTGAACTCACTCACAGTGACAACTCGTGTTAGATCATTAAACTTCTTCTTGCACTGCATCCATGTTCTTGGAGCTATGCTAATGCCATTGGCCTCTGCTGCTACTTCCTCCCACTGCCTCCTGAACATATGTCTCGAGGGCCTCCTGCCCCACTGCGGATACAAGATGTCTCTCCTTCTCTTGCACCAAGGCCTCCAGTGAATTATCAGAAAAACTTGATGCACGCTCTCTCACAGGTTGAGCCATCTTGACAAAATTCTTCAAAATCAATTCACTTCCTGACACCACTTCCAGCAGCCACTATGCACCTCCCCTTTAAGAGGTGCAGACTACCTTTAAGTAGCGCTAGCCACTCGTGGTATCGGGCCCCCTGCTGATGCGTGTAGCCAATGAACAGCACAGGTAATGCTGATTGCATGGTAATCAGCAGGCAGCACCAATTTAACGTCCTGTCTGCAGCGCAACGAAAGGGCGCAGGTTAATTGTGGACCGCGCTCGTTTTCAGGGCTTATCCAATTTAACCCTCTATGAGAGATATAAAGAAAGAGAAACTGAAAGATAGAGAAGGAAACAAAAATAATTCTAGAGTGGGAGACAAACAGAAACAGTTACAGGAAATCAAGTTGACAAAATATGGCAATCCAAATGGTAAAGTGGTAGGAAAGTGACAGATGAGGTCAATCAAAAGGGGATCAAATGACTTTGTTCTGACCCGCAAATTTCATGTGACAATTTTGAGGGAGAAAAATGAGGCAAAGCAGACGTTGTGAAAGTGCAGCCTTTCCTGTTATGGAAGATCAACTAATATAGTAAACCATTAAGACTTACTTACAAAGAGTCTAGCTTCTTGAAGTTGAATATATTCCCTTTCCAGTAACAAGTAAGCCTTGGATTGCATGGCTTTGCAGGCTGATGACTACTGATCAAATGATCAATCTTCTTAATCACGTAAGTGTAAAATAAGACATTATATCCTTCCTCCACCTTTGTAGTGTCAAACAAATCAGAAAGCACAGTTTAATATGTTAAAATAATCTTATATAAATAAATTAAACATAATTAATATTTAAAACCAAACAATATCGCTAATAGGTTGTAGTAGGAGAGGAATAGAGTACAAAGTGGTGCTATATAAAGTGGCCAGATGCCATTTGGAGTTCTTGTACAAACCTGGTTATCTAATCATAGAAAATTATCCAGTTTAATATTGTTGCACCGAGAGCTTGTCTTGCTGGACAGTGATGGACAGGTGTCATGTCACTGAACTGATGTCACCATGTGGTGTGAACACCAGTTTTTTTTCTAACTTTTTATTTTACAAAGTATTTTCGGATAAGATTCCTTCTTTACCATTATATTTTTAATCCCTTTCTTTGCCTGACTTCTGCAGATACGTGACCTGTTCCCAGGAGACCATCAGTACCTTTAAAGCTGACTGCCAACAGCCATGATTCTTTCCTGTGATTTCATAACCTACTAACCCCAACTGTGACCTTGCATGCTCCGTTCACCATATCTCTGTCCAACAAGCTTCCGATGGGAAACTAAATGGAACAGAACTCACACCTGTATCCTTGGCGGTTCTGTGGCCTGCTAATATTCAGCACCTCCATGCTGCCTAGAAAATCCCTTTAATCTGGCAATTATAAACAAAAGCTTACATGGGTTCATGATTTAAAAGACATTTTAAAGGGCAACTCCCCTGTCTTTTTTTTTGGTCTCCACTTCCCATCTTTGAAGCCTCTACCAATATCATTCAAAAACCAGCTTCAACAAAGAGTCACAAGGCGTTGCACCACACAACAACATGACACAAGCTTGTGCCTGTAATTCTCAAACATCTCTATTGAAAGTTTACATTACAACAGTGGCTACACTTCAAAAAGTACACCATTGGCTGTGAAGCGCTTTGGGACGTTCTGAGAACACCACCTGCACGTTCTCCTCCAAGTCACACACCATCCCGACTTGGAAATATATCGCAGTTCCTTCATCGTCGCTGGGTCAAAATCCTGGAACTCCCTACCTAACAGCACTGGGAGAACTTTCACCATACGGACTGCAGCGGTTCAAGAAGGCGGCTCACCACCACCTTCTCAAGGGCAATTAGGGATGGGCAATAAATGCTGGCCTCGCCAGCGACGCCCACATCCCATGAACGAATAAAAAAAAGAGATAGTGAGAAGCGCTATATAAATGCAAATTCTTTCTTTTGTACTGTAGGGGTCTCTGAGCTGAGGGCAGATGCTTCCCCATGAGGAGAGAGAGGGTAATTCATTTTGGGCCACTGCTACCTGCCAATTTCAGAATGACAACGATTAGTTTCCATTCCCAACTCCAATCCAGAGTGTACAAAACCTGTTTGATCTTAAAACAGACTTACTGACACTTAATACCACTTCATAAAGACAGAGTGGCGGGGGAGGGTTCAGGTAAGGGTAAATTTATAAATCTAAAGAGAAAAGTCAAGGACATAGAGCAGTGTAGCGATTTGTGTAAAGATAAGCAGAGTATGTGAGGAAGGGACAGAGAGTTTAACAGTAATAGTGCATCAGTGAATAAGGTCAAATCAGGGAAAAATAGTAAAAAGTAAAAATTAAAGCCGCTTTATCTGAATGCACAAAGCATTCGTAACAAGATAGATGAATTAATGGCACAAATAGAGATAAATGGCCTAATGATCTAATAGCCATTACTGAGACATGGTTGCAAGGTGACCAAGGTTGGGAACTAAATATTCCAGGGTACTTGACTTTTCAAAAAGACAGACAAAATGGAAAAGGAACGGGGGATAGCCCTGATAATAAAGGATGACATAAAGACAGTGGTGAGAAAGGATCTTGGCTCAGAAGATCAGGAAGTAGAATCAGTATGGGTGGAGATATGAAATAACAAGGGGCAGAAAACACTTGTGGGAGTGGTTTATAGGCCCCCTAACAGTAGTTATATTGTTGGACAGAGTATCAATCAATAAATAAGAGAAGCTTGTAACAAGGGTAATGCAATAATTGTGGGGGACGTTAATCTCCATATGGACTGGGCAAATCAAACTGGCAAAAGTAGTTTGAAGGACGAGTTCATGGAATGCATTCGAGACAGTTTCCTAGAACGATACATCGTGGAACCAACCAGGGAATAGGCTATTTTAGATTTTGTCTTGTGTAATGAGACAGGGTTAATTAGTAATCTCATAGTAAGGGATCCTCTGGGGAAGAGTGATCATAATATGATAGAATTTCACAATGAGTTTGAGAGTGACGTGCTTAAGTCCGAAACTAGAGTCTTAAACTTAAACAAAGCCAATTACATAGATATGAGGGGCATGTTGGCTATAGTTGATTGGGAAATTAAATTAAAAGATATGATGGTAGATAAGCAATGGCAAGCAATTAAAAATTTCAGAATTCTCAACGAATATACATTCCATTGAGGAATAAAAACTGCACAGGAAAAGTGATCCATCCGTGGCTAACTAAAGAAATTAAGGATAGTATTAGACTAAAAGAAGAGGCTTATAATGTTGCCAAGAAGAGTAGTAAGCCTGAGGATTGGGAGAGTTTTAGAAACCAGCAAAGGATGAGCAAAAAATTGATAAAGAGGGCAAAAGTAGGATATGAGAGTAAACTAGCAAGAAATATAAAAACAGATTGTAAGAGCTTCTACAAGTATGTAAAAAGGAAGAGTGTAGTTAAAGTAAACATGGGTCCCTTAGAGGCTGAGACAGGAGAAATTATAATGGGGAATAAGAAAATGGCAGAGACGTAAAACAAATATTTTGTATCTGTCTTCACAGTAGAAGACACAAAAATGATACTAGAAATAGTGGGGAACCAAGGGTCTAATGAGATGGAGGAACTTAAAGTAATTAAGATTAGTGAAGAAAAAGTACTAGAGGAATTAATGGGACTAAAAGCTGACAAATCCCCTGAACCTGATGGCCCAAATCCTAGGGTTCTAAGAGAGATGGCTGCAGAGATAATGGATGCATTGGTTTTGATCTTCCAGAATTCTCTAGATTCTAGAACGGTCCCAGCAGATTGGAAGGTAGCAAATGTAACATCGCTATTCAAGAAAGGAGGGAAGAGAGAAAACGGAACTACAGGCCAGTTAGCCCAACATCAGTCGTCAGGAAAATGCTGGAATCCATTATTAAGGACGTGGCACTCAGAAAATCATAATATGATTATGCAGAGTCAACATGGTTTTATGAAAGGGAAATAGTGTTTGACAAATCTATTAGAGTTTTTTGAGGATGTAACCAGCAGGGTAGATAAAGGGGAACCAGTGGATGTAGTATATTTGGATTTTCAAAAGGCACTTGATAACGTGCCACACAAAAGATTGTTTCACAAGATAAGGATTCATGAGGTTGGGGGTAATATATTAGCATGGATAGAGGATTGGTTAACGGACAGAAAACAGAGAGTAGGAATAAACGGGTCTTTTCCAGGTTGGCAGGCTGTAACTAGTGGGGTGCCGCAAGGATCGGTGTTTGGGTCTCAGCTGTTTACAATCTATATTAATGACTTAGATGAAGGAACAGAGTGTAATGTATCCAAGTTTGCTGACACTACAAAGCTAGGTGGGAAAGTAAACTGTGAGGAGGACACAAAGAGTTTGTAAAGGGATATGGATAGGTTAAGTGATTGGGCTAGAAGGTGGCAGATGGAGTATAATGTGGGGAAATGAGAGGTTATTCACTTTGGTAGGAAGAATAAAAAAACAGAATATTTTTTAAATGGTGAGAAACTATTAAATGTTGGTGTTCAGAGGGATTTGGGTGTCCTTATACAAGAAACGCAGAAAGTTAACATGCAGGTGCAGCAAGCAATTGGGAAGGTAAATGGTATGTTGGCCTTTAATGCAAGGGGGTTGGAGTACAAGAGTAAGGAAGTCTTGCTGCAATTGTACAAGGCTTTTGTGAGACCACACCTGGAGTACTATATACAGTTTTGGTCTCCTTACCTAGGGAAGGATATACTTGCTTTAAAGGCGGTGCAATGAAGGTTCACTAGATTGATTCCTGGGATGAGAGAGTTGTCCTATGAGGAGAAGTTGAGTAGAATGGGCCTATACTCTCGAGTTAAAAAGAATGAGAGGTGATCTCATTGAAAAATATAAGATTCTGAGAGGGCTTGACAGGGTAGATGCTGAGAGGCTGTTTTCTCTGGCTGGAGAGTCTAGATCTCGGGGGCACAGTTGCAGGATAAGGGGTCGGCCATTTAGGACTGAGATGAGGAGGAATTTCTTCACTCAGAGGGTCGTGAATATTTGGAACTCTCTACTCGAGAGGGCTCTGGATGCTGAGTCGTTCAAGGCTGAGAGACAGATTTTTAGACTGTAGCAGAATCAAGGGATATGGGGATCGGGCAGGAAAGTAGAGTTGAGGTCAAAGATCAGCCATGATCTGATTGAATGGCAGAGCAGGCTCGAGGGGCCTATTTCTTATGTTCTTAATGTTTTTAATGTTTAAAGATATCGCCTTTGAACCAGCGCCACATGGATATAAAATGATTCTTTAGCGTGGATGAGGTAAAAATCAGATCAGCCACGATCTCACCAAATGGGGGAGCAGGGTCGAGCGGCCGAATGCTGCTCCTATCTCTTATGGTCTTATGGATGTGGGTTTATTTTACGAATAAATAAAACGTTAAAGTTTCTCCACCTTAAATATATGGTGAAACCCACAGTGATGACCCTCCTGACCCAGGGGCCGCTTCACTGGGACATTCCTGGGCTTCGGGCTCTCCGGACCCTCAGCAAACAGCACTCACCATTGGGGGGAGGAGGGCGCCCCGATCTCCGCCGATTCTCCCCGGTTTCCAGGGACGTTTTCCCTTGAATTCGGTGCCTGAACCCGCGAAGTTTGGAGACCGGAAGTGTTGTGTTGGTTGCCAAGCAACGAGTCGCTGGTTCTTCCAGCAGGAGCCGCCTGCCGGGCGCAAGCGGTCAGTGCAGCGCAGAGACCCAAACCCACCTCAGGTCAAGGGCAGTGCAGAGACCCAAACCCACCTCTGGTCAGTGCAGTGCAGAGACCCAAACCCACCTCTGGTCAGTGCAGTGCAGAGACCCAAACCCACCTCAGGTCAAGGGCAGTGCAGAGACCCAAACCCACCTCTGGTCAAGGGCAGCGCAGAGACCCAAACCCACCTCAGGTCAAGGGCAGTGCAGAGACCCAAACCCACCTCAGGTCAAGGGCAGTGCAGAGACCCAAACCCACCTCTGGTCAAGGGCAGCGCAGAGACCCAAACCCACCTCAGGTCAAGGGCAGTGCAGAGACCCAAACCCACCTCTGGTCAGTGCAGCGGAGAGACCCAAACCCACCTCAGGTCAAGGGCAGTGCAGAGACCCAAACCCACCTCTGGTCAGTGCAGCGCAGAGACCCAAACCCACCTCAGGTCAAGGGCAGTGCAGAGACCCAAACCCACCTCAGGTCAAGGGCAGTGCAGAGACCCAAACCCACCTCTGGTCAGTGCAGCGGAGAGACCCAAACCCACCTCTGGTCAAGGGCAGTGCAGAGACCCAAACCCACCTCTGGTCAGTGCAGTGCAGAGACCCAAACCCACCTCTGGTCAGTGCAGTGCAGAGACCCAAACCCACCTCAGGTCAAGGGCAGTGCAGAGACCCAAACCCACCTCTGGTCAAGGGCAGCGCAGAGACCCAAACCCACCTCAGGTCAAGGGCAGTGCAGAGACCCAAACCCACCTCAGGTCAAGGGCAGTGCAGAGACCCAAACCCACCTCTGGTCAAGGGCAGCGCAGAGACCCAAACCCACCTCAGGTCAAGGGCAGTGCAGAGACCCAAACCCACCTCTGGTCAGTGCAGCGGAGAGACCCAAACCCACCTCAGGTCAAGGGCAGTGCAGAGACCCAAACCCACCTCTGGTCAGTGCAGCGCAGAGACCCAAACCCACCTCAGGTCAAGGGCAGTGCAGAGACCCAAACCCACCTCAGGTCAAGGGCAGTGCAGAGACCCAAACCCACCTCTGGTCAGTGCAGCGGAGAGACCCAAACCCACCTCTGGTCAAGGGCAGTGCAGAGACCCACACCCACCTCAGGTCAAGGGGCAGTGCAAAGACCCAAACCCACCTCTGGTCAAGGGGCAGCGCAGAGACCCAAACCCACCTCAGGTCAAGGGCAGTGCAGAGACCCAAACCCACCTCAGGTCAAGGGCAGTGCAGAGACCCAAACCCACCTCTGGTCAAGGGCAGCGCAGAGACCCAAACCCACCTCAGGTCAAGGGCAGTGCAGAGACCCAAACCCACCTCTGGTCAGTGCAGCGGAGAGACCCAAACCAACCTCTGGTCAAGGGGCAGCGCAGAGACCCAAACCCACCTCAGGTCAAGGGCAGTGCAGAGACCCAAACCCACCTCAGGTCAAGGGCAGTGCAGAGACCCAAACCCACCTCTGGTCAAGGGCAGCGCAGAGACCCAAACCCACCTCAGGTCAAGGGCAGTGCAGAGACCCAAACCCACCTCTGGTCAGTGCAGCGGAGAGACCCAAACCCACCTCTGGTCAAGGGCAGTGCAGAGACCCACACCCACCTCAGGTCAAGGGCAGTGCAGAGACCCACACCCACCTCTGGTCAGTGCAGCGCAGAGACCCAAACCCACCTCAGGTCAAGGGCAGTGCAGAGACCCACACCCACCTCAGGTCAAGGGCAGCGCAGAGACCCACACCCACCTCAGGTCAAGGGCAGTGCAGAGACCCACACCCACCTCTGGTCAGTGCAGCGCAGAGACCCAAACCCACCTCAGGTCAAGGGCGGCGCAGAGACCCAAACCCACCTCAGGTCAAGGGCAGTGCAGAGACCCACACCCACCTCAGGTCAAGGGCAGCGCAGAGACCCACACCCACCTCTGGTCAAGGGCAGTGCAGAGACCCAAACCCACCTCTGGTCAAGGGGCAGTGCAGAGACCCAAACCCACCTCTGGTCAAGGGGAAGTGCAGAGACCCAAACCCACCTCTGGTCAAGGGGCAGTGCAGAGACCCAAACCCACCTCTGGTCAAGGGGCAGTGCAGAGACCCAAACCCACCTCTGGTCAAGGGGCAGTGCAGAGACCCAAACCCACCACTGGTCAAGGGGCAGCGCAGAGACCAAAACCCACCTCAGGTCAAGGGCAGTGCAGAGACCCAAACCCACCTCAGGTCAAGGGCAGCGCAGAGACCCAAACCCACCTCAGGTCAAGGGCAGTGCAGAGACCCAAACCCACCTCAGGTCAAGGGCAGCGCAGAGACCCAAACCCACCTCAGGTCAAGGGCAGTGCAGAGACCCAAACCCACCTCTGGTCAAGGGGCAGCGCAGAGACCCAAACCCACCTCTGGTCAAGGGGCAGTGCAGAGACCCAAACCCACCTCTGGTCAAGGGGCAGTGCAAAGACCCAAACCCACCTCTGGCCAAGGGGCAGCGCAGAGACCAAAACCCACCTCAGGTCAAGGGCAGTGCAGAGACCCAAACCCACCTCAGGTCAAGGGGCAGTGCAGAGACCCAAACCCACCTCAGGTCAAGCGCAGCGCAGAGACCCAAACCCACCTCAGGTCAAGGGCAGTGCAGAGACCCAAACCCACCTCAGGTCAAGGGCAGTGCAGAGACCCAAACCCACCTCAGGTCAAGGGCAGTGCAGAGACCCAAACCCACCTCAGGTCAAGGGCAGTGGAGAGACCCAAACCCACCTCAGGTCAAGGGCAGTGCAGAGACCGAAACCCACCTCAGGTCAAAGGCAGTGCAGAGACCCACACCCACCTCAGGTCAAGGGCAGTGCAGAGACCGAAACCCACCTCTGGTCAGTGCAGCGCAGAGACCCACACTCACCTCAGGTCAAGGGCAGTGCAGAGACCCACACCCACCTCAGGTCAAGGGCAGTGCAGAGACCCAAACCCACCTCAGGTCAAGGGCAGCGCAGAGACCCAAACCCACCTCAGGTCAAGGGCAGTGCAGAGACCCACACCCACCTCTGGTCAGTGCAGCGCAGAGACCCAAACCCACCTCTGGTCAAGGGCAGCGCAGAGACCCACACCCACCTCTGGTCAAGGGCAGTGCAGAGACCCACACCCACCTCTGGTCAGTGCAGCGCAGAGACCCAAACCCACCTCAGGTCAAGGGCAGTGCAGAGACCCAAACCCACCTCAGGTCAATGGCAGTGCAGAGACCCAAACCCACCTCTGGTCAAGGGCAGTGCAGAGACCTAAACCCACTTCAGGTCAAGGGCAGTGCAGAGACCCAAAATCACCTCAGGTCAATGGCAGCGCGGGGAATTGACTCCAAACCCACCTCAGGTCAAGGGCAGTGCAGAGACCCAAACCCACCTCAGGTCAAGGGCAGTGCAGAGACCCAAACGCACCTCAGGTCAAGGGCAGTGCAGAGACCCACACCCACCTCTGGTCAGTGCAGTGCAGAGACCCACACCCACCTCTGGTCAAGGGCAGTGCAGAGACCCACACCCACCTCTGGTCAGTGCAGCGCAGAGACCCAAACCCACCTCAGGTCAAGGGCAGTGCAGAGACCCAAACCCACCTCAGGTCAAGGGCAGTGCAGAGACCCAAACCCACCTCTGGTCAAGGGCAGTGCAGAGACCTAAACCCACTTCAAGTCAAGGGCAGTGCAGAGACCCAAACCCACCTCAGGTCAAGGGCAGTGCAGAGACCCAAAATCACCTCAGGTCAACGGCAGTGCAGAGACCCAAACCCACCTCAGGTCAAGGGCAGCGCGGGGAATTGACTCCAAACCCACCTCAGGTCAAGGGCAGAACATGGAACCCATGTCAAATTTCACTCAAACCTAGCTCTTAATTCTTCCAAAACAAACATCAAAACAACACAAAATCCACCCCACGCCTACTAATGAACCCAACTGTAATCGAGCGAATATAACCTGAGGGTTCCGATGGTAAACACAAATCACTTAATGATGTCATCTACCCTTGAAATTTGGTTACTGTCTTATAATTCAAACTTCAAACTAACAATTCTCAGGTAAGATTGGGACTTGAAGGATTGTTTCTTTTGCTATAGAGTGGAGGATATATGAAATAGACTCTCAGCTAATATTATGGCAATTCTTATTAAAAAAAGAGCTGGATAAATATCTGGATTGTAGGTCATAAAAATATGTGCAGTAGGATATGTTGCATGGAAGAGGATGGTTATTGGGGTGGTGGAACCAGGGAAATGTCATGCCAAGGAAGACAAGTCATCAAGGATGTGTAACATTAGATAGGTAGTCGGGAGTTGAATTTGCAGAGACTTTCCTCAGGAGACTGAATGGGCTGATTCCATGGTACATGGAATGAGCAAGTTGTTTGGGCCAAATGGCGTTTTCAACAACAGCAACTTGCCTTTAACGTAGTAAAACATCCAAAGCCGCTTCACAGGAGCATTATCAAACAAAATTTGACACTGAGCCACATAAGGAACGTTAGGACAGGCTTGGTCAAAGAGGTAGGTTTTAAGTAGCATCTTAAAGGAGGAGAGAGAGGTAGAGAGACGGAGAGGATTAGGGAGGGAATTCCACAGCTTAGGGCCTAGGCAGCTGAAGGCACGGCCATCAATGGTGGAGTGATTAAAATTGGGGATGCGCAAGAGGCAAGAATGGGAGGAGAGCAGAGATTTCGGAGGGTTGTAGGGCTGGAGGAGGTTAGAGATAGGGAGGGGCAAGGCCATGGAGTGATTTGAAAACAAGGATGAGATTTTTAAAATCACAGCATTCCCAGATTGGGAGCCAATGTAGGTCAGCAAACACAGGGGTGATGGGTGAATGAGATTTGGTGTGAGTTAGGATACGGGCAGCAGAGATTTGAATGAGCTCAAGTTTATGGAGGGTGGAAGATGGGAGGCCGGCCAGGAGAGCATTGGAACAGTCAAGCCTGGAGGTAACAAAGGCATGAATGAGGGGTTCAGCAGCAAATGAGCTGAGGCAGGGGTGGAAACGGGCGATGTTACGGAGGTGGAAGTAGGTAGTCTTGGTGATGAAGTGGCTATGTGGTCATAAGTTCATCTCAGGGTCAAATAGGACTCCAAGGTTGCGAACGGTTTGGTTCAGCCTCAGACAGTGGCCAGGGAGAGGGATGGAATCTGTGGCTAGGGAATGGAGTTTGAGGCAGGGACCGAAGACAATGGCTTCGGTCTTCTCAATATTTAGTTAGAGGAAATTGTTGCTCATCCAGTACTGGATGTCGGACAAGCAGTGTAACAAATTGGAGTTAGTGGAGGGGTCGAGGGAGGTGGTGGTGAGATAGAGCTGGGTGTCGTCAGCGTACATGGGGAATCTGACGTGTTTTCGGATGCTGTCATCGAGGGACAGCATGTCGATGAGAAATAGGAGGGGGCCAAGGATAGATCCTTGGGGGATTCCAGAGGTAATGTTACGGGAGCGGGATGAGATGGTGATTCTCAGGCTACGACTAGATAAAGAATTCCTATTTTGTGCTCCCTTATGTTTTGATTAGAGGGGCACATTCTTATATTAAAGCCATGTTATGATGGTTTCATTAGAACATATTTCTTCATGCATATCCTTTATGGACATATATATGCAATAAAATACATAAAATAATCACTTTTGTCATAATATTTAGAACAATACTGGGCAGACTGACAGAAGTGATCATGTGGTTGAGGAAAGCGGGGAGAGGTATAGTTGGGTGCCATCAGCATATACTGAAAGTTGACCCTGTGCCTACAGATGATGTCACTGAGGGGCAGCATGTAGATAAGGAAAAGGAGGAGACCAAGGATAGATCCTTGGGGCACTCCAGAGGTGCCCTTTGGGGTGGATAACAGGAAAAGACGACATTGTTGGAGATGCACTGGCTGCATTTGGATAAGTAGACGCAAAGGCAATCCCGTGGAGCTGGGCGGTGGAGGAAAGGCAGTGCAGGAGGATGGCCTGGTCAATCATATCAAACGCTGCAGAGAAATCTAGGAGGGCAAGGAGGGATAATGTATCATGGGTGGTCACAGTCCCAAAGGATTTCATTCGTGACTTTGGCCAGGACTGTCTCGGTGCTGTGAGAGGGGTGGAAGCTGGTCTGAAGGTGATTTGAACAGAAATTTTTGGAAAAGCTGGGCACAGAACAGGGAGGCCGTGACATATTTGAGCACATTAGAGGGAAGTTAGAGATCTGACAACAGTTGGAGAGGATGGATGAGTCAAGCCTGGGCTTTTTGAGGGGGTGATGACGGTAGTTTTGAAAGTGTGTCTGCAGAGAAAGCTATCAACAGTGTTGGCAAGCATGGAGCCCAGGAGGGACAACTGGGTGGTTGTGTGAGGAGGGGATTGAGCAAGCAGGAGGTGGTTCTCATGCAAAAGCTCAGCTTGGAGAAGACAGGGTGGGAGATGAAGGGGAGATAGCAGCAGGGGCACCTGCACAGACGGTCTCATTCTTAGAGAGAAGAAATCCACGAGCTCTTCGTGCTTAGTATTGTAGGCAAGGGTGAAAGGATGGGAAAAGGGGCTTGAGGAAACAGTTTGTCATGGAGAAAAGGAACTTTGGGTTGTCTTTCCCCTCCAGGATGGTCCTGGAGTATACAAAGATTTGGTTGAACAGAGGCAAAATGGTAATGTTTAACATAGTAGAACCAGATCTGATAAATAATTGCCTGGCCAGTCATGTATTAGGTGCACTTAAGTTTGCAGCTCTCAGACTTAATGGAGTGAAGGTGGGGACTACATTAGGGCAAATAGCATGTACACTGAGTGATTTGGTGGGAATGAGAGTGTAGAATTCAGAGGAGGGAGCAGTTTAGCAGGTTAACAGTGGCATAGAGTGGAGGGTCATGATGGGTGGAGGGCCAGAGAAGGGGGACCTGGCAGTTTCAGAGAGAACTAATGAGGAAGCTGGGGGAAAAGTAATTTCTGGGGATGGATAGCGAGGTTAGAGGTTTGGGGATAGGTAGGGAGATGTGGCTGATGAGAAAATGGCCACAGATTGTCTTGTTGGTGATCAAAACTTAGAACAGAGAATAGAGAGATGTTTAGGTCAAGGGGATGGCCATGGGTTGCCTCTAAACTCGACTATTCCAATGCTGTCCTGGCCAGCCTCCCACCTTGCACCCTCTGTAAACTTGAGCTCATCTAAAACTCTGCTGCCCGTATCCTAACTCACGCCTAATCCCGTTCACCCATCACTCCATGCTCGCTGGCCTACATTGGCTGTCGATCTGGCATCGGCTCAATTTTAAAATTCTCATCCTTGTTTTCAGATCCCTCCATGGCCTTGCCCCTCCCTATCTCTGCAACCTTCTCCAGCCCTATAACCCCCCAATATCTCTGCGCTCCTCCAATTCTGGCCTCTTGCGCAGCCCCGATTTTAATCGCTTCACCATTGGCAGCTGTGTCTTCAGCTGCCTCAGCCCTAAGCTCTGGAATTCCCTCCCTAAACCTCTCTACCTCTCTCTGCTCCTTTAAGACGCTCTTTAAAACCTACCACTTTTTTTGGTCACCTGTCCTAATATCTCATGTGGATCGGTGTCAATTTTTGTTTGATGATGTTCCTGTGAAGCACCTTGGGACATTTTACTGTGTTAATGGCACTATATAAATGCAAGTTGTTGTTGGTGTGGGTGGGAGAATTTGCGAGATGGGTGAGATTGAGTGAGGATAGATGAGTTACAGATTAATGAGTTTTCCTAAGTTACTTTGTGGAATGGATCAACTAACAGCCCTCATCTCGTAATCCAGAGACAGGGAGCCCTCTCACTTATACCCACCTGCAGCCCTTTAAGCAGCTCTTGTTGACTGACATACAAAAGTTCTATTGCAAGTGTCTTGTGCAGGAATCAATTGTTGCCTCAGCCTCCACTCTTTCCATATTGAAAGAAATGATCGCAGAAATGACCTTATCATTACAAGCTACAACACCAAACACTCCTTGATCAACAAAACATTTTTATGAGGTTAAAAGGTGTTTCACACATAACACTCCAAGTGTATTGTGTTTGTAGAAAGTCAAGACAAGGGATCAATTTTAAGAGTTGCATGACCATTAAAAATAACACACAAATGCTGACAGAAAGAAATGCCACTTAAAAGTTGCATGATCCCCTAACGCGAAATTATTAACATTTATCAAGGTAATGCAATTATAAACAAACTGTAGTATAAATCAAGCCAATTTATAATTTAGAGGATATTTAAACTTTGTTGCATTGTCGCAATGTTCATTTCAAAACAAAATATTTGTAATCCCGTGAAATTGTCGCTGATGGATGTCCAATTACAACAGTGCAAAGCATTCTGATCTCCGAGATTGGTCTTTAGTTGTTCTACTCGCATAACATTCAAAAACATTTTAAAATAGGGACATTGAGCAACTCTTAATATCTCAGTGGGTAAATGTACTGTCCAGTGTCAAGCTCCACTGTACAAAGTAGGAAGGTCCCAGGTTTGATCCATGGTCTGTGCTTAATTAGCTGATGTCAGCAGGAGTGGTAATGGGTCATTACAATTGGCCTTATTGCACATGGGGGTTTGGGAGGGAATCATCAGTCAGGGTTCCTGCTCCTGATTGCTATCCAGTAACCCCTTTTGGAAAGTATGCATGTGTGCACATCAGGGCGAATCAGGGGGAAAATTCTCCAGTGGTTGGAGTCTTACCAAGCACAAAGGAAATTTTAGTGGTTGTTGGGGGCCAATCATCTCAGCCCCAGGACGTAGTTGCAGGAATTCCTCAGGGCAGTGTCCTAGGCCCAACCATCTTCAGCTGCTTCATCAATGCCCTTCCCTCCATCATAAGTGGGGATGTTTGCTGATGATTGCACAGTGTTCAGTTCCATTCGCAACCCCTCAGATAATGAAGCAGTCCGTGCCCGCATGCAGCAAGACCTGGATAACATCCAGGCTTGGGCTCACAAGTGGCAAGTAACATTCGCGCCAGATAAGTGCCAGGCAATGACCATCTCCAACAAGAGAGAGTCTAACCACCTCCCCTTGACATTCAACGGCATTACCATCGCTGAGTCCCCCTAGGGGTCACCTTTGACCAGAAACTTAACTGGACCAGCCACATAAAAACTGTGGCTACAAGAGCAGGCCAGAGGCTGGGTATTCTGCGGCGAGTGATTCACCTCCTGACTCCTCAAAGCCTTCCACCATCTACAAGGCACAAGTCAGGAGTGTGATGGAATACTCTCAAGAAGCTTGACACCATTCAGGACAAAGCAGTCCGCTTGACTGGCACCCCACCCACCACCTTAAACATTCACACCCTCCACCACTGGCACACCATGGCCGCGGTGTGTACCATCTACAAGATGCACTGCAGGAACTCGCCGAGGCTCCTTCGACAGCAGCTCCCAAACCTGCGACCTCTACCACCTGGAAGGACAAGGGCAGTAGGCGCATAGGAACACCACCACCTGCACGTTCCCCTCCAAGTCACACTCCATCCTGATTTGGAAATATATCGCTGTTCCTTCATAGTCACTGGGTTAAAGTCTTGGACCTCCCTACCTATTAGCACTGTGGGAGAACCTTCACCACATGGACTGCAGCGGTTCAAGAAGGCGGCTCACCACCACCTTCTCAAGGGCAATTAGGGATGGGCAATAAAGCCGGCCTTGCCAGCGACGCCCACATCCCATGAATGAATTTAAAAAATGGCGAGGGCAGAATCGGCTTTGGTGTTAAGGTCCCCCATAGTCAAATCGCCTTCCAACCCTCACTGGGCTTATACATGAAGTATAAGTAGTGGAGAGCTATTGGCAACTGTGGAATTGTACCCCCAACATGAGTCAGTGTCTTCAAGAGAGAAAAGAATAAAAAGGAGGAAAATTGGGGAATAAAAAGGAATCTGAGTAATTTTATATTTGTTGTTACAGCTCTTTTGATGGAAGATATGGTTTCACTAAGCTTCTCTCATCTTTCCTCACCTACTCATTAATCACTGGTTCATCTGCTACTTAGAAAAAAAAACTTGTTCTGAGCTTCTCTAGCCCCTGTGAATTGTAAAAGCGATGACATAAACTTGGTGTGCACTGAGTGCAAGAACTAATCCGAACAGGAAGTAACGAATAAGGTAAAGTTTTCCCATGTGGGACAGGCACCAGTACCTTGCAAAAGTGGCCATTCTTCATCATGTGAGCAACAGGGAGTGTTGGAAAACTTTTGAACGTGGGTTATAGGTGGAGCCAAAGGGATGGGGGAAATCACAGCCAAGCTTGATCCAGTCCTCTCCTAACAAAGTCACAATCCAACACGTGTGATCAGGAGTGGGGAACCCTGAAAAATTTTGTCCTCTCCAGCTCAGACTTAAAGCATCCTTAATGCAGCACAGATCAGGAATTGAATCTGGGATATTCTGATGTATATGGCTCAGTATAACACCAGGCAATGCATTTGCCCACTAAGCCATCTAGAGAATGTTATCAAATGATAATGAGAAAAATGTGTGTGATCTCTCAATGTTCAGTTTATGTTGAAATTAACTTCAAGTCAGAGCAAATCCTCAGCTAGTAGACAGAAACAAAATCAAAGGAATTTATAGTTCGGGTCAAAAATAGTTGGCCCCGACCCCAAACCCTCATTAAAGCTGTTTCCATTTATAATATTGCACAGTCTACTTGGTAAATGCAAGACCTGATGTAATTCTTCTTTATACAATTAATTACTCACAAAGAGCAGTCATTTGAGGACTGCTAAAGCACATCTGAAATGCTATTGATCTTATCTTTTGGATGAGAGATTCAATCTCATTCAAAAGTATAGCCAGGATTTCCAGGTGGAAGATGCTGTTCTGATTATTGTCTCGCTTTATGATCATCAAAGCAAGCCTGGGCTATTTTCTGCAATCTTCCTGCAGCAGTGGTAATAATTTACCAGTCCTGTTGACATCTTAGGTAAATTGGGGGCAGTGGGAAGTAAAATAGCAGTAATTGGTGACTACCAAACATTTTCTGATTTGGTACATGAGCAGTTTCAAGATAACTTAAGGGAACCCTCAACGCTGCTCTGCCAACTTAATTTGTTTAACATGCCTGAATAAATCAGTGGAGTCTTGTCCTCAGTGATGCAAACTCCAGCTATGCAGGATAACAGCGACCAAGAGTTTTTTTCCTTACCTCCTTTCCTGAAGATGTTGACTCATCACTGGAATACAGTTCCACGGGTGCTGGCTACCGTCTGGTACTTTGTTCAGGTATTGCTTATTCGTGTGCGAGCCTTTACAGAAAATGTTGGCGGGCTATTTGATTGTAGAGGGCAACATAATTGTGCCGAATCCTGTCTGCACTCGACATTTCCAGCAGATACTGGACAATGATCAGGCACTGGAACTCAGACCAATTACTCCACCCCACTACTAATCCAGGTATTAAGTGCCTGAACACCACCAGTAGTAAATTAAAATATTTAAACAAGGTTCTTACTACATTGTATATTGTCTTTTTTCCTTTTCAAAATTTTCTGCAGCTTTTCATTTTCTCTTCTGAATTTTGTTTTTAATTTCTG
Organism: Heptranchias perlo; assembly: GCF_035084215.1. NCBI lineage: Eukaryota > Metazoa > Chordata > Chondrichthyes > Hexanchiformes > Hexanchidae > Heptranchias > Heptranchias perlo. The sequence continues at coordinate 50,983,429 of NC_090333.1, forward strand.
AGACTGGATGTATGGCTTTCTCTAATTCCCATATCTTTCAAGCTTCAACCTCAACAAAGTAAATGCAGATGAAATTTCATCTGGGAATTTCAACCCAATTTATTGTGCTTTATCAAAACAAAGTTTCATAAGAAAATTGTCTATGTTTGTGTTTGGTTTTCTTTGTTCAATTTTCCCTTCTTTTTAAATTTCCTGACAATATTGTACATTGTTTTCACATTTTTGAGAACTTTGTGGTTTGATTTGAACAAAAAAAAGCTTGTTGAATTAACTGGATTTCAAAAACATGTAGAAATAACTAATATCTGCTGTTGCATTGAGTGGGACAAAACTTAAAATATCTCCATCTTCCTGTAACTGGGGGAGGGTCAGTTTTCATCTTCACCGCCTGGGTGGTGATCTGGGGAAGCAGATCACCTGCCTATTGTAGAACCCACCTGAGATTTGTCCCATTGAAATCAATGAAATGGAAATCGGGCAGGTTCTATAATGGGTAGGCGATCTGCTCCACCAGATTACTGCCTAGGCAGTGAAAGCGAAAATTAACCTGTGTCTCTGCTTTTCTTCGTCTCTGTCTCTTTTCCATTATTTCAGCCTTCCCCTTTCTCCCTTTGTACGCCTCTCACACACTCTTGTTGTCTTTGTACTTTTCCATTTATCTCCAACTCATACCCTCAGTCTTTTCCTCTCTATCTATAAGTCTCTCATTTCCTGTTTCAAATATATATCGCACTCTCTTTATATGCTGCTGACACATGGCGCTTTACTGATTGTTGTCTTTTACATGTTTTAATGCTAAGTAGGCAGCAAGGTGGCAGCTGACGTATATTGGTCAGAGATGGGTGCTGGGTGCAGACAGATTATATGAGAGCTGCCAGGAGGGAATAGCAGGCACAGTGTGAATGTGAACATTTATTTTGTATAGTTAATACACTGTATTTCTAAATTAATTTTTGCACTGTATTTATATTTTATTGCATTGATTTTGTAGTGGAACAAGATGGCAGAGGAAATTTCAACAAGTATCCAGAACGATGACATTAGTTCCCCTTCTGCTTTGTTTTATTGGTAGCTGTTTGCTGACTGTCACTTTTTGAGTAATAGTTTTCAAACTTTTTGATTGGCAGTTTTTGATCCCACTTACCACTTAATAATTGGTATATTCCTGACCGCCACAGTTGTCATTTGTTTCTGTTTGACATTTGAGCCAATCAGATGCAAGCGTAATCTGTGTTTACATATTAAGTGTTGTGCTGGAGGTGCAATGGACACAGGCACATGCTGGTCGCAAGACCTTAGAGAGGGTAGATTTTCCTCCATGGGTCCCCAACAGTGCAGTGCATCCAAAATGCCCTGCACCTGTGCGGAAGCAGCTGCCTGCATTTATACTACCCAAGGCTATTTACATGACTCAGGCACAGGCCTGCACTTGGCTGGGCCTTGCGACTGAACATTGGGGAGCTGAAAGGCCTGTAGGTGTGCTATTGGTCACTGACATCAGGGCCTTCTGGCTGCCTCCGCCCTTTTTCCTCTTCACTGCACCTGGAGAATGCCAATTTTGATTATTGCACTGTATTCGTATTGGAATTTAAGTTACTATTTCTATTGGAATCTATTTATTAGCTTTCTATTAGAATTTATTGCACTGTATTATATTGAGACTGTGATTATGTTTACTTTTTGTAAGGTAGCACATTTCACACAAGAGCTCATCAGAATGCTCTGATTATACATATAAGAGATGTTGAGAGATGTGGAGTGTTTAGGCATGCACAAAGGCTTTGCCATGCATCTGTTTATTTAGTTCAAAATTATGAGGAAATGCTGGCAATGAGGGGGTGGGATTTGGAGGAAGAGGCTAGACAGGAAGAAATGGTAAAGAGAATTAGAAAATGCTAAGGAGGGAAATGAAAATAAAAAACAAAATTGGGTTCAAATACATTCTGGAGAAAGAATGGACATTTTGGAGCAAGGATTAGATTCAGAGAAAGCTCATGAAAAGGAGACTGTGGTTCAACAATCAGGATTCAATAGAAGATAAGGTGTTGGTCTGTAGACTGGTGACAGATCATATCGTGGGGGATATTGGTGAGCTGAACAGTGGCTGTGAGGCAAACCATCCCAGCCAGGTCTACTTCGTGTTTAGATAGAAAAAGGAAACTAATGAGGTAGGAGTTCACATCACGAATTCAGGTATGAGTCCAAGATTTTCTGCACATTAATAGACTGACAATCAAGCTAGGCATTCTCCCGAGTCCCCAGTAAGCATTCCCGGTGGACAAATTCCATAAATTTTAATGGATAAAAAAATCACGCGGGTATGTGCCTGAATTCCTGATATGTGCTCCTGGCACATGAAGCTCCATGCCAGGAGCACAAGGCTAACAAGGTCTAACAAACCCATCTCTTTTTAATAAATCTCACCTACGCATCATATCCATCAATTCTTTTCTTTCCTACTGAATCATTTATACTGTCTGTGTCAATAGTCATCCCTCGTAACTCGTTTGCAAATTCTATTAACCCTGTGTGATTTCTAGTCTTACTCCTAACTATCTAATTTTTAACTTGTGTTCCTTGGTATTTCAACAGCTCACCATAGTGAACAACTGATCTGGATTAACTTTGTGAGTCCTCTTTATAATCTTGATAACTTCAATTTTCACCTCATCTCAAAATCTCTTTTTCAAAGACGGCAAGGGCAACTTCTGTATCCTTTTTGTATAACTTAGAATCCTGTTGCCTGTACTCATCTTGCTTACCTCTGAGCAATAATGCTGTTCCTATGATGTGTGGTCAGAACAGTACTCCATATGAAGTTTGACCAATACCTTTGCTTGTAATGTACAGTATAACCTCTTTTGTTTTGCACTTTTCTCCCTGCGAAGGCAAACTAGTATGTTATTTGCCTTTGTTGCTGCAGCCAAGTACTGCGCCGACCGTTTCATGGATTGATCTCGATAAACACACATAACTAATAGCATACACTCATTAGCTTGTTGTCTTTTGGTCCATCAATGCCTTAAATTTAAAATTCTCATCCTTATGTTCAAATCCCTCCATGGCCTCACCCCTCCCTATCTCTGTAACCTCCAGCCCTACTACCCTCTGAGATATGTGTTCCTCCTTTGGCCTCTTTTACATCCCCCACTACCTTCAACACCATTGGCAGCCATGCCTTCAGTCATCTAGGTCCGAAGCTCTGAAATTCCGTCCCTACAACTCTTAGCCTCTCTTCCTTTAAGACCCACCTCTTTGACCAAGCTTTAATCATCCCTCCGAAAATATCCTTCTTCACTCAGTGTTGATTTTTGCCTGATTATGTTTCCGCTAAGCACCTTGGGGCATTTTTCTATGCTAAGGGAGTTATATAAATAGTTGTTGTTGCTGTTGTGCTTCAGCATCAGTTGACTGTGTTAATTCAGTTTCCTTATGAATTCAGTGACTCTTCCAAGCTAATGAGTGAGTGTATTTGTCTGCAAGCCACACTTTTTTATCCTCCAAATGTTCTCCCTTCTCTTCTGAAGGCAGAAAGGGGGACAAAATTGGGATGGGTAAAGGGCCATAGGTGCCAGTATCCCTCTGTGGCCATTCTTCACATGAGAGCCTTAGACAGCAAGTGTTAGCAAGCTATTTCACAACAGGGCTCTCACAGATATATGGACTTTTTCTAACATTAGGTTGTGAACAGGAGTGGGAATCATGGCTAACTTTTCTCCTAGCCCAAGAGCCCTAAGGCCAATTGTAGCAAACCGACTCATAGAATCATAAAATGTTACAACACAGAACGGCCATTTGGTTCATCTGTGCCAATGTTTTTCTCCATGTGAACCACTTGGTCTAATCCTACTCTTCTGCTCACTCCACATACCCTTTAATATTCTTCTTTTTCATACAGCTGTCTAATTCCCTTTTAAAAGAATTAGTGGATTCTGCTTCAGCAAGATTTGTGGTAGAGAATTCCACATTCTAACCACCCTGTATGTAAAGACATTTTTCTAATCTCTGTATAGATCAGGGATTGAACCTGTAACCTTCCTGGTATGTATGACTCAGTAGCACACAAGATGGTTCATTTATTCACTCAACCTTCAAGGAGGTCCCCATTTTAAGCGCTGTATTGATCAGGCCATGAGTTACAACGCTACCAATTATGTAAATCCCTCATGTCGCTAATGTTAATGTAGCAGTAAAATACACCAACGATGCAATGCAGGGATGTATTTGAAATTCTTCATACAAAACAATTTAAAAACATTTGTGCAAAAACATTTGTGGAGAAATAAATCCTATTACAATATAACCCACATTGAGTACTAGCCATTCCATTGATGCTTGCCTTCTGGTTACAAACATATCATCAAGGCTGTGTCCTAATAAAATATACATACAACAGATATTCAAAAATAAAACAAAAATAAACCACACCTCGTCACAAATTATTTGTAGGAAGTGGTTTTGAAAATGAAAATGTCTACCAGAAGGAGAAAACAATTCTGAACATACTGCTTGTAGGAACTGCTAGTCTAGTTGTGTTTCCATTTAAAAAAAAATTTATACATCCTCAGTGACTGCACGACATGGCAGCTCACTTGCTCAAGCAAAAAACAAGTGTCCAGTTCTTTGTAATGGAGTAAGTAAGTCGATGCTCATCTAGATCATCTTTTTAGCCAGATGTTTAAATACATGAGATTAAGGCCAAATTGCCCTCAACTTGTTCTATGAGAAGCTGCAATAATCCCTGGCGTATCCTCCCTTCAGCATCAAATTGGGTAATGTATCAAAGAAGGGTGGTCCTCACGATCCCCCACCTCCCTCAGTTCATTCACTAAACCGAACTGCCCAACACAAAAAAATGTCCCAATAAGAAAGGTTGATTGTCATCTCAAAGCTTGCATTTTGGACCAATTTATATTAAATAGTTGCATAGCAACAAATATAAGTGAAATTTAAACTTACTATTTATATAAATTTAAAAATTCTAATTTAAAATGTGACTTGAACCAGATATATGTTACAGTTATAATCTTTTACCATGTCGCCATTCGCATTTTCCCACAACCTGTGAATTCCATAAAACTCCAATCCAGCCTTGGTAGAAGAAAGCTTAAAGATCTGCACATTTCAGAGATCTGTTTATAGAAGGAGAGATTTTCAAAAATGTTCACCTCAAAGAAATTCGGCAGCATTCTATTTGTTTTTGTACTTCGTTAGAAATTTAAGCTTTTCTATGAAATATCACATTTGTTCCTGTTTTTTTCACTAAAGCCATAAGCCTGTTAAATACTTTTGTGGTTATTTGTTGATTCTTTTAATGGAAAAACAAATATCTGAAGAAGCTCATTAATTATTTGGTTCAGCTCTCCCAATGGACTAATGGATAAAGGTGCTGCCCAGTGTGGTGCTGAGACTTACAGAGCTGAAGCTCCTAGGCTCCTTCCCTAGTCTGCGCTGCAAATGATGATCTCATCCAGGCCAGCAGCTGGGATACCACAACTGGTCTCAGCACTCTAGGCTAGGGAAGGGGGGTGGGGGGAGGGGGGGAAATCAATCAAGGTTCTTACTGCTGTTCACTGTTCAGTGACCCTTGTTGAAAGCCCAGTGTGTGTGGACATCGCATGAGGACACATAAGGCAAAGCTATGATGTCCTCCACAGTCAAATAGCCCGTTGACACACAGTGTAAGCTTACCCATGATGAATGGCCACTTGGATGAGGCACTCGAAGGCTGTTGGTGTCTGTGACACACAATCCAGCAAAAATCAGCACCTTTAGGACAAGAGGGGAAAAAAATACTTGCTATAATAGTACAGAAAAGCACACATCACAGTTTCGTCAGGACCAGGATGGTAGGTGGCTGACAGACTACATCAAAGCTTCACTTATGTGTTGTATTGTGGTGTATATAAATCTTATTTTCATTCCCTTTTTTTTCTCCAAAATCAGATTATACACAATTATAAAAACTGTTGAAACAAGTTCTAAGAATATATATATATATATTTTACAATTCTGCTCTAATAACAGATTCATTTGCCAAATGGCCATCACTGTCCTCCAGTAGTGTCACCTGTATTGGGTCCATTTGCATTGTTTTATGGGATATATGTGCAAAGATTGGCACGCTAGTTCCGCTAGGATGGCTTGACATGGATAGATGATGAGATAGCAATGGAGTGTTTGCATCATGATTTGATCCTGAGGAAGGCAAGCTCGTCACATGACCCGTGCTTGTTGATCCACTCCCACTGCTAGGCGATCGGCTCTTCGGCGGTGGTCCATGTGGAATTATTCTCGGTGGCCCTTGTTGATAATGGGTAGCTGGGTAGGCAGCATATCCTGCAGGTACAGGGTAACTGTTAACTTGGATGAATCTCTGATGCTGGGCTATTGGTGGACCCATTAGGCCACCAATCTGGGCCTGGGGTAGGCCCTGTGCTTGATATATGTGTATAGGATACCTTGTGTTACTCAGATTACTAACCGGGCTTGCACTGAGAGACGTTGTCTGGGTTGTGGCATTCCCTCCAGATGGCGTTGTAGAACTGGTATGGCTTGACAGACCTTCCCAGGACCTCAACCTGGCATGAATATCCTTAAATCGTGGTCTTCTGGCTGGAATCTCATGCCAGGTTTCTGTCATTAAATCATACATTCTGGGAGGACAATCTTCTGGGCATGGGAGTAACTGCCTCTTCCGTATCATTTCTATTACCTCTTGATTAGAAAATCCGTAATATGGTTGTAGTCCAAAACTGAAAATTTCCCATAAAACCACTCCAAAAGACCAAATATCTGAGTCACTGGAAAACTTCCCAAACAATATAGCTTCAGGAGGCATCCAGCGAATCGGTAGGAGGGCTTTATTTTGAACCCTGTAATAATCAGCGGCATATATCTCTCTTGAAAGGCCAAGATCAGATATCTTCACTCTCAGTTGTTCTCCAATAATGATGTTACGTGCCGCAAGGTCCTTGTGAACAAAGAAGTGGCTGGATAGGTATTCCATTCCCGCTGCTATCTGTATGGAGATGTGCAAAAAATCTGCGTGGTCCAAACTGGATTTGACAGTTCCATCTTCATCGCTGCTGCATCCAACATCAGAATGGGGTGATCTCATGATGAGGAATTCATGAAGGTCACCATGGTTCATGTACTCAAAGAGCATGCATACTGGTTGCTCCTGTGTCACCACCCCAAGTAGGCAGACAACGTTGGGATGATGCAGCTCTGACATCAGAGATGCCTCCTGCTGGAACTCTGCCCAAAGCTGGGGGTTACTGAAATCCTTCAGGGTCTTTATAGCAACAAGTTGGGCATGATCCATCCCTGGTAGGTAAAGATGACCTTTGTAGATTTTTCCAAAGGCACATTCTCCTAATTCTTCCATAAAACGTACAGCAGAAAGAGGCAGCTCCTTAGCTTTACTCTGCTAGATGAATGAAAAACAAAACTTTTAAATTGTGAGTTTAAGAAAGTAAAATAAAATTGAAAACAAAATATATTAATTACTTCATTGATGCAATGATATTATGGTTTTAAACACTTTATTTGAAGTATTGTGGTAAATTATTTAACGAACAGTTTGTTTCAAAGTATTCATACAGATGCATGAAATGAGAAATTTCACCCTAAATGGTAATATGAAAGTAAGAACAGATATCTCCCCACCCCACTCTAATTCTCTCCCTTCCTTTCCCAAATGTGCTGATTCATATTGGGGTTCGGCTGCACTGGTGCCCTATAGTACCTTACCCAAGTGGCCATTTTTCATCTGTAAATCCAAACAGTTTGTGTCAGCAGATATTGCATCACAGCAGAGCCCAATCCTGTGCTCAGTTGATGTCCATGGTCACACTTGCAGGCAGGGTCATCGAATAGCGATCAGGAGTGGGAAAACTTGGTTCATTTTTTCTTTCCCTGGATCAGGGACACTAAGAAAATTGCAGCCACCCCAAATAAGGATCAGCTGGCTCAGCACAGGCCAAGGATCACCCAGGACCTTGCTGGTCTGTATGACTCAGTTTAAAACTGGGCAATGCATTTATCCACTGAACCAATAGAGGAGCCTGTGTTAAACTTTAAACAAGAGATTCGCGAACAGCTGGCAAGTATTTTAAAAAAAACATCCACATTCCGTCCTTGACACCTCAGCTATAAGAATTATAATGTTACTTAAAACAAAGATTCTGATTTACATTGAAAGCATTGGAGGTTACATTTTCTGATTGCATGGACCCTCATCTGTCAGAAGTGCATTTCGGAAAATGACGCTCACAGCACACAATATTCCATTCGTTTAAATGAACGGGTGGAAAATTGTGGGTTACGCATGCACAATTTCCTGATCAGCACTCTGGGCAGGTTGAGACACTGCGCCGGGAGTGCGCAGTCGGAAATTTTACTCTTTTGAAGCTGACGCGCTACTCAGGAATGCCGTGCCGTCGGGAAAGAGAGAAAAGCAAGCACAGGCGTTAACCTCTCTCGTGACTCTGTGCAGGTTTTTCCAAAACAGCCTGCATAAAACTAATTTGTAATAGATGGGGTTTTTAAAAAAAATGAAAAACACATTATGTGCTTCTTGCAGCACCTCATAACTCAGGGTCTTGCTTTAGAATACACTGCAGGCTCTACCACTTAATAAACACCATTAAAATCCTTCCAAAGCTGCAACAGATTTGAAAAACGAACCCATGCATTGCATAGCGATGGCAGGAAATAAAGTTTCATTATAAGTGCACAGATGGTCTGTATTAAGAGCAAATCCTCAAGGGCAAGCTTGTTTTAAGCTGACATACACTATATTATATACTCAGTAATAAAAGAAAATTGACCTCTGCATGACTCCTGGTGGATTTTATTTTTGTCTCTTCACACCAATACTGGATGACTATCAAAAGAGAAAAGAGGAGCCATAACTTTGGAGATCCAAGAAAGCTTACGACACAACAGGAGGCTGTAAATCTGCTTGTTTTTGTTTGACAGACTGGTCTTGTACCCAGCCAATCAGACTGTGCAGCAAATGTAAGATACACGCTCAGTTCCCAGCCAAGATAAACTGAACCCAGTGGAAGAAAAACAACTGACTCCAGACAGGCCAGATTTCCACATTTTCTTTCTCTCTTTCTTAAAAAACCACTTATGTTAAGAACCAGGCAAGTCTGGGTTTCATTTACCTTGTTTCAAAAAAGAAACAATTAAAGAGACCATATTCCTTTCTGTTTTTTGTTCCCTGGCTCTTCCTAAACTCTCCTTTTAAAATATTGAAATGAAAACTTTCCATATATAAACGCTTTTCTCCTCTCTTATCCTCCACACACACACAAAAAGTTATATAGCTAATCCTGAGTTCTGTAGGTAAGTGCACTAAATGGCATAATGCTGAGACCTACAGACCAGGAAGGATCTTGGACTTCATTCACAGTGTGTGCTGAGTTAGCTGATTTCAGCTGGAGTAGCCGTGAGGATGCTACAATTACCCTCTGTGCTCCTGGGCAAGAGAGGAGAGAGAAAACAAAAATCAGCCAAGGTTACTGTTCATTATTCAGTTGCTCCTACTGGAATATATGCAATATGGACACTGGGTGAGGAGAGGGTCATGCTTAGCTGTGATGTGCCCTCACAGTCAAATAGACTGTCAACACTTTCCATCCAGACTGTTAACATGAAGAACAGCTGTTTGGATGAGGTACTGGATAGCTGTTGGTGCCTGTGGAACCATATTCTAGCATGAATCAGTGCCTTCAGGAGATGAGTGGAACAAAAGTTGCTAAAACAAATTATAGATCAATCTCATTTCAGCAGTCTTTGGGAGTAGAGCTACTTGACAGTTATGGAGGAGGGTGTTACAGTGACAATCTCATATAATGGAGAACGTAAAACAAAAAACTTGACAGCCAAAGTCCATGGGTTTATAACAGAGACCAATAATACATGTGGCAGACGTATCTAATTTCTGAATACATTAACTTTCCTTAAGGTTCAAGGAAACCTTCTGCCTCCTCTCCCCCCCGGCTTTCCCCTCCTCCCTCCCCTTCTCCGGCCATGATATGCCCGGATTCCTCTCCCTCACTTACCTTGCCAGGGACCGTTCCCTTGGGTCCCCAGCGGCGTTGGTGACCCGCCTGAATTCCTGCTCCCGCCCACCATCTGTTACATCACTTCCGCCGGCTTCAAGCGGGAGACAGTCCAGAGAAATGCAATTGGGGCCCAGGAGTTAAAATGACCCGAATATCACGCTCAGCTGTCCACGGGGTTTCCGCTCGCCCACCCCCCCCCGCAAAAAGACCCGCCCCAATCGAGTTAAAATCGGGGTTTCAATGTTGGATTCTTGCCGAGTCAATCTTTAGATGCCGCTGTTTCAATAGGTAAACCATTGTGGGCAGGGACCCAGCACTCGTGCCACAGTGGTAAGATGTGGGTTTGTATCCGACGTCCTCAGTATCTCCGATTTCCCAATCTCAGATACGTTGCTGCAGGGAGATGCAAATAACTTTAGTAAAACACTTTCCACAGCTCCTCCCCAAGCACCACCCACAGGAATAGAAGAAAGATCAGAAGATCAGGGCAATCTTGCTGTCTCCTTGTAGTCTCTTTCGAAGAAATCTGGAGGGTGTCTGAACAGGTCACTCATGTGTGCTCTCTCTACACGTGCAGGAAGACCCAAGGAAGAGGTCATTGAGATCCCCGATGGCTCCAGTGATAAAAGAGCTCCAGAGTAATACTTAGCCACACAGATCAGGAAGGTCTCAAGTTCAGTTCCAATTTGTACTAAATTAGCTGATCACAGTTGGAAGCACAACAACTGGAGTAAAAGTTGCCTAGACCCTGTCCAAAATCAGCTCGCTCAGCACAGACCATTTTATTTTTTTTAATTGAGAAACCGAGATGAAAGGCCAAAGTCTGTGATACAGAACACCATCAAGATTGAAAAGAATAGGAAAAAAGACAAGGTAAATCAGAATTAGGTGATGTCAAGCTTGGATTTCAAAAGCCTGAAGATTGTTAGGAGGGAAGCATTGAGGGAGGCAAGGAGTTGTACAATTTTGAGATTCTGGAAAGAATGAGTCTTGATTTAACGAGGATATGCAGGGAAGAAGAAGAAAATGTAGGACAGCATCATTACAGCTTAGGAAAAACAAGGCAATAAAGTTCAAAGGAGCACTGACCATAAGTGTATAATTAAAAGATAAAGACAAGTTTGCAATAGAGAGATTGTCTATCAGACCACAAGTTTTTGTTATATCTTGTCCACAAGTGTGAGAGAGGTGCTATAACAGCCTCAGATATGGGAGTAGTATTCAAGTCTAGGGACAGGCCTGAACTTTACAAAGTTGTTGAGGCGAAAAGAAGTGTCTGGGACGAAAGATGAAACCACGCTTCTTGGAGACAGCTTTAACAATGGAGGAGGTGGGAATTCTATATGAAGTCAGAGCAAGTGAATCCAATAATGTTAACAGATGAAGCATGTGGATCCACCAAACGTAAGAGGTGATAGCAGCTGGTTAGACTAGCGAGAAACACAAAGAGACTCTTTTTGAAGAACTGAAAGAAACAAGATTTTCATTGTCCCACTTCAGGGCACGGAGGAGATCTAGATGTAGTGACTCAGACATTATGCTGTGAGATGTCTGGAGGTTGCGAGCACCAAGGGCATGTGATCTGAAAAAAAATTAGGAGTATGTAGTGGAATGATGAGAAAAAGAGTCATAAGGTTAAATAGTGAGTGAAGACAGTCAGTGATATGAAGAAAGAATAATAGGAAAGAGGACAGAACACTGTGGAAGCCCTGAGGTAATGAAAAAATGTCAGAGAATGAGCCGTCAGATTGATTTGAGACAAAGCTAGATAGCCACTAGATAGAACAAAGCTTTGGTGTGAGGTCATATGACGGTATCTTGTTTAAAATTATATAGGTTTGGAAATTTGAGGGAATGATGGATAATTCACCAAAATATCCAAGAGCAGAGCTCCGTGGGTACATAATGTAGACAGCAAAATCACCATTGGAACAGCCATGCCAAAATCCATAAAGGTGATGGTGAATTAGGTCAGAATGCTCAAATTATGCATTGCATGGAAAGTTAACAGCAGCTATGATAACATTAGAAAGTACTTTATAAGAACAAAAAGGCAATAGTTTAAAGTAAGAGATGGGTTGAACACAAGCAAATTACCAAGCAAAGGAAAGGTGGCCTGGGAGTAAAAAAGATTGAAGGGAAGACATATGCCAGGGGTAAGCTCCAAGGCAAACATCTTGAGGACAATGGTAAGGATACTATTAGGACTAGGAGCCTTATAGGAGTATAGACAGCAGGGAAACCAACATTCCTGGCAGGGATAAAACTTGATGTTGATCTTAATGGTTGAATGGAGGAAGGTTCTTTGCCAAAATCATTAAGATTAGAGTTGGAGGGGGAAAGTGGGTCAAATTGATCATCTTTCTCTTTAAGAGAGCTAACAACTGCACCGTTATGAAGAATGAGGGTTGAAAAAGGGGATTCACAAAAATTATGAGACAGCTTTGGCATGCTGGAAGAGTAGGAAAACAGATGGTTTATTCCAATAAAGAGGAGAGAGATATCAGTAGATTTGATTTTGCCTGACAATAAATTTGAAATTTAGATAATTATTATTAGAAGCTCAATGGAGACAGCTAATGAATTTAGTGAAGTGAGGGAAAGACATTTTTGGCCACAGCAGACTGAAGTCAGGTGATACAAAAGAGCTGAGGCAAATAGTGGAAATATCAAAGTGAACATACACACATAACCCTGTTTTGGATTAGAAGTCAGAGTAGAAAGTGTGAATGAAATTGGAAGGGGGAAGATTTTTCAGCTTAATTACTGAGTGATGATAACACGATTGGAAGCATTATCCGGAGGATGGCACAACCCTGAAAATGTTAGGAAGTATAGTTGAGAGAGACATGTGAAAATTGACTGGGTTGCTGAGGCACCCTGGAATTAATGATGGCCTCTTTGCTCATATTAGTCCAGCTCACTCCCAAACAGTCAGCATCAGGAGCTCCTCCAAGCCAAATCCCAGAATGATGTCTTCATAACTCATGGTTTGAAAACAAATTCCCAAGATAAATCATCAGAAAGCCAGGTAAAAACAAAAAAGGATTTGAATTAATAACTTTTTGATGTTTACCCTTTAATTAAAATCACGCAATACCCATGAAGCACAGGGTCAGGATGCTGGGAGCAGTGGGAAAGAAAGAGGAGACTTTTTCCTGTCTATTAGTTCAGCATCCAAATTCCTTTCTGACCCAGGAAACTTAGGGAAGCTGTACTGGGGAATACTTGCTCCCAATCAGGGGTGGAACTTAGTATATTTTATGTTGATTGGGTTACATGAAAGGGGGAATTGCAGGGATATTGGTGGAACATTTGTACCATGCTTTGTACCACTGATATTACATGTATTGGGACTGAATACCAGGCTTTGATGACTGGGCTTGGCTGTGATGCTCCAAATGGTGGAATAGCACGTCTCCACTCACTGTTTAGACTCACTTGGGTCAGCTATATTAAAGCGTATAGTGAGCAAGAGAGTGGAATTAGACTAGGTAGCCCACGAAGATAAACATTATGCAGGCTTGAAAGCTGCTGTTTCAATGCTGTAACATTCTGTGATTATATGAGGTACTGGGGACGGCTGTAATGCAGCCATAGCTCAGCAAGAGTCAGAGCCTTCAGGAGAAGAAAACTGGAGAAAAAAATCTACCTAATTCAGACCAAAAAATAGGCAGTGTTTTCTGTCACACCTTTAGAGCTGCGTCGTGGAGTTGTCTGATATGGGTTTGCACCAACAATTCACAATATACCATTGAGTTCTTAATAGCAGCTGTACTGAGTCTATCAGATCCTTACCCACAGAAAACATTAAATTGTGAAGGCGAGTCATTTTCTGTGGGGGGGGGGGGGGAGGGGAACCACCATCACTCACCTCTACCAGTCACAAGATGGTACGAAGCATGCAAGATCCAAGCAAAGTGAGGAAAAAACAGTATCTTATAAAAGAGGGGATTTATCCCTAACAATTTCTAAAATGGCTTCTGTTCTTTGTCCTCTAAGGCTACACCACACAGAGTATCACTATTGGATGACTTGATTTCACTTCAGCAATGACATTTAGAAAAATGTAAAAGTAAAAAATGTCAGGATCATTTATATTGGCAGAGATTAATTGATTTATGTTGCAGCCATAATACTACAAGTGTTGATCCAAAATCTCAACATACAGAGACTCACTTAAAACCATGTTATATTGTTGAAACATAATACTTAATCATTAGGATCAGATCCATCTCTTAGAAACTTCTTTCAGATTGCTTGCTGACTATTTTTCTTTGGGAAAATGCCATAGTAATATTAATCTGACACTCAACTGCTTGCATGTGAGCGAGTGACCACACAGCAAGAATGATTTTCATCTCAAGCAAGACAGAACTGGGCATACAACCCAGGCCCACACAGGGAGAGCAGCTCCCCCTCATACCTGGGAGTGCATACTTCCCCCATCTTGTTTGCATTTCAAGCTAATTGCACTATTGTCTGAACTCTCAATAATACTTAGTGATACACTGCCAGTGATATTTGGAAGAATTCTTTTTTATTTTGCAGATGAATTTCATCAAGCAAAGTCTGTTGTGGTTTGTTTTATGAACTTAGGATATCTCTTCCGTGAAGTTTGAAGACGCCAATTTATGCAGACAATGAGCTGACTATTATGTTACAGGCACTTTGCGACTATCTGAGAACTGAATTTCTTTTTTAATTTTGGGCTCATCAAGGTGCGGGATGTCAGTGCTAGGTAATGGGATTCTTTCTCATTTCCGGCACCCATTGCCAGTATCCAGCATTCCTGGGTCAAGTATAGTGCAAGACAGATGCCAAGTAAAGAGCATGTCCCCTGAGGTGGCTCGTCAGGTGAGGCACTGCCTCACCTAGAATTGTGTGCACGCGCATGAGCAGTTGGCGCGAAGGAGCCTTGGCTCCGGCTCTGGGTTTGATTGAATAATGTAGGGCGGGCAGAGGAGACCGTGGGAAATGGGCAGCGCAGTGGCTGTTTATTAAAACAAGCAGCTCTTTCTGGTCCAGGCTGGCAGCGGCCGGAATAAAATTGGAAGCAGAGTGCTAAGATGAGAACCAACCATCTACAACCAAAGAACTGCTGCATAACATAAAACATGACGTTCACTGATTTCCCCCATAGTAGACTGCCCAATGTGGGACTGGGTCATACTGACCTAGAAAATGTCAGCTTTAAGTTCAATGAACTTAGCTGGGGCAATGGCAAAGATGCTGCATGTGGCCTTTGTGCTAAAGAGACAGGTGGGGGAGAGGGGGGGCGGTGGGGGAGAGGGGGGGCGGTGGGGGAGATAAAATGTGTCAGCATTCCCATTCCTGATCTCTGCAGGGAAAATGCATGTGTGTGGACATTAGAAGAGAGCAGGCTTGAGCTCAGCTGTGATGGCCCCCTCAGTCAAACCGCCTACCAACACTGGCGGTCTAGGCTCAGACATGAAAAATGCTACTTGGATGAGGTACTGGAATGCCAGCAAGCAGCACCTGTGGAACTGCATTCCAACAAGAATCAGTGATTTCAGGAAAAGAGGGAAAAAAGTTGGAAAAGACCCCATAAAACTGTCCAATCACTTCAGAGTGCTGCAGAGTAGCGCCAGCGCATTGTCCTTAGGAGGGATCTTTTCAAAGTAATCAAGATAACAATTTCACAAATAGAGCCAATCCATTCCGTCACAATTAAAAGTGTTCAGTTAAACTGAGGAAGCTGATATTGATCCATTTATTACAAATCTTACATCTTACAAATAGTAAAAATGCAGAGTAACATGGTGGATAATCTATTAATTGACCGATAAATCCCAGGGTCAGCTTTTTCATTCTTTACCCATTGTTTTATGCTGGTTTAAACGGTAATGCATGTCATCTGACACAGCATAGGGATAATAATGCAGTGGCAGGCACCCTGTATTATTGAGTACATAGATCTGAGGCTTATCACATCGCCGAAATGCTTAACACCCCAAAATGTGACCAACCAGCGAGTGACACAAACTGTGCACTAGGCTCATTAAGGACCCAAACTTGACACAAGTTAGGGGGCCTTCTCATAATTTGAATAAAGCATCCGTGCAGTGCTCCAGACATATAACACCCATTCCCAACAAGTGCTTTGGGAAAGCCAAGACATTTTAAAATTTTGATACAGTAGCCCTCTTGTTACAGGGTTAAACTTTCTTTTTTTGCCCCTTTTTGGTTGGCCTTTAATGGCCAAATGCCTGCAAGAGCACTTTAGTTCCCACCACATTTTAAAGAAAAAGCAGTACCGTCAGTTTCTGGGCAAATAGCAGCCCTTCACCCACTGCTGGTGCCCAACATTCCAGTCCCCAACCCACATGGTGGTCCCAGTATGTCATGCACTGTGCACTGGGAGCACCGCTGAAATAATTAAGTAAAGCAACCTTGCATCATTGTGCGCTATGCCAGGAATGCATTATCTGCCCCAATTTGGCACTGTTGTAGATACTAATATAACATTGTACAATCCCCACAGTAGTTATACCATTAACCAGTGAGGTTGGCTAAATGAGGAAAGGATCTACACTGTCTTGGTACTTTTCCAGCTGTAGCCGGAGTCTGACATCACTTATTCTAACTAATGTACATCCCATGTCTTATCCATATCTGTGGTAGATTTCATGATACTCATTGCCTGACATTCTCCCACAGGGGGCACTATTGTCACTTTTATCAATGTTCCTTGGAGAATTATGAGACATACATCTATCAAGATATTAGCACCACCACTTTAAAAAGCAACAAACCATCAGCAAACCATCAAGCAAACCATCACACAAAACCACCTAGGTCAAAGAATTTAGTAGAAAATGATCAAATGTTGATTAAATACCGCAAATCATCAACTGAAGAAAATGATGGGTCCACATCGATCAAAACTTTCAAAATCAGTGCAGATATTGCCCTCTAGTGGTCACATAAAATCTTGTAACTTTTTTTGCAGCAAACACACAGCAACACAGGAAAATGGGCCCAAAATCCACGTGTGCATTATAGATGAGTGCAAATGTTTTTACAAACATGGGCAGGAAATGCATGCTATACGTAGTGCATGTTATGGATGATGATTACAATGATACAGCTCCTCTATGGCCAGGAAATTCCATGGAGCTGCTCCCAGTCCGCCAGCATTACTTTGCCGCAAGTGTGGCAGAAACCCCGTTTACGCACATAAACAGGGTTTCCACCGCGTTTCTGGCGAAATAACACTGGTGGAGCCGGAGTAACTCCAAGGAATTTCCCGGCCAAAGTTTTTGCTTTCTATACATGTGGAAAGTGACTGAAGGGAGGACATACGTTTTTAAAATAATGGAGGGAACTGATAATGTGGACGTAGAGAAATGCATTGTGCAAAAACAGGATTGGAGAAAAAGTAATACCCTCAAACAAAATAAAAAAACACATTTCTTGCCTTCGGTTTGTATGCATTCAGCATGGACATTTCGACATTTTGTCCTCGCACAGGTTTCGGCTGTCGCTGGATAACGGGTGTTGATGACTTTTGATTATTACGACAAATACAGATAAAGAAGAACAAAAGAGCAATTGCCAGGGGAATTGCCACACTAGGGACGAGGATGTAAAGAATCTCCATCTTGGTGTTTTCTTTGGAGTCTGGTTTGCAAAGAAAAAAACATATCTTAGTGGCTCAATAAACAGACACAACACGCCACAGTAAGAAATAAGAAAGAACGAACTTTCATTTATGTAGTACTTTTCGTGACTTCAGGAAATCCCAAAGTGTTTCACAGCCAACAAAGTACTTTTGAAACATAACTACTATTGTAATTCAAGGAGATGCGGTAGCCAATTTGTGCAGAGCAAGGTCCCACAAACAGCAATGAGATAAGTGACCAGATAATCTGTTTTAGTGATGTTGGTTGATGGGGTAAATGTTGGCCAGGATGCCGGGAGAACTTCCCTGCTCTTCTTCAAATAGTGCCATGGGATATTTTAGGTCCACCTCCTAAGGACAGTTTGTCTCATCCAAAAGACAGCACCTCCGACAGTGCAGCCCTCCCTCAGTATTATACTGAAGTGTCAGTCTAGATTATGTACTCAAGTCTCTAGAGTGGGGCTTGAACCCCCAACCTTGTGATTCAGAGGCAACAATGCTACCACTGAGCCAAGGCTGACACATCAGTAACAAAGCACAACCAACGTAAGTAATAAAACACAGCACATAACACTCCATAGTACTTCAATAATAACTCACAACATTCCTTAAGTACTTCAGCAAAAAAAATATAACACTGCTCAGTACCTTAGTAATAAAATGCAACACCACACTCCTCTGTACTTCAACACAAGTGAGAAAATATACATCAACTACATAAAGTATAATGCTCCTCAGTAATAAAATTATGGTGAATTTCAGTAATAAAAGCACCATACAATATAATAAAATGCAATACCCACCGGATTAAAATATCACACACCTCAATAACGAAGTACAATGTACTCAGTCTTAAAGCAGAATGCATTTCAATAAGAAAAGTACAACATATTTCAGTTATAAAATTGCTTTCTCTTTACACAGTGAAATAACTATTGGCATTCCTCATTGACCTGAATTCAGTGACAGTAAGATTATGGATATTGCTGCTCATCCAGTGATACCCTCAACTTTTAAGGGTTCACGTTCAGAAAAAGCTTAACAGGCGATCCTTCTCTCACCTCCACCTCTCTGTCAATTTTTTCTTGTCTGTCTCCATTTTATCAATACTTCTATGATCATTGTTCCCCCAAACTTTCCTCTCTTATTCCTCTTGAGCCTCAAGGATACCATCCTGCAGACTGTTGCTGCTCCTTGCGCATTCCTTGCACCATCCCACACTGACTTATGCTTTCTCAGAGTCCTTAAGGCTGCAGAACACCTATCCTCCCTCAGACTTTCCTTCCTTTCACAATGTCCAGATTTTGAAAGCCCAAACTTAGCATTGCCTGACCACTATTTCTTGATTTAGCTCATCTTCTGCTCTTTGTAACCATGTTATTGTCCTGTACTAGGAATCTTGGCCCTCACCGACATTTCTCAATTTAAAATAAAGGGTAAAAGTACAGTGTACTAACCCACTGCATCACATCTAGCCCCCTTCATACATTTCAATTGATGGTCCTTACCACACAGTGGAATTTCACACAACTCCAACTTCACCGAATCATCCAATGTAAAGCACCACGGAGCATCCTTGTGGTTCCCTGGATTCCGGCAATACGAATGGCCACCATTGAGTTCGGGATATTTAACCGCAGTGTAAGAATGACTGTGTGGATACTGGGAGTTCCATGGCTGACACTGTCGCCCTGATTTGGTTACACTCACGGTGCCACGGTAATCAATACCGCTAATATTAAAACATTTGTGATCTGTGGGGAAAAAAACACAGTACAGAAATACCACTCAGCAAAGAGACAAAAAAAATGCATGAGGAGTTTTCTTGATGGCTCAATTAGTTTACACTGCAAATACCTAAGCAATAGACCAGGAAAGTCGCAGGTTCGGTCCCTAATTTGTGCTGAGTAAGCTGAGCTCAGCTGGAGCCGCCAGTGAAGACTGGGAAGGGCAAGTCAGCTGGGGTTCCTGCTCTTGATGACTATACTGTAATCCCTACTGGAAAGATATGTATGTGGACGTTGGGTGAACATAGGATCAGGCTCAGCTGTGATGCCCCTTGTGGTCGATTAGTATGCTGACCTTCGTCACCATAAGCGAAGAATGGCCAATCGCTGCCTGTGAAACAATGTCCCAGCAAGAAGTCAACGCTTTCAGGAGAGGAAACTGGGAAGAAGGTATTTTTGACCCTGTCAATACCCATGTTTATATTAGCAGAGAAAAACTGTGTAATAATTCAATAATATATTTCCCATTTTTTAATTTCAGTTTTCTTCTTTCCTTGTTTGAATGCAGCTCCATGTTTTTACTTCAGGTTTAAGCCTAGTTGACAGACTATTTGACCGTGAAAGCTGAGCCTGATTCCACAATAGCTCAGTAGCTGATTGCATTTTACATGTTGTACTGAGCTACACATGCCAGGGCTGTCCCGAGGTGTTTGCTGTGTTAACTGACCTCAATGTGGGCAGTGGTGGGGACACTATTATAAGCCTCAGAGCCCTGGGTTAGAGATGAGGGGAAATAAATCGATCAGGAACCAGCTCCTGATTGCAATGCTCCTACTGGTAGAATGTCTGATATCCATACAAGCAACAGGGGGTCAGGCTCAGCTGTTATGGCCTCTATGGTTGAATAGTTCTGTTGGCATAACATTGATCATTCATGAAGAACAGCTACTTGAACGAGATCATTAATGACACTCATGGCATTATCCTCTGGCACCAGTTACTGCCTTCAGAAAAAAGAGGGGTAAAGGGAGAAATTTGGAGGGGAAGGATTGTAAAAGAAAAATCCATAGAAACCTCTCAATACTGGAGAACTAACCAATATTCCCTTTCAGTCGGGGTTCACATCTTTACTTACTCTTATCGATAGGTTCTGCCATAGGAATTCCGATGCGCATGCAGTTTGCCGCCTCTGGACTGTCTGGCATGGGAAGATCTTCACAGTTTGGCAGCTTCAATCTCCTTAGGATCAAAGGATTTGATCTGGCGAAAATATATTCAGTCTTGCAAAGGTCATTTTCCAGGATCTCGCACTCATCTCTGCAAAGGTCACGAGGTTTGGGTATCGACGAGGTATCGTCGCAGTAAGGGAATGCAAAGTGGCACAGCGAGGGGATAGCGAACTGGGAACAACGATCTGTTAGGTGATTTGAGGTTCCAATAATCATGAAAGCATCTACAGAGTAAACAAGCAAGATTGTTAACCTGCTTAGTGCTTTAAAACAGTCCAATTTTCCAAATCAGTAACAGTAATTATATTAATTAAAACAGCCTGACTTAGAACTCAATTCAAGTTTATGGAAAAATCAAAATTACAGAGATTCTTTACTAATTGCATCAACACAAAGGAAGAAATTCCTCTGCTTTTCCAAGAAAATCATTCTAGGATAACTAGTTTCAATGTAAATTACTCTCCCCTTTAAATGTTCCAAAGATCCCCTGATAACTCAGTGGGTAAAAGCACTGCCAAGTGTATAACTAGGCCCAGATTCCTGGAAGGTCCCACGGTTCAATTCCATGGTCGGTGCTGAGTTATCTAATCTCAAATGGAATAGCAAGAGAAGCACTACAATTGACTAAAAGGTTACTGGGCTAGGGGAGGTTAAAAAAAAATCAGCCAAGTTTCTCACTTCTGATGGCTCTTCAGTGACACTTCTTGGAAAACGTGCGTCTTTGGATTAAGCTGGAAAAAAATTGGGCATGTCTACGATGCACGCTTTCCTTCCAATGAGGTTGAACACTGTCTAGGGTCATACATTTAGAATGGCCTCTTGGGCAAGATACTGGAATGTGACCAATGCCAGTGGAACCATAGGTCGCCATGAATCAGCACTTCACCCAACTCAGGAAATCCCAGAGACTGAATCCATCATTCACTAACTGCAATAAAACTTTTTAACTTTCAGTGTTACGGCAGCTTGAGACCAGCACCTTTCAGCCACCTTCATCACAGGCACAGCTCATCACTATTATCGAATATCTCCCATACCTGTGATTTGAGTTTCAATTTCGCCTTGCATCTGTAGCGAGTCCACATAAATGCTGCTGTTTGCGATGAACCTCGCGCAAGCGATGCCCCGATAGGGCTGACAAAAGCCATCTTCTTCAAACATAACTCTGGAGGGTGAAAGGAAAGGCAGCAATGAGTGTTCATTTAAATCACAACTTGATGGTCACCAGAGGGCACTGTTTTAAGCATCTTTACCGATTTCCAACCCAGTTCTCTTATTGCAATATTTAAAATCATCCAAGAACATCTTGAAAAAATTAAGTTCTTTGAAAAAAAGAATAAAGACCTTCAGTGAGCTTCTAATTTTAGCTCTGAGCAAGTAGAAAAACAAAATTCTGCAGTGCTCCATACTTGCAGTATTATGTTGAGTTTCATTTTCTTTCTAATTATTCTTTCCACCTCCCCTAATGTCACTTATTCTACTGGGGTATGGGCCCACAAGCACTGGCATTTTTATACAAGTGGCAATTCTTCATGACTGTATCCAGATAGTGAGCGTAGACTGGCTATTCACAGCCAAGCCCAATCCTGTCCAAAGCATGTGCACAAGGATCACTCGAAGATGTGAGCACATAATCTAATGACGGTTCAGTGATGCCTTATCAGAGGTGTCATCTTTTGGATGAGATGTTAAACTGAGGTCCTGCCTGCCTGTTCAGTAGCACATTAAAGATTCAGTGGCAGGGAGTTCTTCCAGTGTCTTGGCTAACAACATCAAAAACGGGTCAATTGGTCGTTCATCTCATTACGGTTTGTGAGATCTTGCTTTGCGCAGTTTGGTTGCTGTGTTTGCTGAAATAATAACAGTAACCACAGCAGAAAAGTAACTTGTGTGAAGCATTTTGAGACAATTCTCAGAAACACGATAAAGTGCTATATTAACGCAAGGCATTTTTTCTTTCTTTAGGGGGTCATTGGTTAGTAATCATCAAGTACCCTGGCTGATTTTTCCCCTTTCTATTCCTACTGAGGCCAATTGTAGTGTTGAGTTTTAAAGATATATGCATACTGGCAGAGGGGTCTGTAAATGACATGATCAACTACTGGGGAAAATAGAGAACAAACAATTCATTTCTTTACAATTAAGTTATATATGTCAGTATTGAGGATTCCCCAATGGCTTAGTGGATAAGTACATCATGTGATGTATCGAGCCACCCAGACCAAGGAGTACCCTGTAACGTGGCCACCTATAACATTCCTATCACCTGCTTGGCTGAGATCAGCTAACTCAGCACAGATCGAAGATCAAGACCTTCCTGGCCTGTATAGCATAGAGTTCCATCAAGCAATGCCTTTACCAACTGGGATTCTAAAAATACAGTATAACTTTTCAGATCACATTTTAAAGACAAAACTATGTTGCATCTAATTCTGTTGTATGACCTATTGTACCTATTGCTTTGTTACTACCTTTTTTCCTCTTTTGTTGTTCAGCTGTGGCTGTGATCTTGGGTGAGAGACCTGCTCCCATCTCTGTACCAATGCCACTTGGACTGGCAATTGGGAGTTGGTCAAGTCTAGACCCAAGGGCAGGGTGGCATAGGAGTGACTCTCCCTCCAATTTTTCCAATTTGTGAGAAAGTGCCTTGTCTCCACTCAAAAACTCTCCTCAGTGATGTGGCTGAAATGAGGAACCCGGCAAGTGATGGATTATGGGGCCTTACTACTCCTGACACTGCTGGTGCTTTGCTTCTCTGTTTCCTTGAATGGATGTGGAGAAATCATAGGCTGTATTTCAAATGAATTCTCTTTACAGTAACAGCATTAGTAGCTCATTCATTGCTCCTTAGCAACCTCCACCCGCTCCACAATGGTCCTGCTTTCCAACCAATCTGATTTGGTGATACCGACAATCCCCAATCCCAGTGGCAAAATATTAATTTTTTTTGTGAAACATTGGAGTCCTCAAACCCGAAGAAATCTACCAACAGATCCCTGAAGTCTTTAGATTTTGTATTTTTCTGTGGATTTTGACTTGCACACTGATTCCATTCCAAATATAATAAAAACATTTTCTGCAACGATTGCACTGTTTCCTGTGGGTAGCTCACACTGTTGTTCAGAAGGGGACGGTCCTCTGCACAGAAAAGCTTGAAAACCACTACTATATACATATGCACAAGTAATTGTGCATCCCTAGATTGATCTGTACTTGAAGTCAACATCTAAACTAGCTGCTACAGCCGTGCAATTCATGTTGCTACAAATGGTGCTCTAGAGCTGGGGAAATTTTAGGAGTGACTTTCCTGATATATGTATGGTATAATGCTTATTCATTATGCTTATATTTAATGACCTATAAATCCTGGCATAGCAAACCACAAAATTCTAAAAACTGTAGTAATTAAAAAACAAAAGACAACTGACAATACCACATAGAAAAACTCTGCCGGGGAGGGAGGGGGAATGGGGAAGGGAGAGGGGGAGGATATTCGTATAGCACCAGAAACCAGCACAAAATGGGCATCACACCTGGAACATGTGCCCGAAGATGTTGGCCCGAGGCTCACTGGAAATTGGGCCTTAGGCCTCATTTCCATCAAGCTGGCGAGCTGCGAATACCAACCAGCGTCCTGAAGCAGCATGCCAGTTGGGGCTTTGGAAAATTCAGCGGGCACTGCAGGTAAATCCTGGGGTGGGGTGGGGCATGGGGAGGAAAGAGTAAGAGAACAGGAGAGGGGGGTTGAGCTCTGGCCACCAGCAGCCCTCAGTAATTTTATGGATCCAGAAGGGGCGCTCTTGCTACTCCTGGCTCCATGGAAATGGAAATATAAAGAAGTTAACATACCTTATTGTGGATGGCCTCCAGCGGTCCCATTAAGGACCACTGGTTAGGCCGATGTAGACCCAGAAAAACTGAGCGGAGCAAAGGAGCAAGTTCCGCCCAGTTGATGACGAATCTGGAGCTTAGTCCTACAACAGGTTTTAGAATCCTGATTTGCATATTCAAGAACGTGTTTCAGGCGGGCACCCTGGACACCAGGAAGTTACCCTCTTCCAACTTGGCAGCCGGTGCACTTCTGCGAGAAAACAAGGCCAGACATTGGTCCACCCATTGCAAATTTTTTGCCTAAAAAATGGGAGTGACGAGAACCAATTGCTCACCTTGGTGTTTCAACCCATGCGTCAGCTTGTTAATGTTTCACAAGAAAAATTAACATTTTGTCACTGGGATTGGAGATTGTCAGTATCAACAAATCAGATTGGTTGGAAACCAGCAGCAAAGATTCTAAGAAGCAATCAGATTGGTCAGTGGTTGGGATGAAACCTGTCAGAACCATTCAGATGTTACATTCTTGCACTGTTGGTTGTGCATGAACTTAAGGCAGAAAGATTTTAAGATGACTTGATAGTTTAAGAGTTGGAGTTATGATTATGTTTATTTAGTGCTGATCCCCCAAAAATAAGCTTATGAAATGTGGCTTGTAAGAACTTTTTATTTTCCTCAAATGAACTTTGTGGGGCACACCCAACTTTTGTGTGATACAGATTATTAGCCTGTTTATGGGTGAGCTATAACATGCAGACAAAGGTCCTTTGCTAGATTTAATAAAGGTGTTGTGAATGGTTTTGATAGAGTAAATAGGGATAAACTGTTTCCACTGGCAGGAAGGCCTGTAACCAGAGGTTACAAATTTAAGATAATTGGCAAAAAGTCCAGGGGGGAAATGAGGAGAATTTTTTTTTACGCAGCGAGTTGTTATGATCTGAAATGCACTACCTGAAAGGGTAGTGGAAGCAGATTCAATAGTAACTTTCGGGAATTGGATATATACTTGAAAAGGAGAAATTTGCAGGACTATGGGGAAAGAGCAAGGGAGTGGGACTAATTGGATAGCTCTTTCAAAGAGCTTGCATAGACTCGATGGGCCGAATGACGAACTCCTGTGTTATATGATTCTATTATTTGTTGCCGTGCAGTAACCAAGGACAGAGCGTGTATGATCCATAGTAGAACAATTAACATCCGCAGGGAGATGTGAAAAGTGATACTAGAAGGGTATAGTAGATGGCGAACACCAAATGGGAGGTCGCCAGTCAGGTCCACAAGAGCGAACAAAATTTATCTCCCCATGTCTGTTCCCACAAACCACATATTTGTGCACTTCAGATTTTAAAAAAAATATTGCAGTCTGAAGTGATTTTTATTTTTGACAGTCTCAAAAGAGCAATAAAGGCTAGAAATGACAGTTGGCAAGAATAGAGGTTAAAAGCTTAACACTTTTATGGCATTCCTCTGTCCAATATTTTAATGGAAACATTAATGCTTCTGTTAAATGGACAAACGAAAGTGGTAAAACCCATCAAGTGTTCATCCACTATACAGTGTAAATTCTAGCCTCATGTAGTTTTTTAATGTTTTAGAAACAGGAAATATTTGAAATGCACAGCAGATTGATTAAAAACTAAAGCAGGAAAAAAGGTGGAAGTTTTCATGCAACCCTTTTTGTTTCAATAATATTGAATCATGCTCATCCCTTCTAAAGTTACTAAAAAAATAAAAAATCCTTATTTAAAGTAGTTGTACCAGCACCACTCTCAATCCAGATAATCCTCTAATTGTTTCTGGGCTGCCACAGGCTCTGATATAGGGACAGGTGTGATAATGAGCCAGTTTTGTCCTGTGAATGTAAAATGTGCTGCTGGTTGGGATTATTTAGATGTGTGTTGTATAATTTTTTGGTTTACAAATTAACATGACATATATGGTGTTTGATTTCCATGAAAGGAACGGTACCTTGTAAAGCTGTATTAAACTCCCTACAACTACTTTATTTAAATATTTAAAATATCAGGATGATACCCAAGATCGAGGGATTTAACAATGAATGAGCGTCTGAGTAAATTTAGGTTACGTTCCTGGAGATGAGGAGATTAATGGGTGATCTGATTTGGGTGTTTAAAATAATGAAAGAAATTGATGGAATAGATAGGAAATGATTCTTGCCAGCGTGATCTTAAAATGAAAATTACACAGTTAAAATCAAATCTAGAAAAAATACTGATTCCGACAGTTGTGAGAATGTGGAATGCACTGCCCCAGGAGGCAGATGCGGTGTTTAAAAGGAAGGTAGATATTTACTTAGGCAAAAGGACTTTAAGGAATATGAAGAAAATGTGAGAAATTGAGATTAAAAAGAGCCTAACAAAATGGCAGAGCAGCCTCAATAGGCCAATTGGCCTACTGCCGTCCCTATCTGTAACCCTAACAGCAGAAATTATTTTTGGCATGAAAGGCAGAATTACAATAGGCTTCACAATGCTAAAAATTGCACTAAAGTGTCAAAACTCCGTCAAAAATAAATCTCAAACCTCCAATATTCACACCACCCTTCAGTAATTTCTAAATCCATCACTGCTGTCTCTCAAGTTCTACAAGTATCAAAAAGTTATGGAAAGCTCCCTATGTTTATATACTGCACATAACTACCCAGAGCTCTAACAGAAAACAACCATGGCGACATCAGCAAGGACCCACTGAGGTGAATTTTCCTTCTATTTATTAAAAGGCAGATCTGGTTTAAGTGTGCATCATTGACATCACAATTATTAGCACTTTTAAGGTGAAATAGTTTTAAACTATGCTCTCATTTTTATTAATATAAAAAATGCACAATTTTTTTATTTTAAAAAATGTACAATGGAACAAGACTAGAAATAATGATGTGGAGATGCCGGTGATGGACTGGGGTTGACAAATGTAAGGAATCTTACAACACCAGGTTATAGTCCAACTGTTTTATTTGAAAATCACAAGCCTCCGAAGGAGAAAGCCTCCGAAAGCTTGTGATTTTCAAAGAAATAATGATGGCCTGATCAAAGTAACTATTTTAAGGCAATTTAATGGCCTGCTATTTATTTTTTGTTTCTTTCCACTCCTGAAAACGCTGCCCCTTGATTGAGTTCTATGGGCACAGACAGCCATACTGTACCTCCCTCACTGAAGTGGCCAATCTCCATGTGTAAGCCTAGAAAGTAGGCAATTCAGCTGTGAATGGCATCACCACTGAGCCCAGTCCTGCTCTCACCTGACATCCACACACATTTTTCGGTAGGTGTCACTAGATAACAAACAGGAGTGGAAACTCTGCCTGATTTCCCCAGCCCCCAGCTCAGGGGTCTGCGGACAACTAACTATTGTACCCCAGCTGCTTCCCTCACTGTAGCCAATTAATTAAACACAAACTAGGGATCAAACCTAGGACCTTCCAGAAACAAGATCAGAAAATGCAGCAAGTACTTCGCAAGTATGTTGCAGCTGTCTGGCCTCATTATTTACTTTCAATAACTTCAGACCTCAAGTATAGCTTCCATTTTCTCTCTGGCAGGAAATGCTGACAATGTGGGATGAGCATGTTGTAATTTCTGGGGATGGGAGGATGAAGTGGGTTAGTGCTTGGGATGGGAGCTCTGTCAGAACACTGTGCTGACGAGGCAGTCTGCACCCTTGGTGTTGACCTGCTTTTTCCTACTACCAGGCTCCTCGGCTGTTGGAACCTGTTCAGCTTTGCCAGTTTTTCACACTTCCCTTTCCACCTGCTTAACCCCCAACTCTTTAGCCATTCACAAACTTCCTGTGTCTCAATATGTCTTTTATTTCTGTGATTTCTCTCATCATGCCTCCTATTGTCTCATGCTAATATCACTTCTGCCATTTAACCATCTCCTATTCTCTAGTTAAGCACTTTACTGGTCATTCCAGTTCTCTTCCTGTGTGGGTGGTTTTGTTGTTTTCTTTTCCTTCCTACTTGTTATGCTCATCTGTAATATCTTCTAGTTTTGATGAAGAGTCCATACCTGAAACATCTTGGGGGTGAAATTGGGCCATGTAGCACCCATTGTGTAGGCGCCACATGGATACCCAAGTCCCGAAAATAGCGTCCGAGATGTGCGTGCACACTTCCGGCATGATGTGCGCAGGACGCCATCTTAGTAAAGGTGTTTGCGCATGCGCACCTAACGAACGCCGGCAGCATGTAGAGTAGGGAGATTATGATGTAAATCAGTGTGCAACGCTGATTTAAAGGGACCGCTGCTACATTAGAACTCCACGCTCCAGCCGACACTGTCTTAACCTCGCAAAGCTGAACAGGTCTTAAACGGCATGGAGGACACCTCCACCAGTGCTATTTAAAGGTATCGTGCAGGATTTACAGGTTAGTTGCTGGATTATTTGTTCTGACTACTGATGCATTTGTACTGTACCTGTTTTTGGAGGTTTCCTATTCTTGAATAAAGTTTCAATACTCTACAGGAAGTGGATTGGCTAGCTGACAGGCAACAGCAAGGACACTGGTGGAGTGGCAGGGGTGGGACAGGGATGCTGTCATTCTGAGAGAGGACAGCAGGTTCATGTTCCATGGAGACACCGCCACTTGCTCCCTCCTGTTATGCAGCACCTCCTCCTGCAAGAAAGCAAGCAGTGTGTCCATGAGTGTCCTGCAAGATGATTGGGTGATGTGGCTGCCATGGTAGAATAGTTGCCAGTGTGTGTGACCTGTGAATTGTGGGTGTGCGGCTTTCAACAGTGGTAATATGCGAGGGTGAGAGGAAGCATCTGATTGGAAGAGCTGAGTACTGATGGAAAGAGTTTGTTGGTTGGTGAGTGATGGGGGGGAGGGGGGGGTAGTGCATGGAGCAGTGGATGCGTCTAGTGGTGCTGTTGGTAGGATATGCCAGTGCAACTCACACGCCTTGACCACTCGTGTCAAATCATTGAACTTCTTTCTGCACTGCATCCATGTTCGTGGTGCTATGCTCCTGGCATTGACCTCGTCTGCCATTGCCTTCTATTACCTCGGGATCATATGTCTGGAGGGCCTCTTGCCCAACTGTGGATATAGCATGCCCCGATTTCTGCCCAACCCTTGCACCAAGGCCTCTAGTTCAACATCAGAGAACCTTGGTGCACGGTCTCTCTCAGGCCCAGCACAAACTCAGATCAGCAGATTGGTGGGACCTGACGTGCAGATTGGAGGATGTGGGATGTAGTTTTGAGAAACCTTTATTCAATATTTTAAAATAAAACAACAATTTTAAACATAAGGACCAGACCTGCATCTGTGTTTTACGTTTGCTATTTCTGACCTCCGTTCAGACCCGTATCTTATATTTTCAAAATATAAGAGTCCTGCAAACTTTGAGCTGCCGAGTTATTGCTCATTAAAAATTCCAGCGATCCCATCATCACCATTCTTCACTATATTCCAGCACAGATTTACTTCCCAATGGACTTCCAGCACTTCCTGCAGCCACAATGCACCTCCCCTTTAAGAGGTACAGGTTGCCTTTAAGTGGTGCTAGCTACTCCCGACATCGAGGCCCCCTGCAGCCACTCAAAAGCACAGGTAGCACTGGCTGCACGCAGCAATCATTAAAATCATCAGACCAGGCATGGGTTAATCGTGCATTGCGACCCCAGCGCCTGTTTTCGTGGGTTATCCAATATAACCCCCTTTATCTGTTCTCTCCACAGATGCAGCCTGAGTTGCTGAGTTTTTCCAGCATTTTCTGTTTTTGTTTCATATTTCCAGCATCTGCAGTATCTTGCATTTTGTTCTAGGACCTTCCTGGTCTTTTTGGCCTCATATTTACCCACTGAACTATCAGGGGATCAGGTGGCATTTTCATGACGCTAAACTCACACTTCATTGTTTTCCACTGTCTGATTAGATTTTATGTCTGGTGGCATCTTTTAAAACCGCATATTCTGTGTGTGATTTTGTAAACATCAAGGTGATGTCAGTGGTGAGGAATGGAACCGATCTTACATTTTTGCCATCCAGTCTCAGCATTGCGAGTTCTCAACGTCAGGTATAAGAACATAAGAACATAAGAAATAGGAGCAGGAGTAGGCCAATCGGCCCCTCGAGCCTGCTCCGCCATTCAATAAGATCATGGCTGATCTGATCCTAACCTCAAATTTAAATTCATGTCCAATTTCCTGCCCGCTCCCATAACCCCTAATTCCCTTTACTTCTTGGAAACTGTCTATTTCTGTTTTAAATTTATTTAATGATGTAGCTTCCACAGCTTCCTGGGGCAGCAAATTCCAAAGACCTACTACCCTCTGAGGGAAGAAGTTTCTCCTCATCTCAGTTTTGAAAGAGCAGCCCCTTATTCTAAGATTATGTCCCCTAGTTCTAGTTTCACCCATCCTTGGGAACATCCTTACCGCATCCACCCGATCAAGCCCCTTCACAATCTTATATGTTTCAATAAGATCGCCTCTCATTCTTCTGAACTCCAATGAGTAGAGTCCCAATCTACTCAACCTCTCCTCATATGTCCATCCCCTCATCCCCGGGATTAACCGAGTGAACCTTCTTTGTACTGCCTCGAGAGCAAGTATGTCTTTTCTTAAGTATGGACACCAAAACTGTATGCAGTATTCCAGGTGCGGTCTCACCAATACCTTATATAACTGCAGCAATACCTCCCTGTTTTTATATTCTATCCCCCTAGCAATAAACGCCAACATTCCGTTGGCCGCCTTGATCACCTGCTGCACCTGCATACTAACTTTTTGATTTTCTTGCACTAGGACCCCCAGATCCCTTTGTACTGCAGTACTTTCCAGTTTCTTGCCATTAAGATAATAACTTGCTCTCTGATTTTTCCTGCCAAAGTGCATAACCTCACATTTTCCAATATTGTATTGCATCTGCCAAATCTCCGCCCACTCACCCAGCCTGTCTATATCCCCTTGTAGGTTTTTTATGTCCTCCTCACTCTCTACTTTCCCTCCCATCTTTGTATCATCTGCAAACTTTGATATGTTACACTCGGTCCCCTCCTCCAAATCGTTAATATAGATTGTAAAGAGTTGGGGACCCAGCACCGAACCCTGCGGAACACCACTGGCCTCTGGTTGCCAGTCCGAGAATGAACCATTTATCCCAACTCTCTGCTTCCTGTTAGATAACCAATCCTCCACCCATGCCAGAATATTACCCCCAATCCAGTGATTCTTTATCTTGAGCAATATAGGTTACATATATCCCTCAAAAATGTGACTTAAAAGCAACCTCAGAAGTATGGCCATTTCTATTTCCAAAAGGAGAATACCAATTTTGGGTGATTT
This sequence comes from Heptranchias perlo, assembly GCF_035084215.1. Lineage (NCBI taxonomy): Eukaryota > Metazoa > Chordata > Chondrichthyes > Hexanchiformes > Hexanchidae > Heptranchias > Heptranchias perlo. The sequence continues at coordinate 51,015,254 of NC_090333.1, forward strand.
TCATGATTGCGCAATTCTACTAAAGGCAGGGCTGAAACTGCCCCAAATAAGTTTCACAATGGCCCCTTACAGTCAACAGAGAGAGGAGACTAACATCTTATTATTAAGTTGGATTCAAACCTAGACCCTAGAGGTGAAAAGATGGTGTGCCAACCCACTGCACCATCCAGTCCTTGATATCGATGTATGTGATGATTTGATATTTTATAATTATATTCCTTCTCCCCACCAGCCTCATTTACATAGGTTGAAGGTTTGTTTTCTAAGTATTTCAACTTGTTCAGATTCTTTATAAATGTCCTGACAAAGCAAGTTCAAGTTAAACTCAATAAATATGAAGACCTTGAAAATATTGTTACAGCAGATGTGCCAAAGTGCAGTGCACTGCAGACCACATGTATTGTGCCGTGGAATGGTAAGATGTGGTTTGGTATCCACACAAGGTGAGTTCCTGATCTCAGTATTACTGTGGGAAGATGTGGGACTTCCCAACAGGAAAGAAGGGAAAACTGGAGAGACAGAATCATCTGCAGGCCACTCTTGCATTCCTCCTGGTGGATGGTTCTGCTGTGATAATGGCAGAGGCATAGGAGCCAGGGTCTGCCTATTGATAAGATCAGAAACAATAAGCAACGCAGGGGCATTCAAAAAGGAGAAAGCGAGAAAACACACTCACTCACAAAAATAAATAAAAGCATTACAGTACTGTCAAAGTAGGCATGACAACTGATTGTTGGCATTGATACAGGCTTCTCTTTCAGGGCACACAATCTGATATCATAAGGATAAATATTCACAGAAATAAGCAAATACTCCCTGCAACACAATGACTCAATTATGTTTGGACAGTCTGTGGAAAGTAACCAGCCATGGCTGAATAATGGAGGTGTAAGCAGGAGCAGGAAACCTAGCTGTTTTTTCTCTCCTCCTCTTAGCCCAGGGGCTGCTGAGTCTAATTGCAACACTCAGCCATCACTCTGGTTTCGATCAACTAACCAAGCATAAATATTCAGCAGATTTTCACAACTGTTTTTGGGGTGCTGGGAGAAATTCACTGTCTGTGGAAGGAGTGGGCTTAATGGTCTCAGTCACCTTTTTCTCATTCTATGCTTTCTTATGTTTTAAAAAAATTATCCATCTCCTATTTTTTTCCAATACTCTCCTGAAGGCACTTAAATGCACGGCATAGTTGCACAGATGTCCTCCCGTACCTTACCCAAGTGGTTGTTCATAATGTATGGGCCTAGAGGATGAATGTTGGCTATTTATTCAGCAACATGAAAGTGGTCTCACCAGACATCCACAAATGCACACTTTCTAGCAGGGGTCACTGGGTGACAATAAGGACCATTAACCCGAGCTGATTTTTTTCTTCCTCCTCCTAGCCCAGGGGGTGCTGAGTTTAATTGCAACACTCAGCCATCATCTTGGTTTAGATCAACTAACCTAGCATAAGCCAGATCAAACACGGTGCCTTCCTGGTCCGCATGACTCAGTTCCACAAGGAGCAGCAATTTACCAGCGAAGCCCTCTGGAGTACAGTCATTAATTAAAGAAATGTATAAAACTATCAAAAAATATAGTTGCTTGACGGCATAGATTTATTGAGAGTCAAACGCCTGAAGATTGAAAGATTGTGGGTTTTGACGGCAACTAGAACCCAAATCAAGGACTCTGTAAATGTTTACATTGGATTACATCGGTAACATAGCAGGAATTAATTCAAATTTGTTCTGAATCTGTGGCTATCCAAAATTAAAACATACAATGAGAGACAGTAAACCTGTCTCATATCAAACACGATCAATATTGCAGTATACACGTGCATGGTCTGCCTGAATGGAATGAGTCCAGCTCTGTGGCAAGCAACCTACTGAATCCCAATTTGGCTGGTTAGTTATTTTTGGACCACATTCTACATTACTTTACTTTGGAGGGTGGGCATGAGCAGTATTTTTTTTACTGCATATTAAATAAATGAATAGCAGAGAGGTGTTTGGATAAATCCAAGGTTAATTATGGAGAACTGTCAATATCATCCATCCATATAGGCCTGAAGCGTAAGTCAGGATTAAGCATAGAGTGCCAGGTTGGGATACTTGAAATACATGTTGCAACAAAGCTGGGGACTGGAGCCAGGGGAGCTGAAGTAGACATAGAGGTAAACCTGGAAAATTCATTGAAATTGTTTGGGTCCACAGCAAGCCATTATTCAAAGATGGTCAAGGAAACAGTGAAGGGAAGAGACTTGCTCAAGTACATAGAAAATAAGGATTGAGTAATGGCATTCATCCTGCTCCTTCCACACTCCATGTGCAATCTACTCTTACCTAAGGGAAGGTTAGAATCAGTAGTCCCTGATCAACAAAGATAACATGTCTTTCAAAACATTTGATTACTTTTTTCCAGTGATATATTTAGCCCAGATCTAAGAGCGCAGGGTTCTCAATTATAAGCTCATTAACAGGAATGTACCAGAGAATCGCCAAGAATAGAGTCCTTTGATGCATAAACAGCACAAATTTATTTCAACAAAGCCTGTGGCTCGTCTATCATCAGTGGAAACTCCTGAAAGATTTCAGTCAGCCTCCTGAGAATTAGAGTCAAAGATTTCAATTCTTTATAAACTTTTGGTCATCAGATGATCCAATTAATTATACACAGTGCATTAAAAAATTACTTTTTCATCCTTTCTTTTAAAGCATGGTTGATTTTACAAAGTTGTTCTGAATATTTGCCTTCCTATTAACTAACTGAAGGCCATGTCACTATTAAAAATTCACCATTTATTTACAAAACCACCACGTGGTAAATGCATTCTTCCCAATTTGTAGTGCAATAAAAATTTATATTTAATACTAATATTGTACAAACTAGAAGAGGGTGTAACCTGAATTCTAAAGACATTATATTCATAGTCTAACCTATTTTGCAATCTGCCAAATACAATCAGGAATTTGTCTCTCGCCATGGTGCCAAGTCTCAACCTACTGCTGACTGAGCATACAACTACAAGCGAGAAGTCTGTATATGGTTGGCAGGATACCCTTAATCTGTTATCCTCATCATAAACAGATCCTGAAATCCTCACTCAACACAGGCTGAAATAGGCACAAAGCAGTGTGACTCAATGCTAGTGTACGCAAGCACAACATTATTTTCAGTGGAGCAAGGTAAAATGCCTCTCCTTCCTTCCCTTTGCAAAGAAATAAAAATAAACTACATGGTGATTCTCTCTATCCTACTGCAGCTAACTTCAAAAGTTTTAAATTATGAACCATTTTTGCAGTAGGAGCTTTTTTTTGATCAACACAAATACAGGGTCAAGGTAGAGAACACCACTAAGATTGAAAATTAGATAAATAGTGGTGGTTAGGTTACATTAAATTCGAGTTTTAAAAACCTGCAGATTTAGGAAGAAGGAAAGCCGGAGAGAGATAAAGAGCTCCATAGTTTTCAGAAGCTGAGAAAGAATAAATTAGAGTACGAGACGGTCCAACCAGTCTTAATTTCAATACAGTAATGAATAAGTTTCAAATATAAAGTCCTGAAACTACTGTTTGAGCTAATCATGACTGTAAGAAACACAGGGGTTTAAATGTTCTCTTTTCCTTGATGCTGCCAGTATTCTTGGTCGAAAGTTGGCTGTATTACTCTGGCTTGGCACACAAGTAATGATTTTCTTCCCCTCCAGTTTGGGCACTAGGAACATCAGTGGTATTCTGTAAAGATCATTCAGCACACAGATGTAAAGCTTAAGGGAAATTGAGATAAAGAAGACAGGATGGCTTGCATGTCTCATGCTTCAGGCTTATTTGTGACAGAGAAAAGTTTATACAATGGCTGATTCTGTGGCTCTCAAATGCTCCTTCCCCACAAAGGAACAAAACTTGAGTCCAAGCTGGTATTTCAGTAAAATGGATTACTTGGCTGAAGCAGCGAGCTTAGAACTGACCCTGAGTGCAGGGCCCTCGAGAGTACAACCTTAGGAATTACCTATACAGAATATCAGGCACCATCAGGGCTGCAAAGCAGTAAGCCACCAAGCAGTGTTCTCCTGTAAATAAAGAGTTCATTTGAAATGAAGCCTAAGACATATCCTTAATCATTTCATGAAACTGTACTGAATTTTAAAAATTGCATTGTATTGATTGGATCAGCATCTGCGAGTAGGAAGGGGACCAATTCCAGTATAGAACAAGGACAGTCACCTGGAGATGGATTCACTGTGTGCATTATCCAGCCAGTATTTTCAAGGTGGTCTCCTGCAGACTGTGAAATTCTGACATTTTTTCCCTCAAGGAGTACAAATGCTCAACAATTTACCTTCCTCTCCAATTTTCCTCCAGTTCCTCCTTAAAGCATGCACTCTTGCTGGGCTCCGAGTACTGGGACACTGGCAGCCCTTCCAGTGGCCACTCTTCATAAGTGAGACAACACTGGCAGGCTATTCAACAGTGGGGGCAGCACAGCTGAGCTCAATCCTGTTCTTCTCAAGACATACATACATGCACATTTTACAGCAAGGGTTATTGGCATATGATTAGGACCTCCCTAGTGCTGAGGTTAATAGTAGTGCTCTATTGCCAAAACATTTTTTAGTTGAGAAAGGGAGAGTAGTTTAGATTTCCCTTCCCTTCCCCCACTAAGTATTGATCTCCTTTCAAACATTCTTCCCTTCCCCTCCTTACCATTAAGATCAATCATTTAATGATGCCTACAGGCAAGATAAAGGAAAGCAGGGGCCATCATAACTTAGGTCTAGCATCACAGAGGTATTCACCAATGAAAAGAATGGAACCATTCTATCTGCTTACCATAGAGAATGTGGACAGAGATCAGTCAGGATCACAAAGGCCTCAAGAAGTTACCTTGTGAAAAGCAAGCAATTGACTAAAGTTTGCCTTCTAACCAAACACCTGTCATCACTAGTTCACACAACTGAGCCAAGAACAGGTTTGAAGTGAATTTCACCAAACATTTAAAGAAAGAAAGACCTTCATCAATTTTTATTATCTTTCAATTTTTAATGCATGAAAGATAAATTATATAAGATTGATGCCTAAGGGGCTGAACATTTTTTGTAATTTTTCCCCCTCCTCACCTGAAGATACTGACCCATACTGGGCTACAGCTCCACAGTGCCAGATACTCCCCCACGACCTCAGGAGTCCATTCTTCATGTGTAAGACTACACAGTGAGTGCTTACCAGGGTAATCAGCAGTGGAGAGGGAGGGAGAAACTCAGCCAAGTTGATCCTATGCTCATCTATTTGCATTTTGAAGTGATTCACTGCCTAGTAAGCAGAAGCCCACAACCCTGGCAGCCAGGGTCCACCCCTCTTTAGCCCAGAGAAGATCCAGCCAATTGCAGCACCGCAACCATGACCCTAGCTGAGATCAGCTAACTCAGCACAGACTGGGATTTAACCTATGACCTTACATACGAAAATTACGGGCAGGAAAAGACCAGCTGGTACGTCAAGCCTCCCCCACACTCATGATGCCTGCAGCATCATGACTAGACACTTCCTACCCCCCACCTCCCCCACCCCCGTAACCATGTAAAATCCTGGGAGAGGCAACATGGCTCAGTACAAAACTATTTATCCTCCAAATCACCGGGGAAGTCATTTTGCATACTTTATGGTAAAGGAAGCAGGGAGAATGGAATAATTTCGACTTATCTGCAATACAGCAGCTGAGCAACAATGAACTTTCATCTAGGACACCAGCTGTGATAGGTTATAGAAGGGAGCCAACAACAGCCTTGAGCTGAGACCTTGCAATACTTGAAAAATCTATCATTGCCTTTTGAAAGCATATTGTGTGCATGTGAGCACTGTGGGCTGTCCAAAAAACAAACAAAATTCAAGGCCCTCCCCCCACCCCTCCAGATTTGTTTCTGACTGGGACGATGGCCCATTCCCAACTCTCCATATTATGTTATTGCACCCCAGAAGATATTGCAATTGTGCAATGATACTGTAAATCTGGCCTACAAATGGAAAAAAAAATTGCGCCTTCTACATGGGAACTGGTCAATGGCCTATTGAAAGATAGATTCTGTACATGAAAGAAGATGTATTTCACACATTGTTTGGGGGCGGGGAAGAAAGGTTGGCACTGTAATGTTGTTGGCTCAGCATTTTTGGGCCCCTCTCCAGATACACAGAGTAATATATGTTTGATATGAAAAGATGAATTATATTTTTAGTGACGTGACCTTGGCTTTTGAAACCTTGGAATTTATAAACTGTCCAATCCAGCTGCAGTACATCTCCCCACATAAAGCCACTGTCTCATTTACACTAGTAAATCCTTTCCTTGGAGTACTGAGAGAATTCATATTTCTTTGTGTTACTTGATGTCTACCGTGTACGTCTCCTCAGCACATTCCTAATATAGATACTGGTTACAACCGATAGCTGATGTACTGATTTAATTATGGTGACAACTTACAACAATTTTGCAGCCAATTTGTTAAGCTAGGACTGGATGACCAAAGTGCTTGTCTTGTCTTTGACAGTTTATTTTAATATTATAAAAGGTAGTAAAAGTGAGCCTGGAAACTAGAGACCAGGGTGTTTGACATCCATTGTGGGTAAAATTATGGAAACCCTTATTATAGATAAGATCTTGGAGCATCTGGATAGAAATAAAATCATAAAAGATAGCCATATGGGTTATGAAGGGGAGGTCTTGCCAATCTAACTTACAGATTTTCTTTGAGGGTGTGACAAAGGAGCCTGATAGGGGTAAGGCAGTGGATGTGGTGTACTTGGATTTCAGTAAGGCCTTTGATACAGTTTTTCTGGAAAGGCTGGTACTGAAAATAAAGAAAGTGGGATTCAGTGGAAATATTTTACAATGGAGATTTAATTGGTTGACCAATAGAACCCAGAGGTTAGTGGTACAGGGATTGTCATCAGCCTGGGAGATTGTTACCAGTGGGGTCCCACAGGGGTCTGTTTTGGGACGTCTTTTGTTTAATATCTTCATAAGTGACCTGGAGCTAGGAGTCACAAGCACAGTGGCTAAATTTTCAGATGATACAAAGCTAATGAACATGATAGTCTATAAAGCTGAACAGGATAAGCTACAGGAAGATGTAAATATACTTGGGAATTGGGCAGACATGTGACAGATGAAATTCAATGTAGAGATATGCAAGATGTTTCACATGGGTACAAAAAAATCCAGGAAGGGACTATTGTTTCAATGGAAAGAAAATAATGTGCATGAAAAATGAGAGGTTCTGATTGACAATAAGCTGAAGCTATCGCAACAATGCTGGGTGGCAGTAAGTAAAGCAAATCAAATATTAGTATGTATTAAAAGGCCAATATTGAGCCAAAATAGTCAGGTAATCCTGCCATTTTATAAATCACTGGTGTGACCGCACTTAGAATACTGTGTACAGTTCTGGTCACCACAATACAAAAAGGATATTGCAGCTATTAAAAGGATATAGAAGAGAGCAAACAGAATGATTGAGGGGTTGGAAGGATTGAATTATACGGAGTGATTATGTAAATTGGGCATGTTCCCAAGGGAAAAGAGAAGGTTGAGAGATGACATGATTGCAATTTTTAGGATTCTATAAGGACTAGATAACGTAGACCATGACAAATTGTTTCACTTTGTTCAGAACAGTAGAACCAGAGGAGGCGGCCTGTAATTGAGGGGGGGCAAATTCAAAACTAACCTGTAATTGAGGGGGGGTAAATTCAAAACTAACCTGTAATTGAGGGGGGGTAAATTCAAAACTAACCTGTAATTGACGGGGGGTAAATTCAAAACTAACTTGTAATTGAGGGGGGGGTAAATTCAAAATTAACCTGTAATTGAGGGGGGTAAATTCAAAACTAACCTGTAATTGAGGGGGGGTAAATTCAAAACTAACCTGCGGCACATTACTTCAGTGAGTGAATGGTCAATCTATAGAACAGGCTCCCTAGAGAGACGGTGGAAGCAGATAGTACCAGTTCATTCGAATGAAAGATTTCTTTCAGAAAATAATATTTTGTGGTACAGTATGTGAGTGATTTGAGACATGACATGTGGTAAGTGTAGCATGCTTGGATGGCACAGGTGACTTTGGACCTATGGTTCCCAAAGCTTTCCACCAGTGGACGGTTTTCCTCACCTCATGTCTGGGTCTGTTGTAGACTAATTAATAGTAATTGTTTGCTATGATTAGTCATCAACTCCATTATTATTGTATCATGCGATTACCAGGATGGTAGAAGGCGAACTAAATGGACCATTTTTGTCTCGCAATTCCTATGGTCCTATGTCACTTAATAGTGCAGTAGCTCTAAAGTAAGTGTTTGAGGCAAGAAACTTCTGTTAATAAATACTCATTAAATCCTTACTGCTTGGGGGCTTCTCTGATGTCTCATTTAGTAAATACACCACCAGTGTAGAATTTAGTGATACAGACCAGGAAGGTTCCAGGTTCTTTCCCAGTTCTATGTCAAGTTAGCTTATCTCTACCAGCATGGCATTAGGGGTACACCTATACAACCATAATTCAACAGAAGTCAGTGTCTTCACAAGAGAAGCAGAGGGAAAAATATTTGTTGACAAATCAGCACAGTGTTGTAGCAGCAACAGGGCAAGATGATGTGGTGCACTGGAGCACAAGGGACATGGAAGTGAATTCGAGCACGCTGCTGCATTACTAGTCTTCGATGCATATCAAAGATGAGACAATTGGAAACGGAGTAATTCCCAAAGCCGATATCACATGTCTCCTAACGACTATCTATGAGTACCATTGGTGGAGGCCTCAGCCATGGGAGAAAAAAAATTACAATATGTTGAAGAATATAATTGTAGCAACAATAGGATCAAAACAGCTTGGACTTTACAGTTTTTGAATGGTTACAGAATTTTTGCAACAACGAAGGTGTTGTTACCTCGGCCATATGACTCAGAAGATAGTCAACTGTGCACATATACAGGGGAGAATGCATTGACTTAGGCCGGTAGGGTTGTTAAAATCCTCAGCGCCGTTCGAATTTAAAAAAAATCTCCGAACATTTCTCCCCCATCTCTCTTAAGGAGTGCTGATTCATGCTTAGGCAAGATTCTATATGTCCTGACAGCCCTCCCAAGTGGCCAATCTTCATCTATGAACCTAGACAGTGAGGGATGGCAGACTATTTGACAGTGCGGGGCATTAGAGCTGAGCCCCATCCTGTCCCCAGCTGACAACCACAGACATGTACTTGCCAGAAAGCCTAACTCCACTGTGATCAGGAGCAGAAACCTTAGCTGATTTTTATTTTCTCCTCCCTAGTTTGGGGACACTGAGGCTAACTGCAGCACACGTACTGCTACCCTGCATGGGATCAGGCAACTCAGCCCACAGCAGGGGCTGAATTTTGGACCTTTCTGGTCTGTATGGCTCAATTTCAGATTAGGACAGATTGGAAGGTGAGCTTCCGACCACATATCCACTCCATCACCAAGACCGCCTATTTCCACCTCTGTAACATTGCCCTTCTCTGACCCTGCTTCAGCTAATCTGCTGCTGACCCTCATCCATCCCTTTGTTCCCTCTAGACTTAACTATTCCAATGCTCTCCTGGCCGGCCTCCCATCTTCCACCCTCCATAAACTTGAGCTCATCCAAAACTCTGTTCTTCGTATCCTAACTTGCACCAAGTCCTGTTCATCCATCACTCCTGTGCTCGCTGACCTACATTGGCTCCCGGACTGGCAACGCCACGATTTAAAAAATCTCATCCATGGTTTCAAATCCCTCCATGGTCTCGCCCCTCCCTATTTCTGTAACCTCCTCCAGCCCTCCGAGATCTCTGCGCTCCTCCAATTCTGGCCTCTTGTGTATCCCCAATTTTAATCACTCCACCATCGGTAGCCATGACTTCAGCTGCCTCGGCCCTAAGCTCTGGAATTCCCTTAAACCTCTCCGCCTCTCTACCTCTCTCTCCTCCTTTAAGACGTTCCTTAAAACCTACCTCTTTGACCAAGCTTTTGGTCACCTGTCCTAATATGTCCTTATGTGGCTCGGTGTCAAATTTTGTTTGATAAGCGTGAAGCGCTTTGGGATGTTTTACTACGTTAAAGGTGCTATATAAATGCGAGTTGTTGTTGTTGTTGGGCCATGTGATTAAAAACTGAGCCACTTGAAAAGTCTGCAGCAGAGTCTGTGAATCAGGCTTCCCCTGGCTGTTCCAGGAACCAAGACTATCTGAAAACTCAATTGACCAACGTGGCCCCTTTGTAATGAAGAACCTGCTGCTGAATCAGTTAAGATTTTGTTTGTTAGAAGAACCATGGAGGCCTTTATCCGTCTGTCATCACCACCTTTGCTGAAATCACAAATACTGCTGTATAAACGCTCTGGGCCTCATGTGTAGCAGTACGTACCGAACACTTATTTTCATGCTCGCTAGGACATGTTGAAAAAATTTAGATAGCACACAGTGCCCAACTATTGCAAACTATTCACCTAAAAGGTTTACCAAACCTTCTGATCCATCAATACTGAGTGTGAAACCAGAACTTTGTCAGACGCACAGGTTACCCTGAAGATCAAGTGCATTTATCAGTTGTGAAATGGATGCAAGTTTGATGGTTTTTTTAAAGCATAGATACAATCATACAGGACCATTGCATTACTTGGAACTAAACACAAAATTAAAATTAATGTTGGTTTTGTAACATTATCGGGTCTTGCACAATGAGGTTTATCAACAGAGGAGTACACAGCGATACGGTTAAGATAGCATGATGTTGCTGACTTTTAAAAATCTATTAATAAAGACTAAGATCGATATTTGACGATGTAATGACATTGTCCATGAGAGCACAAACAATCCGTTATGTAGGGATACAGGGTCAAGTCACTGCCTCCTCTCCAACCCCCGGAAAAAAGTGATTTTCAATTTGTTCTCGGGATATGGACAACGCTGGCAAGGAGACATTTATTGCTCATCTCTAGTTGCCCTGAGATGGTGTACTGGGCCTTCTCCTTGAACTTCTTCTTATGATGATGGTGCTCCCTCAGTAGGGTTAGTTAGGGAATTTCAGGACACTGACCCAGCAAAGATGAAGGAACGTTGATATATGTCCAAGTCAGGATGGTATGTGACTTGGAGGGGAACTTGGAGGTAATGGTGTTCCCCTGACTTTACTGCTCTTGTCCTTCTCAATGGCAGAGGTCATGGGGCTGGAAGATGCTGTGGAAGTAACCTTGGTGAGTTGCTACGGTGCATGCCGTAGCATCGTAAGCACTGCAGGCATAGTGCGCCGGTAATGGAGGGAGTGGGTACTGAGGTCAGTGGTAGGGGCGCGGATCAAGCAGAGTGCTCTGTCCTGGTGTTAAGTTTCTTAGCGTTACTGCAACTGCACCCATCCAGGCGAGTAGTGAGTATTCCACCATGCTACTGACTTGAGCTTTGTAGATGGTGGAGAGACTTTGAAGGATCGGGATACCCTTTGCAGATTATCCAGCCTCTGCCTTGCTCATTTAGCCATGCTGTTGATATGACTGGTCCAGTTAAGTTTCTGGTTAATGGTGACCCCCAACAATAACATCTTCTATTTATACAACATATTTAATACAGAAGAAGGTCCCAAGCTACTTCACCAAGACATAAGGAAAACAAACGCTGAGTCAAGAGTGAGAGATTAGGAGGGGTGACCAAAAACTTAGCCAAAGAAGTGGGTTTTAAGTAGGCCCTCAAAGAAGGAGAGAGAGATGGAGGCAGAAGGGTTTTTTTTATTCGGTCATGGGATGTGGGCGTCGCTGACAAGGCCGGCATTTATTGCCCATCCCTAATTGCCCTTGAGAAGTTGGTGGTGAGCCGCCTTCTTGAACTGCTGCAGTCCGTGTGGTGAAGGTTCTCCCACAGTGCTGTTAGGAAGGGAGTTTCAGGATTTTGACCCAGCAACGATGAAGCAACTGCGATATATTTCCAAGTCGGGATGGTGTGTGACTTGGAGGGGAACATGTAGGTGGTGTTGTTCCCATGTGCCTGCTGCTCTTGTCCTTCTAAGTGGTAGAGGTCGCGGGTTTGGGAGGTGCTGTCGAAGAAGCCTTGGGGAGTTGCTGCAGTGCATCCTGTAGATGGGACACACTGCAGCCACAGTGCGCCGGTGGTGAAGGGAGTGAATGTTTAGGGTGGTGGATGGGGTGCCAATCAAGTGGGCTGCTTTATCCTGGATGGTGTCGAGCTGCTTGAGTGTTGTTGGAGCTGCACTCATCCAGGCAAGTGGAGAACATTCCATCACACTCCTGACTTGTGCCTTGTAGATAGTGGAAAGGCTTTGGGGAGTCAGGAGGTGAGTCACTCGCAGTATACCCAGCCTCTGATCTGCTCTTGTAGCCACAGTATTTATGTGTCTGGTCCATTTAAGTTTCTGGTCAATGGTGACTTCCAGGATGTTGATGGTGGGGGATTCGGCGATGGTAATGCCATTGAATGTCAAGGGGAGGTGGTTAGACTGTCTCTTGTTGGACATGGTCATTGGCTGGCACTTGTCTGGCACGAATGTAGTTTGAATTGTAGTCACTGTTGTAATGTAGGAAACACGGCAGCCAATTTGCACACAGCAAGGTTCCATAAACATCAATGAGATAAATGACCAGATGATCTGTTTTAGTGCTGTTGGTTGAGCATTAAACTTGGGCTAGGACACAGGGAGAACTCCTCTGCTCTTCTTTGAAAAGTGCCATGGTATCTTTTACAACTGCCTGAGGGGCCTTGGTTTAGTGTCCTGTCTGAAGGACGGTACTTCCGACAGTGGGATTGCAAATAGACACTATTACACATGGTCTCCTATGTTGTATAATATCCCAGAATTTGCACCATGGGCCTGTTCACTTTTCCCCAGCTAAAGGCTCTTCAATATTCGTGTTGTACCTCTCACTGACAGAAGCTTAGGACCAAGTCTGCAGCCCCTTTATAGTAGTAGGTTAATTTAATCAGACATTAGAGTATCAAACATTTGGTTAATTAATATAACACCTTGGTTTCCACAAATCATTACTAATACAGCTTACAATAGAAAATGGAAAATGCTTGTGCAGTGGTGTTCTATGAAGGCAGTTAGTCCCATCTCAGTTGATGTCCTATATAGTCTGAAATATCTCCGACACTTGATTAACATTAGGTTAAAACCTTGTTCTATTTGGTTTCATGTTGCGGATGTTGTGTTTAGATCGTTATATTCTCATTTTATGTAAACCATTTGTAAACTGCACCTTCATTTATTCTCAAGTCGGGTCCTTAATTTAATTTTTCACAAGTTAAAGTACCCAGGGGTTCAAGCTTCTTCAAACACGAGTTTCAGTTTCTTAAATGGAAAATTGTACGGACACACCGTTAGCATTGTGGAGTTCGCACATTACAAGCTCTTATTATATGTCAGCCATATTTGATTCAGCATTCTGGCAGAGTAGTCGTTAGGACTCATTCAGAGTTTTTACTTAAAGTCCTTCTCAGTTTCATTTGGGCCAAGAAATTTTCCCATTATTTTATCTGCTGTCACACAAGTCAGGACTGAAATGTTCTCCCACTACACAGACACTTGCAAATTCCTGAATTAATGTGCTTCTCACACAGATAAATTTTAGTCTCAACCGTTTTTAATTTCTTGTGGTGCAAAGATCCAAAGCAAACTGAAGATGAAGCAGTGGCTAGCCACTGGAGTGCATCTTACACTGCTACCATCTTTCAGAGAAGAAGCCCAGAGGTCAGGATAAAGATCATTCCATTGGCTGCTTCTGGAGCATCCCTCTGTCGGGTTCCCAATGATAACACATCAATGGTTGCTGCATGAAGCAATCCTCACATTTACTAATTTAACAGCATCATGTGACCACACCTTTGACTGAATGATCCTACGAACTGATGTTATGCATCCTATGCAGGGCCTCTATCCCTCCTAAGTTTGGAGGATGCAGAATAAAGATATATAGATAGATTACCTATGATGTAAAAACTTTTCCATTCTTTGAATGATATGCATCCTCCACACACCAAGATCCCATGCACCCTTTCAATTCCACAGACCCTGCAGTTGTATAGTTGTTTTGAATGCGGGCATGGCTAGTGTTAACTGGTTAACTAGTTTTAGTTTAGCTTTAGGTCAAAACAAATTGATCCAAAGGTGCTGGTCCTGGGTTTTAAATGGCATGGATATAGGAAACCACGTGTGGCACAGCCCGCCTGCAGTGCAATGATACTTTTATGTGCTTGCACAGCATGCTGTTTCCCTAGATCTATCCCTATTTTTTGAAGAATGAAACCCTACAAGGTAGATACCTATTTCTTTACACTTGATTATAAATATGAAAATATTCAGTGCAAAATCACTAAACTCCAAGGACACAGACTTGTGCTGATTTCAATGAGGAATCGTTGTAAGAACAATACTGTCTCAATTCTAGTTTGAGTCATGGTTGGATTTCAAATATTCTGAGCAGGAAATAAAGAAAAGTTGGAAAGAGAATCACACTAGAGCACAGCAGCTGGTTTCAGAGTGACAATAGCTGAGGCGAGTGAGCAGGATGCACACTCACTCTCTTTGCTGAGGACAGCAAGGGAGAACAAATTGTAAAAGGGAAGCAAAATAAATCTTTAAGGAAGAACCAGTTTTCGACAATGGTTCAGTGAATAAAGGCACAACATGATGTTACAGAGCCAAAAAACCAGGGCAGTCCCAGGTTTGAGCTAAGTTAGTTGATCTCAGCTGACATCGTGGTTGGAGCCCTACATTTCATCTCGGTGGTCCTGGGCTAATGAGGGGAAAAATCAGCCAGGATTCCTGATCCTGATTGCTGTCCAGTGGCCCTTGCTGGGAAATGCACGTTGACATGTGAGGGCAGGATCGGACTTGCCTGTTTTGTTCCCTATGGTTGTGACTGATTGTTTAAGGCTTAGATACGTAGCATGGTCAGTTGGATGGAGGTACCAGGGAATTTCGCTATCTGCAGATCCATATCCCATAAGTCAATGTTTTCAAAACAGAAGAGAAATTTGTGGAAAAAAATATAAAGAGGGAGCTTTACAAAAAAAATAGTACTAGGAGAAAATGAAGATCACTCTTTTGCTATGTTCCACAATTTATAATGCTCAGTAGCAGTTTTGATATTAAGCATGTCTGATTTCTTGAAACCGCCAGTCTAGCCCAACAACTGTGGTGGTTCAGAGCACACAAGCAATATTTGTTTTCTGTGAAAATAAATGATTATTACTCTTAAGGACTGGACTCTACAAGGCAGAAGGAAGTCCTAGTTTCGTATTTCAATCTCCTCAAAGTATGACATATCCTAAACATCATTGGAAAGAGATATTTATACATGAACTTCAAAGAACATAATTCACCTGGCTTATCTGTTCTCTCCACAGAAGCTGACTGATCTTTTGTGTGTTATCAGTATTTTCTATTTTTGTTTCAGATTCCCAGCATCTGAAGTATTTTGCTTTTTACTTGTGCCAAAATATAACTGGTTTTGTGCTGGTGACTTGTGCTCACTAGAAATTCTAATGGGACTTCCCAAATTGATTTGTGTAGGTCCTTTTGGATTAATTGGAATTCAAGTCAGAGTTGAAAGGTCATTGTGTTACCCAATGCTCCACCCAGATCGTTTCCAGTCACAAAGTCATTCAATTTGAAGCATGTGGAGATGTGACCGGAGTGATACACTTGATCTCAATGTCTGGGGCTAGAGAGGGGAAATATTAGCCAGGGTTCTGTATCCAGTAACTCCTGCTGGGAAATGTTTGGATGCGGATAATAACTGAGGACAGGATTGGACTTGACTGTAACGCCACCCCTCATAGTTGAGAAGCCTGCTGATACTCACTGTCTAGACCCACACAGTAAGAATGGCAACTTGGGCGGATATCAATCAGCAGTGGGACTCGTGCTAGAAAATGCGCCTGTGGATGATGGCCGAGGACTAGATTGGGTAAGTGTAGGTTGTTGTAACCACCAGATGTAAGAGACAAGATCTCAAGAGGGGTTGGTTACCTTTACTTTAAACTCTCACATTCTCCCACATCAAATAACAATGTATTCTGAAGATCAGAATGGAATCTCCTTCATTATACAAGGAAAATGGGGTGAGTAGGAGAGATTTTCCATTTTTTCTTCTGTTTTCATTTTACTACATAAACATTTTCTAAAACAGGAAAAAAAATCCAACTAGTAAGGTGTGGACAGCGCAGACATGCGATTGTGAATGTATTATTGATGATGGTGAACCTTTATAAAACACTGGCTCGGCCACAACTGGAGTATTGTGTCCAGTTCTGGGCACTGCACTTTAGGAAAGATGTGAAGGCCTTAGAGAGGGTGCAGAAAAGATTTACTAGAATGATTCCAGGGATGAGGGACTTTAGTTACATGGATAGACTGGAGAAGCTGGGGATGTTCTCCTTGGAACAGAGACGGTTACGAGGAGATTTGATAGATGTATTCAAAATCATGAAGGATCTAGACAGAGTAGATAGAGAGAAAATGTTCGGAGAAACTTTTTTACACAGCGAGTGGTTAGGATCTGGAATGCACTGCCCGAGGGGGTGGTGGAGGCAGATTCAACGATGGCCTTCAAAAGGGAACTGAATAAGTACTTGAAAGGAAAAATTTGCAGGGCTATGGGGATAGGGCCGGGGAGTGGGACTAGCTAGATTGCACTTGCATAGAGTTGGCGTGGACTCGATGGGCCAAATGGGCTTCTTCTGCGCTGTAACCTTTCTATGATTCTATTCCATGATATCCTTGGACGATGTACATTATTGGAATTTAAAAAAAATGAATGTTGGAAGTGTTCTATCTTAAACTCAGCCTCAAGCCTCATTCTCCTTTCTGTTAACAGCACTGCAATTTACTATCCCTGCACTTTAATAATATATTAAAGGGGACTATCATTATGAAAAAATTATGGCAAACCATTTATTGAGAGGCAGGTGATGCATACGTCATGCATAAGAGTTTTATTCCAAAGCAATTTGCATCCTGTGTTTGTAAACAAATGAAAAAAAGATTTGGAAAATACTTTTTTCATAAAAATGGTGCCTCTTTACAAAAGTTAATTTGATCATTGCATTTTTAAAAACTTTTTAAAAATGTTGCTAGTTACCTGAGCAAAATTATCCCATATCTATGATTTTATTTCGGGGGTGGGGGTGGGGAGGGGGGCAGAATTTTCATGATCATTAAAACATGGGCTAAAAGTACTAGTGAATAAAACACTTTCCCACTTTGGGTACCCAGTGGAGAAGGCAGCTCTCTTGAAGTTGCTGAGTGTGTAAGGGTACAATTCAACAGGTGCCAGCTGCCATCCCATACATTGGCCAAGTGACCATTATTCAATGTTCAGGCTAAACAGTTAGCATCAGCATGCTATTCAACTGGAAGGGGAGGGCAGATAAGCAGGGTCCTATCTATTAATTTTCTTGTCAGCATTGTGTACTGCCGGGAAGGTATAACATAATTTTGATACAGAGTAATGCCCTTTTACACTGCCTCAACCTCAGAAACGTACCCTCACTACACCAACCTGTTTTTCTTCCCTATTACCCAACTCTGAGTGAAACTGCTAATTTACAACTGCAGCTTGCATTTATATAGTGCTCCTCTTTTACAGGAAAATTCCTGAGTGCTTTACCATAGAATCATAGAATGATCATAGAATGGTTACGGTACAGAAGGAGGCCATTCAGCCCATCGTTCCTGTACCCGGCTCTTTGGTAGAGCTATCCAGTTGGTCCCATTCCTCTGCTCTTTCCCCATAGTCTTGTAAATTCTTTCCTTTCAAGTATTTATCCAATTCCCTTTTGAAAGTTACTATTGAATCTGCTTCCATCATCCTTTCATGATGTGGAGATGCCGGTGATGGACTGGGGTTGACAAGTATTCCATTATGCTTTCATAACTGCCTTTCAGGCAGTGCATTCCAGATCGTAATTAGTCTCTGCCAATCTGGCTCTTTTGCCAATCACCTTAAATCTGTGTCCTCTGGTTACCGACCCTTCTGCCACTGGAAACAGTTTCGTCTTATTTATTCTATCAAAACCGTTCATGATTTTGAACACCTCTATCAAATCTCCTCTTAACCTTCTCTGCTCCAAGGAGAACAATCCCAGCTTCTCCAGACTCTCCACAAAACTGAAGGCCCTTATCCCTGGTACCACCCTAAAATTCTCTTCTGCACTCTCTCTAAGGCCTTCACATCCTTCTTAAAGTGTGATGCGCAGAATTGAACACAATACTTCAGCTGAGGCCTAACCAGTGATTTGTAAAGGTTTAGCATGACTTCCTTGTTTTTGAGTTCAATGCTCCTATTTACAAAGCCAAGTATTCCATTATGCTTTCATAACTGCCTTATCAACTTGCCCTGCCACCTTCAAAGATTTGTGAATATGTACCCCCAGGTCCCTCTGCTCTTGCACCCCCCTCAAAATAGTACCGTTTAGATTATGCTGTCTCTCCATGTTGTTCCTCCCAAAGTGCATCACTTCACACTTATCTGCATTAAATTCCATCTGCCATGTGTCTGCTCATTTCATCAGTATGTCTATGTCCTCCTGAAGCCTGCTACTATCCTCCTAACTATTACTACATTGCCAAATTTTCTATCATTGGCAAACTTCGAAATTGTACTCTCTATACCCAGGTCCAGGTCATTTGTATATAACAAGAAAAACAATGGTCCAAGTACCAACCCCTGACGGGACCCCACTGCATACTTCTCCCCAGTCAGAAAAACTTCTGTTCACCACTACCCTCTGCCTCCTATACCTTACATTACGTATCCAAGTTGCCACCGTCCCTTTAATCCCATGTGCTTCTATTTTCTGAATAAGCCTGTTACGTGGTACTTTATCAAATGCCTTTTGAAAGTCCATATATACATCTACTCCACTGCCTTCAGCAACCCTCTCTGTTACTTCATCAAAGAACTCAATCAGGTTAGTCAGACAAGATTTGCCTTGAACAAATCCATGCTGGCTGTCCCTTATTAACCCATGCTTCTCCAAGCAAGAATCAATTTTGTCCATGATAATGGTCTCTAGTAGTTTTCCCACCACTGATATTAGACTGACTGGCCTGTAGTTACCTGGTATATCCCTCTCCCCTTTTTTGAATAGGGGTGTAACATTTGCAATCCTTCAGTCCTCTGGCACCACTCCCATATCCAAGGAGGATTGAAAGATTGTGGTCAGAGCTTCTGCTATCTCCACCCATGCTTCCCGCAGCAACCGAGGATGCATCCCATCTGGACCGGTGGGATTAGTCAATTCTACCAGTTGCATCAAAGAGGAAACTGTGTGTAGATGTACATTCTGCCTTTGCTTCGTAATATTCAATCAGCGCCAACAAATACAAATACAAAATAATCCCAAATTGTTTCAAATTAAAATTCCTGCACTAATGGACTCTACTCATGCTTGCTGCTGATGTTATGACAGAGCAACATTAAGGAGATTAATTTGATATGCATCCAAAGAGATTACTTTCTGAAATAATCATTTTTTTTAAAATTCCATTTTAATAGGCTGTATTTGTTATGATCCCCCAATGGCTCAACACGTTTACTGAGCAGGTAGCTGAGCCATAAGGACTATTTCGATCCCTAGTCTGTATTGAATTAGCTGAACTATTAGCCACCTGGGGATGGTAGTGGAGGGTGACTAGCCCCTATACAATTATGCTCCAGCAAGGAGTTAAGTCGTGAGGAGAGAAGTGAAAAAGCCTACATACTTTCTCTAGTGTCTAGCCTCTAAACTCTCTCTCTGTCGCTATCCTTCTCAACTTTATTTTATTGTCAGCTGTGGCTCAGTGGTAGCACTCTTGAGTCAGAAGGTTGTGGGTTCAAGTCCCACTCCAGAGACTTGAGCATAAAATCTAAGCTGACACTCCAGTGCGGTACTGAGGGAGTGTTGTATTGTCGGAGGTGCCGTCTTTTGGATGAGACGTTAAATCGAAGCTTCGTTTGCCCTCTCAGGCGGACATAAAAGGTCCCAAGGCACTATTTCGAAGAAGAGCAGGGGAGTTCTCTCCGGTGTCCTAGCCAATATTTATCCCTCAACCAACATCATTAAAAACAGATTATCTGGTCATTATCTCATTGCTGATTGTGGGATCTTGCTATGCACAACTTGGCTGCCGCGTTTCCTACATTATGACAGTGACTATACTTCAAAAAGTACTTAATTGGCTACAAAGCACTTTGGGACGTCCTGAGGTCGTGAAAGGTGCTATATAAATGCAAGTTCTTTTTTCCCTTCTTCTATTGAGGATACTCAGACCGTTTCTTCTCTGAATTTCTCCCATGAAGAGGAAAGGGATATGATGGATACCAAATATGGGGAAAGGGGAAAAAACAGGAGAGGTTAGATTAGGGAACCAAAATAACATATGAAGAGATTTTTGAAAGCAAGGCAACAGGTGACAAAGCAGAGAAAAATGAATAAGAATTCCAGAGGCCAGAAGTGTGGTGGCTGAATGAGTAGCCATTAGTGATGCAGTGGAGGATGTGAGGGGTAAGGAGAAGTCCAGTGTCAGAAGAGCAAAGACAAAAGACAGGAGAAGGACACAGAAGTAGGGTGGGCAAAGGCATGGAGACATTCGAATTTTGAAATGGATACACTGGGACTTGGGGAACCAGTTGAGCTTGGAAGGGACAGAAGAGATGGGAACGTGGGACCTGGTGCAAATGGGGACATGGAATATGGTGTTACGGATAAGTTGTTTCTTGTGGAAGGATGAGACAGACAGGTCAGCTGCGGGGCATTAGAGAAGTCAAGCCCTGAAGTGACTGACTATGGTTTCGGCAACAGAAGGAAAGAAGTGAGGGCAAATGTGGGTAATGTTGGGGAGTAGGAAGAAGCAGTTTTGGTAACAGAATGGATGGGGGGAGGAGAAAGCTGAACTCGTGGTTGAGCAGGATGCCAAGTGGCCACACCTTTCCTGACTCAGCTTGTGATCAGATGACAACCAGGGATGTTAATGGAAATGAAGCCAGAGGCTCAGAGGTGCTGACAGGAGCTTAAAAGGATGGTCTCGGTTTTGCTGACATTCGTCTGAAGGAAGTTTTGGCTCAGGCAGGCCTTGATAACAGACAGGCAATTTGAGGGTCAAGAGAAGGCAGCAAGGTAGAGCTGGGTGTTGTTAGCATACAAGTAGAAACTAACCAATTGTGGGTATGCTTTGCAGTGTACATCCATATTCTCTGGGGCTGTCAGAATGCTTACAAATGGTGCCACCCAATCTCTTAAGGGTGGGGTGGAAATTCTTGTTAGCGTGTGTTAAATAGGAGAAAATTTCTCAAGGCTCTACTTTGTATGCACATGCATACACATGACACACATTACACCCACTTAGTGTTAATTTGTCTAAAGATGCTAGGACTTGGACTCATTTGGTGAGAGGTGCAGAGAGAGGCTGCAATAATGTCTGAGTGTTTTATCAGTTCCTTGTGCTACAATTGAGGTTAAGCAATGTTATTCCACCCCCAACCGTATCGCTGGGTAGATCTCAGTGAGGCGGTGCAGTCAGGCTTGATAGTACGACACTGGGATTTTTCAGTGCTACAAGCATAAATCCTTCATGAAAAGAGCCTCCCATCCCAATGGCCCAGTGCAGCGTATGGTGTCATACTGAACCATCAGACCAGGAAGATCCTGGGTTTGATCCCCAGTCTGAGCTGAGTTATTTGAACTCTGTTGGGGAGGTGGTGGGGTTGTTTTAAATTGGCTTCAGCAATCCTGAACTAGGGAGGATGGGGGGGCAGGGGAGGGGTGCTCCTGCTGCTGATTGCTATCCCATGACTCCTTCTGGAAAGTCCACTTGTGGACGTTAGGGGAGGTCAGGATCAAATTTGGTGGTCAAGCCCCCTTCCCTTCAGCCAACATCAAATACTTTCCCGACACTCACCATGTCTACCTCACCATCACCTCTCTCGATCCCTCCACTGTCTCTCATTTGTCCAATTGCTTGTCCGACATCCAATACCGGATGAGCAAAAATTTCCTCCAACTAAATATGGGGAAGACTGAAGCCATTGTCTTCGGTCCCCACCACAAACTCCGTTCCATAGCCATCGACTCCATCTCTCTCCCTGGCCACCAGGTTGCTGAACCAGACCATTCGCAACCTTGATGTCCTATTTGACCCTCTACGCCACTGCCTCAGCTCATCTGCTGCTGAAATCCTCATCCATGCCTATGTTACCTCTAGACTTGACTATTTCAATGCTCTCCTAGCCGTCCTTCCATTTTCCACCCCTCCATAGACTTGAGCTCACCCAAAACTCTGCTGCTCGTATCCTAACTTGCACCAAGTCCCGTTCACCCATCACCCCTGTGCTCGCTGACCTACATTTTCTCCCGGTCCGGGAACGCCTCGATTTTAAAATTGTTTTCAAATCCCTCCATGGCCTCGCCCCTCCCTATCTCTGTAACCTTCGCCAGCCCTACAACCCTCCGAGATCATTGCACTTCTCTAATTCTTGCTTCTTGTCCATCCCTGATTTTCTTTGCTCCACCATTGGCAGCCGTGCCTTCAGCTGCCTAGGCCCTAAGCTCTGGAATTCCCTCCCTAACCCTCTCCGCCTCTCTCTCCTCCTTTAAGATACTCCTTAAAACCTACCGCTGTGACCAAGCTGCCCTGTCCTAATATCTCCTTATGTCAAATTTTGTTTGATAATGCTCCTGTGAAGCGCCTTGGGACATTTTGCCACATTAAAGGCGCTATATAAATGCAAGTTGTTGTTGTTGTTGTTGTGTAGGCTCAAACAGGAAGAAATGCCACTGAGCCTGGTGCTGGAGGGCTGCTACCACCTGTGGAGCTGTACCTCAGCATAAGTCAGCACATTCAACAACAATCTGCATTTATATAGCACCTTTAATGTCGCTCCTTCGGACGAGAAAACCAGAGAGAATGTTGACGAGGGCAAAAGTTGATATGAAATCAATATATGAATTGTGCCTGGTAGAGGCTTTGGCCCACAGTAGATGTTGAATTTATCTTTGCTATTGGCATGTATCACAAAACCACACTGACTCATCCCCTTCACGGTCACTGACTCTTGATTAGTCAATTCTATCAGTTTTTTCAATGAGGAAATGTGTGCAGATGTACATTCTGCCTTTGCTTTATAATACTTAATCAGCGCCAACAAATACAAATTCAAAATTATCCCAAATTGTTTCAAGTTAAAATTCCTGCACCAATAGACTATACAGAGCACCACATTAAGGAGATTAATTTGATATGCATGCAAATGAGATTCTTTCTTGAATTAATCGGTTTTTCTAAATTCCATTTTAAAAGGCTGTATTTGTTATGCTCCCCCAAAGGCTCAACAAGTCTACTGAGCAGGTAGCTGAGCCGTAAGGACTATTTCGATCCCTAGTCTGCACTGAGTCAGCTGAACTATTAACCACCCGGGGATGGTACTGGAGGGTGACTAGCCCCTGTACAATTATACCTCAGCAAGCAGTTAAGTCTTAAGGTGAGAAGTGAAAAAGCCTACATTCCTTCTCTCGTGTCCAGCCTCTAAACTCTGTCGCTATCCTTCCTATCTTTATTTTATTGAGAGCACTATAATAATTTCTCCTCTGAACATCTTTCTCCTGTTCCTCCTAAGCCCCAAACACAACATTCAATCTGCCCCCTCTTCTCTGCACTCTCAATAATATGAAATCAACATTCATCGCATAATCTCTTAGCTTAACTCATTCTTCCTAGGACCTCAAAGCATGGATCTCCTCAACTCCCTCAGTCTTCACCTTCAAACTACAATCTACAGGTTTTTAAAACCCAAGCTTGGTTTCATCTATGATATTTGCCACAGCTACTCCTTGTGGTAGCAGATTCCATATTCTTACCACTCTTTAGGTTAAAAAGTTTCTCCTGAATTCCCTATTGGATTTATGAGCGTCTATTTTATATTTATGACCACTTGTTTTGGACTACTCCACATGTGAAAACATTTTCTCTACGTGTACCCTATCATTATCTTAAAGAGCTCTGTCAGGTCACCCTTCAACCTTCTCTTTTCCAGAGAAAAGAATCCCAGCCTGTTCAGCTTTTCCTGATTAGTATATCCTCTCAGTTCTGGTATCATCCTTGTGAATCTTTTTTGTACCTTCTCCAGTGGCTCTCTTTCCTTTCTATAATATGGAGACCAGAACTGTGCACAATACTCCAAGTGTGGTCTAACCAAGGTTCCATACAAGTTTAACATAACTTCTTTGCTTTTAAGAACATAAGAACATAAGAAATAGGAGCAGGAGTAGGCCAATTGGCCCCTTGAGCCTGCTCCGCCATTCAATAAGATCATGGCTGATCTGATCCTAACCTCAAATCTAAATTCATGTCCAATTTCCTGCCCGCTCCCCGTAACCCCTAATTCCCTTTACTTCGAGGAAACTGTCTATTTCTGTTTTAAATTTATTTAATGGTGTAGCTTCCACAGCTTCCTGGGGCAGCAAATTCCACAGACCTACCACCCTCTGAGTGAAGAAGTTTCTCCTCATCTCCGTTTTGAAAGAGCAGCCCCTTATTCTAAGATTATGCCCCCTAGTTCTACTTTCACCCATCCTTGGGAACATCCTTACCGCGTCCACCCGATCAAGCCCCTTCACAATCTTATATGTTTCAATAAGATCGCCTCTCATTCTTCTGAACTCCAATGAGTAGAGTCCCAATCTACTCAACCTCTCCTCATATGTCCACCCCCTCATCCCCGGGATTAACCGAGTGAACCTTCTTTGTACTGCCTCGAGAGCAAGTATGTCTTTTCTTAAGTATGGACACCAAAACTGTATGCAGTATTCCAGGTGCGGTCTCACCAATACCTTATATAACTACAGCAATACCTCCCTGTTTTTATATTCTATCCCCCTAGCAATAAAAGCCAACATTCCGTTGGCCTTCTTGATCACCTGCTGCACCTGCATACTAACTTTTTGATTTTCTTGCACTAGGACCCCCAGATCCCTTTGTACTGCAGTACTTTCCAGTTTCTTGCCATTAAGATAATAACTTGCTCTCTGATTTTTCCTGCCAAAGTGCATAACCTCACATTTTCCAATATTGTATTGCATCTGCCAAATCTCCGCCCACTCACCCAGCCTGTCTATATCCCCTTGTAGGTTTTTTATGTCCTTCTCACTCTCTACTTTCCCTCCCATCTTTGTATCATCTGCAAACTTTGATATGTTACACTCGGTCCCCTCCTCCAAATCGTTAATATAGATTGTAAAGAGTTAGGGACCCAGCACCGAACCCTGCGGAACACCACTGGCCTCTGGTTGCCAGTCCGAGAATGAACCATTTATCCCAACTCTCTGCTTCCTGTTAGATAACCAATCCTCCACCCATGCCAGAATATTAACCCCAATCCAGTGATTCTTATCTTGAGCAATAATCTTTTATGTGGCACCTTGTCGAATGCCTTCTGGAAGTCTAAATACACTACGTCCACTGGTTCCCCTTTATCCACCCTGTACGTTACGTCCTCAAAGAACTCAAGCAAATTTGTCAGACATGACTTCCCCTTCGTAAAGCCATGCTGACTTTGTCCTATTAAATTATGTTTATCCAAATGTTCCGCTACTGTCTCCTTAATAATAGACTCCAAAATTTTACCCACCACAGATGTTAGGCTAACTGGTCTATAATTTCCAGCCTTCTGCCTACTGCCCTTTTTAAATAAGGGTGTTACATTAGCAGTTTTCCAATCTGCCGGGACCTTTGCCGAGTCCAGAGAATTTTGGAAAATTATTACCAAAGTATCCACAATCCCTACTGCCACTTCCCTCAAGACCCTAGGATGTAAGCCATCAGGTCCAGGGGATTTATCTGCCTTGAGTCCCATTAATTTACTGAGTACCAATTCCTTAGTGATTTTAATCGTATTTAGCTCCTCCCCCCTAGAGCCCCCTGTTTGTCCAGTGTTGGGATATTCTTAGTGTCCTCTACCGTAAAGACTGAAACAAAATATTTGTTCAGCATTTTTGCCATCTCCATGTTTCCCACCATTAATTTCCCGGTCTCATCCTCTAAGGGACCTACGTTTGCCTTAGCCACCCTTTTTCTTTTTATATAACTGTAGAAACTCTTGCTATCTGTTTTTATATTTTTTGCTAATTTATTTTCATAATCTATCTTCCCTTTCTTAATCAATCCTTTTGTTACTTTTTGCTGTCTTTTGAAGACTTCCCAATCTTCTATCCTCCCACTAAGTTTGGCTACCTTATATGTCCTTGTTTTTAGTCGGATACTATCCTTAATTTCTTTACTTAGCCACGGATGGCTGTCATTTCTTTTACACCCTTTTTTCCCTCAGTGGAATATATTTTTTTTGAAAGTTGTAAAATAACTCCTTGAATGAACACCACTGCTCATGTACCATCTTACCCTTTAATCTATTTTCCCAGTCCACTTTAATCAATTCCGCTCTCATACCATCATAGTCTCCTTTATTCAAGCTCAGTACGCTTGTTTGAGAACCAACCTTCTCACCCTCTAATTGGATATGGAATGTAACCATGTTATGGTCACTCATTCCAAGGGGATCCTTAACTGGGACATTATTAATTAATCCTGGCTCATTACACAGGACCAGGTCCAAGGTTGCTTGCCCCCTTGTAGGATCAGTTACATACTGCACAAGAAATCCATCCCTAATACACTCAATAAACTCTTCCTCAAGGCTGCCTTGCCCAATTTGATTTGTCCAGTTAATATGATAGTTAAAATTCCCCATAATTATAGCTGTTCCCTTATTACATGCCCCGACTATTTCCTGATTAATACTTCTTCCAGCAGAGTTGCAAATATTAGGAGGCCTATATACTACGCCCACTAGTGTTTTTTTCCCCTTATTATTCCTTATCTCTACCCAAACTGTTTCATTATCCTGATCCTTTGTCCCAATATAATTTCTCTGTATTACAGTGATTCCTTCCTTTATTAACATAGCCACCCCACCTCCCCTTCCTTCCTGCCTGTCCTTCCTGATTGTTAAATACCCTGGCATATTTAATTCCCAGTCGTTGTCACCCTGCAGCCATGTTTCTGTAATGGCCACAAGATCATAACCATACGTAGTTATCTGTGCCGTTAACTCATCCATTTTGTTACGAATGCTACGTGCATTCAGATAAAGAACTTTCAAATATGTTTTGTGACACTTAGTTCCTGCTTTTTCCTTTTTTAACACTTTACCTTTTACTCCATACCTTCTGTCCCTTCCTGACAAGCTTTCCTCTGTCTCCCTGCTCAGGTTCCCAATCCCCTGCCACAGTTTTGATGCTGGGTTAATCGCCTTACGCCTTCTAGTTTTTATTTTATCTGTCGTGCCTAAAGTACACTTTCTTTCTGCTGCTCTACGCTTTTCCCTTTCACTTGTTCTTGAACAACTGTTTGTACTATTTGTATTGTAGATTTCCCCTGGGTCTTCCCCTCTCTTGCTGCTCTCAACTTTATTCCCTTCTGACTCCCCGCTCAGGTTCCCATCCCCCTGCCACTCTAGTTTAAACCTTCCCCAACAGCACTAGCAAACACCCCCGCGAGGACATTGGTCCCGGTCCTGCTCGGGTGTAACCCGTCACGCTTGTACAGGTCCCACCTTCCCCAGAACCGGTCCCAATGTCCCAGGAATCTAAATCCCTCCCTACATCTACTGCATTACCCTTGTCTACACTTTCTGTTTCTTCTTCAAAGAATTCAATAAGGTTGGTCAAGCATGACTTTCCCTTCTAAATCTGTGCTGACTATTCTTTATTATATTTTCATTCTCTGGATGTCTTTCTATTACATCTTTGAGTAAAGATTCCATTATCTTTCCTACCACCAAAGTTAAGCTAACTAGTCTATATTTCCCTGGACTTGTTCTATGTCCTTTTTTACATATAGGAATAACATTACCAGTCCTCTGGCACTATTCCCTTTTCTAGGGAAATTTTATATATATGTAATCGTGCCTCTGCTATCTCCTCCCTAACTTCTTTTAATATTTGCAGATGCAATCCATCCGCACCAGGGGTCTTATTCTCCCTAGTTTACCAATTATCTCCCTCCTTTCTATCTTAAATGTTTTAATATCTTTTTCGATCTCTTCTTCTAATGTCCTGTCCACCTTGTTAGTCTCCCTGGTAAATACGGAGGCAAAGTAACTATTCAATATTTCTGCCATTTCGCTGTCGTTACCTGTGAGTTTATTATATATATCCCTTAGTGGCCCTATCCCTATTTTGATTTTTCTTTTGTTATTTATGTGTCTGTAAAAGACTATACTATTTCTTTTTATATTCCTTGATAATTTAATCTCGTACTTCCTCTTTGCTTTCCTAATTGTTTTTTTTACTTCTTTCCTAACCTCTTCATATTCCCTTCAGACATCCTCTCCTTTGTTGTCGATGTACTTAGAGTATGCCTTTTTCTTTAGTTTCAATTTTACCCTTATCTCTTTATTCATCCATGGTGTTTCATTATTGGCTAGTTTGTTCTTGCTTTTTAGAGGAATATACTTCTGAACTCTATTGATCACCGTTTTAAATATTACCCACTGCTGTTCTATTTCTCAGTCTGTCAAGCTTTTTTTCCAGTTTACCTGCCTCGTTCCATTCTCGTCCCCCTAAAATTAGCTTTTTTCCAATCTATTACTTTGGTCTTTGTCTTTCTCAATTATTATTTTGAACCTTATTATGTTATGATCGCTATTGCCTCGATGTTCCCCTGTGCTTGCTTCTCTTATCTGTTCTGGATCATTTCCCATTACTAGATCCAGCAGTAATTCCTCTCTTGTTGAACTTCTCACATACTGGGTAAAAAAGGAATCCTGTACACACTGTAAAAACTCCATTCCCTTTTCTCTTTTCCCTACCTCTTCTTGCCAGTTTATTTGGGGGTATTATTTCATCTACCATTACTTGTTGATTTGTGTAGTCTTCTCCCCTATCTTTTTAGGTTTGGCACTCAGTATATTGCACCATGGGCTTTTGTCCTTCACCTAGAATTCTCAATAAAAAAAAAACACTATTGCAACAGAATGCCAGACAATAACTAGATTCAACTCACAGAGACTAACTGTAAGCTGATGCTTAACAGCATTGTACAAATTTCTGTAACGTTTTTATAAACGGGAACATGTGGTTATAATATGGGAGCAATTTTAAGTCGTTCTGTGCAGTGGGAACAGGTGATAGTGGCCCGAAAAGTAGTTACCACCCGAGTCCCTCCCACTGCTACTTTTCTGGGGACCTCTGCATGCCAGCCCAGGCGCCTGCCTGTTTCAGGTGGTAGCCTCAATCATCTATACCAATCAAGATCCTATGACGCAAATATGACCCACTACAATTTTTAGGTATCAATGGGTGGAATGTGTGGATGCATATAATGCTGTGACACATTTTGATGCAAATTGCATTGTGTTTAGCAGGTGTGCCGAACGCTTTTCCACGCTGATTATTGCTCCTACACTTTTCCATAATAAATATGATTCCTTAAACTGTGGGCTGATGGCTAAGGGCTATTTACCCTACTGACAGTAACTGGGCGTATGAGTTACAGAACAAGAAAACACACTTCTTATACAAGACTGTAGTTTGAACTGTCCTCCTGGCGGCTCAGTGGCTAAATACAATGTGTAACACTGAGTCACATAGACCAAAAAGTCTCAGTTTTGATTCTTGACTTGTACTAGGGTGCCTGTATGAATATTTCAATTAGTCTCAGTATGCTAGGCTAGGCAAGCCTAATTTCTGTTGGGAAGTACTTGTGGGTGGGCGTCAGGTGTTGTCAGACTGCTTGTCTGACACCCAGTCCTGGATGAGCCAAAACTTCTTCCAATTAAACATTGGAAAGACCGAAGCCATCGCCACTGATTCCATCTCCCTCCCTGGCCACTGTCTCAGGCTGAACCAGAATGTTCACAACCTTGGCACCATATCTGACACTGAGCTGAGCTTCCGACCCCATATCTTCTCAATCACAAAGGCCGCCTACTTCCACCTCCGTAATAACGCCAGTCTCCACCACTGCCTCAGCCCATCTGCTGCTGAAACCCTCATCCATGCTTTTGTTTACCTCCAGACTCCGATTGGGCTCCCATCTTCTACTCTCCACATACTTGTGCTCATCCAAAACTCTGCTGCCCGTATCCTAACTCACCCCAAGTCCCGTTCACCCATCACTTCAGTGCTTGCTGACCTACATTGGCACCTGGTTCCCCAACACCTCAACATTAAAATTCTCATCCTCGTGTTTCGATCCCCTCCCTATCTCTGTAACCTCGTCTAGCCCTACAACCCTCCAAGAACTCTGCGTACCTCCAACTCTGGCCTCTTGCTCATCCCCCACTTCTTTTGTCCCCCCATTGGCGGCCGTGCCTTCAGCCATCCAGGCTGTCCAAATAGCTCCTTCTTTGGCTCGGTGTCAATTGGGACGTTTTACTGCATTAAAGGCGCTTGCGAGCTGTTGTTGTTGTTGACTCTGCTGTGATGACCTCAGTTGTCAGATGGACCATTAACACTGACTGTACTAGCTTACATGTAAAGAATGCCTACTTATGTAAATAATGGAAGGCTGACAGAATTACCTCACCATGAGCAACAATCTTTGGGAGAGGAGAGAAAATTGTGGGGAGGGGGAAAGAAAATAAATTAAATTACAATGCAAGGTGGTTTAACATCACATGTACAGGCAGACTTCGTTGTATAATTTTTTTTAAAAAGAGAGGATCTGGAGCCAATAAGGATTATTCCTTACGTTCCACTGTCTGGAATCATTAGTTTGGCTACACTTTTGGTTTAGTGACAAACATGGAATTCAGAGAAAAAGCACTCATATAGGACTGGTTACAAAGCACTGCTCAAATAATCGTGAATACAATTTAAGGATTATCAAAAAAAAAGAAAAGAATCTTATAGCTAATTGATGACAAGCCCATGTAATCTCTCTCATGCCCTTGGGGAACCGATTTCTTCTCCCCTTGAAGTAGAAATGTGCAATAAACACTGGCTGTGGAAATAGCTAACAGTACAGACAAAAATATACTCACTGCGTCGCCTTTCCTGAATTTGGAGTCGGTGGGGGTCCTACAAGGGGGAAAAATATGGAGTGTTAATATTCCTAATGTATTCCTGAGTTAAGGCATTTCTCCTCACCCTCTATTTGTGGTAAAGTGTTGCTTATCTTCAGACATCTGGTGCCTCATAATTTGATTAATGCCCAAGCATGGAAAATTAGAGTTTGATAGAAAGGGATGAGGTTTATCCGAGACAGATGTTTGATGGAAAAAATCTCACTGCCCAATGGATGAGTAGTTAAATGTGGAACGGAACCACATTGAAACAGAAAGATTCCAAGTTTAATCCCTGGCCTGTGTTGAGTTAATGGATCTCAGTTCAGAAGCAGGGATGTTAAAATTGGGTTCAGAGCACTAGGCTAGGGAGGGCAGAAGGCAGAAATCAGCCAGACTTCCAGTTGCTGATCACCACAGAGTGACTTTTACTGCAAAGTGTATGGATAATGGGCAAGGATCAGATCAGGTTCGACTGCTGCCCCTTCGCTTGCGAGTTTGAACAGTCTGATAACACTTGCTGTCTGTGCTCCCATGCAAAGAATGGTCAGATAGCGGAGGTCAGGTGGCACCCATGGAACCTGACTCCACCATGAGTCAGTGCCTTAGGAAAGGAGAAGGGAAAATTGGAGAAAACTGAAAAAAGGTCATTAGAAGCGCAATGGGAACTCACCCAATGGTCTCACTGAGCTGAGAATAGAGTTGCAAAAGCTTCATTAGCCTTTGCTGCACAGCTCTGTCCTTTTATAATTTTGATTGAAAAACGAGCAGGGGCCATAATGATGCTGAATGGTTGAATTCTCCATCAGATGTAAAATATAGGGCAGGACCTGGCATAAGCTGAGGTAGGTCAAAGGATATCAGTTTGAGACAACTGGGATTAGCTGTTTCATTCTATTTAAAGGATGAGTTGGGGAAGTTACAGGGATATCGCGAATAGGCAGGGATTAGGTCCTAAAACTAGTACTTTTTACAGTGGCATTCAGGTAAATGTCTGAATTCTTCTTCTTTCACCTAATCTTATGCCTGCAGTGGAGGAGCAGCAACATGTCCTGATCCAAGGCTGCCACCAATGTTCCCATAGCTGACCTGTCAGGAGGCACCAGACAAATCCAGGGGTGAGTCTGCCCTCTGATTTTTCCTCCCACCTCCTGGGAGATGTTACTATCTCCATTTGGCACTTCTCTGCTTGAAGTGACTCAGATCTCAAACCTGCTGCCCTGGCTGAGATGAGCTAATGCTTAATGTCACCATTCCACTCCCAATATCTCATTTTAATGTTACATCCAGTGTCACAAGACGCTAGTACATCAGAATGTAAATGGTACTCTGTTTATTTTCAATCCAAAACAGATGTCATACCATGTTAGTCATTTTATTTGGGGAGGGGAGTGGACAGGAGAGTTTAAAAGGAAGGATGTTTATTGCTGGAGTATGGAACAATTTCTATTTACCTAGTGCTAACTGATACTTTCTAATTTCACACAACCGCCATTTTGTACCAATTTATTAATGAATTAGGGACAGTTTGTGCTGAAGGCCACAGGACCTAGATTGAGACTACCCAAACTCAAGGCCAGCAGACAAAGGAGACTTTCAATCGATTCTCTGGTGAAAAGCCAGTGTCTAACCTTATCCACTACACAATCCCTCTTTTCTGTTTAAAAAAAAGTTATTTTCTTTTTTGTCTCCTCCTTCAGGTCATGTCTAACGAATCTAATTGAATTTTTTGAGGAAATAACTAAAGTAGTAGACAGGGGAATGTCTATGGATGTAGTTTATATTGACTTCCAGAAGGCATTAGATAAGGTTCCACATAAAAGATTGTTAGCTAAAATTAAAGCTCCTGGAATTGAAGGCAAATTATTGACCTGGTTAAGAGATTGGTTAGGCGGTAGAAGACAGAGAGCAGACAGAGTTAATGGTATGTACTCGAATTGGAAGGAAGTGACTAGTGGTATCCCAGACTGGGGCCTCAACTATTCACTATTAATGACTTAGATAACACAATAGAGAGCTATATATCCAAGTTTGTTGATGGCACAAAGGTTGGTGGTGTAGTAAGTAGTGTAGACGGGAGCATAAAATTACAAAGAGACATTGATAGATTAAGTGAGTGCGCAAAACTGTGGTAGATGGATTTCAACGCAGGTAAATGTGAGGGCATTAATTTTGGACCAAAAAAGGATAGATCTGAGTATTTTTTAAATGGTGAAAATCTAGGAACAGTGGTGGTCCAAAGAGATTTGGGGGTCCATGTACACAGATCACTAAAATGTAGTAGGTACAAAAAATAATCAAAAAGGCTAATGGAATGTTAGCCTTTACATCTTGAGGGCTAGAATATAAAGGGGAGGAAGTTTTGCTACAGCTACACAAAGCCCTGGTTAGACTACATCTGGAGTACAATTCTGGGCACCACACCTTAGAAAGGATACATTGGCCTTGGAAGGAGTGAAGCGCAGATTCACAAGAATGTTACCGGGCTCCATGAGTTATATTATGAGGAGAGATTACATAAAACTAGGCTGGTATTCCCTGGAATATAGAAGGTTATGGGGTGATTTGATTGAGGTTTTTAGGATTTTGAAAAGAATTGATAGGGTTAATAGAGAGAAACTTTTTCTGTTGGTGAGGGGGTCTAGGACAAGGGGACATAACCTTAAAATCAGAGCCAGGCCATTCAGGAGAGGAGTTAGTAAACACTTCTTCATGCAAAGGCTAGTAGAAATGTGGAACACTCTCCCACAAGTGCAGCTTTTAAAGAAAAATAAATCAAACATTTCTTTTCTCCTATCTTGAAGCTCTTGAAGGTGCTGACTTTTTCTGCAGTGTGGTACCTTACCCAAGTATCCATTTTTCACTCTATTTAACTGTGGAGCGACATGACAGTCAAGCCCAATCCTGTCCTCACCCAACACACACTTTCCAGCAGGGAGCACTATATAGTGATCAGGAGTGGAAACTTTGATCTTTTTCCCCCTTTCTAACCAACGTTGAAATCCCCACCACCTTGTCAGATCAGATAACTCAACACAGACCAAAGATAAAAAGCAGGACCTGACTGGCCTGAATGGCTCAGTCTCATACTGGCTGATGCATTAATTGACTGAGCCATCAGGGAGCAGTTAGTTTAAATTCTTTAAGCAGTGTGGTAACCAAAGTAAAATGCAGTTGCTGTAACACTAAGAGAGAATTACAACCACAAACCCCATCTACAGCCACAGATCTAGCATTGTTAATATGTTTACTTATTGCATTGGTATCAATATACCATAGGAACAATCACACTTAAACCAATGCACTTTAATTAGTTTGACAATTTACTTGCGTGATACCCTGAATTCATCATCTCAATTGATCCTACACTAAGACCACCAATGACGCATCTGTGACCACC
The DNA here is from genome assembly GCF_035084215.1 of Heptranchias perlo. Lineage (NCBI taxonomy): Eukaryota > Metazoa > Chordata > Chondrichthyes > Hexanchiformes > Hexanchidae > Heptranchias > Heptranchias perlo. The sequence goes on from NC_090333.1 coordinate 51,049,735, forward strand.
TGTGCTTCACCTTTGCTCAAAATAACTTATACAGACACCATCCCAGTTTGAAAGAGCAAAGTCTTTAATTGTACTGATGGGTGTTTTTCACAGTTCAAGTGGACATACCATAAATAGTTTGTATAGCCAGAACTTCCTGGAATCCTAATGACAGTACCAAGAATCTGTATGTTAATGCCACGTTTACCTTGAGCATGTGCCTTCCATAGCTCACTGCAAAATAAAGAGTCTGACCATTGTGCCTCAAATGGGGTCGGGGCCTGAATTGTCTAGGAGCCTATGAGCTGCTGATGGACTTTGCGCAGTTGGTTTCCATTATGAGATAAATTTTTCCATTCCCAAAACTGAATCACTGGGCGCACCGGCATGCATAATGTCAGGCAGGTGTGAAAAGTGAGGACGTGCAGGAAACACTGATATCAATTTTCAAAATGGCCTTCAATGGACCAAAAGTAAAAGTAGCTCCACAATTGAAAGTAAATGAGGAAAGGTGGTGCCTGAAAGTCATGGGTTTCAGTTTGAGTGCTGCTCTCTTGGCACCCTAGCCCAATATAAAGCTGCCTTTAGAGTTGGAACTCCCAGTTTTATTCCCTCGCAAACTATGTAACATTTCAATGTAGATCTTACCAAATTTGACAAAAAGCACGCCCGTGGTTGAAACGGATTTTCTTCCATTTGTAGCTACGCACTGGAAGTAACCTGTGTCTGTGGTATCGAGGTTTCGTATTCGGAGACGAGAGCCATAGCTAGTCATGCGGTAGGATATCCTCCGTGGTTCCTGGACAACTGGTGCATCGTTCTTCAGCCAGCGTATGGTAGGGGCCGGATTGCCGGACACTTTACAGTACAGCTCTGCAGTCTGGCCAAGCGAGGTCGTAATATTATTCATTGGCTCATCTAGGGTTAGATAATAATCTAAAAAAGTTTGAAAAGAAATCTTTAGTTGCAGGTCAGCAAAACAGTTCAATTAATGAAGAAATGAAAAATACATTCAGTAATAATAAAAGCCAAGTACGGTTGAGATGGATTAATGGGTCACACAGTATGGTACAAATGTTTTAGATTGCATCCACTATCTATGTTGAATTGGCTGATCTCAACTAAATCTGTAGAAGATGAGACAACTTACTTCAGCGCTGGTTGACCAGAGAGGAGTAAACAGTATTAGCCAGGACTCCCACTCCTACTTAACTTGGCTCAGTGGTAGCATTTTCACCTCTGACTCAGGAGGATATAGGTTCAGAGTCCCACTGCAGGACATGAGTACATAATCTAGGCTGACATTTCAATGCACTATTGAGGGAGTGCTGCATTATTGAAGGTTCTGTCTTTCAGCTAATACATTTAAATAAGATGGATCCCATGGCACTATACAAGGAGGAGCGGGGGAATTCTCCTACAGTCCTAGGCAACATTTTCCCGCAATCAACATCACTAAAAACAGATTAAGTGGTGATTTATCTAATTGCTGTTTGTGGGGCCTTGCTGTGTCCAAACTGGCCGTCACATTTCCCAACATAACAACAGTGACCACTTCAAAAGTACTTCATTGGCTGCGAAACACTTTGGGACAGTCTGACGACATGAAAGGTGCTATATGTATGCAAATTAGTTCTTTCTTTCTGATCACTGCACTGGCTCCTGCTGGAAAATATATTTGTGTAGATGTCAGCTGTGGATAGGATTAGGTTGAGTTGTGATAGTATTTACGAAATAGCATTAAATACAGTGTGTGTGATGCCTTTTGGTCGAATAGGCTGAATAAATTGATATTCTAAGCTCATGGGTGAAGAATGAACTCCTAGTTGAGGTACTCAAGATTGCTCGGGGCTCCTGAAACGGTTCCCCATTGTGAGTTAGTGCCTTCGGCTGAGGAGGGAAAAAGGAAGAAAACAGTGGCGAAAAAAAACTTTAAAAAAAGATAACTAACTCGACACAAATGTAATCTTGATAACCATAGAAAGTCCCTGGATTTGAAACATTTAATTCCTGTCTTAGCATGCCCTTGTTTACAAACTTTCTCAGACAATTCATCCTGAGTTGGTATGTTGCAAAACGCACACGATGAAGAAAAAAAAATCTTCAAATTAAATCGCTTTATAAAGTTTTTTCTGTATTTGTCTCAAAGCACTTTTAACTGCCAATCTCTCTTAAACCATCATTTTTTAAATGTTGCAGCTTGTATTCAATCCTCTTGGCAGCGTTAACTGCTAATTACTTCGTAAATTCCAATCACTTTGTTACTTGCTTTCAAGATGAGACACACCGCTGGTAGTTCGACACGGGAGCTGCCACGTTCCAGATTGTACTGGCAAATCCTACAGAGTCATTATATGGTAATGAATCATCAGGGCTGCCTGAAGGTATAGCACACGCAAGGGGATTGGGGCAGGCTTGTAGGAGTGAATTAAAATTTCAAAACCCACTAAACACGAGTCTTACAAATAATACAGACTGTCTGAGTTTTAATAGCACTGATTGTGTATTACTAAAACATAGTATCCAGCGGGGTATATAACCACCCACCAGTCTCTTCAAATGAAATCTTATGCCCTACTTATATTGCAGAACTGTTTCAAGAACAACTAAGAAACACAACTGCTTTTAAGTTACAGTCTACAGCTTTACTTCTGGCCACCATATTTTTCCCAGTCATTGGGAAAGTACAAACGGGCCACCGAGTGAAACACCACATCGTTGGCCTGTTTGGCCAGGCTGAGCCACCAACAGCCATGAAGGGTGGTGGCATTTACCTCCAGCAACAATGTTTATGTCGCTACTGTGCATGGTACTGCCTTTAGGTGGGTCTTAGCACCTCCAGAGTTAGCAACACCACCGCCGACATCTGGGTGGTAGTGATGACAAGTAAATGCAATATAACCGATACCAAATTCAATTCTTATTTATTAGTTGGAGAAAAAATGAAGTGTGCTTGGGTGGGACACAGGATATTTTTCTCAGTAAAAGTATCAACCATCTCAGCATGTAGCTCTTTCACAACTAGCTATGTCCCTCGTCACTACAGTTGAGATTGGCTATTAGAAAAACTCACTACTGTTTGAAATAACAGCTGTGAAACTAAGCAATGCCTTTTATTCACCTCTCCCTACATCTCATTGTGGCACTGACATGTAAAAAGTGAGATATGCACTCTCCCAATCACTCAGTAGGTAAATGCATGGTTATGAGACTGTTACTTCATACCTTTCATCATTCTCCTCAACTTCTCTTCCGCCTTCAATACAGTCGGCCACCCAATCCTCCTCCAATGTCTCTTCTCTGCAGTTCACCTCCAGGACACTACTCTTTCCTGGTTCCACGCCTACCTGATTAAACGCAGGCACTATATTTCTGCCAGTGTCTTCTGGGGTTGTACCCCAGGGCTCCATTCTGGCTTGTTCCTCTTCAATGTCCACATGCAACCCCTTGGTGACATTATCCAGAAGCACTGGAGATGACACCGCTCTGCCTCAATGTCACCTCCATTGAACCAAAGGGAGTTGCTGCATTAAATTGCCTGTCTCATATCAAGACTTGAATGATCCAAAGCTTCCTCCAGCTGAATGTCAGCAAAACTATGGCCATCCTCTTTGGCTCCTGTCAGCACCTCCAAGTCTCTGGCCTCAAGCCCATCAGCCTCTCTGGCTACCATCTAAATCCGAGTCAACAACTGCAGAAACTTGTTGTTTTGATCTCTCTAAACTTAGTTTCCTCCCCATGTCCATTTGATTACCAAAGCCACAGTTTTCCATCTTCACAACATCACCCACCCCCATTTCTATCTCTTCCCTTTTGCCAATGAACCACATTCATGCCCTCATCACTTCAAGGCTTCACTTCTCCAATGACCTTCTAACTGACTTCTCTGCATCAACCATCCAAAAGTTTCAATTAACCCAAACTGCTATGGCACGTATACCCACCACACTAAGTCCCGTACTCTAATTATCTCCGTCCTCACCAAGCTCCAATGAATCCCTGTCTCACAGTGTGTTGATTTCACGAGTCTCACTGTGATTTTTAAATATCTCCATGGCCTCACCCCACTTTAGTGACCTCCTCCTACCTTACATCCCTCCACACACCTTCTGTTGTACTAACATTGAGCTTATCCTTGCCCCTCACTCCCTCTGCTCCACCATCAGTGGCTGCTTGTTCAGCTACTATGCTTCGGCCTGGTTCCCTCTGCCTTACTGCCTGCCTCCCGGATTCCGAAAACTTGCTCAAAACCCTGCTTTTTGCCTCCTAGCCTCTACAATTCCCTCTCCTTTCCCCGTGCCTGTTGTCCACAATATCCCTTTCCTCCTTATTGAGAAGCACTATAGAAATGCAAGTTGCTGAGTTAATTAATCTCGGATGGGACAGCAATGGGAGTGCTACAATTGGCCTCAGTGCCCCTGCAATAGGAAGGCAGGAAAATCAGACAGGATTCCCACTCTTGATAACTATCCAGTAACACTCTGTTGAGAAGTATACAAGTAGAACGTAGGAGGATAAGACTGGGCTTAATTGTGTTCCTTCCAGGATCAGATAGCCCATTTATACTCACTGCCTACATTTATACATGAAGGTCACATGGGTCAGGTACTGGGGGCCCATGAAACTGCACCTTGAAAAACAAAGAATAAAGAAGAATATTTAAGGAAATAAAAAGGAATGAAAGAAAAGAAAGAAATAATTTGCATTTATGTAGCACCTTTCACAACTTCAGGACATCCCAATTCGCTTTACAGCCAATGAAATACTTTTGAAGTGTACTCACTGTTGTAATGTAGGAAACACGACAGCCAATTTTGTGCACAGCAAGATCCCACAAATAGCAATAAAATAAATGGCCAGATAATCTGTTTTAGTGATGTTGGTTGAGGGATAAATATTGGCCAGGACTCCAGGAAGAATTCCCCTGCTCCTCTTCGAATAGTGCCATGGGATCTTTTACATCTACGTCCACCCGACAGAGCAGATGGTGCCTCGGTTTAACGTCTCAAACAACGGTGCAGCACTCCCTCATTACTGGACTGAAATGCCAGACTAGATATGTGCTCAAGTCCCTAGAGTGGGACTTGAACCCACGATTTACTGACTCGGAGGCAAGAGTGCTACCACTGAGCCAAGGCTGACACAACGATGACAAGACTGACAATATTATACTGGATGCACTTAGGTAGTCCCTTTCTGTCCCTCGGTGTTCAGTTCTTGTCTCCGAGAGCCTTAGGAATTTTCTCAATATTTTCCAGATAATTCTTGATTACGAAGAATGCAACTCAAAGCTCGATAACCACAGCTGCAATCTTGTTCCAATATCAAAGAATTGATTTGCCAACATATGGAACCTCCAATAATTTATGACATTCAGGCATCAAGATGAGGCACAGATCCTACCATCTCAGACAGAGAATCTTTATACTGTACAACTGTAATTTTAATTAAAATCATATTGGAAATTCTGTCCCCCCCCCGCTCCCCTTCTGCTTCTTTCTGTTGAGATTTAACCCCAGAACAACCATTCTTTGTTTTATTACTCAAAGAAATCCTTTACACTTTCCACAGCAACTTTATTCAGAACATAAGCTAATTCTCTGCTGGGTTTGTGTTGGCAGGCGTGTGCCTGAGTCTCCTCACTTCAGACTTATCTCAGACTCAGCTGGGACCCTGGGCTTTTACAGTTTTATAAATTAAAAAAAAATACTTTATACATCTTAGACATCCCAGAGAAATTCTACTTCCTTCTGTCACACTTTTTTCTCCAGCTACTTCCTCTCATGTAGACACTGAGTCATGTTGGGGAACAGTTCCACAGATGCCACCCTTGTGTACCTCACCTAAGTAGCCGTTTCTTATGTCTGAATCTGAGCAGTAAGTGCCGATAGACCATTGGACCATGGAGAGTATCACAGAGAATCTGGTCTTGTTCTCACGCAACATCCACAAACTCACTTTTCAGCAGAAGTCATTGCATATTGATCAGAATCAATAATTTCCCCTCCCTAGCATGGGAGACTGTTGCCAATTGTAGTGCCCCTTCCCCAATGTCATACCACCATGAAAACCATCACAGACTGCTCAGGGCAGCATAACAGAATGGGAGAATGGCTTTTAAGGGTCAAAGGTTAAGAAACACTCGTTGAACAGAAAGAAACACATGCCTCTAGCTCCATGTTCTCGAACTTAATTCTAACTTTGTGTAAGAACATCATGACTGGAGCAAATATCCAACAAGATTTACTCATCATGGATTTATGTGCCTTTTCAGTTCAGTCCTTTAAGCCATATTCTCGGCTTTTTTTGTGCTAGTTACTCTGATTTTTAAAAAAATCCATCTAATTTTCCATTAGATTTTCTCCACCCCTCTCCCAAAGATGGTGACTAATGGTATGGTCCAGTTCCACAAACCCTTCAATACCTGGCCATTCTTTGTGGGTGAGCCCAGATATTGTCTGCTACTAGGCTACTCTACCTTCGACATCAAAACAGCCAAGACCAACCCGGGAATCAGAAGGAGCTACTCTGATTCAACGGGTAGAATGTGAAAGTCACAATCAACTAGCAATACCTTGGGTTCACTGCATTTGAATCACCCTCATTGTTTTCCTTTGGTTTGCAAGAGTTAAATAGTTTGTGGTTAGTCCGTGATAAATTATTACACCTAAGAGCAATAGTGATAGGGGTTCTATAGTTAGGGGAACAGATAGGCTTTTCTGCAGCTGCAGACGAGATTCCTGGATGATACGTTGCCTCCCTGGTGCAAGGGTCAAGGATGTCACCGAGCGGCTGCAGAACATACTGGAGGGGGAGGGTGAACAACCAGAGGTCGTGGTCCATATTGGTACCAACGACATAGGTAGGGAGAGGGATGGGGTCTTGTAGGCAGATTTTAAGGAGTTAGGAAAGAGATTAATAAGCAGGTAGTAATTTCCAGATTAGTCCGGGTGCCACGCGCTAGCGAGTACAGAAGTACGAGGATAGAGAAGATGAACGCGTGGCTGGAGAGATGGTGCTGGAGGGAGGGATTTAGATTCCTGGGGCATTGGGACCAGTTCTGGGGGAGGTGGGACCTGTACAAGCCAGACGGGTTGCACCTCAACAGGGCCAGGACCAATATCCTCGTGGGGAGGTTTGCTAGTGCTGTTGGGGAGGGTTTAAATTAGCTTGACAGGGGGATGGGAACTGAGCATAGATTCAGAAGGGATAGAAGCAGAACTGGAAATGGAAGGCAGAAAATTAGTAAGTGAGTTTGGAAGACAGAGGAAACAAAAGTTAGAAACAAGACAACAAAGGAGTTTGGCAGTGCTTAATGATATATACCTCAATGCAAGGAATATAGTGAATAAGACAGATGAGCTAAGGGCACAGATAGACACGTGGAAGTAGATATCTTAGCTATTACAGAAATACGGCTTGAACAGGGGCAGGAATGGCAGCTCAATGATCCTGGTTACAGGGTTTTCAGACGAGATAGAGAGGGGGATAAAAAAGGGGGGTGGCAATATTGGTTAAAGAAACAATTACGGCTGTAAGGAGGGATGATATGTTAGAAGGATCATCAAATGAGGACATATGGGTCGAGCTAAGGAACAAAAAAGGGGCAGTCATACTGCTGGGAGTGTACTATAGACCCCCAGTCAGAGGGAGATAGAAGAGAAAATATGTAGGCAAATTTCTGAGAAGTGCAAAAACAATAGGGCAGTAATAGTCGGGGATTTCAACTACCCTAATATTAACTGGGATACAATCAATGCAAAAGATATAGAGGGCACAGGATTCTTAAAATTGCATTCAGGGTAACTTTTTCAGCCAATACCTGGCAAGCCCAACAAGAGGGGTGGCAGTTCTGGATATAGTTTTAGGGAATGAAGCTGGGCAGGTGGAAGGAGTATCAGTGGGAGAGCATTTTGGTGGTAGTGATCATAATTCAGTTCGATTTAGCATAGTTATGGAAAAGGACAAAGATAGAACAGGAGTAAAAATTCTAAATTGGGGAAAGGAAAATTTTACTAAGCTAAAAAGTGATTTAGCTAAAGTGGACTGGAAATAACTACTTGAAGGTAAATCAGTGTCAGAGCAGTGGGAACCATTCAAGGGGGGAGATTCAAGGGGTTCAGAGTAAACAAGTTCCCACAAAGAAAAACGGTGGGACTGCCAAATCTAGAGCCCCCTGGATGTCAAGGAGCATAAGGCAGAAAATGAGGAGTGTAGAAGAGCATGCCAGGAGGTGCCAACCTGGTGAAGCTACAACTCAGGACTACAGGCATGCTAAACAGCGGAAGCAACATGCTATAGACAGAGCTAAGCGATTCCACAACCAACAGATCAGATCAAATCAGATCACATCCAGTCGTGAATGGTGGTGGACAATTAAACAACGAACAGGAGGAGGAGGCTCTGTGAACATCCACATCCTCAATGATGGCAGAGTCCAGCACGTGAGTGCAAATGACAAGGTTGAAGCATTTGCAACCATCTTCAGCCAGAAGTGTCCAGTGGATGATCCATCTCAGCCTCCTCCCGATATCCCCACCATCACAGAAGTCAATCTTCAGCCAATTCGATTCACTCTAGGTGATATCAACAAATGGCTGAGTGCACTGGATGCAACAAAGGCTATGGGCTCCAACAACGTCCCAGCTGTAGTGCTAAAGACTTGTGCTCCAGAACTAGCTACGCCTCTAGCCAAACTGTTCCAGTACAGCTACAACACTGGCATCTACCCGACAATGTGGAAAATTGCCCAGGTATGTCCTGTCCACAAAAAGCAGGACAAATCCAATCCAGCCAATTAACGCCCCATCAGTCTACTCTCAAGCATCAGCAAAGTGATGGAAGGTTTCGTCGACAGTGCTATCAAGCAGCATTTACTCAACAATAACCTGCCCACCGATGCTCAGTTTGGGTTCTGCCAGGACCACTCGGCTCCAGATCTCATTACAGCCTTGGTCCAAATATGGACAAAAAAGCTGAATTCCAGAGGTGAAGTGAGAGTAACTGCCCTTGACATCAAGGCAGCATTTGACCGAGTGTGGCACCAAGGAGCCCTAGTAAAATTGAAGTCAATGGGAATCAGGGGGAAAACTCTCCAGTGGCTGGAGTCATACCTAGCACAAAGGAAGATGGTAGTGGTTGTTGAAGGCCAATCATCTCAGCCCCAGGACATTGCTGCAGGAGTTCCTCAGGGCAGTGTCCTTGGTCCTACCATCTTCAGCTGCTTCATCAATGACCTTCCCTCCATCATAAGGTCAGAAATGGGGATGTTCGCTGATGATTGCAGTGTTCAGTTCCATTCGCTATCCCTCAGATAATGAAGCAATCCGTGCCCGCATGCAGCAAGACCTGGACAACATCCAGGCTTGGGCTGATAAATGGCAAGTAACGTTTGCGGCAGACAAATGCCAGGCAATGACCATCTCCAACGAGAGAGAGTCTAACCACCTCCCCTTGACATTCAACGGCAGGTCAGAAGCTGGGTATTCTGCGGCGAGTGACTCACCTCCTGACTCCCCAAAGCCTTTCCACCATCTACAAGGCACAAGTCAGGAGTGTAATGGAATATTCTCCACTTGCCTGATGAGTGCAGCTCCAACAACACTCAAGAAGTTCGACACAATCCAGGACAAAGCAGCCCACTTGATTGGCACCCCATCCACCACCCTAAACATTCACTCCCTTCACCACCGGCGCACCGTGGCTGCAGTGTGTACCATCTACAGGATGCACTGCAGCAACTCGCCAAGGCTTCTTCGACAGCACCTCCCAAACCACCTAGAAGGACAAGGGCAGCAGGCACACGGGAACACCACCACCTGCATGTTCCCCTCCAAGTCACACACCATCCCGACTTGGAAATATATCGCCGTTCCTTCATCGTCGCTGGGTCAAAATCCTGGAAGTCCCTTCCTAACAGCACTGTGGGAGAACCTTCACCACACGGACTGCAGCGGTTCAAGAAGGCAGCTCACCACCACCTTCTCAAGGGCAATTAGGGATGGGCAATAAATAAATGGTGGCCTTGCCAGCGGCGTCCACATCCCACGAACGAATGAAAAAAAAAAGAAAAGGGAAGGTTATGTCAGACACCAAGAGCTCAATACTGCACAAAGCCTAGAGGAGTATAGAAAGTGCAGGGGTGAAATTAAAAAAGGAAATTAGGAAAGCAAAGAGAGGGCAAGAAAAAATACTGGCAAGTAAAATTAAGGAAAACCCAAAAATATTTTATAAATACATTAAGAGCAAGAGGATAACTAAGGAAAGAGTAGGGCCTATTAAAGACCAAAAAGGTAAACTATGTGTGGAGGCTGAAGATGTGCGTATGGTTCTTAACGAATACTTTGCATCTATCTTCAAAAAAGAGGGGGACGATGCAGTGTTTGTAGTTAAGGAGTAGAAGTGTGAAATATTGGATGGGATAAACATAGTGAGAGAGAAAGTATTAAGGGGATTAGCATCTTTGAAAGTAGATAAATTGCCATGCTCAGATGAAATGTATCCCAGGCTTTTAAGAGAAGCAAGGGAGGAAATAGCAGAGGCTCTGATCATCATTTTCCAATACTCCCTGGCTACAGGCATGGTGCCGAAGGATTAGAGTACTGCTAATGTTGTACCTTTGTTTAAAAAGGGAGAAAGAGATAGACCGAATAATTATAGGCCAATCAGTCTAACCTCGGTGGTGGGCAAATTATTGGAATCAATTCTGAGGGACAGCATAAATCGGGTCATTTAGAAAGGCACGGGTTAATCAAGGACAGTCAGCATGGATTTGTTAAGGGCAGGTCATGTCTGACTAACTTGATTGGATTTTTTGAGCAGGTAACAAGGAGGGTCGATGAGGCTAACGCGTTTGATTTAGTGTACATGGATTTTAGCAAGGCTTTTGACAAGGTCCCACATTGACTGGTCAAAAAAGTAAAAGCCCGTAGGATCCAAGGGAAAGTGGTAAGTTGGATCCAAAATTGGCTCAGTGTCAGGAAGCAAAGGGTAATGGTCGACGGGTATTTTTGCGGCTGGAAGGCTGTTTCCAGTGGGGTCCCTTGCTTTTTGTGGTATATATTAATGATTTGGACTTGAATGTGGGTGGCTTGATCAAGATGTTTACAGATGATACAAAAATTGTCTGTGTGGGTGATAGTGAGGAGGAAAGCTGTAGACTGCAGGAAGATATCAATGGACTGGTCAGGTGGGCAGAAAGGTGGCAATGGAATTCAATTCAGAGAAGTGTGAGGTAATGCATTTGGGGAGGGCAAACAAGGCAAGGGAGTACACAATAAATGGGAGGATACAGAGAGGTGTAGAGGAACAAAGGGACCTTGGAGTGCATGTCCACATATCCCTGAAAGTAGCAGGACAGGTAGATAAGGTGGTTAAAAAGGCATACAGGATACTTTCCTTTATTAGCTGAGAATAGAATATAAGAGCAGAGAGGTTATGCTAGAACTGTATAAAACACTAGTTAGACCACGGCTTGAGTACTGCGTACAGTTCTGGTCACCACATTACAGGAAAGATGTGATTGCACTATAGAGGGTACAGTGGAGATTTATAAGGGTGTTGCCAGTGCTGGAGAATTTTAGCTATGAGAAAAGATTGGTTAGGCTGTTGTTGTTTTCTTTCGAACAAAGGAGGCTGAGGGGAGATTTAATTGAGGTGTATAAAATTATGACGGGACTAGATAGAGTCGATAGGGAGGACTTATTTCCCTTAGCAGAAGGGTCAGTACCGGGGCATGGATTTAAAGTAATTGGTGGAAGTATTAGAGGGGAGCGGAGGAAAAATTTTTCTTACCCAGAGGGTGGTGAGGATCTGGAATTCACTGCCTGAAAGGGTGGTAGAGGCAGAAACCCTCAACTCATTTCAATAGTACATGGATGAGCATTTGAAGTGCCGTAACCTACAGAACTACGGACTAAGTGCTGGAAAGTAGGATTAGGCTGGATAGCTCTTTTTTGGCCGGCACGGACACGATGGGCCAAATGGTCTCCTTCTGTGCTGTAACTTTCTATGATTCTAAACAGCAAATCAACTCCTTAGATAACTATTCTTGAAAATGTAGTTTTTGATTGGCTATCCTTTCAAGTGATTAAGGAAATCAGACCCGTTTCCTTGGTGACTCACCAGGCAAATACACTGCCCAGTGTTTAACTGAGCCACTTGGAACAGTAGGACCCCAGGTCTGATTCCCATTCTCTGCTGAGTTAGCCAATCTCAATTGGAGCAGGAGTTTGGGTGGCATAATTGCCTCAGAACCTGTTAACTGGAGGGAAATCAGTCACTATCCAATGGCTTCCATTGGAAACTGCCAGATTTTGGACTTTGGGTGAGAGCAGACTGAAGTGCAGAGGCTTGGATGTGATGTGCTCCATGATGAAATAGCCCAACACTCAGGTCTGGTCTCACACGAGGAATGGCCAGTTGGGTGGGTATCGGGAGAGCTCCTGGAGTACCCAGTCATTGGTCAGCACAGTCAAAACAGGAGAAAAAGGAAAAAAAATCAGGCAGATGGAAGAAATGCTATAAATTAACCATTTAAAAAAAAGTCAGGACCCAATTGGAGATATCCTCATGAGCACTCTAATATACTACATAATATCAACCAATAATCCCTGTTCATTGTGTTAATGGGAGGTTCTCCACTCCCAGTCAGTTAACATTGCCTGAGCTGGTCTTGGGCCTTTCAAAAGCTGTACCTACATTGTACTGGGTTGTGGGGGAGTCTTAGGAGAATTGACCAGGCTATCCTCAATTTCCCTGTATTGTACGGGCATCCATCCCTGATTACTTAAAGAAGAAAAGTCTGGTACATTAGTGTTGAATTAGAAGTAATTGAGAATTGATTTGAAGTCGTTAATCCCCAGGAAGAAAGATAATACTGGCTGCGTACTGCTGCAAGTTCAGTTGGTGGAGAGTTTCCCACGATTAGGTGGTTCTGGATCAGCTCCCAGGCTAGTCTAAAATTCCAGCTCCCACTGAAATGAATAGAGCAACTTTGTGATGTAGCCAAGTACCCCCCCATAACCATGTCACAGGAACGGTTGTGGGCAAAGGTAAAAGAGGCCTGAAAGGGCTGGTCTCTGAGGCTGCAAAATCAATGTTATTTTAATGAAGAGTGCAGGACCATCCTAACGAGTCTGCGCTGTTGGTGGGCGGGGCTTGCCACTGGCAATGCAGACTCCGAAAATTATCCCTTATACTGAATTTTATACTATTGTTTCTCCCAGGACATTGCTCACAGCAAGTTGACTAGCTAGTAACACTGACAGCTTGTTAAGGATGGTCCAGGATGTGTTACCCTTTTCACATCCTTTCTATATCGGGGACATTCTGGAATTTTTAACAGTCTATTTTGATGGGTGTGTGGATTTCAATGCCACTGGATCAGCTGTCATCTCTGCCTTGTGCAGGCCCACAGACAGTAGAGTGTTGCAAACGTACTGGGGGTGGGTTCTGTCTCTCTTTCTCTATCAGCAGTGATAATGATGTCCTTGCCTTGTGCAGGTATCATTCTTCATATGTGAGCCCAGTCAGCGAGTGTGAAGAAGTTACTTGGCCTTGGAGAATATCAAACTTGAGCGCAATTCTCTCCTCGCCCAGCCCCATACACATGCAATTTCCACTGAAGACACTGGACAGTGATCAGTAGCAGCTATTCTGGTTGATTTTCCTGCTCCCTAGTCTAGGGGTGGTAAATCCATTGCAGCACTAGCATTGCCACTCAAAGTCCTGGCTCTAATTTTTAGGCTATGTCCCCTAGTCCTAGACTCCCCAACCAACAGAAATAGTTTCTCTCTATCTACCCTATCAGTTCCCCATAATATCTTGAAAACTTCGATCAAATCACCACTTAATCTTCTAAATTCCAGGGAATACAATCCTAGTTTGTGTATTTTCTCTTCGTAATTTAACCCATGGAGTCCAGGTATCATTCTAGTAAATCTACACTGCATGCCCTCCAAGGCCAATATATCCTTCCTAAGGTGCGGTGCCGAGCACTGAATACAGTACTCCAGGTGTAGTCTAACCAAGGCTTTGTATAGCTGCAGCATAACTTCCAACCCCTTGTATTCTAGTCCTCTAGATATAAAGGCTAGAATTCCATTAGCCTTTTTGATTATTTTCTGTACCTGTCCATGACATTTTAATGATTTATGTACATGGACCTCTAAGTCTCTTTGGACCGCCACTGTTTCGACCTTTTCACCATTTAGAAAGTACTCTGATCTATCCTTTTTAGGTCCAAAGTGGATGACTTCACACTTGCCTACATTGAAATCTATGTGCCACAGTTTTGCCCATTCACTTAATCTATTAATATCTCTCTGTAATTTGATTCTATCTAGACTGCTTACAATGCAGACTCTCTTTGTGTCATCGGCAAACTTGGATATGTGGCTCTCTATCCCATCATGTAAGTCATTAAGAAATACATTGAATAGTTGAGGCCCCAATACAGATCCCTGTGGGACATCACTAGTCACACCCTGCCAATTTGAGTACAGTACATACAGTATATGAGTAATTTGAGACATGACATGTGGTAAGTGTAGCATGTTTGGGAGGAAAAAGGTGACTTTCGACCTATGGTTCCCAAAGCACTCCACCACTAGGGTTTTCCTCGTGTCATTTCTGGGTTTGTTGCAGACTAATTGATAGAGATTGATTGGCATGATTAGTCAATAACTCCATTATTGTTGTATCAGGTGACTACCAAGATGGTAGAAAGCGAAGCAGATGGATCTTGGTCTTTTCTCGTCTAGCAGTTCCTACGTTCCTCAGCAAAGATGATCAGGATCAAAACTGAAACCTTCCTGTATTGTGCCACACTTAGCAATGTAGAATATCTAAGCAAAATTGTTAATCCGCAATCACTGGGATGAATATTTATCGGCAAGTTTTATAACTGAAACTCATGCACCCTGCCCTGTATCCACCTCACTGCAGGTCTGGTTTTCTCTATCTCTATTGCTACTTGATCTTTCAAATTCTTACATAAAAACCAGCAAATATTTTATTTAAAAATTTCATGGAACTGTGCCATTTCTCCTCAAAGTCCAAAGCTCACCTCCACCTTTTCTCCCCTGGCAGAGTTTCATAACTTTTTTGGTTGTTTTATGTGGAGTTTTAACTAACAGATTGCAAAAATCTTTCTGGCTTGTGCATTAAAAGAAAAATAAATGCTATTTTCTATCAATAGGTCCTTCTGCCTTTTCTCTTTTTTTGGATTAGATTTCCTCTCTCTTCTTTCCCTGGCCCTCAAAAACACTTACAGCCACATTTAATGCCATATTGTTGATTTACATTGTGCTTAACCAAAATAATGAAAGTATTTTTAAAGGATCTTCGTAAGGCTGTTGTGCATCTTCCCTGAAGTGGCTCATCCTCATTATTTTAGGTCAACTGTTAATGGGTAAAATCATTGAATATGTTGCTAGGAGTTCCCTGATGGCTCAATATGTAAGGGCACTGCCCAAGGCTGACCTGTAACACACATTTTGTTGTTGTGTACAGTTAAGCAGGGTGAACTGGTTCCCCTGAAAGGGTGTGGGATTCTTTTGAATTCTCAGAAAGAGGCGCACCAATAATACTGCGCTATAGAACCATTCACGGGTGCATTTGGAATTCTTCCGATTTCCCATATGGCTAGTCCACACCTACAATTAAGGGGATTGCTAATTCTAACCCTAGCCCGTGCTGAGTTAGCTGATCTGAGCCAAGCATGCAACAACTGGCCTTCACTTCAGGTAGTTAAAAAAAAAATCAGCCAGCAGATGGGTTAATAAATGAAAGCTAGCATGGATTTGTTAAAGTCAAATCGTGTTTGACTAGCTTGATTGAGTTCTTTGATGAAGTAATGGAGAGGGTTGATAAGGGTAGTGCGGTTGATGTTGTGTATATGGACTTTCAAAAGGCATTTGATGAAGTACCACATAATAGATTGCTAGCAAAATTGAAGTCCATGGGATTAAAGAGGGAGTTGCTGCTTGGATATGAAATTGGCTATGGACAGAAAGCAGTGAGTAGTGGTAAACGGTTGTTTTTCAGACTGGAGGGAAGTTTACAGTGGTGTCCACCGAGGGTCTGTTGGGACCACTGCTCTTTTTGATATATATTAATGACCTGGACTTGGGTATACAGAGCATAATTTCAAAGTTTTCAGATGACATGAAACTCGGAAGTGCAGTAAACAGTGAGGAGGATAGTAACAGACTTCAGGAGAACATAGACAGACTGGTGAAATAGCCAGGCACATGGCAGATAAAATTTAACGCAGAGAAGTGTGAAGTGATTCATTTTAGTAGGAAGAATGAAGAGAGGCAATATAAACTAAATAGTACAATTTTAAAGGGGGTGCAGGAACAGAGAGACCTGGGGGTGTACGTACACATGCCTTTGAAGGTGGCAGGACAAGTTGAGAAGGCTGTTAAAAAGGCATACAGGATCCTTGGCTTGATAAATAGAGGCATAGAGTACAAAAGCAAGGAAGTTATGCTAAACCTTTATAAAACACTGGTTAGGCCCCAGCTGGAGTATTGTGGCCAATTCTGGGCACCACACTTTAGGAAGGGTATGAAGGCCTTAGAGAGAATGCAGAGGAGATTTACTAGAATGGTCCCAGGAATGGAAGACTTCAGTTACATGGAGGGGCTAGAGAAGCTGGGGTTGTTCTTCTTAGAGCAGAGAAGGTTAAGGGGGGGTTTAATAGAGGTGTTCAAAATTATGAGGGGTGTTGCTAGAGTAAATAAGGAAAAATTATTTCCTGTGGCAGAAGGTCAGTAACCAGAGCAAACAGATTTAAGATAATTGGCAAAAGAACCAGAGGCGACATGAGGAAAACATTTTTATGCAGTGAGTTATGATTTGGAATGCCCTGCTTGAAAGAGTGGTGGAAGTAAATTCAATAATAACTTTTGAAAGGGAATTGGATGAATACTTGAAGTGGAAAAATTTACAGGCCTATGGGGAAAGAGCAGGGGAGTGGGACTAATTGGATAGCTCTTTCAAAGAGCCAGCACAGGCACGATGGGCCAAATGACCTCCTTCTGTGCTGTATCATTCTATGATTCCCACTCCTGATCACTATCCAATGACTACTACTGAAAAGTGAGGATACATGGAAGAGTACCTGACATACATGGAATCCTACCCCTGCATGTGGATCCTTCAGCAGGGGAGGCAAGAAAACTGGCAATAAAAATAAATGAAAAGAAAAGGAAAATTCAAAGCAAGATTTTGCTGGTGGCATTCCCCCCTCTCCCCCCACCTCTAATTATTAGTGAAGATCAAATCCCATTTGTATAAATTGTTTCCTCCCCCCACTGCGAGCTCCATAATTAATGTTACATTCCATTGGTGACATGTTTGGAATGTTTTGACTTGGGGTTCAATCCTGCTATATAGATCCATAACCACAACTATTCTCTCATATTTTCCTGTTTCATCTGTGGTGCCTTCTCATTCCTCTTTGGAAAAGGCTTCCTTTCTAGTAATTGCTCTTTATGTATTGAATTACCTTGGGAATTTTTACATGTCCTTTAGGCATGGGTCGGCTCTACAATTCTCCCCACTTTTACAGGCAACAAAATTGGTGAAAGTTCCTGCCCCTATCACTGTGCAGTGACTTCTGGAAAGTGCATGTGTGGAAAAGTCACTTAAATTTTTTTTTACAACTCAAATAATGGGCACTTAGATAAGTTACAGGAGAGGTGCTGGTGTCCATGGAACTGTACCCTATTAGATAAATCACTACATGGTATGATAACAACAACAACTTGCATTTATATAGTGCCTTTAACGTAGTAAAACGTCCCAAGGTACTTCACAGGAGAATTATCAAACTAAATTTGACACCGAGCCACATAAGGAGGTATTAGGTGATCAAAAGCTCGGTCAAAGAGGTAGGTTTTAAGGAGCGTCTTAAAGGAGGAGAGAGAGGTAGAGAGGCGGAGAGGTTTTGGAAGGGATTTCCAGAGGTTAGGGTCTAGGCAGCTGAAGGCACGGCCACCAATGGTGGAGCAAATAAAATCGGGGATGTGCAAGAGACCGGAATTGGAGGAGCGCAGAGATCTCGGAGGGTTGTAGGGCTGGAGGAGGTTACAGAGATAGGGAGGGGCGAGGCCATGGAGGGATTTGAAAACAAGGATGAGAATTTTAAAATTGAGGCATTACTGGACCGGGAACCAATGTAGGTCAGTGAGCACAGGGGTGATGGGTGAATGGGACTTAGTGCGTGTTAGGATACGGACAGCAGAGTTTTGGATGAGCTCAAGTTTATGGAGGGTGGGAGATGGGAAGCTGGCCAGGAGAGCATTGGAACAGTCAAGTCTAGAGGTAACAAAGGCATAGATAAGGGTTTCAGCAGCAGCTGAGCTGATGCAGGAACAGAGACGGGTGATGTTACGGAGGTGGAAGTAGGCAGTCTTGGTGGTGGAGCAGATATGTGGTCGGAAGCTCATCTCAGGGTCAAATAGGACGCCAAGGTTGTGAACAGTCTGGTTCAGCCTTAGACAGTAGCCAGGGAGAGGGATGGAGTCGGTGGCTCAGGAGCGGAGTTTATGGCGAGGACCAAAGACAATGGCTTCGATCTTTCCAATATTTAGTTGGAGCAAATTTCTGCTCATTCAGTACTGGATGTCGGACAAGCCGAGGGGTCGAGAAAAGTAGTGGTGAGGCAGAGCTGGGCGTCATCAGCGTACATGTGGAACCTGACGTCGTGTTTTCGGATGATGTTGCTGAGGGGCAGCATTTGGATGAGAAGTAGGAGGAGGCTAAGAATAGATCCTTGGGGGACTCCAGAGGTGACTATGCAAGAGTGGGAAGAGAAGCCATTGCAGGTAATTCTCTGGCTATGACTGGATAGATAAGTATAGAACCAGGTGAGGGCAGTCCCACCCAGCTGGACGATGGTGGAGAGGCGTTGGAGGAGGATAGTGTGGTCAACCATGTCAAAGGCTACAGGCAGGTCGAGAAGGATGAGGAGGGATAGTTTACCATGGTCACGGTCACATAGGATGTCATTTGTGACTTTGATATGGGCTGTTTCATTACTGTGGCGGGGCAGAAACCTGATTGAAGGCATTCAAACATGGAGCTGCGGGAAAGATGGGCATGGATTTGGGAGATGACAACACGTTCAAGGACTTTGGAGAGGAAAGGAAGGTTGGAGATGGGGCGGTAGTTTGCAAGGACAGAGGGGTCAAGGGTGGGTTTTTTGAGGAGGGAAGTGATGATTGCAGATTTGAAGGGGAGGGGGACAGTACCTGAGGAGAGGGAACTGTTAACAATATCAGCTAACAGGGGTGCCAGGAAGGGAAGTTGGGTGGTCAGCAGTTTGGTGAGAATACGATCGAGGGAGCAGGAGGTGGGTCTCATGGACAACATGAGTTCAGTGAGGGCATGAGGGGAGATAGGAGAGAAACTAGAGAAAGATGCGAGTCCAGGGCTAAGGCAGGAGGGAACCTTAGGGGAAGTTTGGCTGAGTGGGCTGGGGAAGGGAGGGAAACGGCAGAGGCAGCTGAATGGATGGTCTCAATCTTAATGACAAAGTAGTCCATCAGCTCCTCGTACTTGTCGTTGGAGGTGAGGGTGGAGGAGGCAAGGGAGAGGAGTTTAAGAAGAAGGTTTGTAGTGGAGAAGAGAAGCCGGGGTTATCTTTTCATTCCAGGATGATACTGGAATAGTGAGCAGTTTTGGCAGAGTCGAGCAGGACATGACAGTGCTTTATGTGGTCCAGCCAGATCTGGCGATGAATGGCTAAACCAGTTGTCCACAATAAAGGTTTAAGTCTGCATTCCTTGGACTTAAGGGAGTGGAGATGAGGGCCTTACCAGGGGGAACGACCAGGGTGAGAGAGAGGAATGGTTTTAATGGGGACAAGGGCATCAAAGATGGAGGTGAGGGTGTGATTGAGCAGATCGGTAGCTGCAGAAAAGTTGTGGTGAATGGAGGGCCAAAGGCTGGACAGTTGGGAATTTGAAAGTGCCGTTGTAAGTGGCTTGGGGGAGTTTTTTTGAATCGTACAGTTCCCAGGTTTAATCCCTGATCTGTGCAACATTAGTTGATCTCAACTAACCTGGTAGCGTGGTGGGCTAAATGTCCCTACGTTAGAAGTGGGGAAAAAAAATCAACCGGGGTTTGTACTTGCTATCCAGTGACAGATGCATCTGTCCATGGCAGTATTGGAGGAATGACCACCGCACAGTCCTTGTGGGGATGAAGTCCCGTCTTCGCACTGAGGATACCATCCAACATGTTGTGTGGCACTACCACTGTGCTAAATGGGATAGATTCAGAATAGATCTAGCAGCTTAAAACTGGGCACTGTGGGCCACCAGCAGCAGCAGTTTGTATTCCAGCACAATCTGTAACCTCATGGCCCGGCATATTCCTCACTCTACCATTACCAACGAGCCAGGGGATCAACCCTGATTCAATGAGGAGTGTAGAAGAGAACGCCAGGAGCAGCTAAAAATGAGGTGCCAACCTGGTGAAGCTACAACACAGGACTACATGCATGCTAAACAGCACGAACAATATACTATAGACAGAGCTAAGCGATTCCACAACCAACGGATCAGATCAAAGCTCTGCAGTCCTGCCACATCCAGTCGTGAATGGTGGTGGACAGTTAAACAACTAACGGGAGGAGGAGGCTCTGTAAATATCCCCATCCTCAATGATGGTAGAGTCCAGCACGTGAGTGCAAAAGACAAGGCTGAAGGGTTTGCAACCATCTTCAGCCAGAAGTGCAGAGTAGATAAGCTATCTCAGCCTCCTCCCGATATCCACACCATCATAGAAGCCAGTCTTCAGCCAATTCGGTTCACTCCATGTGATATCAAGAAACGGCTGAGTGCACTGGATACAACAAAGGCTATGGGCCCCAACAACATCCCGGTTGTAGTGCTGAAGACTTGTGCTCCAGAACTAGCTGCGCCTTAGCCAAACTGTTCCAGTACAGTTACAACACTGGCATCTACCCAACAATGTGGAAAATTGCCCAGGTATGTCCTGTCCACAAAAAGCAGGACAAATCCAATCTGGCCAATTAATGCCCGAGTCTACTCTCAATCATCAGCAAAGTGATGGAAGATGCCGTCGACAGTGCTATCAAGCGGCACTTACTCACCAATAACCTGCTCACCGATGCTCAGTTTGGGTTCCGCCAGGACCACTCGGCTCCAGACCTCATTACAGCCTTGGTCCAAACATGGACAAAAGAGCTGAATTCCAGAGGTGAGGTGAGAGTGACTGCCCCTGACATCAAGGCAGCATTTGACCGAGTGTGGCACCAAGGAGCCCTAGTAAAATTGAAGTCAATGGGAATCAGGGGGAAAACTCTCCAGTGGTTGGAGTCATACCTAGCACAAAGGAAGATGGTAGTGGTTGTTGGAGGCCCATCATCTCAGCCCCAGGGCATTGCTGCAGGAGTTCCTCAGGGCAGTGTCCTAGGCCCAACCATCTTCAGCTGCTTCATCAAAGACCTTCCCTCCATCATAAGGTCAGAAATGGGGATGTTCGCTGATGATTCCACAGTGTTCAGTTCCATTCGCAACCCCTCAGGTAATGAAGCAGTCCATGCCTGCATGCAGCAAGACCTGGACAACATCTAGGGTTGGGCTGATAAGTGGCAATTAACATTCGCGCCAGACAAGTGCCAGGCAATGTCCATCTCCAACAAGAGAGAGTCTAACCACCTCCCCTTGACATTCAACAGCATTACCATTACCGAATCCCTCACCAACATCCTGGGGGTCACCATTGATCAGAAACTTAACTGGACCAGCCATATAAATACTGTGGCTACATGAGCAGGTCAGAGGCTGGCTATTCTGCAGTGAGTGACACACCTCCTGACTCCCCAAAGCCTTTCCACCATCTACAAGGCACAAGTCAGGAATGTGATGGAATACTCTCACTTGCCTGGATGAGTGCAGCTCCAACAACACTCAAGAAGCTCGACACCATCCAGGACAAAGCAGCTCGCTTGGTTGGCACCCCATCCACCACCCTAAACATTCACTCCCTCCACCACTGGCGCACAGTGGCTGCAGTGTGTACCATCCACAGGATGCACTGCAGCAACTCGCCAAGGTTTCTTTGACAGCACCTCCCAAACCCACGACGTCTACCACCTAGAAGGACAAGGGCGGCAGGCACATGGGACCAACACCACCTACATCTTCCCCTTCAAGTCACACACCATCCCAACTTGGAAATACATCGCCGTTCCTTCATCGTCGCTGGGTCAAAATCCTGGAACTTCCTACCTAACAGCGCTGTGGGAGAACCTTCACCACACGGACTGCAGCGGTTCAAGAAGGAGGCTCACCATCACCTTCTCAAGGGCAATTAGGGATGGGCAATAAATGCTGGCAATGCCAGCGACGCCCACATCCCATGAACGAATAAACAAAAAAGTGCATTATCTGCAGATCCTGGGTAAAAATAGAAACAGGGCAGCTGTGATGGCCCCTGGGATGGAAAGGCCTGCCGCTAGATTGCCAGTCCATGGGTGGAAAATCGAGATCATCTTATCTAACATTTGCTTTGACTCATTGTGAAAAATGTAAGTAGTTCAAAAACACGTTCTCCTGATGGCCGAGCAAGTTTATCCAATGAGCAGCCGAACCACGCAGACCAGGCAGGTCCCAGGTACAATCGTTGGCCTGCTGCGAGTCCTCTGATCTCAGCCAACCAGCAATAAAAATGCCACCACGTCAGGGAGGGGGAAAATCAGACAGGATCCCATGGACTGATTACTCTTCAACTGAAACTCTGAGTGTGAACGTGGGTAAGGAAAGGAATGGGCTTCGCTCGGCCCCCACCCCATAATTGAACATCTTGACGAGACCCACTGTCAAGACTCATACATAAATAATGGGTACTGAGATACAGGAGGGCGTCCGGCATCCACAGAACTGATTCCCAGGAAGGAAATAACGCATTCATCGGACAAGGGGAGGGAAGAAAATGGATGAGGGAGGAAAACATTGTTGGAAGCAAGTAAATTTCCTTTTATAAGATGTGGATTATCAGACGATCATTTGCCAACTAAAACCGTGCACAATTTTAAGTGATTTCCAGACCATTAAATACAAAAAAAATTAATGACTGATCAACCTTGGTGGGTTGTACGGTGCTGTGTAAATAGTATGAATGTGATTAGACACTCATTGGCTCTCCTTCGGGTAACCGAGCTTGATCTGTGCGTTGCCAAGAATACCCAATGTACCTTTATGTGATGCAGACAACTCACTGGAAGTTGGCAGAAAACAACTAAGTTGCAAAAAAAGATTCTAAAGCTTGAAATAGACTTGTACTTCTCTCTTTTAAATCTGCTAGTTTAATATATTTATATATATCTATCTATATGCATTTATATATATATATGGTGCAAAATGGGCTGTAATGTAATTTTTTGCATGTCTTCAGTCAGGTATTTGGGATTCCCATTTGGAAAGTTCTTCCCCAGTAGTGAGCTTGAGAAACTTTTGTTATTTAAAGACCAAATAACACTTAAAGTTGCAGGCTCGGTTCTGACAGTGAATTTACGCTGCTAGTTTATTCAGCACGGAGTGGAAATCAACTCCAAACTTGAAGTGTAAATGCACCCGTAAACCGCAGCAAACCAGTAAATTCTAACAGAAATACTCTTACAGCATTATAAAAATTGAAAAAACTCATTAAAAGAAGAAAGGACTGATCTTTTGACATGAGCCTCATGTTGCAGGAGCATTGATCAAAGATTTTTTTAAAAATGTGTTCTTGGGATATGGGTGACACTGGCATTAAGAGTCATTTGGGACTGGACTCACATGTAGGGCAGACTGGGTAATGATGGCAAGTTCTCTCCCCGGAAGGATATTAGTGATCCAGTTGTTTTTTGTGATAATGTCGCAGCTTTCATAGCTTTCTCTTCTGGTGCCAGCCAACAAATTACCAGATTTTGATTTCTGGTTTCACAATTTGTCATGGTGGAATTATGAACTCACAATCTCTGGATTACTAATCCAGTATCATAACCAATAGATTACTGCTCTCAATGTAAAGGTCAGTCCACCAGTTAGTGGCACGTCTGATTTTTCCTGGAAATGGGAAGGGTTGACCTCACCATCCATTCACTGGTCTGTGCCCCCTTTATTTGTCTATATGCAGTGGGTAGAGAAAACACAATATTATTTTTAATAAAAGCATTTACTCACTGTCCACAGAGAGATTGCATCAAATTTTTTGTCAAATTCTTTCATTGGAGATTAACCCCGAACCACCCTTCCAATTTCACATTCCCAGCACGCCGTCCATTACAACAGAGTAGCCTTTGATTCCCTGTGAGCAATACCATACAAGATCTGCTGTATATTAAAACATGTGTTAAATGCGTATTATTCTCCTTTAGTTATACAACTGCATATCTCTCAACTCGCTGTGAGCAATGAGAGATCTCCTAGTATTTACCTATTAATATTATTAAAACGGTACAAAGAGCACACATTTCCTATCCATCACGCTCAACTTCTGCGTCATACTTCAAAGAAAAGTTTAATAAACAAAGAAACTCTTCAAGGACACAAAATACCAGAGCCACAAAGTCTGCACGCTATTTACAAACAAAGGTAGGGATTTACTCTTTAGCCTGATAATTTTTTTTATATATATATTTATACTTGGGATGTTGGTAATTACCATCCCTAGTTGCCCATAGAAGGTGGCGGGCCTTCTCCTTGAAGCACTGCAGTACTTGCGCTGGTGATGGTGCTCCCATAATGGCATTAGGTAGGGAATTCCAGCAATTAGACTTTGTGGTCTTAAAGGGACACAGCTTCACTTTAGGTACAGATTAATACCTTGTACATTAAATGGTATAATAATTCTGTCCTTACAAGATAGCATACCATCTGATTAACTGTGAGCAATCGAAGACCCGCTGGTATATATAAAAAGTACTTCAGGAATCACATCTGCACGCATGCAAATTTCTGTGCCATTCTTACACACAAACGGCTAAAATTTCATATTTATAATACAGCAATAAATCACAAACAGAAAGGGAATAAGAAACATCGGATGTGAGCAAAGTCGGGCCATAAACTTCCATTGAGAAACTGCTAAGGACATATGAAAACAATGAGCTGTCAGCAAACACTAACAATAAAATTGGACAGCAGTGTAATCATCTCAAGTGTTTTTCAAAAATCCGTTCAGCTGGAATCTTGAAAAGTAGATTTGTGACACAACAAAGTAAAAAAAAACTCATTTTTGCACAATCGTACAAGCAGCTCTGACAAACAGTAGAAATTCTGCAAGTGCTGTATCATTATTCAAATTTGGAGGCAGGCTCTGAATAAAAATTCTAAATTTAAATATAATTATTTACGCAGAACGCATTTACGTTGGTTATACAAGGTATTGTTGCAGAGATATTTGGTAATTAGGGACGGGCAATAAATGCTGGCCTCGCCAGCGACGCCCACATCCCGTGAATGAATAAATAAAAACCAGGAAAAATTTAAATGGGTGTGATCTTTTCTTCAGTTTTCTAAACTTCCGAGCCCTTGTTATAAAAACCTCATCATAAACAGATGGGCCATAGCAGTAAAAATGTTAAATGCAGAGATATATTTGTTTATTAGTTGGCCTCCCATGTCAATGGACACGTGGAGTCAAGACCAAGTGTAGTCTTCGGGTAAAGGCAGGGGATTACTGAACCAAGGCCATCAGACGTAATTCAGTCGTTATTTTACAATCATTTTTTCTGTTCTTATTGTTATATTACACATTGGTTTTATATTATTATTTAGAGTTAGCAAAATGTGCGGCAATTTTGGAGGCAGAGAATGCTACAGGAGTGAGGGTGTGGTTACAGCATCACAAGCTGACATTGACAGTTGTCATTATAAATGTGGACATAGGAATTAATAATGGAAAAAACTGACAAAGGAAATGCGTGCAGATGTAAGGTTTTTTAATTGATTTATTTATCTACCCCCCAGGGATAAATAAAAAACTATGGAGGGGAATTTCCACTGGATTATCCTAGTCTCCCTTTGTAACCCCAGGGGAACCAACATAAACAGCAGTTTTGGGCCATTTTTACCGATCCCCCATCAGAGAATCCCTGCAGAAATTCCAGGAATATTTATTTATTTTGCAGGAACCAATCAAAAACCAGTTACTTCCCATCTGAGGAGATCTCTTACAAATTTCCTTCCAAACCCTTTGAGTGGAAGTGTCCAGCTGTTTCCCACATCCACATCGCAGCAATGACTTCCGCCTCCCAATGCTAGATCTGCTGGTGAATATATGTATTTATTCCCCTTCAATTTCTTGCCTCCTCCCCTGAAGCTGATGAAGCATATGGGCCACACTTCCAAGGGTGCTGGGCTTACTTTTGTGATGGAATGGCATCAGGTTATTTGCCTGTGGGGGGGGCATTAAAGGCAAGCCTAATCCTGCCCTCATGAGGTCCCCACATGCACACTTTCCAGCAGGGATTCACTGGATGGCAATCAGGAGTCAGAATCCTGACTGTTTTCCCCTCCCTACCCCTATTGTTTTGAGGGGCCTTGTAGCAGCCCTGCCAGGCTGAGATCAGCTAACTCAGTAGAGACCACAGGCTGAACTTGGAACCTTCCTGGTTTGTACAATCATAATCATCCTGGCAGCTGCACTTACTCACTGAGCTCCTGACACAGCTTTTCAACATTTTTTTTAAAAAACGGTTAGAGGGTACTTTTCTGAAGAACTTTCCAATGCACTCTGACATTAACTTCCAGTATGTATGAGAAAGGCAGCGAATCCCTGTTTAATTGTTTCCCTTCCTTGTGGGTTAAAATTCTGACTATCACTTTGCAATTACCTACGGCACCCTTACCTCAGGTCAGAAACTTAGTGCAGGATTCTGCCTCATTCCTGCAAAGTCACCAGCAAAATACCTGGGGGCACACACAACAATTAACACGGCCACAAAATCAGCAGAAAGAATAATGGATGTTGGTAACAGTGGATGTTGGTGACTTTTGAAAAGCACCACAGAAAATAAAGTGGGAAAAACTTCAATCAGGAGATGGAAGCAGTAGTAAGCCTTCCTGGTTTCTTTTCTCAATGAATGGAAGAAAAAGATAAATGAGAGGCTCAGAGGGTCGTACACTGCGAGATGTGCAGGCCTTCTACGTTAAGTTTTGTATTTTAGAATGAAGACTGTTTCATTTGAAACCAGGCAATTTCACAAGTGTGACAGCAACAGAAACCCGAACTACTGCGGTCTGACGGCATCAAAGCTCAAGAATTTGAAGAAAACCTTGAAACACACATCCTGTTTGAATTACAGTATCATTTTGGTGTCCCAGTGTCTCAAGCTGGGCCCCAACAAAACAAATACTCAGTATAATCACTTGCAGATGTAGACCATCCCAGAAGAACATTTCGCTCATTTTTACAGAACCTCTTCCAGTTTTACTCCCAGAATTGTTAGCAGCGTGAATGCTATTGTACAGTACAGTAGACACGTGTGTATGAAAGTTTGGGGGGGTGGGAGGGGAGGGATGGGGGGGGGGGGGGGGAGGGGAGGGATGGGTGGGGGAGGGGAGGGATGGTGGGGGGTGCTGGGGCAGCATTCTATCATTCACTTGAGCTTTACTACAGTTTAAGCGATTGCTTGCCTGAGTCACTGGAACCGTTCCATGCTGGGGTGGAAGGCTGCAACTGAGTTTCATCTGGTAAATCCATTCCTGGAGGAAACCAAAAGGAGACACTTGTTAATGTCTATAATATTAAGTCTGAAGAAGCAGCCTACCATACTTCATGTACTTACAAAGACATTTCAAACCTTTCTTTCTGGGCTAGTAAACACCACAAGTTTTGCACTCTTGTTTTATATTTGATGAATTTGTGTTGTTTAGGGTAACAGATGTCAGGGTTGAAGAGGCAATATTTTTCGCATTCGCTTTCAGCACTGAGTACACTAGCACAGTAACGCTCCCTCCATTGCCCCCAAAAATGTGCCTTAGCTCAGGTTCAGAAGAACACCCACTCATCAATGTACATTCCCATTTCCACATCAACCATCCCTCTAATTTATTCGGGTGAGATTGTCAATTACCGCCAAATCAGAGGTAGTTTTATACAGCTTCATTCTTCAGTAGGAAGATGGTTGAGACAGGCCAAACTAATTTTACATTGGATCCTTACTTACATCCATCAGCAAGTGAAAATCTACATTCCATCCATCTCAGCTGGAATGGAACTAATGTTGCTAACCCACTGGACTACCCAACCCCCCAAACTTTAGTCTTTAAAATAATGGCTGCTCATTTATCTTGTATTGGTCTTCTAACTTTGTTGTCAAACAGATCTGGTTATTTGTGATACCTTGTTTAAAATGTAATGCAATGAACAGGTGGCCTATGCTTTAGTAGGCTGTCATACCAGTGTGATAGCCTACATAGTGATAGGGTTGGTGGACACCCAAGATTCTTTATATACTGACACCTGGGGGTCAATTTTTACTCTAAATGAAGTGAGAGTCTCACCTGATCTGGTTGAGTGCAATTTTAAATTGCAGGGGGCAAGAATATCCGGCCCAAGGTGGGGTCCTCCTAAATATGCCGATCAGGCTCTGATGAGTCATCGTGACCCAATCTGCTATTTTAACCTGAAGCCTGAGCAAGGGAAGAGTGGAGGTTTCCCCACTAGGCACAACCTGCCAGGAACAACAGCAAGGGCCATAAGAGGCCCAGCAAGGTAAGTTTCTTTATTCAGTTTCTTTACGGAGCCCCCATGAGGAAACCGACGGTCGGGTAACTGCCTCCCATTGACTTCCCGGTCATTTTGGTTGGGAAGTCAGCAAGCGACATGTTAATGAGACCCGACCGTTAAAATCTTTCCAGACCGTTGCTGCCGCTCCAGGACAGGCAGGATGCTTGCTTGGCCACGTTCCCGCCTGGCCGTTAAAATCGTTCGAGACCCCTGCTGCTGCTCCAGGACGGGCAGGACGCTCGCTTGGCCACGTTCCCGCCCGGCCATTAAAATCGAGGCTCCAATCTCACCTGGACCATCAACAGGACATGCTGTGACATTTTACAAAAAGTGAGAGGGGAGGGATTTGAAGGCATATGGTTCATGTTGTTCTCGTAATCCTTTTAGCTGTTGGCTGCAGCATGGATCAGGACTTGAGAGTAAATCCTTTGTTTCCTGCTCATTCAGTAAATGTGCATGGGAGAAACTAAAGCGAGTAGCAAACCAATTTTAAAAGGGGCAAAGTAGTGCCATTTGTCGTCTAACTAAAATCTCCATGGATTACACATGTCTCTGGAGACATCACTTATGGCAAACAACTTGTCAGGGTTACACAATGGAAGATGTACATATAGTTTCATTTGATGAATGGGAGAGAGATGGTTTTGCTTGATTAACTTTAGGAGTCAGAGAAAAATTGAAATATCCATGATCTATGGTAGCAAAGGATTTGATGTGCAATTGGCTTTTTCTCGCTCCTTGCTTTATGTCCTCATCTCACAGCTGAGCAGGCCTCCATGAGCATGTCAAAGGTCAAGATGTGTAGATAAACACCAATGTGATATTATACTCAAATTGAACGAAGGAAGGTACTCTCCACTGTTTAGAGTTTGCACCCATTCACACCATATCACAGCTCATAACCCAACTCTAAACAGACCAGTCCTCATATGCATCAATTGGTCAGACCAATCAGGAAAGGCAGAATTGTTTTATATTGTGGAAAGGATGCTTCAATTCATTATCCAATGAAACTAATATGCAGTATGAGAAAAATTCTGCATTTCGCTTATAAATAGCCCTGGGATTTGCAGCTTATTGGATTGCCTGCTTGGGTACGCACTTTACTGTAGTACAGAGCAAAACTATAATATGATTAGGAACCAACTTACTCTCAAATCAGATCAAACCCCACAACGGTCGCTCACCCTAATGAGGTTACTATACTATCACAGTGTACCGGAGTGCAAGAATGGTTATAATGGGTTTTTAAATTTAATTCTTAAGAAATTATGATTATAAACTGTTCAATTGGTTAGAAAAAGCATATGTTGGAAAAAGAGTGCAACTGTTCAGATTAGTGGTTGGCACCTTGTGTCCTTCTCATTAAATTGTTCTCACGATTACACCTTGGCCTCCTCCACAGAAAATATTGGGATGGATTTTCACCTCGAGTGTAAATCAGGCGGGTGGTGGGCAGGGCGTGCGCTGCGTCTGCCTGAAGGAATCGGCGTGGGGCCCATGCCATTTTTGTAGTTGGGACAAATTTAAATTAAATCAGTGAGCTGCCAGCACAAAACACATTCCCTGCAGGCAGCTTGGTAGCACAGTGGTTATGTTACTGGACTAGTAATCCAGAGGCCTAGACTAATAATTCAGAGTCATGAGTTCAAATTCCGCCACGGCATCTGGGGAATTTAAATTCAATTAAATAAAATCTGGAGGTTAAAATACTAATATCAGTAATGGTGGCCATGGGTTTTTGTAAAAACCCATCGGGTTCACTAATGCCCTTTAGCGGAAGGAAACCTGCTGTCCTTACCCGGTCTGGCCTACATGTGACCCCAGACCCACAGCAATGTGGCTGATTCTTAATTGCCCTCTGAAATGGCCTAACAAGCCACTCAGTTGCACAATCTCGCGAAAAAAAGTCATAATAAGAATAAAACCAGACCACTTGGCACCGAAGACGACAAAGGCAAACCAAGCCCAGTCGACCTTGCAAAGTCCTCCTCACTAACATCTGGGGACTTGTGCCAAAATTGGGAGATCTGTCCCACAGACTAGTCAAGCAACAGCCTGACATAGCCATACTCACAGAATCATACCTTTAAGCCAACATCCCAGACTCTTGCATCACCATTCCTGGGGGTATGTCCTCTCCCACTGGCAGGACAGATCCACCAGAGGTGGCAGTACAGTAAGGAGGGAGTGGCCCTGGGAGTCCTCAACATTGACTCTGGACCCCATGAAATCTCATGGCATCAGGCCAAACATGGGCAAGGCAACCTCCTGCCCTCCATCATCAGCTGATGAATCAGTCCTCCTTCATGTTGAACACCACTTGGAGGAAGCACTGAGGCTAGAAAGGGCACAGAATGTACGCTGGGTGGGGGATTTCACCAAGTATGGCTCAGGTAGCACCACTACTGGCTGAGTCCTGAAGGACATAGCTGCCAAGACTGGGCCTGCGGCAGGTAGTGAGCGAACCAACACGAGGGAAAAACTTACTTGACCTCGTCCTCGCCAATGCATCTGTCCATGACAGTATTGGTAGGAGTGACCACCACACAGTCCTCGTGGAGACGAAGTCCCGTCTTCGCACTGAGGGCATCATCCAACGTGTTGTGTGGCACTACCACCATACTCAATGGGATAGATTCAGAACAGATCTAGCAGCTCAAAAGCATCCATGAGGCGCTGTGGGCCATCAGCAGCAGCAGAATTGTATTCCAGCACTATCTGTGACCTCATGGCTCGGCATATTCCTCACTCTACCATTACCAACAAGCCAGGCGATCAACCCTGGTTCAATGAGGAGTGCAGAAGAGCAGCACCAGGTGTACCTAAAAATAAGATGACCAACCTGGTGAAGCAACAACTCAGGACCACATGCATGCTAAACAGTGGAAGCAACACGCTATAGACAGAGCTAAGCAATTCCACAACCAACGGATCAGATCAAAGCTCTGCAGTCCTGCCACATCCAGTTGTGAATGGTGGTGGACAATTAAACAACTAACGGGAGGAGGAGGCTCTGTAAACATCCCCATCCTCAATAATGGCGGAGTCCAGCACTTGAGTGCAAAAAAGGCTAAAGCGTTTGCAACCATCTTCAGCCAGAAGTGCCGAGTGGATGATCCATCTCGACCTCCTCCCGATATCCCCACCAACACAGAAGCCAGTCTTCAGCCAATTCGATTCACTCCACATGATATCAAGTAAACAGCTGAATGCACTGGATACAGCAAAGGCTATGGGACCAGACAACATCCCGGCTGTAGTCCTGAAGACTTGTGCTCCAGAACTAGCTGCGCCTCTAGCCAAGCTGTTCCAGTACAGCTACAACACTGGCATCTACCCCAACGCCCTACCATTAACGGGCCAGGACCTACTCCGTTAATGGTAGGGCGTTGGGGAGAGTTATAGAACAAAGAGATCTAGGAGTACAGGTTCATAGCTCCTTGAAAGTGGAGTCACAGGTGGATAGGGTGGTGAAGAAGGCATTCGGCATGCTTGGTTTCATTGGTCAGAACATTGAATGCAGGAGTTGGGATGTCTTGCTGAGGTTGTACAGGGCGTTGGTGAGGCCGCACTTGGAGTACTGTGTACAGTTCTGGTCACCCTATTATAGAAAGGATATTATTAAACTAGAAAGAGTGCAGAAAAGATTTACTAGGATGCTACCGGGACTTGATGGTTTGACTTATAGGGAGAGGTTAGACAGACTGGGACTTTTTTCCCTGGAGAGTAGGAGGTTAAGGGGTGATCTTATAGAAGTCTATAAAATAATGAGGGGCATAGATAAGGTAGATAGTCAAAATCTTTTCCCAAAGGTAGGGGAGTCTATAACGAGGGGGCATAGATCTAAGGTGAGAGGGGAGAGATACAATAGGGTCCAGATGGGCAATTTTTTCACTCAAAGGGTGGTGAGTGTCTGGAACGAGTTGCCAGAGGCAGTAGTAGAGGCGGGTACAATTTTGTCTTTTGAAAAGCATTTGGACAGTTACATGGGTAAGATGGGTATAGAGGGATATGGGCCAAGTGCAGGCAATTGGGACTAGCTTAGTTGTATAAACTGGGCAACATGGACATGTTGGGCCGAAGGGCCTGTTTCCATGTTGTAACTTCTATGATTCTATCTACCTGACAATGTGGAAAATTGCCCAGGTATGTCCTGTCCACAAAAAGCAGGACAAATCCAATCCGGCCAATTACCGCCTCATCAGTCTACTCTCAATCATCAGCAAAGTGATGGAAGGTGTCGTCTGACAGTGCTATCAAGCGGCACTTACTCACCAATAACCTGCTCACCAGTTTGGGTTCTGCCAGGACCACTCGGCTCCAGACCTCATTATAGCCTTGGTCCAAACATGGACAAAAGAGCTGAATTCCAGAGGTGAGGTAAGAGTGACTGCCCTTGACATCAAGGCAGCATTTGACCGAGTGTAGCACCAAGAAGCCCTCGTAAAATTGAAGTCAATGGGAAACAGGGGGAAAACTCTCCAGTGGCTGGAGTCATACCTAGCACAAAGGAAGATGGTAGTGGTTGTTGGAGGCCAATCATCTCAGCCCCAGGACATTGCTGCAGGAGTTCCTCAGGGCAGTGTCCTAAGCCCAACCATCTTCAGCTGCTTCATCAATGACCTTCCCTCCATCATAAGGTCAGAAATGGGGATGTTCGCTGATGATTGCACAGTGTTCAGTTCCATTTGCAACCCCTCAAATAATGAAGCAGTCCGAGCCCGCATGCAGCAAGACCTGGACAATATCCAGGCTTGGGCTCATATGTGGCAAGTAACATTCACGCCAGATAAGTGCCAGGCAATGACCATCTCCAACAAGAGAGAGTCTAACCACCTCCCCCTGACATTCAACGGCATTACCATCGCCGAATCTCCTACCATCAACATCCTGGGGTCACTATTGGCCAGAAACTTAACTGGACCAGCCATATAAATACTGCGGCTACAAGAGCAGGTCAGAGGCTGGGTATTCTGCGGCGAGTGACTCACCTCCTGACTCCCCAAAGCCTTTCCACCATCTACAAGGCACAAGTCAGGAGTGTGATGGAAAACTCTCCACTTGCCTGGATGAGTGCAGCTCCAACAACACTCAAGAAGCTCGACACCATCCAGGATAAAGCAGCCCGCTTGATTGGCACACCATTCACCACCCTAAACATTCACTCCCTTCACCACTGGTGCACGGTGGCTGCAGTGTGTACCATCCACAGGATGCACTGCAGTAACTCGCCAAGGCTTCTTCAACAGCACCTCCCAAACCCGCGACCTCTACGACAAGAGCAGACGGCACATGGGAACAACACCACCTGCATGTTCCCCTCCAAGTCACACACCATCCCGACTTGGAAATATATCGTCGTTCCTTCATCGTCGCTGGGTCAAAATCCTGGAACTCCCTTCCTAACAGCACTGTGGGAGAACCTTCACCACACGGACTGCAACGGTTCAAGAAGACGGCTCACCACCACCTTCTCAAGGGCAATTAGGGATGGGCAATAAATGCCGGCCTCGCCAGCGATGCCCACATACCATGAATGAATAAAAAAGGAAATTCAGCAGGGCAACCACTACTTAAAGGCATCCAGCAGCAACTTCAAGGGGAGGTGCTTTTTACAGTAGTGGATAGTACGCAGAGAGATTGTGCAACAGCAGACAAGATGACTTCGATCGGATCCCTGGGATTTTCTGATGCAGTGGTGGAGGTACTCATCAACCAAGTGCAGGAAAGAAGTTCTCGTCCCTTCTGATGGATGATGGGTGCCAAGACAAATTAATCAAGTGACACGGAGAGAGATGGTGGAAATACCAATGTCACCAGCACTGTCTCCAGGAACTGGCTGCATTGCAGAAAAAAAATTATGATCTGACCAGTAGTGCCAAGTCAAGTGTCCACTTCACATCTCTCAAATTTTTTGCACAGTCATATTTTAGCCCCAGCACTATCAATCCTTCCCTTCCCCATTTCACATAGCTCTCTTCAAGTCAGCAGGGAATATTTCAATGCACCTTCTTTCAGCTTTCACTTACAACTACTTGGCCCTTTTGGCCACACTTGCTGCTTCTTCTTGTCACCAGGGAAACTATTCTGAGCTGTCTCATATTTTCAAAATCCTTCAACAGGGCACATACTAACCCACTTCCACTCTTCTCGCAGGAGAAGCTGGCACAAAGCAGGAGTGAGTGAACCAGAATAGATGATGGTCCTGCCCCTCTACGGACACTGACACTTACAGAAAAGGCCACCATTGACATTATTGGCAGAGAGAGGGTATGCAACTTTGGAGATGGCCAGGCTGTAGGCCATGCACAGCAGGGTGTTTGGCCATTTTCCCTTCCTTTTTTTTCTTCTTAACTGTCTCACTCACAGAGTCACAGCTTCAGCATGTCAGTGGGGAATTGTGCTGCCACTCATTTGCTACTGTTTACCGTTGTCACTACGTATTAACTTTTGTCCCTTTCCCCTTTAGCTAGGTCCATCAGATGAATCGTGTCTTGAAGTCACCAGATTGATGAGGAGAACCTCCAGAAGATGCACCATCACTCACTTTGACCCTTACAAGCACCAGCATGGAAATCGGCACCCCACATGGTACAGAGAGTGATTTAACGGGTCCTGTACTGGTGATTCACTGATTACAAGTGAGCAGGGGCAGCCACCTGTAGATAGGGCAGCCCAGGAAACAGCTCACCAGAGAGCCAGCTCACATCCTAGTTCTGATGAAGAGGACGAAGATGCAGACTTTAGGGGCCTGACATTTAAAACAAAGATGCTTTCTGTGCACCAGCAATTGCTGAATGCATTGGATTGCCTGCCAGAAAGCTTCTGCAACACGTCGGAGTATGTGGAGGTGTTCACTCCCAACTTGTGCAGGATTCTGGCGTGTGGCATCAACACTCTGCAATCAACCACGGAATGTGTGGTCACCTCCATGGATGCTGCAGCTGGGCCTTAACTACAGGAATCTGTGGCACTGATAACAACATCCCTCAGGGGCCCTCTGCCTTGGACAGGCTGGGAGTCTGAATGGATATGGCTTCAGTCAGATCACGGATGTCCCACAGTCTGCTTTCCCACAGTTCAGCTGGAGTGCTGAGCTGCAGCCCAATTGCAGTGACAGTTGTACAATGGGAATGGACCATGTTGCCATCTCTCGTGACAGCATGTCTGGACCTTCGCAACCCCTGAACCATTGCTCACCCTGGTGCCAGAAAGCCAGCTGGGTCAGACTACCCTGGCAGACACCAAATACTACAGTCTGCAGTCAGGTCCTCTCAGGCCCGCACTCCTAGTGGTGATCAACCACAAGCATCTCATGAGTCCTTGACTGAGCAGCCTTACACCTCCTATGCTGCAACCACTGGGGGAGCATCTCGTACAAGCAGTAGAGTATGTAAGAGACCACTTAAGATGGGCACTGGGGGCTCACACCATGATGATAATTAGTGTGTAGCCAGTAAAATCATAATCCTCTTTGAAATCTTTGGGTGCTGAGAGTGTTCCTATAGTAGCTGATGACCCTGCAATGTTAGTTGACGTAAATATCAATGTTGGTCTTTTGGTAGATGCAGTTCGTTACAGGGTGGAAGGATTGGGACGGATGTTGGAGACATCTTTTAATGCAGGGGAGCAGGGATTGTTCAAGTGACGTGCTCTTCCGTGAGCTACTACTGAAGAGCTTTGGCTGCAGACAACTGTTGGAGCCCTCCCACCTTCTTGATGTCATTAGTGTCATCTTCCTCTTCATGCTGAAGGTTCATGTCCAATGGTGGCTCCATGTTGCTGCAAAGGAAAGTTATGCAGCCTACAACAAACCACTATTGTACAGGACATTCTCTGTGAGCTGTATCACAGGATGCCACCAAAACTGTCTACTCATCAGAATAGTTGTTTGTGGACTCCATCAGCCTGCTCACCGAGGGCTCCAGTTGAGCCACGGTTCGGCAGCCGAACATGAATTCCTGAGTGTAGTCGTAAGCCAAGTGTGCAGAGGACAGCTCTTATCCCCAAGCAGCCAGGCCTCTCAACTGCTGGGCAGGGGCAAAGGTGTTGGGTGGATGGAGGATTGGTGCAAGATAAAACGGTCATGGCACCTGTCAGGAAAGAGAGCAGAGATTGTGTGGTTTGGAGAGGGAGTCATTGATGAGTTCGCTTTGAGGGTCACGTGGCATAGGATGGGATAGTACATTTTTCATCCCCACCCCCCCACCACCAGTAGATGGTGACATGTCCTAGATACAGTTCCACATGGGCCGCCACTCTTCCATTACCTCAACCAAGTAGCCAATTTTGACATGAGCCGAGGCAAGCTGTTTAAACATAGCAGCATCGCAGTCAAGCACTGCCCTATCCTCACCCCACTTCCATATGTGTACATATTTTAGCAGGGCTCACTGGACAATGATCAGGAGGCAAACATGGCTGATATTGGATTGCCCTTGCATAGAGCCGGCATGGACTCGATGGGCCGAATGGCCTCCTTCCGTGCCATAACCTTTCTATAATTCAATATCCCAGCAATGCAGAGACCAAATCTAACACACGACTGGGAATTAAATATGCCAGGGTATTTAACAATCAGGAAGGACAGGCAGGAAGGAAGGGGAGGTGGGGTGGCTATGTTAATAAAGGAAGGAATCACTGTAATACAGAGAAATGATATTGGGACAAAGCATCAAGATAATGAAACAGTTTGGGTGGAGATAAGGAATAATAAGGGAAAAAAAACATTAGTGGGCGTAGTATATAGGCCTCCTAATAGTTGCAACTCTGCTGGAAGAAGTATTAATCAGGAGATAGTCGGGGCATGTAATAAGGGAACAGCCATAATTATGGGGGATTTTAATTATCATATTAACTGGACAAATCAAATTGGGCAGAGCAGCCTTGAGGACGAGTTCATTGAGTGCATCAGGGATGGATTTCTTGAGCAGTATGTAACTGATCCTACAAGGGGGCAGGCAACCTTGGACCTGGTCCTGTGTAATGAGTCAGGATTAATTAATAATGTCCTAGTTAAGGATCCCCTTGGAACGAGCGACCACAACATGGTTGAATTCCATATCCAATTAGAGGGTGAGAAGGTTGATTCTCAAACAAGCGTACTGAGCTTGAATAAAGGAGACTATGATGGTATGAGAGCGGAATTGATTAAAGTGGACTGGGAAAATAGATTAAAGGGTAAGACGGTACATGAGCAGTGGTGTTCATTTAGGGAGTTATTTTACAACTTTCAAAATAAATATATTCCACTGAGGAAAAAAGGGTGTAAAAGAAATGACAGCCACCCGTGGCTAAGTAAAGAAATCAAGGATAGTATCCGACTAAAAACAAGGACATATAAGGTAGCCAAACTTAGTGGGAGGATAGAAGATTGGGAATTCTTCAAAAGACAGCAAAAAGTAACTAAAGGATTGATTAAGAAAGGGAAGTTAGATTATGAAAAGAAATTAGCAAAAAATATAAAAACAGATAGCAAGAGTTTCTATAGTTATATAAAAAGAAAAAGGGTGGCTAAGGCAAACATAGGTCCCTTAGAGGATGAGACCGGGAAATTAATGGTGGGAAACATGGAGATGGCAAAAATGCTGAACAAATATTTTGTTTCAGTCTTTACAGTAGAGGACACTAAGAATATCCCAACACTGGACAAACAGGGGACTCTCGGGGGGGAGGAGCTAAATACGATTAAAATCACTCAAGAGATGGTACTCAGTAAAATAATGGGACTCAAGGCGGATAAATCCCCTGGACCTGATGGCTTCCATCCTAGGGTCTTGAGGGAAGTGGCAGTAGGGATTGTGGATGCTTTGGTGATAGTTTTCCAAAATTCCCTGGACTCAGGAGAGGTCCCGGCAGATTGGAAAACTGCTAATGTAACACCGTTATTTAAAAAGGGTAGTAGGCAGAAGGCTGGAAATTATAGGCCAGTTAGCTTAACATCTGTGGTGGGTAAAATTTTGGAGTCTATTA
The DNA here is from genome assembly GCF_035084215.1 of Heptranchias perlo. Lineage (NCBI taxonomy): Eukaryota > Metazoa > Chordata > Chondrichthyes > Hexanchiformes > Hexanchidae > Heptranchias > Heptranchias perlo. Next base: position 51,088,447 of record NC_090333.1, read on the forward strand.
TTAAGGAGACAGTAACGGAACATTTAGATAAGCATAATTTAATAGGACAAAGTCAGCATGGCTTTATGAAGGGGAAGTCATGTCTGACAAATTTGCTTGAGTTCTTCGAGGATATAACGTATAGGGTGGATAAAGGGGAACCAGTGGACGTAGTGTATTTAGACTTCCAGAAGGCATTCGACAAGGTGCCACATAAAAGATTATTACTTAAGATAAAAAATCACGGGATTGGGGGTAATATTCTGGCATGGGTGGAGGATTGGTTATCAAACAGGAAGCAGAGAGTTGGGATAAATGGTTCATTTTCGGACTGGCAACCAGTAACCAGTGGTGTTCCACAGGGGTCGGTGCTGGGTCCCCAACTCTTTACAATCTATATTAACGATTTGGAGGAGGGGACCGAGTGCAACATATCAAAATTTGCAGATGATACAAAGATGGGAGGGAAAGTAGAGAGTGAGGAGGACATAAAAAACCTGCAAGGGGATATAGACAGGCTGGGTGAGTGGGCGGAGATTTGGCAGATGCAATATAATATTGGAAAATGTGAGGTTATGCACTTTGGCAGGAAAAATCAGAGAGCAAGTTATTTTCTTAATGGCGAGAGACTGGAAAGTACTGCAGTACAAAGGGATCTGGGGGTCCTAGTGCAAGAAAATCAAAAAGTTGGTATGCAGGTGCAGCAGGTGATCAAGAAAGCCAATGGAATGTTGGCTTTTATTGCTAGGGGGATAGAATATAAAAACAAGGAGGTATTGCTGCAGTTATATAAGGTATTGGTGAGACCGCACCTGGAATACTGCATACAGTTTTGGTCTCCATACTTAAGAAAAGACATACTTGTTCTCGAGGCAGTACAAAGAAGGTTCACTCGGTTAATCCCGGGGATGAGGGGGCGGACATATGAGGAGAGGTTGAGTAGATTGGGACTCTACTCATTGGAGTTCAGAAGAATGAGAGGCGATCTTATTGAAACATATAAGATTGTGAAGGGTCTTGATCGGGTGGATGCAGTAAGGATGTTCCCAAAGATGGGTGAAACTAGAACTAGGGGGCATAATCTTAGAATAAGGGGCTGCTCTTTCAAAACTGAGATGAGGAGAAACTTCTTCACTCAGAGGGTGGTAGGTCTGTGGAATTTGCTGCCCCAGGAAGCTGTGGAAGCTACATCATTAGATAAATTTAAAACAGAAATAGACAGTTTCCTAGAAGTAAAGGGAATTAGGGGTTATGGGGAGCGGGCAGGAAATTGGACATGAAGCTGAGTTCGGATCGGTCAATGCCCTGTGGGTGGCGGAGAGGGCCCAGGGGCTATGTGGCCGGGTCCTGCTCCGACTTCTTGTGTTCTTTAGATTTGTGGTTGGGATCAGATCAGCCATGATCTTATTGAATGGCGGAGCAGGCTCGAGGGGCCGATTGGCCTACTCCTGCTCCAATTTCTTATGTTCTTATGTTCTTATGTTAACACTCCAGTTGAGATCAGCTAACTCAACAGACCAGAAATCAAACCAGGGACCTTCGAGATCTTTATGAACCAGTATCTTTTTTTTTATTTGTTCATGGGATGTGGACGTCGCTGGCAAGGCCACCATTTATTGCCCATCCCTAATTGTCCTTGAGAATGTGGTGGTGAGCCGCCTTCTTGAACCACTGCAGTCCGTGTGGTGAAGGTTCTCCCACAGTGCTGTTCAGAAGGGAGTTCCAGGATTTTGACCCAGCGACGATGAAGGAACGGCGATATATTTCCAAGTCAGGATGGTGTGTGACTTGGAGGGGAACGTGCAGGTGGTGTTGTTCCCATGTGCCTGCTGCCCTGGTCCTTCTTGGTGGTAGAGGTCATGGGTTTGGGAGGTGCTGTCGAAGAGGCCTTGGTGAGTTGCTGCAGTGCATCCTGTGGATGGTACACACTGCAGCCACGGTGCACTGGTGGTGAAAGGAGTGAATGTTTAAGGTGGTGGATGGGGTGCCAATCAAGCGGGCTGCTTTATTCTGGATGGTGTCGAGCTTCTTGAGTGTTGTTGGAGCTGCACACATCCAGGCATGTGGAGAAAATGCCATAACACTCCTGACTTCTGCCTTGTAGATGGTTGAAAGGCTTAGGGGAGTCAGGAGGTGAGTCACTCGCCGTAGAATACCCAGCCTCTGATCTGCTCTTGTAGCCACAGTATTTATGTGACTGGTCCAGTTAAGTTTCTGGTCAATGGTGACCTCCAGTATGTTGATGGTGGGGGATTCAGCGATGGTAATGCCGTTGAATGTCAAAGGGAGGTGGTTAAACACTCTCTTGTTGGAGATGGTCATTGCTTGGCACTTGTCCGGCGCGAATGTTACTTGCCACTTATGAGCCCAAGCCTGGATGTTCTCCAGGTCTTGCTGCATGCAGGCATGGACTGCTTCATTATCTGAGGGATTGCGAATGGAACTGAACACTGTGCAATCATCAGCGAAAATCCCCATTTCTGACCTTATGATGGAGGGAAGATCATTAATGAAGCAGCTGAAGATGGTTGGGCCTAGGACATTGCCCTGAGGAACTCCTGCAGCAATGTCCTGGGGCTGAGATGATTGGCCTCCAACAACAACTACCATCTTCCTTTGTGCTAGGTATGACTCCAACCACTGGAGAGTTTTCCCCCTGATTCCTGTTGATTTCAATTTTGCTAGGGCTCCTTGGTGCCACACTCGGTCAAATGCTGCCTTGATGTCAAGGGCAGTCACTCTCACCTCACCTCTGGAAATCAGCTCTTTTGTCCATGTTTGGACCAAGGCTGTAATGAGGTCTGGAGCCGAGTGGTCCTGGCGGAACCCAAACTGAGCATCGGTGAGCAGGTTATTGGTGAGTAAGTGCCGCTCGATAGCACTGTCGACGACACCTTCCATCACTTTGCTGATGATTGACAGTAGACTGATGAGGCGGTAATTGGCTGGATTGGGTTTGTCCTGCTTTTTGTGGACAGGACATACCTGGGCAATTTTCCACATTGTCGGATAGATGCCAGTGATGTAGCTGTACTGGAACAGCTTGGCTAGAGGCACAGCTAGTTCTGGAGCACAAATAACTTAAAACAAATGGCACAGAGGCTCGCAAGAACCTAGGAGGCAACAGGGAAAACTGTAGATAAAAATAAAATGTTTAAGAACTGGCTGAAATAGACTTGCTTTTATATTTCAGTGTGCTTTCCATGATTCCAGAATTCTTGTCGTCACGTAGCAACCCTGCCACCTATCTCAAACTGACAACCCTCCTCAAATGAATATTTAGATGAGCATCCTCCTGTTTGAGATGGGCATTTCTACCGTTGTTAGTCCTGCCCACCAGAAATGCGTCAGAGTGCAAAGTGCATGGAGTACTGGCTGGGTGGGACTTTCACCCATTTTCCGCCTTTGTTTGCCATGTTACTGCCCTAAATCTGACCAACCATGGAAGAAAGTCCAGGCTAGTGCCTTCAAGAGAGGAGAAAAGAGAACTGAAGGGACAAAACAGTACATGGTCCATTGCCAAATATCAATGAATGCCAAAGTCTGCGGTATGTTAAGAAAGCAGATTCTTCTCTCCCTCAAAATATCCAACAGCAATCTAGTGCACCTGTTACAATGTAGCAGAATCTGGCAGTGCTCTTCATTTTAGACTTTTTAAAAAAACGGTGAGATAAACGTAACACATGATTTCGTTTCGATACTGTACAATTAGCCATTAAAGAAAAATACTGCACTTAAACATACAAAACAGAAAGACCCCATGAGCAAAGAACAAATAAGCGAACACTCAGAGTGAGAGCTTTCATGAAACGCAGCCACCTACGTTCTTTATAAACAAAATACTTCTCGGAGAAATTCAAACATCTTGAGTATTTCAAAGATAGGTCCTGTTGTTTCGTAGATTGTCCCATCATATCTCTCCCTGGGGGACCAATTTACCTGCTGTTAATATTGTAATGTTTGATGCACTTCATTAACTTCTAAAATATAAAGCACAATTATCTGAAAGCCTAGATAAGCAAGAAAGATTAGGTTTAAAAGATGGACAAGTAATTTATCTATGCAAGATTTTCAGTATAAAATATTTTGTGCTGCTATCAAGCACAACTCTGTCCAAGACTTGACTACTGCTTGCATATCTGGGGAGGATTTTCCCAACAGCTCTCACACACAGCTGGATAGAATACAAAAAGGCGGTCATCTCATAAGTGATCCTTCACTCACCTCTCTCTCCCTGTCTCAATTCTATCAAAATCGTCATTGCTTCTCTGTATTTTTCTCTGAAGGACAAGATATATGTACTATGTACTCTTTTGCCTCATCGTGTTGAAATCAGGACTCATCCATCGATTTCTCCTCAAACACATTTTTTCCCAGGCCCTTAAAACTGTGAACCTCTCTAACTCTTAGTTTTACAACCTAAAGGCTTTCTAAAATCTAAGCTTGGTGTTATCTAACCACTTGATTGATCTCATCCCCTCTCCATATTCTTCTCAAACATGGTGATATTCAGCATCATAAGCCCTACCCTTGTGTTCCTCAATTTAAAAAAGAATCACAAGTTCACATATCACAGTAGGATCAGAAATATTAATTTACAGAAACGTTTTGGTGATTTTTATAATAGCTTACTTCTGTATGGATTAGAAGAACATGAATCTATCATAGGACAGGATTCAACATGAGCGGGGCTGGTCGAAGGATGCAGTCTGATCTGACTTGGGGTTTCCTGTTTTGTTCTGGTTGTTATTAAGAAAGGTTTCATCCCATGTCCTAGGGGTAAAAATTCACCAGATTTTGTGCTCCTGATTGCTGTTTAGAGACCCCTGCTGGAAAGTGTGTGTGTGTGTGTGTGTGTGTGTGTGTGTGTGTGTGTGGATATCAGGTGAGAATGGAACCAGGGCAATAATATTCCTCTACCTCTAGTCAAAGAGCCTGCTGACACACTGCCTAACCTCATACATGAAGACCGACGACTTAAGTGAGGTCCTGGAGGATGGCCAGCACCAATGGAACCATAGCCCAAGCGTGATTCACCACCTTTAGGAAAACAAGAGAAGAAATTGGAAAATAAATTGGCATTGGTGCCATGTTGCTGCTACTCCAGGGATACTCGATACTTAACTTGTCTTGGCTTAAAACATGACACTGAACTGACTTACAAAAGGTATCATTTACTTGAAGTCTCTCAGTATTAAGATGCACATCGCTGCACATGTAACATTACCTTTAACATGCAGTCTGATATGTTAATGGTATTACTTTGCTTATGTGTTAACCCCACACTGCTGGCTCTGACTACTTACTGCTGCAGTGTTTCTGATGTCCACACATTTTGTTCTATCAGGTCATTTCCAACATTTTGAAATGTCTGTCCTATTACAGTTACACAGCAATTCAGTTTACTGGCTGTGAGGCATCGCAACTGGAAATCATGTCAAATGTTTCTCTGGTCTACAATATGGCACTCTGAAATCTTAACTCTTCTGGACCATGTAGGAAGGTGATCATATTCTCGCCTGATGCATCTGGCGTGAAGTTAGGTGGGTACACGGGGGAGAAAGGAAATAGAGGGATGAGTTGTTGGGGTGGATGGGGTGGGGTGGGAGGGGGCTTGTGCGGAGCATTAACACTAGCATAGACCTGTTGGGCCGAGCGGCCTGTTTCTGTGCTATAAAATTCTCTGTAAATTCATAACATAAGGTGGTACAGAATGATAAAGGAGGTCGTTCAACCCATCAAGATCCCAACTAACCCACCCTTGACATGGACTCCAACCCAGCAGTTAATCTCCTGAAGAAAGGTTCTATAAATTTGCTCTCTGCCTCACAAAATTAAATCAAGCAAAACTCCAGCAATCCCATTCAATCTTACATCCTTCAATATACATCCTTGACTGGTGATTTTCCTTGGTGTGATGCTTCCATGGTCCTGTCAGTTCAGTAACCATAACATTCCACATCGCATTCTGTTATCTTTGGTCTGCACTTATCCTTATAATCCTAAATTCCATTTGTAACATATTTCGTCCACTTTGTTTCTGAAGGAGTAAACATACACAGAATGAATCGCTTTCTCTAGGAATCCATTGCACGCATCCATGACCGTGTGGGGAAATAAAAGAATTCTTTTAATTTCAAGTCTTTCAATTTTAAACTCATACCATCTCGTTCGACACTCGTAGTACTCCATCATGAGTCACTGCCTTCAGGGGAGGAAGAGTGAAAACAGGGGAGGGGGGGAAAATAAATCCGGTTCAGAAGGGGCTTGCTTAGTTTCTGGGTGCAATTTTAATCTGAGAAACAGAAGGGATCGATCGAGGGCAACACTGGTTTTATACCCCGCCCAATTTTACTCTGCATTAAGACAATGGAGAGTAATATTGGGCGGGGTGTGAAACTGGCATTCCACCCAATCCCGTGGGTTTCCCACCCAGCGAATTAGGTTAAAATTATCCCCTCTTGTGTTTAAAAATCTAATCATATTGATATCTGAGGCAATTTTTAACACCCTTACCACCAGACCCACTGGGATCAGTTAACTCAGCACAGATCCGAGATCAAACCTGGACCTTCCTGGTCTGTGTGGCACAAGTATCCGTTGTTTTAACCAACTGAGCAATCGGGGAGCTGAAATTTCCTTCTTATTCTCAAAGAGTTGAAAGAAATAGTTTAGCTTTTAAATCTTCAGACAGTTTATATAAAACAGTTAGCAACATGTCATAGGAACCGCAGTGAGAACACATTCTAAGTGTGCTGACAGTTAATGACATTCCTGGCATTGAATGGAAGTAAATATATCCACCAACTATCCCCTGACAGTACTGAAGTTAACGGTTAAAAGGAGCCACCCTAAGGGGGTGAAGAGTGAAATGTTAACTAAACCACCAGCCCTGTAAAAACGATAGGATTTTTGTACTTGTCATGGTATCAGACTGGATTATTTTTGGCCAAAGATCAATCCATGCTCTTCGTTATTAGTTGAGTGTTAAACTATTAAGTAGCTGCTAATCGGCAGTGAAAGGTTTAATGTCTATTCAATGTTTTGTTTGAAACAGCCAATGGGGACCAGCTTTATTATCACTTGAGTTCAAATGCAGAAATAAATTATTTGTTTCTGGTGCTGCTCTGGTATGTCAGCATTGTCCTTTGGGGGCTGGCGTGTGATCTCATTTGTAAAAGACTTCACTGCACACCATCACTTGTTTTAGCCTCGATGTGTGATGCCTGAAGAAGCTAAGATGCTTTAGTACAAAAAAACACAGGGGTAGAATGCCATCCTAATGGCAGCGTTTATCTTTCCATCTCTAAGCCCTAAAGATCAGGAAGTTTCTTGATTCAATCCCCAGTCTGTGCCAAGTTAACTGATCTCAGCCGGGGCAACAGAAGGAGTACTACAATCGGCCACAGCTCCCCGGGTTACCGAAGATAAGATTGGCTGCGATACTGCAACCCTCAGAAGTGTGGGATGTAGGTGAGGGTATGATTGGGCTCTACAGCAGCAGACTAACCAGTAACAGCGCACACACAGAAAGTTGTAACTAGTATCTTCAATTCTGGCCTGTCCATACGTACCCAATGTCTGAGGTACGTATGGACAGGCCAGTGATAAATGAGCTGAGCACTCAGCACTGCTGCCTCCAGGGGCACTAGGGAAACCAAGCTCTTCAGATTGTTCTCTGTGTCTTGTCTGACTAACAGCATTGCCACTGAAGTCCAGACTGCTGTTTATTGGAGCGCAGCAGCTAACAGGCAAGTGCTGTGAGGCGATGGGAGCACAGCATTTCATTTGCAGCACTGAGCAGTGAAGGAAAGGGAGGGAAGGGAAAGACTTGCAATTATTTATACCAAGGCTTTACATCTGTGATTCACCAGAGAATATGTGGTCTTGCCAGTGTTGGGGGAAGGAAGGGGTGGAGTTATGCCAAGTATAGGTCAGATGCTTGTCAAGAGAAAAAGAAGGGAGGGCAGAAATGAAAAGCTAGGGTACCACAGGCTTTTCTAGTGGTGTGCACTGAGCAGGAATGATAAGTTTGAAAGCACATGGCCTGTGCATCCACTCAGTCACATGATGAACCACAGTATAGGACCAGAATCTCCGAGAGAGAGAAATAACTTAGAAAATGGAAGGAGGAAATAATGAACAAATTAAAATAGAGCTCTTCCGACGCCTTGCTTTCTAAATGCACTAATTAGCATGGTACTAAGCCAAACAGGCCAAGAAAGTCCCAGATTCAATCCCTGGTCTATCCTGAGTTAGTTGACTTCAGCAGCGACAGCAGTTGGGCTATTAGTTGGCCTCAGCACCCCTGGATTCTTGCTCCTGATCAGTATCCAGTGACTCTTACTGGAAAGTATTCACATGTGAACACCTTGCAAGGGTTGGGCCTAACTGTGCTACAGTCAAACAACCTGCTGATTCTCACTTGCTAGGCTCATATTTGAAAAATAGTGACTTGAGCTGTGAGGCAATGAGAGCACAGCATTTCATTTGCAGCACTGAGCAGTAAAGGAAAGGGAAGGGAAAGACTTGCAATTATTTATACCAAGGCTTTACATCTGTGATTCACCAGAGAATATGTGGTCTTGCCAGTGTTGGGGGAAGGAGAGAGCTACTGGCGCCCAGGAAGCTGGCTGTATCAACAGAGTAGATAGCTCATCAAAGTTAGCAGTTCTTGTTATTTCCCTAAGGATTATATGCTCGCTCCCTCTTTTCTGATTATTTGCTCATGAGGAAAATAGATTTCTCGTGCCAAAAGCACATTAAGTAAACTGTGGCAGCAAACAAACTGGATGAGGCCTAACGGGTGATTTACTTCACTAAAGCAGGCAATGGGAATATTAAAACAATGAAACTTCCTCGAGGGCATATTGGGTGGATTAATTACATCCGGCAGGCCACAAAAATTGCTGAGTGTGGTTCACCAGTGCACAAATCGTTATATATAGAAACCTTGTAGCACTTAGTCCATGAACCGATCAGGGTAAGAACATAGGGACAGATTTACTGAGTTTACCAGTATAACAAGGTCAAGAATTCTGCATAGGTATCCACATTGCAGGGTAGATTTAGGGTACGCAGTTCTTCTGTGTGCATGGCTGCTCAAAGTTCTTGCACATGCCTAGTTCTTCAAAGGAATCATTCATGTGAAGTTGCTCAAAGGATGCATTTGCAACTTTGTGATTGTGGCCAAGGACCTTTGATGTAAGGGCGAGTTCCATACAGGCTGGCAACATGCAACCTCATCAACAACAACTTGCATTTATATAGTGCCTCTAACATAGGAAAACATCTCAAGGCGCTTGACAGGATCGTAATAAGACATGAATTGACACCGAGCCAAAAAAGGAGCTATTGACTAAAAGCTTGGTCAAAGAGATAAGTTTTAAGGAAAATCTTAAAGGAGGTGAGAGAGGTGGAGAGATGGAGAAATTTAGGGAGATATTTCAGAGCTTAGGGCCTAAATGGCTGAAGGCATGGTCACTCGTGGTGGGGCGAAGGGAATAGGGGATGCATAAGAGGCCAGAGTTGGAGGAACGCAGCGTTCTTGGAGGGGTGTAGGGCTGGAGGAGGTTACAGGGATGGGGGGGGCGAGGCCATGGAGGGATTTAAATATGAAAATGAGAATTTTAAAATCATGGCGTTGGTCGACCTGGAGCCAATGTAGGTCAGCGAGTCAGCGAGGATGGGTGAGTGGGACTTGGTGTGGGTTAGAATATGGGCAACAAGAGTTTTGGATGAGCTCAGGTTTATGGAGAGTGGAAGATGGGAGGTCATCAAGGACCTGAATAGTCGTGCCTGGAGGTAACAAAAGCATGAATGAGGGTTTCAGCAGGAGATAAGCTGAGGCAGGGGTGATATTACAGAGGTAGAAGTTGGCAGTCTTTGTGATGGAGAGGATATATGGTTGGAAGCTCAGCTCAGCATCAAATAGGATGCCAAGATTGCAAACAGTCTGGTGCAGCCTGAGGCAGTGGCCAGGGAGAGGGATGGAGTTGTGGCAAGGACCAAAGACAATGGCATTGGCCTTCCCAATGTTTAATTGGAGGAAATTTTGGCTCATCTCGGACTGGATGACAGACATGCAGCATGACAACATAGAGGCAGTGGAGGGGTCGAGAGAGGTGGTGGTGAGGTAGAGCTTGTTGTTGTCAGCATTCATATGGAACCTGATCTCACGTTTTCCGATGATGTCGTCAAGGGGCAGCATGTTGATGAGAAATTGGAGGGGGCCAAGGATAGATGTGTATATATCTGAGGGCACGGTCGTGTGGCAGTAGCTTTTATTTGTATAATTTTTCCTTTTGATTTTCTCTCTTTGCTCTTCCTCTCCTGAAGCTGATGGCTTGTGACGGAGTATAGTTCCATAAACAATAACCCACCAGTACTTTGCCCGATCAACCATTTTTTATGCATAGTCTCAACAAATCATTCAACTATGACAGCATCATAGCCAAGCCCAATTCTGCACCCAAAGTCACACACACATGCATTTTTCATAAAGGTAGGGCAGGGGCTGGGAGGTGGTGTTCACCTTGAAAGTGATCTGAAGTGAGAACTGTGTCCGACTTTTGTTTTTCCTTCCCGCCCATGTTTTGGGTGCTGAAGCCAGTTAGAACATTAAAACGTTCACTTCAACTGAACTCGAATAACTCTGCAGAAAGTAGGAATTGAGCTGGGGACATTCTTTATCTATGTAGCTCAATCCTGCAATGAGTAGTGTACATGTCTAGTAGGTAGAAGGAATGGGCTTGATGGGCCAAATGGCCTTTTCTCTTCTTTAAATTCTTGAAAGGAATCAGAACAGTGCTGATAGAATCAGGTACATGAAGGGTCTTGCTTAATCATAGAAAGATTACCGCACGGAAGGAGGCCGTTTGGCCTGTCGAGTCCGTGCCGGCTCAATGCAAGAGCAATCCAGCTAGTCCCACTCCCCTGCCCTATCCCCGTAGCCCTGAATTTTTTTTTCTTTCAAGTACTTATCCAATTCCCTTTTGAAAGCCACGAATGAATCTGCCCCCACCCCAGCAGTGCATTCCAGATCCTAACCACTCGCTGTGTAAAAAAGTTTTTCCCTCATGTCACCTTTGGTTCTTTTGCTAATCACCTTAAATATATATCCTCTGGTTATTGACCCTTCCGCCAATAGGAACAGTTTCTCTCTATCTACTCTGTCTAGACCCTTCATGATTTTAAATACCTCTATCAAATCTCCTCTCAACCTTCTCTGTTCCAAGGAGAACGATCCCAGCTTCTCCAGTCTATGTGTGAAACTGAAGTCCCTCATCCCTGGAATCATTCTAGGAAATCTTTTCTGCACCCTTTCTAAGGCCTTCACATCTTTCCTAAAGTGCGGTGCCCAGAACTGGACACAATACTCCATTTGTGGCTGAACCAGTGTTTTATAAAGGTTCATGACTTCCTTGCTTTTGTACTCTATGCCTCTATTTATAAAGCCCATGATCCCGTATGCTTTTTTAACCGCTTTCTCAACCTGCCCTGCCACCTTCAACGATTTGTGCACATATATCCCCAGATCTCTCTGTTCCTGTAACCTTTTTAGAATTGTGCCCTCCAGTTTATATTGCCTCTCCTCATTCTTCCTACTGAAATGTATCACTTCGCATATTTTTGCATTAAATTTCATCTGCCACGTGTCTGCCCATTTTGCCAGCCTGTCTATATCCTCTTGAAGACTATCACTATCCTCCTCACTGTTCACTACACTTCAAAGTTTTGTGTCATCTGCAAATTTGGAAATTGTGCCCTTTACACCCAAGTCCAAGTCATTAATGTATCTCAAGAAAAGCAGTGGTCCTAGTACCGACCCCTGGGGAACACCACTGTACACCTCCCTTCAGTCTCAGGTGAGGTGAGAGTGACTGCCCTTGACATCAAGGCAGCATTTGACCGAGTGTGGCACCAAGGAGCCCTAGTAAAATTGAAGTCAATGGGAATCAGGGGGAAAACTCTCCAGTGGCTGGAGTCATACCTAGCACAAAGGAAGATGGTAGTGGTTGTTGGAGGCCAATCATCTCAGCCCCAGGGCATTGCTGCAGGAGTTCCTCAGGGCAGTGTCCTAGGCCCAACCATCTTCAGCTGTTTCATCAATGACCTTCCCTCCATCATAAGGTCAGAAATGGGGATGTTCGCTGATGACTGCACAGTGTTCAGTTCCATTCGCAACCCCTCAGATAATGAAGCAGTCCGAGCCCGCATGCAGCAAGACCTGGACAACATCCAGGCTTGGGCTCATAAGTGGCAAGTAACATTCGCGCCAGATAAGTGCCTGGCAATGACCATCTCCAACAAGAGAGAGTCTAACCACCTCCCCTTGACATTCAACGGCATTACCATCGCCGAATCCCCCACCATCAACATCCTGGGGGTCACCATTGACCAGAAACTTAACTGGACCAGCCATATAAATACTGTGGCTATGAGAGCAGGTCAGAGGCTGGGTATTCTGCGGCGAGTGACTCACCACCTGACTCCCCAAAGCCTTTCCACCATCTACAAGGCACAAGTCAGGAGTGTGATGGAATACTCTCCACTTGCCTGGATGAGTGCAGCTCCAACAACACTCAAGAAGCTCGACACCATCCAAGATAAAGCAGCCCGCTTGATTGGCACCCCATCCACCACCCTAAACATTCACTCCCTTCACCACCGGCGCACTGTGGCTGCAGTGTGCACCATCCACAGGATGCATTGCAGCAACTCGCCAAGGCTTCTTCGACAGCACCTCCCAAACCCGCGACCTCTACCACCTAGAAGGACAAGGGCAGCAGGCGCATGGGAACAACACCACCTGCACGTTCCCCTCCAAGTCACACACCATCCCGATTTGGAAATATATCGCCGTTCCTTCATTGTCGCTGGGTCAAAATCCTGGAACTCCCTTCCTAACAGCACTGTGGGAGAACCGTCACCATACGGACTGCAGCGGTTTAAGAAGGCGGCTCACCACCACCTTCTCAAGGGCAATTAGGGATGGGCAATAAATGCCGGCCTTGCCAGCGACGCCCACATCCCGTGAACGAATAAAAAAAAAGTCCAAAAAACAACCGTTCACCACTACTCTCTGCTTCCTGTTACTTAGCCAATTTTGTATCCATGCTGCTACTGCCCCCTTTATTCCATGGGCTTCAATTTTGGTGAAAAGCCTATTATGCGGCACTTTATCAAATGCCTTTTGAAAGTCCATGAACACATCAACCGCATTGCCCTCTCTGTTACCTCATCAAAAAACTCTATCAAGTTAGTTAAACACGATTTGCCTTCAACAAATCCATGCTGGCTTTCCCTTATCAATCCACACTTGTCCAGTGACCGCTAATTCTGTCCTGGATTATTGTTTCTAAAAGTTTCCCCACCACCGAGGTTAAACTGACTGGCCTGTAGTTGCTTAGTTTATCCTTACACCCTTTTTTGAACAACGGTGTAATATTTGCAATTCTCCAGTCCTCTGGCACCATCCCCATATCTAAGGATGTTTGGAAGATTATGGCCAGTACCTCCGCAATTTCCACCCTTACTTCCCTCAGCAGCCTAGGATGCATCCCATCCAGACCGGGTGACGTATCTACTTTAAGTACAGCTAGCCTGTCTAGTACCTCCTCTTTATCAATTTTTAGCCCATCCAGTATCGCAACTACATCTTCCTTTACTGAGACTCTGGTAGCATCTTCTTCCGTGGTAAAGACAGATGCAAAGTACTCATTTAGTACCTCGGCCATGCCCTCTGCCTCCATAAGTAGATCTCCTTTTTGGTCCCTGATTGGCACTACCCCTCCTCTTACTACCTGTTTACTGTTTACATGCCTATAGAAGACTTTTGGATTCCCTTTTAAGTTGGCCGCCAGTCTATTCTCATAATCTCTCTTTGCCCCTCTTATTTCCTTTTTGACTTCCCCTCTGAATTTTCTATATTCAGCCTGATTCTCACTTGTGTTATCAACCTGACAACTGTCATACGCCCCTTTTTTCTACTTCATCTTACTCTCTATCTCTTTTGTCATCCAGGGAGCTCTGGCTTTAGTTGCCCTACCTTTCTCCCGCGTGGGAATGTGCCTAGAATGTACCTGAACCATCTCCTCCAGAAAGGCCACTCATTGTTCAATTATAGTTTTACCTGCCAATCTTTGATTCCAATTTACCTGGGCCAGATTTGTTCTCATCCCACTGAAATCAGCCCTCCTCCAATTGAGTATTTTTACTTTAGAGTGGTCCATGTCCTTTTCCATAGCTATTCTAAACCTCATGATACTATGATCGCTGTTTCCTAAATGTTCCCCCATTGACAATGGTTCCACTTGGCCCGCCTTATTCCCCAGAACCAAGTCCAGCAATGCCTCCTTCCTCATTGGGCCGGAAACATACTGGTCAAGAAAGTTCTCCTGAACACACATCAAAAATTCCTCCCCCCCTTTGCCCCTTATATTATTACTATCCCAGTTTATATTATGATGTGGAGATGCCGGTGATGGACTGGGGTGGACAAATGTAAGGAATCTTACAACACCAGGTTATCGTCCAACTGTTTTATTTGAAAATCACAAGCTTTCGGAGGCTTTCTCCTTCGTCAGGTGAGAGAAAAGTCACCTGACGAAGGAGGTGAGCTCTGAAAGCTTGTGATTTTCAAATAAAACTGTTGGACTATAACCTGGTGTTGTAAGATTCCTTACACCAGTTTATATTAGGGTAGATGAAGTCCCCCGTTATCACAACTCTATGGATTTTGCACCTCTCTGTAATTTCCCTGCAAATTTGCTCCTCCATCTCCTTCGCATTAGTTGGTGGCTGATACAATACACCCAGTAGTGTAATGGCAACTCTGTTGCTTCTTAACTCTAACCAAATAGATTCTATCCATGGCCCTTCAAGGACATCCTCTCTCTCCAGCACTGCAATATTCTACATTAATCAATACTGCCACCGCCCCCCCCCCCACCTCCTTTCTTCCCTTCCCTATCTTTCCTGAACACCTTGTATCCAGGAATATTTAGTCCCCAATCCTGCCCTTTTTTGAGCCAGGTCTCAGTTATCGCCACTACATCATATTCCCATGTGGCTAAATGGACCTGCAGCTCTCCAACCTTGTTTACCACGCTTTCTGCGTTTACACACATGCACTGTAAACCTATCTTAGAATTTCGAGTACTCCCTCTTAGCCTGGTCTGGTCTCATCTGCCACCATACTATTTCTTGCTCTAGTGCTATCTTTCCCAATCCTTTATGCACCTTGCTTCTCCTTTCCAATGCTACATCCTGGTGCCCATCCCCCATTAATTTACATTGATGCACTCTCAGCCATTAAAGGGAGTTTCATCGCAGCTCTCCAGACAGGGAGAAAACAAGAGCCCTCCCTTCTCCCCCCATTTAGCATATTTGAACTATAAACTGACGATTTCACTCAAAAGCCACATTAATGTAAAAAAAACTGCCACAAGTGCTTCACACATGGAAATATGACAGGGAGACAGACACCAGTGCGCCCGCGCCCTTCAAAAACCCGGGAGTCCGGCGGGATGACATTCAAAGGGGCAATTAATATAGTTGAATATATTGAATTAAATTTTTGTGGATTGAGGCAGAGAAATGTTTTTAACTCTACCTGAATGTGTCTCCCGTGGCCTCTGAAACATGCCATGGAAACAGAGACGATTTGCAGCCAGCAGCCATTTGGCCCTTTAAACCAGTGACTGACACTTGTGAATAAAAGGTGAGTTTTTGCAGCAGGGCACTCAGTTCTCTCAGACAAACCTTTGGCTGGGAGCTCTTTGTGTTTAGACTGAGATTTCTTTGTTCACACTCAGAATTCTTGTGTTTCACACATATTTACGTACATTTTGGACCCCCTCAAACTGAGACCATCAGGATGGGGGGGGGGGGGGGGCGGGTTGGACGGAATGGATTTATTCAGCAGTACATATTCAAGGTATTAGGGGATATGGGCCAAAGGCAGGTATATGGAGCTAGATCACAGATCTTATCAAATGGCGGAGCAGGAACGAGGGGCTGAATGGCCTACTCCTGTTCCTATGTTCATCTGAGGAGGAGACTCATTAGGATCCACGGCAGGCACGGCGTGTAGTTCTGGGAGTTGCAGCTCCACAAGACAGAGATGCGCCACAAGGACCTGGAGAAGAGCAGAGAGAGGAAAAACGGAGGAGCTGATGTCGCAGGAGGCACTACCCCCATGAGAGAGTCTACAGGCAGAGGCTGAGCTTCCTGGACCTCTCTGAGGAGCAGTGCCTATGAAGGCTCAGATTGAGTCGCCAGGTGGTCGCAGACATCTGCAGGCTCCTTCATGCAGAGCTGCTCCTTGGATGCGCCCGGTGGGCATGCTTTGCCTATCGCTGTTAAAGTCACACTCCCCTCAATTTCTTCGCCTCCGGATCCTTCCAGGGTGCCACCGGTGACATCACCAGGATCTCTCAGTTGTCTGCACATAAGTGTATATGATAGGTCATGGATGGCTTGTTTGCCAGGGCATTCGACTACATCAACGTCCCCATCGACGACATCAGCCAGATTGAGGGGGCAGTGGGTTTCCACTCTCTGGCTGGCAATTGATTGCACACACGTAGCAATCCGAGCACCTCCACATGAGCCAGGAATGTTCATCAACCGAAAGGGATATCACTCCTTCGGTTTGCGACCACCGGAAGGGGTTTCTACAGGTGTGTGCCAAATTCCCTGGCAGCTGCCATGATTCCTTCATTCTGCGCGAATCCAACATGCTGGCCCTCTTCCACGCACAAAACAGAGTTAAGGGCTGGCTCCTTGGAGACAAGGGATACCCCCTGCAGACGTGGCTCATGACACCTGTGAGGAACCCCACCAGCAATGCACAGCAGCAGTACAATGACAGTCACATCACCGCCGGGTCTGTCACTCAACAAGCCATAGGAATGCTGAAGATGCGCCTCACGTGCCTGGATCGATTTGGGGGAGCCCTGCGGTACGCACCGGTGAGGGTGTGTGTGATAATAGTCATGTGTTGTGTCCTGCACAACATTGCTCAACAGAGAAGGTTACAGATGGATGAGGTCCCATGCGCTCATGAAGCAGCAGCACCTGCCATCAACATTGAAGAAGACGAAGAGGGGGAGGAGTAGGACAAGGGCAACAATGGGTGAACCATCGGCAGAGCAGCGTCTCACCTGGCTGCTCGTCATGCCAGGGAGTCTCTCATACTTGATAGATTCTCATAGGGAGATCTGCAAAGTGACTACAGTCAAGTACACAGACCACCTGTAATGACCACCACGACTATCCTCCCGCCCACAGGTTGCACAAAATAGTCCTACAACTACACATACACCCATTATAAACGCACCCACTGGGTGGCATCAAGTCTCGCCGTTCATGATGAAGCACATGAAAAGACGTTTTCACAAAAGGGAGTCAAGAATGGGCAAGACGTGGCAGTGGTGGTGAGAATCAGAACATTTAATGTAAATTTAACAAAAAACAAATATAAATAAAAACATCACAGTCTGTCAGCCACCCCTGTGCATACCCTTGGTGATTGCAAAACCTTTGACTTCCTCTTCCTACAGCTTCTACGTGGTGCATCCCCTGTGGCTGCAGCAGAGGTAGTGGCAGGCTGCCCGGACTGCTTAGATGCTTTCGGCCTACGACCTCTGGGTTTCGGAGCCCGTGAGGGCCCCTCCGAAGACTGCTCCTCCAAAGACTGCTCCACCTGCACCTGTGCAGGGGCAGGCTCGGCCATCTGAAGAGGAGGCAGCATTGCGGGTACTGGGTGAGAGGAGGGGCAACGAGTGAGATGTGGGAGTGCTTTGAGTGGCGTCCCCAGTTCCATGTGCCCCTTCGCCATCATCCCTCTCCTGGGCCACGGCCACATCACTCCTGCCACTCTGCTGGATGCCACCGATGTTGCAGTGAAGGGAAGGGGGATGCACAAAAGGTCAGATTTCTCAACATCTAATCCCTCCTGTACCTGATCTGAGAGTGCTCCCTGCTGACATTTGGTAACTGAGGTATTTTATTCCCTGGCATCAACATCCATCACCTTAATGAGCACAATAAAAAGAACCACCAAAAAAAAGTTAAGATTTCATGGCAGTGATGTTGTCCGATAATGCATTCAGCCCATAATGCTGCTGTGCATCTGGCAGCAATATTCTGGTGGAATTGTGGAGCACTGAGGCCCGAGGTGTATGAAATGCCGAGTGCAAACTGCACTTGGTAAAGTTCCCCAGAAGCATTTCTAGCTCTAGATTCATTATGGCTCCCAGAAAAGTTTAAGTCACTTAGTGCCCATATCAGATGGTCCCTTCACTCATATTAGTGCTCTTAAAGAGAACTGATTCATTAGCACTTGATGCCAGTACCTGCTGTTTATTTTCAGATCCTGAACATTTACCTGAGGAAGGAGGAAGTCTCCGAAAGCTTGTGAATTTAAAATAAAATTGCTGGACTATAACTTGGTGTTGTAAAATTGTTTACAATTTATTTTTCTACCTCTACCATTTCTATTAATGGCCCGTTTTGTTGCTTTGCCATAAAGGAAATTACAGTTAGCTTCTTATTCGGCCTCTTTCCCCAGGGATATTTCATACTGTGCTGCCTATATGGGTATCCCTCTGGGCACTCACCCTAGTCGCAGGTTTTAGAGAGGGGGAAGGTGATGATCAGAGGAGGCTTACGAGGCAGATGTATTTGTACTTTAGGGCACCGATATTATCAGGGAGGCGGGATAGCAGCGGGGTGGGGCGGGGGGGGGGGGGTGGGGAGGAGACTGGGCAACCTGCCCAGTAAAATCCACGCCATCGTGGGTAAATTGAAGCCACTTAACGTGGCTTCTGGGTTTCCCATCGGATACCTGCGCAGCGGGCGGACTGCGCACCCGCATCACAGGCTGTCAGCTGGAGGAGTCCTATTTAAAGGGGCAGTCCTTCAATGACTGCTCCTGGAGCAAACAATGACATAGGACCAGGAACAGCCCAGGGGAAAGGCTGCCCCCAGGTTTAATGATGCCTCACTCCAGGTCTTACTGGACGGGGTGAGGAGGAGGAGGGAGATCTTCTACCCGGCGGACGGGAGGAAGTGGCCTGCCTCTGCCACCAAAAAGGTGTGGCTCGAGGTGGCAGTGGAGGTCAGCAGCAGCAGCAATGTCTCCCGCACCTGGATACAGTGCAGGAAGCGCTTCAATGACCTAACTAGGTCAGCCAAAGTGAGTACACTTACCCATTCTCCTACACTCCGTCTTCGACATCACCACCCCCACCCCACAACTCCTTCGGCACTGCCAACACTACTCTATCACATCACCCCTCACACCCACTCAAATCTCATCCTCAACTTACCTGCACTGACTCATCTCCCCAGTACTTATCCCACCACTACCACTCAACCCAATCCTCATACAATGTCATGGCTCTGTCTCATATTCACCCTCTGATGCATCTCTTTCACGGTCACCCTCACCCAAACCAATGCATTCAGTGGTTGGCCACGTCACCATCCCTCACTCGCGCCTCTCTACTTTCTCCCCTTATAGGAGAAGAGAGCCCAGAATGCACAGGAGAGGGCGAAGACCGGAGGGGGGCCGCACATCAGGTCGTCCTCACGGACGCGGAGCAGGAGGCTCTTGAGTTGAGCCGCACCCTCGAGTGCCTGTCCGTTGGGGACGCCGAGACTGCCACCCGACAAACGGCTGGTGACGGAACTTTAACATTCAGCACTCACAATAGCAAATGATGTTAACATGCCTTGCCATCTTCATCACCTCAACATCTGTCATCATGCTTAATATTACCTTCTGTTCTCTCACAGGGCCTTCAGCAACCGTTGTGATGGCGGAGGGTGATTGCTCAGAGGATCTGCCGGCCTCCGAGGTGGCACTGTCACATCTGAGCGAGCCATCCACCAGCGCTGATTCACACACCTCGGTGGGTCCCTGTCTGCAATTAGTTGGGGTCGCACATTGTGAGTCACCACACACGTGAGCACGAGCAGACACTGGTGGCAGGGGCAGCTGTGGAGAGTCCGCCTCGGTGGGAGCATTCTTCTCCAGGCTCTGCTCAGCTGGACAGAGAGGCTGAACCCTGGGGGCCATCCTTTAAAAGGAGAATGATCGAGGGGCAGCAGCACATTTGCGAGCTGCTGGAACAGGTGCCACGCGAACCCTCCACAATCGCGCAGAGGATGAAGGAGTCCAACTCCTGCATGAGTGGAATGGTGGCACAGGTACAGGAGGGGACCTCCGAGATACTGTCACAGGAACGTGAGGACATCTCTGAGATAGTGTCGCGGGTAAGTGCGGGGGAATGTCTGCAATAGAGGGAAGGCTAGCCTCCATCGAGCTTCAAACACGGCTCACCAATGAGTCCATTAAGGGCCTGACAACGGCCCTTCGGACTCAGGGCGAGCAACTTTCTGCCACCTTAAACAGGCAGGCAGATACACTAGCACTGGCCTTACAAGGCTTCACACATGTCCTCCAAACTGTCGTCCAGCAGGGTGGTAGGACTGATGTGGGCCTGGTCCAGGAGAGGGATGATGGCGAAAGGGGACATGGAAGTGGGGACACCACTCAAAGCACTCCCACATCTCACCTGTTGCCCCCCTCTCAACCAGTACCCGCAATTCTGCCTCCTCTCCAGGTGGCCGAGTCTGCCCCTGCACAGGTGCAGGTGGAGCAGTCTTTGGAGGGGCCTTCACGAGCACCGAAACCCAGAGGGCGTAGGCCCAAAGCATCTAATCAGTCAAGGTATGAATAAGAGCAACCTGCCACTACCTCTGCTGCAACCACAGGGGAAGCACCACGTAGGAGTAGTAGGAAGCATAAGGCAAAGGTTTTGTGAGCACAAAGGGGATGCACAGGGGTGTTTGACGCTTTGTAATGTTTTTTATTTATATTTCATTTTTGTTCAACTCACATTGAATATTATTATTGTCACCACTACTGCCACGTCTTGGCCATTCTTGACTGGCTTGTGTAATAAATCCCTTTCATGAGGTTCACCATGAATACCCATACCTGATGCCACTCATTGGGTCACCCTACAGTGGGTGTATGTGTAGTTGTGCGATTATTTTGTGCAGGTGCCTATGGCGCAGCACTGTGTTGTAGAGCTCCACGTGGCAGAGGTGGACGGCATGCCTGGCGAGGCTGGTGATGTTGCTCGTCCTCGGATGAAGTGATGAATGCAGCTATGGCGCCCCCATCCTGATGGTGTAAGTTTGAGGGGGTCCGCAAAGTAGGTGAATGTGTTTGCACAGCAGAGTTTAGGGTATAAATTAATAATTTTGAGTGGAAAGACAAAGGTGTTGCAGCCAAAACTTTGTCTGAAGTGACAGAGTGCCCTGCTGCAATAAATGAGGTATTCCCCCCACCTGTCAAATAATCCTTTGCCTCTCCCACTGGCTGCTGACTGAAACACATCTGCTCCAACAGGGAGTGTTTCCCACAGCACGGGAAACACGCTGAGGATCCTTCAAAATTATGCCCCTGCCAAAATCTCCAGTCAATGAGGCCTGTCAGGTACCTCAACTAGCTATGTAAGTATCTAAATCATCATCACGCAGGCTTTAACTGCCAGTGGGAGTCCCGCATGCGGGAGCTGCGCGTGCACCCGAACGCTTCATTGGGGAACCCGTTCCGCCATTTTCGGAGCCCCTCTGCCCCCAGCACACCCGTTTGACTATCCGAAAATCGGCCCCTAGATGCTCAGTTAGAACCTATCCTTACACCACCACCCATGTGTTCAGGGCTAATCATACTTGGACATGTTTGAAGATACCTGCCCCTCCCTATCTCTGTAACATGGGAACATAGGAACAGAAGTAGGCCATTCAGCCCCTCGAGCCTTTTCTGCCATTCAGTGAGATCATGGTTGATCTGTATCCTAACTCCGTTTACCCGCCTTGGCTCCATATCCCTTAATACTCTTGGCTAGCAAACATCTATCAATCACAGATTTAAAATTATTAATTGAGCTCGCATCTACTGCTTTTTGTGGGAAAGAGTTCTACACTTCTTACCACCCTAACTTCTCTCCTGAATGGCCTGGCTCTGATTTTAAGGTTATGTCCCCTTGTCCTAAACTCCCCCACCAGTGGAAAAAGTTTTTCTCTATCTACCCTATCAATTCCTTTCAAAATCCTAAAAACTTCAATCAAATCAACCCTCAACCTTTTATATTCCAGGGAACACAAGTCTAGTTTATGTAATCTCTCCTCATAGTTTAACCCTTGGAGCCCTGGTAACATTCTGGTGAATCTGTGCTGCACTCCTTCCAAGGCAAATATATCCTTTCCAAGGTGCAGTGCCCAGAGCTGTACACAGTACTCTAGATGTGGTCTAACTAGGGCTTTGTGTAGCTGTTGCAAAACTTCCTCCCCTTTATATTCTAGCCCTCTAGTTATAAAGGCTATCATTCCATTCGCCTTTTTGATTATTTTTGTACCTGACCACTACATTTTAGTGATCTGTGTACATGGACCCCTAAATCTCTTTGGACCTCCACTGTTCTTAGCTTTTCACCATTTAAAAATACTTGGATCTATCCTTTTTTGGTTCAAAATGGATGACCTCATACTTAACTGCATTGAAATCCATCTGCCACAGTTTTGCTCACTCACTTAATCTATCAATGTCTCCTTGTAATTTTATGCTCCCATGTACACTACTTATTATGCCACCAATCTTTTTGTCATCGGCAAACTTGGACATATGGCTCTCTAATGTGTTATCTAAGTCATTAATAAATACAGTAAACAGTTGAGGCCCCAGCACCGACCCTTGTGGGACACCACTAGTCACCTTCTTCCAATTCGAGTACATAACCATTGTTCCTATTCTCTGTCTTCTACTGCCTAACCAATCTCCTAACTAAGTCAATAATTTGCCTTCAATTCCATGATCTTTAATTTTAGCTAAGTCTCTTATGTCACATATTATCTCATTGCTATTTGTGGGACCTTGCTGTGTGCAAATTGGCTGCCACGTTTGTCTATGTTTCAACAGTGACTACACTTCAAAGGTACTTCATTGGCTGTGAAATACTTTGGGACATCCTGAAGATGTGAAACGTGCCATATAGATGCAAGTTCATTTGTTCGAAATGGCTGAATGGCCTCCCTTATTCGCAGTTAATTGAACTAACTAACAGTTATTTATATTCTGCATGGTACCCCCAGTCACTTCTCCTGTTACTGTTAAATATATTTGTTTGGCAGTTAAAGCCTAAGATTGAATATGGTTCAGTGTTACTCAGTCATCATCCGAAGGCCAAGGGGATTCCCGTGAAGACACAAATATTACTGAAATGATCTGAAAAGACTTCTCCATTTGTTACCCTGGCACATTACCAATTTTACATAAATCTCAGAGCAAAGTGAAAACAATCTCAGGGACATGGGAAGCTGGGGCTCACCGACAGGACCAGTCCATATTACAGAAGCCAAAAATATCTACAGCAGAAAAAAAACGTGTAACAGTCATTGCAGTCTACTCCTGCTGGCATAATTTTAAACAAGCCTAAGGTCCTGAATTCACTGGTTTAATTCTCTTTCCCAGCTCTGGGTTTAAAACATGGAGAAAAATAAAATCAACTGCAGGTCCCCTGATAGCTCAGTGTTTAATGTATTGTCATCTTGATACTGAGTCATACAGTTGAGCGCTTTCCAACATGGGTCACTGGATGGCGATTGGGAGCAAGCACCCTGGTTGATTTTATTTTTTCTCTTATCCCTGTCCCCAGCCTAAGGGTGTTGAAGGGAAATGTTGCATCACCACCCTGGTTAAGATCAGTTAACTTAACTATAGACCACAAACTGAACCTGGGACTTTCCTGCTCTATGGTTTTTTAACACTCTTGTGAACTGTATTTACCTACTTTTGAACTGGAGAAGCCTTATTTTATATATTGTGTTTCGTACACCTTATGCTTAAAAATCATTAGCAGAATGCTAACAACCAAATTTTAGCAAGCAACCCCTTAATGATGTAACGTGAACAAGGCAAAATAAGTTAAGCATACTCCTTCAGGAAACTTGGGTGCTCAAATTGGTTATGTAGTTGTTGTGAATTTTACTCAGTATTTATATGCTCCAGGGCACTTATGAACTACCGAACTGCTGGAACTATTTCAATGCATCACCTCATAAATGGAAGCTTGCCCTGATGATGGGTGCATCTGATGCCAAAAATCTATTATCTTAATGCATCACAGAATAGTAATGATAGACAAGAAGAGAATAAACAAACCGTGCTTGGACAAGTGCCCCAGAAGAGTTCAAACAGGCATTTCCACTATTCAGGGATTGCATCTGACAATCATTTCCTGAATCAATGAAAGAAAGAGACAGCTTCAAACAGTTGTGATCTACAGCACGCATGTCTAATATGCTCTCTTACCCTTCCTTATTAGCAGAATATGAATGTTGCTGGGAATTTGGAGAAGGATGTCTATCGAATTACGTAGGACAATCATTTCCTCAAAGAACACAGAATATCTTTGCTTGTGTCTTATTTTCTACTAGTTTTGTTGGAGTTCTTGTCTGAGTCCAGCTTATGGAGCACTGTGTGCATGTATCATGTATAAGATCACAAGATGGATTCGGATACAAGCAGCTCTTGGTCCATTTGATCTCTTCCTTGCAGAATACCAATCTTACCGTCTTCCCATTACAGAATCTAGCTGTTTTTTAAATAAGTCCAGTGTCCTGGCCTTAAATACTCTTGCTGGCAACTCTTTTATCACCCTCGGTGGATGGAAATACTTCACAATATCTGTCCTAAATTTGCCAATTGCCACCTTGAACTTATTCTCTTGTCCTGGTATAACTGAAATTATTACTTCAAGAGTACTTTCTCGATCCTGTTAAATATGTTATATAACAAAGAAAGAAATTGCATTTTTGAGCACCTCATCACAACCGCATGTTACAAAATGCTTCACAGTTAATTGATTAACATTGAAGTCCAGTCACTGTTATGGAAGCAGCCAATTTGCACACGGCAAGGTCCCACAAAGAACAAATGAACACATTACCAAATACTCCATGAAGTCCCATCTAAGACGTCCCTTTTTGAGGATGAAAAACTTTAGCTTATCAATTTATTTCTTATAGCCCTTTCCTCTGCGAATGGGAATCAGCTTTGTGTTCTTCTTTGCACTGCATCTAGATTCTGGATGGACCACTTAAGTCATAGCGACCAGAAATGCACACAATTCTTTAAGTGCAGCCTGACCAGCTTCAGCACGGCCTCCAGGAATTTGAAATCAACTGATACGCAAGAGCCACGCATACTCCATGGGTGGGATAGAACTTGCCAAGGGGGAAGTTGAAGGAAACTTAGAGGTGTTAATTGACTTGTCGCTCACTATGTCTAACCAGAGTGAGGCAGCAATAAACAAAAGGGTGATTCCACATTCCAATGCAGTAACTAGCACTTTTTCATAATCGAACTTTAGTTGCCACTATTCAGCCAAATGCTGAGCTCCATTTGTAAGATCTTTGCTCTCCCCTCTGAGTCCACAGTCCCCCCCCCACCCCCAAGCTTAGTGTCATTTGTGAATTTAACCACTTTGCAATGAAATTGCAATTCCAGGTGGTGTAAGCGTACCAGGAATTGGAGGGTTCCAGCACGGAGCACCTCACTCAATACCACCTTGCATTGTATCTTAGCTCCGCTTACAACTACCTTCTGTTTCCTTCCCTTTAGCCAGTTGCTAATCTATGTCTTACCCTGATTTTAGTTTGTAAACGTATCTCTCAGGCAGTACTTTATCTAAGATCTCTTGGAAGTTTAAGTCATATGGTTTCTCCTGTCAATTTGGGATGTCACTCAGGATGGTTTATGAGATAGATTCGGCACAATCTAACCCTTCTAAAGCTGTGTTGGTGTCATTTATTAGGTTACTTTCATACAGGTATTCTGTTTTTTTCTGATTATTAATTCCATTAGTTTTACAATTAGTGAGGTCAGGCGAATGGGTTTGTAACACTGCATAATGCAAAAAAGTTTGTTCTGCAATGGTATCGGTCATATGTCACGAAGGATCTGAAACGGCCTTTTCCCTTAAAAGATTCAATGGTCTACACTGCAACCGATGGTTGTAGCAAAGCAATCCATACTCTAACAATATTCTGTGTAAAGGAATTACTCCTAAACTTTTGCCTCACTCTCAGCGACAATTTTAAATCAATGCTGTTTTGTCACCGACACCCCAACTGTAAGAAATAGGCCTGGAAATTCCTTGGAGCTGCTCCCGCTCCACCAGCATTGCTTCGCCAGAAGTGTGGAGGAAACCATGATGGCAAAGTAACCAGCAGAGTGGGAGCAGCTTCGAGGAATTTCTCAGCCTTTGTCTTCCCCTCGTCAATATTAAAACCCTTCATAATAGTCCCAGTACCTTAAGTCTCTCCTCAGAAAAAGCTTTCAAATGCAAGTGTGCATCTTTTTTAAACCTCATGATATTAATATAAATTATTTGAACATGTGTCACTCTTTAAAGTAAATACTGCTCCATATGTTTAAATGAGTTTACAATATGGCCAGAGAGACGGAGAAGAAAAGCAGACAGTCGATCATTAAACAGCAACAGTATACTATAAATCTTAGGTTACAAGCTTGGATCAAAATGATTTCTGTATGTATTGAAGTGAGATCAGACTAAATATGGACAGAGTACAGTGTGGTTACATTCGTGTTTTACAGACAAATCAGGAAGGAATAGAGGGAAATACAAAGGAGAAAAGAAAATGTGCACTATAGAGGAAAAGTCTAATGATTTTGAAGGGATATTTATATTCATGGAAACCCCAGGGCGCCCATTTTTCTAAAATAAAGTTTTCTTTTGTTTCTGCAGGTGCCAACTTTTAATGAGATATGGCTCCATGGGTGCTAATAAACTTCCAGTACCTCACCCAAGTGGCTATTCTTCCATCGTCAGTCAAGACAGTGTCAACAGGTTTTTCGACAATGGAGGGCATTACAGCCCGGCCTGAGCCTGTCGACAGCCATCCACCTGCACTTTCCAGCACTCCTTAGCCCAGGGGACACCGAGACTAATTGTAGCTGCCTAACTGCTGACCTGGCTGACACCAGGGGGTTGATTTTACAACGGTGGCAGATTGGCAGCAGTGGGGGTGAAGGTGCGTGATGCAAACCTGCATGAACAAAGCTTACCGTTTCCGACGCAATTGCGCGTTGATTGCTGATGATTAACTGTCCTCTCTGGGTTTCGCGCCTGGCAGCCAGCCTAATTGACAGGCTGGCGGCCGTCAGGAGCTGCAAAGCGAGGGGGGGGGGGGTGGAGAGAAACAGAGAGAGCGAGACGTCATCCGGCACTGGACTCGAAGACCAGGGTGGGGGCGGGGGGAAGGGGAAGATCGGGGGAGGGAAGAGGGGTAGATCTGGGGGACATTGGGGGGGGTGAAGAGGGGGACATCAGAGAGGGGGACATCGGAGCAGGGTGCAAAGGGAGGTTCATTTTGTGTTTTCACTTCCGTCTATGGTTTCTTATCTAATTTATTTAGTTTCTTGTTCCCTGATCTGGCCCTTCAGGTCTGGTTTCACCAGGCGCGAATCAGAAGCGGTGGGCAAGCTGCCCAGGTAAGTTAAAAATTGTTCTAATTACTTAATCTGTCACAGGTAAAGTTCCTTAAGTATCTCAATGAGGTACATTTGGCTCTTTAACTATCATCCCGCCAGCTTTAAATACCGGCGGGATTTCCGTTTTCGGGTTGGCCGCGCGCACATAGGTGGGTCCCTGGGAAACTCAGAAGTCAGCGGATTTGAGCTGGCTTCCGAACCCGGACGGGATTTCAGCGATTTTCGGAGCCCCCAACGCACCCGCAATTGCCCCCTAAAATCACCCTCCAGGTAATTCAGGGATTGAGTTACGAACCTTCCTTGTCTGTGTAACTGAGCAGCACACTGGGAGGTACATTTACCCACTGACCCATCGGGGTCTCCATCTCCACACGATTCATGTATTTCACTGAAAGTCCTGGTCACAAGATAATTACAGACGGGGAAGGCCGTTCAGCCCATCTTGGCTCACAAATCTCTTGCCTAGACTCCCTTAACACTCTGGGATAAATACAATCTATCACTAGGGATTTACTATTTTGAGATCTTTTAACCTGTCTAGGACCTCGATCTCAATTATACAGAAGCCATTACTTTTATCTGGGAGAATTCTGTTTGGGGAGGAAATGTTGCTCAAATCTTTCTTCCCTTGTGAAGAATTGGAGAAAGTAGTCAGAGTGTTTTCTATCGTGTAGGTGTCCCCTGTTTAGAGCCTGTTGGCATCATTTATGATACTCATCTGTTTTCTGATTGTTCTCTTAGTATTGAAATACTGAAAGAATTTTTACTGTAATAATTTGCATATATGCTTTTTTCCAGTTCTCTCTCTGCTCTTCTGATCACCTTTTTAATGTGTTTCTGCATTTTCTTATATTCATTCCAGTGAACCCCATTCCTCTCTCCCTGCAGGATCTGTAGAGGTCAACATGCCTTGGCTAGGGAGGTAGGAAAAAAAAAAGAAATATCAACTCGTGTTCTGTTCCTCTCTGTTAAACAATGACTCCCACTGGAAAATACCCGTGTGAGAAGGCTGAAGACAGGGATCAGGCTGAGCTGTGAAGCCCTTCTGACAGTCGTATAATCTGCCAGCAATTACTGTGAAGCCCTCCTGACAGTCGTGTAGTCTGCCAGAACTTACTGTCCAAGCTTACACCTGAAGAATGGCCACTTGGGCAAGAATTGATTGGTTGCTAGCGTCTGTAGAACTATATCCAATTATGGATCCTTACTTTCAGAAGAGGTGCAAAATGGGAAAAGAGAGAGAGATAGGGTGGCCGTTTACCACTGGTAACTGGGTTCAAATTCAGCCCAGACTGGTTAATAGGACCTATGTGAATCAACTTTGGGCAGTGTCAAGCCAATTTCCAGTGAGCATAGCCCACAGCACAGAACTACCTCCAGATCAGCACTAATTGGCAATCTCACTCAGAGAGGCCACAAGGTGGCTGGTGTGGTCAATGGAAAAATATCAGAGTGGTGCAGTAGAAAGTGATCTTCTGATGTTGGAGCCGAGGCATATTGTTGGGCCAGAGTAGACATTTCACTCTGCATTTAACTGCCTTTGTATCTATCTAGAGAGTGCACAATGCTGAATTGGAATGTTTTCCATTCCCCAGTACTAACATCTCTGATCTTTACAAGCATAAAAATTCACACAAACAATATAATAGAGAAAACAGAACAACCCAAGAGAGGCTGAAAACACAAGGGGAAGAAAAAATGCGATGCAGGGGAACAGTCTGCTTATGATATGGCACCACGGAAAATGACGTCATTGTAGAATAATGTTTTGAGAGAATGATTCATGCAATCAGCTTTCTAAGTCTGACTAGCAAAAAAACATAACGGGCTCCCTACAGAATCAACTTTCAATCTTTACAATCTTTCCATTGTGTAACTTCAGAAAGTAGTTTTAAAAAAATCTCTTGCTCTCCAATATCCCAGATGGGGTATGTTGGTAGATCTACATGGTGCCTTTTGTTTTTAGTTGGTGTTAACACACATCCATGAACAACTAATGTCTTGTGACATCCTTGACAGAATGGAAATTACGTCAACTTCTGTTGGCACCGATCAGCTCCTCTGCTCGTGGTAAGTGAGCATGGGACTGATTATGTGCCATTAAATTCACAGCCAATATTCTTCCAATAAATCTAAACTATTTTACTGAAGAGTTCCCTCAGGTAAATTACACACACATGTTGGTGCAAACCCAACCTTTCTGAGATTGTTGCAAGAGCAATTTTTTACTGGTTAGAATTTAGGGAATTAATATGGTTCACTGTGTTGATATATTTAACAAAAAGCAATTATATTTTTAAATGTTATAAAATGTTACAGGATTTTGGACTGAAGATGAGATAGACCTAAGCTATTTAATTACGATCAGTGCCTGATAACTATGCTGCCATTCGACTCCCCTGATGGATTAAATGTGTGGAAGTGAGTTCCAGCTTTAATACCCAGTCTGCGCCGAGTTAGCTGATCTCAGCTGGACTCCTCTTGGCCTAACCGAGGGAGGGGAAAAAATAAGTCAGAGATTCTGCTCGTGATCACTATCTAGTGACTCCTGATGCAAAATACATGTGTTAAGGTTAGGAAAGGACTGGATCAGACTTATACCATGCCCCTCCATGTTCAAATAATTTGACTCAATTCAATCTCTAGGTTCACACAAGAAAAATGGCCACTCTGGGTGAAGTGACCATGAAACTATATTACAACAGTCAACACTTCCAGAGGATAAAAGCATGAAATTGGGATAAAACAAAAAATTTAAATGTGACCTAACTGTACGCTTAAAAATGAGAATTGACGCAAACTGAGAATTGTTTGATAATCACAATGCCACGTGAATAACCACAGCCTGGAGCTCTCTACAGGCAGTTCAGAAAACAGAATGCATGGAGCATTAGGGCGAGGACACAAATAATGCAGATTATAGTTGCCGACTTGGGGTGTGTTTCTTCCTTAATAGCTGTGAATGAACAGAAGCACTCCATGTCTGGTGTGCTCACATCATCACTGTTTATGCACTGTAGATATGGAGCCGTGGGCCAGGTTTGAGGGTTTTGTTTTGGAACTGCTCACTGTGCTTTTTACAAGAACACTGCACATTGTTACTCAGATTGCCAATAATTCAGGCAGTTAACAGTCTGATCCTAGGACCACAAATTGTCATAGAATCATACAGCCCATCGTACCTGTGCCAGCTCTTTGAAAGAGCTATCCAATTAGACCACTCTCCTGCTCTTTCCCCATAGCCCTGCAATTTTTTCCTTTTCAAGTACATAGCCAATTCCATTTTGAAAGTTACTCTTCAATCTGCTTCCACTATCCTTTCAGGCGGTGCATTCCAGATCATAACAACTTGCCGTGAAAAAAAATTCTCCTCATCTCCCCTTTGGTTCTTTTGCCAATTATCTTAAATCATTTCATCAGGTTTAGAGTAGTTATGGAAAAGGACAAGGCAAAATCAAATGTGAAAATACTCAACTGGAGGAGAGCTAATTTCAGTAAGTTGTAAAGGGATCTGGCCCAGGTGGATTGGAATCAAAGATTGGCAGGTAAAACAGCAAATGAGCATTGGGAGGCCTTCATAGAGGAGATAGTTCGGGTACAGATTAGACACATTCCCGCGAGGGGGAAAGGAAGGGCATCCAAAGCTAGAGCTCCCTGGGTGACTAAAGATATAGAGATTAAAATGAAACAGTAAAAGGAGGCTTATGATAAATGTCGGGTTCATAATTCAGTAGAGAACCAGGCTGAATACAAAATGTACAGAAGAGAACTGAAAAAGGAAATAAGAGAGACAAAGAATTGTATGAGAATAGATTAGCAGGTAGCACAAAAGGGAATCCAAAAGTCTTTTAGAAACATATAAATAATAAAACGGTGGTCAAAGGAAGGGTCTGGCCAATTAGGGACCAAAAAGGAAGTCTTCTTGTGGAGGCAGAGGGCATGGTTGAGGAACTAAATGAATATTTTGCATTTTTCACTACGGAAGAGGATGCTGACAATGTCACAGTAAAGGAGGAAGTAGTGGAGAAATTGGACAGAATAAAAATAGATAAAGAGGGGGTACTTAAAAGATTGGCAGCGCTCAAAGTAGAAAAGTCACCCAGTCCAGATGGAATCCATCCTGGGTTACTGAGGGAAAGTAAGGGTGGAAATTGCACAGGCTCTGCCCACAATCTTCCAATCCTCCTTAGATATGGGAGTGGTACCAGACGACTGGAGGATTGCAAATGTCCCCCTGTTCAAAAAAGGGGAGAGGGACATTATTGCCAATCCCTAATTGTCCTTGAGAAGGTGGTGGTGAGCCCTCAATCATAGTGTAATTAAAAAAATTTACATCTACGGCACACTTTCAATTACCTTTTTTGATTATAAATTCTGATGTCCACATTTATAATGCAAACTGCCTATATGAACTTGGCATGCTGTAATGACACCCTCCTGGCCTCCCAGTTCCTCAGCGTGTACAGCAGAGGAGCATCTTTGTTTCAAACAACTCGACCTTTTTACTACCCAAACTGCCCTATAAATAGTACTATCATATCAAAATATTGTATTCAAGACAGATTGTACGATTTTAAAATGGGGACTGAATTACATCTGTGTGACCTGGTCCATTTATTCCCTACTCCCGAATCCCACTTCACCTAATGGCTACACTTAGTCCTGATTCTCCACATGCAACGCCATAGGCAAATGACTAGTAATTTATTAAAAGCATTGTGTATAGCACGCACTTCCTGGATGTGTCACATTTACTTAGGTGTCAGCCTAGACTCAGGGGTAGCATTCTCACAGAGTAAGGAGGTTATGGGTTCAAGCCCCACTCCAGAGACTTGAGTACATAATCTAGGCTGACACTTCACCACAGTACTGAGGGAGTGCAGCACTGTTAGAAGTGCCGTCTTCCAGATGAGACGTTAAACTGAGACCCTATCTGCCCTCTCAGGTGGATGTATAAAATCCGAAGGCACTATTCGAAGAGGAGCAGGGGAGTTCTCCCCACTTCTCCCAGTGTCCCTCAACCAAAATCACCAAAACAGATTATCTGGTCATTTATCTCATGTATTTAGTCCTATTAAGAACCTATTTATTTGGGGAAAATTTGATTTTAGCAGTGGTATACCTCAGTCACTTAAACCTTTGCAGCTGTGTCTAAGTTGGAATAAATCTGGTGGAATGCTCACTCTATAACAGACTTTAAACTCTCCCCAACCTCTTACACCTGCAGTCTAAATAAAAACAAAGTGAGAAATAGGAAATGGGCATTCAGCCAATCACTGTTCCTTCCATTGACTGCGTGCAGTTTACCCAAAGATGGGCCCTAAGCCATACATTTAACGTCCCCAGAAAAGATTCTGCCGTTCTCCCCATCAAAAAAAAAGGTAAATGATGCCAAAATCTTTCAACCTACATGATACATCCATGACCACTTCTCCTTGGCATAACATTTCAGTGATGCTGCAGCTCAGGAACCATCATATTCCACACAAATTTTGATCATCTTACAGCTCTTACTCCTGTTCCTCGGTAGACATTCATCCAACTCTTTTCTAACAAAATATTATTTGACATAACATTAACTGCTTTTGTTGGGAGTCTATTCCTCATTTCGAGAACTATTTGGAGAAAAATTATATTCTCAGGTTTTGCTTGAGCCTCGTTAACTTGATACGACTGCCAGTGTGGCAGAGTCTAAATTAAGCAACCTGTTTGATTCTACATTATCCATTCCTCTCCACGTTTAAAAAACCTGGATAATATATCCTCCCAATTTTCTTTTCTCCCATGAATTTCAGTTCTGTGAGTCTCTCATCATAATTTAGCCAGAGCACACAAGTGATACAAAGACATCTTTGTGATGATTAATTTTCAATTGAAATAATGTTGCCACTATAAGAATGAAGTCAATGCACTCTAATTATAAACAGATTGAACAACGAACGTTCAGCAAATAGGTCCCAGCAAACTTTCAGAGTCCGTGATATGTCTCTGAAAAGATCCAAGATCTGTAGATGAGGACCAAAAGGCAGCACCTGGAGACTATTCACCGGAAAAAAGTTCCACGAGAATCGGGACCCATGTAGCACCTCACCAAGTAGCCATTCTACCTATGAGCCTAGTGAGTAACTAGGTGTGTGTGTGTGTGTGTGTGTGTGTGTGTGGAGGGGGGGTTGCTGGGCTGAGAGGAAGAACATCACAATTGATCACCTACCTGTCCTCACTCACTCAACATTCAACACTCAATTTTCCAGCGGCAATTACTGTACAATGATCAGGAGCTGGCTGACCCCGGCCAATCCCCCACCTCCCCTGATTACAGGTGCTGCCGCAAACCGTAGCACCTATACCACTAATCTGACTGAGATCAGCTACTCGGCACAGACCAAGGATTAAACATTAATCCACTGAGTGAGTAGAACACTTGTACAGTCACGTTTTCTGACTGATGCAGACTTTTAAGTGCTTACACTTATAAGGTAATACAGGTGTTTTATAACATTCAACACAATATTCTAACTGTTAAATTATTGGGTCAATCCCATAAACACGGAATGCACACTAAAAAACAAAATTAAAATAAAAAGAATGTTAAATGCTGCCAGGTTATTCTAGCTGCAGAAAACGGACTAAATTATCCATGGCACAGCAGCTGTACTTTCGTGCTCCACTAGGACTCTGAGACAGGCTCATAATCTCCTGCTCCGGACAGGCTCAAGGGTACTGCAAATGAGGAGGCCCTCATTTCATGTGATCTTGTCTTCAACTATCTGAGAATCTCCCCTTACATAGTTTCTTACATTGCTGAATCATCTCAAAGTGCTTCACAGATTGTGATGCATGCAAAAACCAGAATCACCAAGCTACAAGTGTCAGCCTTGGCTCAGTGGTAGCTCTCTCGCCTCTGAGTCAGAAGGTTGTGGGTTCATAGAATCATATAGAATCATAGAAAGTTACGGCACAGAAGGAGGCCATTCGGCCCATCGTGTCCGTGCCGTCCGAAAAAGAGCTATCCAGCTTAATCCCACTTTCCAGCACTTGGTCCGTAGCCCTGTAGGTTACAGCACTTCAAGTGCACATTTGTGTACTTTTTAAATGAGTTGAGGTTTTATGCCTCTACCACCCTTTCAGGCAGTGAGGTCCAGACCCCCACCGCCCTCTGGGTGAAAAAATTTCTCCTCAGCTCCCCACTAATCTTTCTACCAATTACTTTAAATCTATGCCCTCTGGTCACTGACCCCTCTGCTAAGGGAAATAGGACCTCCCTATCCACTCTATCTAGTCCCATCATAATTTTATATACTTCAATTAAATCTCCCCTCAGCCTCCTTTGTTCCAAAGTAAACAACCCCAGCCTATCCAATCACTCCTCATAGCTAAAATTCTCCAGCGCTGGCAACATTCTCATAAATCTCCTCTGTACCCTCTCTAGTGCAATCACAACTTTCCTGTAATGTGGTGACCAGAACTGTACACAGTACTCAAGTGTGGTCTAACCAATGTTTTATACAGTTCTAGCATAACCTCCCTGCTCTTATATTCTATGCCTTGGCTAATAAAGGAAAGTATCCCGTATGCCTTTTTAACCACCTTATCTACCTGTCCTGCTACTTTCAGGGATCTGTGGATATGCACTCCAAGGTCCCTTGTTCCTCTACATCTCTCAGTATCCTCCCATTTATTGTATATTCCCTTGCCTTGTTTGTCCTCCCCAAATGCACCACCTCACACTTCTCTGGATTGAATTCTATTTGACACTTTTCTGCCCACCTGACCAGTCCATTGATATCTTCCTGCAGTCAACAGCTTTCCTCCTCACTATCAATCACATGACCAATTTTTGTTTCATCTGAAAACTTCTTGATCAAGCCCCCCATATTCAAGTCCAAATCATTAATATATACCACAAAAAGCAAGGGACCTATACTGATCCTTGCAGGACCTCAATGGAAACAACCCTCCAGCCGCAAAAACACCCGTCAGCCATTACCCTTTGCTTCCTGCCACTGAGCCAATTTTGGATCCAACTTGCCACTTTCCCTTGGAGCCCATGGGCTTTTACTTTTTTGACCAGTCTGCCATGTGGGACCTTGTCAAAAGCCTCGCTAAAATCCATGTACACTACATCAAATGCATTACCCTCATCAACCTTCCTTGTTACCTGCTCAAAATATTCAATCAAGTTAGTCAGACATGACCTTCCCTTAACAAATCCATGCTGACTGTCCTTGATTATCCCATGCCTTTCTAAATGATGATTTATGTTGTCCCTCAGAATTGATTCCAATAATTTGCCCACTGCCGAGGTTAGACTGATTGGCCTATAATTATTCGGTCTATCTCCTTCTCCCTTTTTAAACAACGGTACAACATTAGCAGTCCTCCAATCCTTCGGCACCATGCCTGTAGCCAAGGTGAATAGGAAAATGATGATCAGAGCCTCGGCTATTTCCTCCCTTGCTTCTCTTAAAAGCCTGGGATACATTTCATCCGAGCATGGCAATTTATCTACTTTCAAAGATGCGAATCCCCTTAATACTTTCTCTCTCACTAAGTTTATCCCATCCAATATTTCACACTCCTCCTCAACTATAATCTCTGCATCGTCCCCCACCTTTGTGAAAACAGACGCAAAGTATTCATTAAGAACCATACCCACATCATCCGCTTCCACAAATAGGTTACCTTTTTGGTCTCTAATAGGCCCTACTCTTTCCTTAGTTATCCTCTTGCTCTTTGTGAATTTAGAAAACATTTTTGGGTTTTCTTTAATTTTACTTGCCAGTAATGTTTACATGCCCTCTCTTTGCTTTCCTAATTACCTTTTTAATTTCAACCCTGCATTTTCTATACTCCTCTAGGCTTTCTGCAGTATTGAGCTCTTGGTGTCTGACATAACCTTCCCTTTTTTGCCTTATCATACACTGTATGGTCCTTGTCATCCAGGGGGCTCTAGATTTGGCGGTCCCACCCTTTTCCTTTGTGGGAACATGTTTACTCTGAACCCCTTGAATGCCTCCCACTGCTTTAACACTGATTTACCTTCAAGTAACTGTTTCCAGTCCACTTTTGCTAAATCACTTCTCAGCTTCGTAAAATTGGCCTTTCCCCAATTTAGAACTTTTACTCCTGTTCTATCTTTGTCCTTTTCCCTAACTATACTAAATCTAACTGAATTATGATCACCACCAGCAAAATGCTCTCCCATTGATACCCCTTCCACCTGCCCAGCTTCACCCCCTAAAACTAAATCCAGAACTGCCCCCCCTCTTGTTGGGCTTGCTATGTACTGGCTAAAAAAGTTCTCCTGAATGCAATTTAAGAATTCTGCGCCCTCTATATCTTTTGCACTGATTGTATCCCAGTTGATATTAGGGTAGTTGAAATCCCCTTCTATTACTGCCCTATTGTTTTTGCACTTCTCAGAAATTTGCCTACATATTTGCTCTTCTATTTCCCTCTGACTGGGGGTCTATAGCAACGTGACTGCCCCTCTTTTGTTCTTTAGCTCAACCCATATGGCCTCATTTGATGATCCTTTGAACATATCATCCTTCCTCACAGCCATAATTGTTTCTTTAACCAATATTGCCACATCCCCTCTTTTTTTTATCCCCTTCTATCTTGTCTGAAAACCCCGTAACCAGGAACGTTGAACTGCCATTCCTGCCCCTGTTTAAGCCAGGTTTCTGTAATAGCTAAGATATCGTACTTTCACATATCTATCTGTGCCCTTTGCTCATCTGCCTTACTCATTATATTCCTTGCATTGCGGTATATACCATTAAGCACTGCCAAATTCCTTTGTTGTCTGGTTTCTAACCTCTGTTTGCTCTGCCTTCCAAACTCACTTAATAATTTTCTGCCTTCCATTTCCAGCTCTGCTTCTCTCCCTTCTGAATCTACGCTCAGGTTCCCATTCCCCTGCCAAGCTAGTTTAAACCCTCCCCCACAGCACTAGCAAACCTCTCTGTGAGGATATTTGTCCCGGCCCTGTTGTGGTGCAACCCGTCTGGCTTGTACAGGTCCCACCTCCCCCAGAACTGGTCCCAGTGCCCCAGGAATCTAAAGCCCTTCCTCCTGCACCATCTCTCCAGCCACACATTCATCTTCTCTATCCTCCTACTTCTATACTCACTAGCGCGTGGCACCAGGTGTAATCCGGAGATAGGCATGTAGATGTCAGGTGAGGACAAGATTGGTCTTGCTTGTGATACATCATGAAATGGAATTGCTTACCAACATCTATTGTCTAGGCTCCCACATCAATAACAGTTATGTGAGCAAAGTACAGGGTGGCACCTGTGGAACTGTACCTTGGCAAGAAGGCAACATCAGGAGAGGAGGAGAGAAAATTACATAGTCATTAACAGAATGTCCAGTAACCTGCCGGGTCTCTCAATGAGTAATGATGGTGAATAATTACTACTGCACTTAGGCTCATAAAGGTTGGTGTTGCATTGGGATGTTTCTGAGAGACAAATATATATATGCAAATTTCTCTTAATCCTTATTCGTGGACTAGCTAAAGTTCAGTGCGATTTTCTTTGGAAGAAAATGTAGTTTTTTTCCCCCAAAATTGAGGTATAGTAAATGTTTTTGCACTTATTTTGATCAGTCTAATGGATCTGGGTTGTGCAGTAGATCAATCTGCTGTCCCTTTCTCTCCAGGAACTGGCTTTGAATCCAGCCCAGAGTTTCCACACACTGTTGGCATGTGAAATGAATCTGGGGCAGTCCCAACTGAGTTCTCTAGAAAATTAAAGAACCAGAGATGAAAACTGGAGAAGAGACAAAAAAAAAGGTCTCACCATCAGGTCTTTTTTATCAAACCATCACAAACTATTATAATTAACTTGAAGGTTGGCCTGATTTTTTTTTTTAAAACTGTTTAAATAATAGAAGGAAAATAAAAGAAAAGGAATGATGATGTCATCGGGGGGAGGGGGGGGGATCTGGTCTGGAGAATTAGTGATTCCAAGAGAATGAGAATGTTTATCTAACATCACCGACCCAAAGCGTTTCAGACAGTGTGCGCATGTTGGTGTTAGAGAAAGAAAATTCAGTTCCTTCAAACTGAAAAGTTCAGTATCTTTACATAGAAATTATAACAGGGAAACAGGTCCCAGTCAGTTCCTGTTAGTGTTTATCCTTCACACAAGCAGTAGTCTTAATCCCATGTGCCCAGCCTGTTCTCATATCCCTTTATCCCCCTTTCCATCAACCACCTATCTAACCTAGTCTTAAATGTTGACATGGTCTCTGCTTCAATCACTAACTCTTGATCGTGCATTCCACAGCCTCGCAATCCTCCAAGTAAAAACGTTTCTTCTGCTCGCTTGTCCTAAATCACTTGCATTTAATCTTATATCTATGTCTCCTTATTCTAGACCCCTCAATCACTGGAAACAGTCTGTTTCTATCTACTCTGTCCCATCCTTCATAATTTTAAACACCCCTATCAAATCACCCTGTAATCTCTTCTGTTCTAATGAAAACAGCCTCAATTTTTCATCCTGCCCAACTCCTTTCCCCTCTCCCTTTCTGCTAACAGCATTCACCGTTGAAAACCAACATTTTTTTAAAAACTGGGAAAAATATCAAAGTGATGTAAAAGTTATGCTTTCTTTTAAAAAAAACTGGCTAATTTTTAAACAAGTCCCTAACACATTAAAGCACACAGCTCCTTTTTATGTTAAATTTTACGGAGCTGTAGTTACCTTCTTCATGTTTAGATATTAAAGGCACCATTAAACAGGCAGTAAAAATGTTTCACATTAAGAAAGAGGGGTGATAAGTTTATAGCAGAGCAGTGCTGCTAATGACATGAACCACTGCAGCCCAAAGGCAGGTAGCTTTTTGGAAATTTGATCCCTCATTTTAGTGTCTTTTATGTGCCCTTCAATTACCCCATGGTAACCTTATTTAATGCTCTCATTAGAAATTCTAGCACAGAAAGGGTGAATAACTGGATCTGATTTCTCCATGTCTCAGTAAATGTGACGATGGAAACCATATCTCCTCATTTTAGAAGCTGAATCGTGCTGCCCCGGTGATACTCAAGTTATATTGGGTTTACATTGTTATTGTGGATTTGTTTCAGTATCAGGTTACAAATCTGCAGAAAGTGACTTTTGTAATTTAGGCCTAAGGTACTTTTAAACTTAATGGTGCCTACTTTTAATTTGCCCAGGATGTGCAGTGATTTGTCATTGTGTGATACATTTTTGAGCGTGCAATACAGAGACTGAACACATATGCAGCGACACTACCATCAGGCGCTGGTTGAAGTGGACAAAACAAGCACTATTCTGGTTTTGGTTGTTTTGCAATGTGAGGTTGCACTTTGGAAATGGACTATGGGTTATTTCAGAGCTATTCTAGTTCCCAAAGTATAGCATCTCCAGGGTATTAAAGTGAACTCCATTAACACCTACTTTCTGGTAGCTGTGCCATATAACCTCAATGCATGCATTTTTGCCCCCTCTAATTTTCTGTCCTTCTGTACTAGTGGTGCTACCTCTTGTTGAGGTACAGTTTCATGGGTACTAGTTTCCCTCCACTATCTCCCCAAAAATAGCCCTTCTCAAAACTGAGCTGGCAGGCTATTAACCATGCAGAAGAGAGAAAGAAAATCACCTAGTATTCCTGTTCCTGATCATGCTCGCACAGCAGTGTGGCTTCTCTTGGTAAACCGTACATGGGTATGGACATCAGCCAAGATCAGGCCACAGTCTAATACACTATATGAAAAATAAGCACTTGGGTGAAATACTGGAGGGTAACAATTGCCTTCAGGAGTGGATGGGAGACAATTTAAAAACATTTTCACATGGGGCAAAATTACATAATCTGCTTCTGTTGTTCTGAGGACAGAAGCAGAACAGCCTGGGTAACACATGGCGAGGTTATTAAGGTAAAAGTTTGTTCTTTTCAGAGCTACTTACAACCTACTTCAATCTGTGCAGCTCCTTCTCTTACTTCCATTGTTTCAGACTGTGCAATAAGTGTATTCTGGATTTATTGTTCCAGCAGGGAGCCAGAATGCATCGTTAGGTACGAATGAAATGCAATATTCAGGTACAATCTGCCCCTCATAAAAAGATGCAGTCCAAACTCAGATTTATGTAATTTACAATGTGATAAAAGCAGGAATTTCTCATTGGAATTGTCAGGGTTATGTGGTATGGAGCCTACAGTTAGGAGTATGATCAATTTTCCCTGCAAACATGCAGCAGAACTATACATCATTCTACAGCAAAAATGCTTGCCGTGCCTCTCACAGACGGCTGCATTCATATCAGCAAAACTGAGCTTAATGAAAGCACAATTTGACACCCATTCGCCCCTACAAGTGTTATAATTTTCTTCTAAATGACCTTTTTGGCATGTTTCCAAAAGTTAGAGGTGCCAGATGTGTCTGCTGTGGCCACGGGGAAAGTCAGCGGCAGCCAAAAAACGTGGCCACCGCCAATCAATTGTTCAAACGCTCCATTTACCTGCAACAACAGGGCTGCTAAATAAAAAGGCACAATGGGCCAGGGGTAGAAAAAAAATTGGACAGATTTTCTATTTCTGATCATTAT
Source organism: Heptranchias perlo (assembly GCF_035084215.1). NCBI lineage: Eukaryota > Metazoa > Chordata > Chondrichthyes > Hexanchiformes > Hexanchidae > Heptranchias > Heptranchias perlo. Next base: position 51,129,607 of record NC_090333.1, read on the forward strand.
TCAGATGTCCCCACTGGAAATTGTGCGGGCGGAAATTGGGTGAAGACAAGGCTGGACTTATATGTAATGTCTCCGTGAAGGAATAGTCTGCAACACTCACTGTCCAGGAGCATGCTAGAAGATTGGTCACTTGGACAAGATACTGGAGATCTCTGGAACTGTACACCAGCGTGAGCCAGCACCTTCTGGTGAGGAAGGAGAAAACTGGGAGATGAAGAGGAGAAAGGAGAAAGGAATAAGAAAATAGGCAATTGTAAGCAGGGGCAGGGCCTTGGAAGAGCCAAAGCACAATCCAGGTCCAATAGGCAGCATTGTCATAATTCTCCAAAAACTCAGATGGTGGTGAGAGATAGATTGTCAATGTGAAACAAAGAGTCCGATACAATTGTGGGAGGTCACTTCGTTATTAGATTATCAAAGCAATGAAGGCAAAAGGACATGCAAGCAGTGGCCATTAGTCAAGACAGGTCAAGAAGATCATCTGAGTTTCAGGAAGGAGGGTTTAATCTGTTCTTTGTTGGTTGTTGGGTTTGAAGGACAGGGGCCAAGGGAAGACAAAAGCAACTTGCAATTATATAACACCTTTAAGGCCCTTCACAGGGGTGTATGCAGACAAAATTTTGATACCAAGCCAAAGAAGATATTAGGACAGGTGACTAAAAGCTTGGTCAAAGACGTAGGATTTAACGAGGGTCTTAAAGGAGGAGAGAGAGGTGGAGAGGCAGACAGGATTAGAGAGGGAATTGCACAGCTTAGGGCCTAGATGGCTGAAAGCATGACTGCCAATGGTAGGGTGAAGGAAATCGGGGATGCACAAGAGGCCAGAATTGGACGAACACAGAGTTCTTAGAGGGTTGTAGGAGGTTACAGAGATAGGGAAGGGTAAGGCTATGGAGGGATTTGAATGTGAGAACGAGGTAAATTATGTGATTATGTGACATCAATCTTGGTGTTTTAAAGCCTGTAAATTTCAGGAGGAAGGGAACATGAGGAAGGTCAGGTGTTCCATAACTTTGAGGTGCTCGGAAGGGCTGATTTAAAGTAGCAGATGTTACAACGAGTCATGATTTCAGCAGTCTGAACATATGGAGAAGGAATAGCATTCATAGAGTGGAACATTTGAAGGGAAAAAAGAGAGAAATGTTCAGAACAGCAAAGACCATCATAGTATCAATAAAATAAGAAGACAACACAAATTGTGACATTGGGGTGGGGGGGGGGAAGTGATTGGGAGGCTTGAGGTGAGAGAGGATTTGCCTTCCAAACAACAAGCTTTTTTCAGGCAGTGCTCCAATCAGCAGTCAGTGTAGAATGTTCTTTGGATAGCTTTCGTTCCGATGGGATTGTTGAAAGAGGTAAAGTTATAGTGTAAGGGACTGACATCATATACATTTACTCTGTTTCACATTGACCTCTCCTTAGCTGTTAGTTATTGTACCCTGCTTTGGGGAATACTGAAAACCCCCCAGGTGCCTTACCCAACAGAAATCCTGCTTCTTGCCCGCTGTGCCACAAAGCCCCAATGCAAGCACTTTCCCCACAGTGGAGCCCAATCCAATGTTGTCCTCAATCAATGTCTACACTCGTACAATTTCCTGTAGCAGTCACTGGATTGTGGTCAGGAGCAAAAACACTGGTGGATATTTCCTCTCTCTAGCCAGGAGTAATGAGGCCAATACAGATCTTACCTACAAATTGGTTGAAATCAGACAGCTCAGCAGAGACAAAAAATCCAAAGGTTTTTCTTGCTAGGTGTTAAATCTTCAAGTAGAAGCAAGCACATCACACAACACTATAAATCACATACATTATATATTCCAGTTCACCCATTCGAACATCATTTATACAACTGGAGTATTGTGTCCAATTCTGAGCACCACACTTTAGGAAGGATGTGAAGACCTTAGAGAGGGTGCAAAAAAGATTTACTAGAATGGTTCCAGGGATGAGGGACTTCAGTTATGTGAATAGATTGGAGAAGCTGGGGTTGTTCTCCTTAGAGCAGAGAAGGTTAAAAGGAGATTTGATAGAAGTGTTCAAAATCATGAAGGGTTTAAATAAAGTAAATAAAGAGTAACTGTTCCCATTGGCGGAAGGGTCGAGAACCAGAGGACACAGATTTAAGGTGATTGGCCAAAGAACCAAAGGCAACGTGAGGAAAAACTTTTTCAAGCAGCGAGTAGTTATGATCTGAAATGCACTGCCTGAAAGGGTGGTGGATGCAGATTCAATCATGGCTTTCAAAAAGGAATTGGATAAATACTTGAAGGGAAAAAATTTGCAAGGCTACGGGGAAAGAGCGGGAGAATGGGACTAACTGGTTTGCTCTTACAAAGAGCCAGCACGGGCTCAATGGGCCGAGTGGCCTCCTTCTGTGCTGTAACCATTCTCTGATTCTATGAAGTCATTTAAATGCGATCCCTGTTTATGTTGAGTTGATTGATTTCAGTTAGGGGTGGCGGAATGGCCTGACCCATGCTGGGGTACAGTTCCGTGGACACCAGCAGCTTCACCCTAGTGGCCACTTTTAGAGTGTGAGCCTGAGTAGCTGGAGGAGGGGCAAGGGGATGTGGGGGGAGATCTTAATGGTCAAATTTGAACAGGGCAGAGAAAAAACATTATTAATCATATCTGAAATCGATCCTTAATTGGTTGTCGGTCCTGGGCATAATGTTACAATTATTTTTAATACTTGCAAAATTAACCTTACTGTTTCTTGAGCATAAAAATAGATTTCTTTCCCTGTTATGCAATTTCAAATGAAACTAGTAGATGCAATGGCCATCAGATGGTTTCTGTATAGACTTTATTACATAACAATTTTTAATGTAATTCTAGTAAGGGAATAATGGAGCATTTAAGATGCTGTTTTCCAAAGCTGATGTCAATTAATTATATTTGAGAGATGCCCATCATTTAGATTTGCTGCTGGACTAGGAATATTCCCCTGCAGCCAAGGACTAGTCCTTCGGACAATTATGCAATAAGTTCACAGCTAGAAATATCCTGGGACGTTTTGTAAATAAGGCTCCATAAAGGGAAGGGGCTGGGAGTGGGAGGATGGAAAAATGCAGTGGAGTAGAAACATTTCACCTTCTCGCTCCCCTGATGGCTTACTGAACAAATGAATCATGTGATCATACAGACCAGGTTCCCCACTTCATCTGTGCTGAATTACTTGATCTCAGCTGAGGTAGTGGTGGGGCCATTCGACCGGCCAAGGTGTGCTAGGAAGCAGGTAGGAAAAAAGATCGGCCAGAATGTTTTGTGATGCCTCCCCAGTAAAATAATCTATTAACACTCATTGGAAAATGGGGGGTGGGGAGGTGCAGAAGAGGAAACTACTCATCTTTTGTGTGAAAGCTAGCCTCTCCAATATATTCAGCAGTGTCTGATGTCATAAATTGGATAGCCTGGTGAAGGATAGAATACGAGAGCCTGGTCTTCAGTTGCTTCCAAGCCTTTATTCACAGAGATCCACATCACCCACTCCACACCCTAGATAAGCTCTCATATAAATGGATACAAGAGAGTATCAAATTGATACGCACCACCTGAATACAATTAACACTAATTGATATAAATCACATGGATACAATTAACATCAGAGAGCTGACTGTTGAGTTCCCCTTACTCTCTCCCCCCGTCCCTCCCAGACAATCACCACTCACATTAAATATTAGAATCATAGAAGTTTACAACATGGAAACAGGCCCTTCGGCCCAACATGTCCATGTCGCCCAGTTTATACCACTAAGCTAGTCCCAATTGCCTGCACTTGGCCCATATCCCTCTATACCCATCTTACTGTCCAAATGCTTTTTAAAAAACAAAATTGTACCCGCCTCTACTACTGCCTCTGGCAGCTCGTTCCAGACACTCACCACCCTTTGAGTGAAAAAATTGCCCCTCTGGACCCTTTTGTATCTCTCCCCTCTCACCTTAAATCTATGCCCCCTCGTTATAGACTCCCCTACCTTTGGGAAAAGATTTTGACTATCAACCTTATCTATGCCCCTCATTATTTTATAGACTTCTATAAGATCACCCCTAAACCTCCTACTCTCCAGGGAAAAAAGTCTCAGTCTATCCAACCTCTCCCTATAAGTCAAACCATCAAGTCCCGGTAGCATCCTAGTAAATCTTTTCTGCACTCTTTCTAGTTTAATAATATCCTTTCTATAATAGGGTGACCAGAACTGTACACAGTATTCCAAGTGTGGCCTTACTAATGTCTTGTACATTTCTGGGAGCGTTTAATGACATTAGGAGTGATAAGGATATCTGTTAAATTGTATGGAATTTTGAAAAAGGGAACAATTTAAACAGAGGCACAAAAACCCCCCGATCCACTGCTTTAAGAGCCTCCTTAAAACCTACCTCTTTGAACAAGCTTTTAGTCACCCATCTATGGCTCGGTGTCAATTTTTGTCTGATTACCCTCCCGTGAAGCGCCTTGGGACGTTTTCCTATATAAATGCAAGTTGTTGTTATTGCTTTGTTCTAACGATGTATGTAGCTCACGGTGCTGCGACCATCGGCAGTACTAACTTCAGAGTCAGTGTTGCACGGTAAATGAAGCAACATGAACCATCCAGAGACAACAGCGCCAGGTCTGCTATATTCACTGTGCCATGCTGGCTGTCACAAAGTCAACACAATAAAGTTCTTACTTTTTAAAACATTTATGTAATTACTTACGCTTTTAGTATTTGTTTTAGTAGTTCAGGGTTAATATTACAGCACCAAACTTATTCCTGATGCTGGAGAAGCTTTATCACTAATGTTGTTTTCAGCGTTGCGATGCATGAACTGAAATGTATCCCAGGCTACTGTGTGAGGCAAAGGAGGAGATTGCGGGGGCTCTGACACATATATTCAGAACCTCTCTGGCCACAGGGGATGTGCCAGAGGACTGGAGAACCGCTAATGTAATACCATTATTCAAGAAGGGGAGTAGGGAAAAACCGGGGAACTACAGGCCAGTGAGCCTAACATCAGTGGTAGGAAAATTATTGGAAAAAATTCTGAAGGACAAAATTAGTCTCCACTTGGAGAAGCAAGGATTAATCAGGGATAGTCAACATGGCTTTGTCAAGGGAAGATCATGTCTGACTAATTTGATTGAATTTTTTGAGGGGGTGACGCAGTGGATGTGGTATACATGGATTTCAGAAAGGCCTTCGATAAAGTCCCCCACAGGAGACTGGTCAAGAAGGTACGAGCCCATGGAATCCAGGGTGCCTTGGCACTTTGGATACAAAACTGGCTTAGTGGCAGAAGGCAGAGGGTGATGGTCGAAGGTTGTTTTTGTGACTGGAAGCCTGTGGCCAGTGGGGTACCACAGGGATCGGTGCTGGGTCCCTTGCTGTTTGTGGTCTACATTAATGACTTGGATATGAATGTAAAAGGTATGATCAGTAAGTTCGCTGATGATACAAAAATTGGTAGGGTGGTAAATAGCGAGGAGGATAGCCTCAGTCTGCAGGACGATATAGATGGGTTGGTCAGATGGGCGGAACAGTGGCAAATGGAATTTAACCCGGAAAAGTGCGAGGTGATGCACTTTGGAGGGACTAACAAGGCAAGGGAATACACAATGAATGGGAGGACCCTAGGCAAGACAGAGGGTCAGAGGGATCTTGGTGTGCAAGTTCACAGATCCCTGAAGGCGGCGGAACAGGTAGATAAGGTGGTAAAGAAGGCATATGGGATACTTGCCTTTATTAGCCGAGGCATAGAATATAAGAGCAAGGAGGTTATGATGGAGCTGTATAAAACACTGGTTAGGCCACAGCTGGAGTACTGTGTGCAGTTCTGGTCGCCACACTCCAGGAAGGATGTGATCGCTTTGGAGAGGGTGCAGAGGAGATTCACCAGGATGTTACCAGGGCTGGAGCGCTTCAGCTATGAAGAGAGACTGGGAAGATTGGGTTTGTTTTCCTTGGAGCAGAGGAGGCTGAGGGGGGACATGATTGAGGTGTACAAAATTATGAGGGGCACAGATAGGATGGATACTAAGGAGCTTTTTCCCTTCGTTGAGGGTTCTATAACAAGGGGACATAGATTCAAGGTAAAAGGCGGGAGGTTTTGAGGGGATTTGAGAAAGAACTTTTTCACCCAGAGGGTGGTTGGAGTCTGGAACTCACTGCCTGAAAGGGTTGTGGAGGCAGGAACCCTCACAACATTCAAGAAGCATTTGGATGAGCACTTGAAATGCCATAGCATACAAGGCTACGGACCAAATGCTGGAATATGGGATTAGAGTAGACAGGGCTGATGGCCGGCACGGACACGATGGGCCGAAGGGTCTCTATCCGTGCTGTATAACTCTATGACTCTATGAAAACAAACGAACATAGTCACTTGGCCCAAGGATTTGGGAATTTCCTGGAATTTGTCAGCAGTCCATGAGTTAAAACCATTAGGCTGGTATTAACAAAACATGACAAAAGAGAAACAAATCTGGAAGACACTGTTACATGTTAGCAAATGACCGGCTCAAACCTCACTAGTATGGTTAATTGGAAACACAGGGATGTTTTCAATGTAAACATTTCAACTCAATGGTTCAACTGAGATTTAAAAAAGCGATACTGAGCATTAATCTTGTTGAACTGTTCAACCAAGAAGGTAGAAATGAACTGTCATCATGGTTTAGTGATAAATGCAGATCAGAAGATCCCACGTTGAAGCCGCAGAGCTGGCCGATCGTAACCGATGCCACGATAGGGATTTTATAATTGGTGATAGTGCCCCTGGGTTAGGGAATGGTTCCTGCTCCTGTTCGCCAGCCATCAAACGCAGTTGAAAAGTGCTGACGTGAGAACATTGGGTGAGGACAGTGCTGGGCTCAGCTGTGATGTACCCAACAGTCAAATGGAATGGTCACTTGGGTAAGGTTCCAAGTAGTGACCAGCACCCATGGAACAATATCTTATCAAGGAATCAAAGCCTTTAGTAAAGGGAGTGGAGATTGAGAACATTGGAGGAGAAAATAGCAAGTGAGAATGGGGTGTAGGGGGCCGAAAATGGCAGTGCATCACTTACTGCCTTATCCTGCTCACAGTACGGCTGCTGTCATTTTTACTGGGGCCTTCACATGAACAGCCCACCTGTTTCAAGAGGGAGCCTACTTTCAATATGCTAATCAGGATCCCGACACAATTTTGAGGTACCAATTGGCTGGCGTCCGCTCCACCCACTAGCAGTAAACGTAGAACGGCCTAACTAGCGGTCCTTAAAGAGACCTCTGCAGGCTATTTCAGAAAAATATAAGTACAGGATTTTTTTTTAAAAGGAGAGATTTTTGTGAGGCCAGGAGGAGCATGAAAGGAGGAACCGCCGAAATTCCTCCCCGCCCCAATCGGCGAGCTGCCTGTGAGCTTTGGCACACAGCTCACAGTCAAATGATAATGAAGACCGGCCCTCAAAATGGCTCAGGCCATCACTGAGAACATCAGTCGTGCAGCACAATCGCACCACCCACCCGGGTTAAAATCAACCCCAATATATTTCATAACAGCAGTATAGATAATTCTCAAGCTGCTAGTCAGTGAATGTTAAATGCTTCTGAAAACAGGGACAGCATACATTTATAGTGGAGATTTATCATCAAGTAAGGTTTCTTTGAAAAAAGCCAGATTAAATAACTGAATAGGATTAACTATAAGAGTGTGTTTGGAAAAGTCAATGGTTGACAACATACAGCATGCTCTGACACCGTTTAATATCACTGCCTCTAGGCGACATCTTCAAAGTATTTAATTAGATTGTCAAGCTCTTGTACTTAGTGTTTAATTTTTTAAAAATCCGGTAAATGTTCATTGTAAACTGTGAGGAATTTCCCTTGTCCACACACCTCAGGTGAAAAAAAGGTGCTCCAGAACTCTTGGACACTTGCACTTGTGGTATACACCAAGGTGAACTCACAAGTTAGGAGATTACCCCCTGGAGGTGGCGTCACACTCAACATCAGATCCTGAACGCACGTTTCAGCTGCAGATATCCTGCACATTTTGTGTCACTGCATAGCAGAAACTGCTTAACCCCGACACAAATTGTGCAGGATAACTGCTCTCTGATTAACTTTTCCCTTCAGTAGCTTCATATGGTTTTGCTCCAATGCCTTTGAGGTTCTGGATGCTCTGTGTAGCTTTAAACTACTGCCAGTGTAGTGTCTAGAACAGTTACAAAGAAACGCATGGAAACATTACTAGATTATATTAAAGGATCTCTACTTTATAACTAGTTATTCACTAGTAATTTATACTGAAGAACAAGAGCATATCAGACCGAGCACAGCCCATTGCTCCTACTTTAAAAGACGTTCTCCCTGTGTTGACTAAATTTTAAGGTTTTCCTTCGTAACATTTGTCACTACTTTATTGGTGTTATTGGCAGCTATATTCATTCCTATCATCAGGAAGAAGCCTTCTTGTTAAGAGAATGATCATGATTATTCAATATTATCAGGTGAAGCTGGAATTATTATACTGTGTACATTTCTTGTGGAGGTAACTTTTAAAGTTATTTTCATCCCTTTGCCAATTGGTTCTCTACAATAGTTCTTAATATGGCGACATAACCAAGATGGGAAGAAAGCCAGTGGTGAAAGAAAGATCTGGGTGTTGTAGTGCATAGATCTCTAAAGGTTCATGACCAATGCCATAAAGCTATAGCTAGAGAAAATAGGGTGCTAGGGTGTATTTATAGGACAATTCACTATAAGACAAAGCATACTATTTTGTCCTTGTACAAGACATTGGTAAAGCCTCAGTTAGAATACCGTGTTCAGTTTTGGTCTCCTCACATGATGCGTGGCGTGGAGGCTTTGGAAAGGGTGCAGAGAAGGGCCACAAGATTAATTCCCAGTTTAAAGCATTTTAGTTAACCAGAAAGACTCAAAATGTTGGGTCTCTATAACTTAGAGAAGCGTAGACTTAGGGGTGATTTGATCAAGGTTCATAAGATGATGGAGATAGATTGTGTTTGTGTAGACCAATTGTTTCAATTAATAGGTTAGGGAGGACCAGGGGTCACAATCTCAAGTTACGTAAGGGCAAAGCCAGGATGGATGTTAGGTAGTTCTTCTTTTCCCAGAGAATAGTGGATCTCTGGAACAGACTGCTGGCTCGTGTGGTAAACGCCGATTCGTTGAATTCCTTCAAGCGAGAGCTGAACCAGTTTCTGGCAGGGGCAGAGATCACCTTGTACAAGAGGTAGGTTCCTTGTAATGTTAGTCAGAGTGGTCTCCTGGACTAGTCGCTTAAGGGGGTCGGAGAGAAATCTTTCAGATATCCCCCCCACCAATTGGCCTGGGTTTTTTTATCTGATTTTTCAACTCTCCCAGGAGATTACATTGTTTCTGGTGAGGGAGAGAAGTGCATAATTGTGAGGCATAAAGCAACTCAACTCTATGGGACAGGTTGCACGGACCTGTAGGTCTATTCCTGTCGGTCATTTTTACATATGTTTTGTATGTTTCGTAACTTGTATTTACAATGCCATATCATCTTTCAGAAATGTCCCAATACGCTTCCTATAGAATGAATTAAATTGTGTAGTTGTTGTTATAATGTGGGAACTCGATGGTGTGCGTGCATGCGTGAGTGTGCACATGCGTGTGTGTGTGTGTGTGTGTGCGCGCGCGCATCCTGTATAATTCCACATCTCAGCTCCAAACTACAAAGTAATTATTTTTTACCCCAGTTTTCTCCCTCCTATGTTGAAGTCACTGGCTGAAGCTTGGTTATTTCCACTGGCACTAGGCATCCTCCAGTACCTCACTCAGATAGCCATTCTTCATGTGGAAGCAGAACAATGAGTGCCTGCAGTGCATCATAGTTGAACTGAATCTCATTTCCACCCAGTATCTATTTGTGCACTTTCCAGCAGGATAACTGGATAGTAATCTGGAGTGGAGACACCTCAAGAATACACCAGACGGTGCACTGATACTTTGTGGGAGTTGACTCTTATTTTTATTCTCTCGAAGAACAGGGTTCATTAGAAATGAATAGAATCTGGTTTAATAGGATAAAAGTGAAGTAGATTGTTATTTAAAGAAAACACAGTACGATATGCATATCTATTTATTTAGGAATAATCACACTGTATTTATGACATCTGGGGCAATGCCCAGGATAAAATATGATATTCTGGCATAACTTGTACTCTCCCACCCCTGCAGGCACACACTGATTGAGGGTGTTGTCAACTCACCACACATCTCTTCTACAAGATCTATTTTGACAGTTCTTTTACTTTATACCAAGTACTAAGTTGCAGATGTCTCATGTCTATCCCTCCCTTTGTCTCCTGAAGGCACCAACAAACTCAAGCTGGAATACAGTTCAATAGGTGCCAGCAGCCCTCCTCATTAGCCATTCTGCATGTATGAGCTTCGGCAGTGAGCGTCAGTGAGTTATTTGACCGTGGGGAACATCATAGCCGAGCTAGATCTTGACCTCATTTGAAAGCCACATGTGCGCTTTCCAGCAGGAATCAATGGCTAGCTAACAGGGTAGGGCACCCTGGATCATTTTTGTCCTCCCTCTAAAATAGAGATGTTGAGATCAATTGTAACGTTTCTACTGCTTCCCTGATTGAAATGAGCTACCTCAGCACAGACCGGGAATGGAACCTGCAACCATTCTGAACTGCGTGGCCCCAATACCACACTGGATCACACTTACCAATTGAGCCACCGGGGGAGCCTCACTCAATAACTCTGAACACCAAAGATCCTATCTAAACAGCTCGTGCAAATTAGCTATAAAAGTAAATGTCACTGTTATTGTGCGGAGGAACAACTCGATATTATTACAATGCTCAGCTAATGAGCGTCTACGCCTCTCTGCCAAAAAAGATGTCAATCTTGTCAGGACCTTGTTAGATGTGCAAATCTCTTAATAATGTCATCATTGTGAGGCTAATTAACAGCCGTGCTCCATTGGTCAGCTGCATAATTTCAGGATTCCAGCAAGAGCATGGAGAGAAAAGAGCTCACTCTGTGTGTGAGGGAATGTTTTGCATGGCCAATTGATTCCTTGCCTCTCCTATTTACAATATTTAATCAATTAAAGAAGATCAATCTTCAGCCAATGGTTTACACCATGGAAACACAAAACAAACAAACAGACGACCAATCCGGGACAAGTACAACCTAATCCTCCCTGCATGATAGTGGGAGAATAATGATGCACTGTCATTCCCTACCAGCAGGTACCCAGAGTGAGATCCTAGCCATTGCTTCCACGGCTATTTCTCTCTCCTATCCAGATTTACGTTTTTTTTAAATCCTGGAGAATGTGCTCTTTTCACTATTGAAATCAATTTTTTTTAAAAACACCAGCAAGTAACACCAGCGAGTCAGAATTCTTGCAGCCAAATAGCCCAGTCAGCCTTTCATATGCCGGCTCTTCACATATTCCAATACGCTGAGCACATCAAACAGATACAAAGTGGATCGTTTTAAGAGGAGTCTTGACTCCCAAGCTGTTTCACACTCCACAAGGTTAAACAAAGTTGCACAAGCCTAATATTGTAATTACATCTCATTTCTATTACAGCTAGAGCAGCGTAGTGGAAACAAGATGGCTCGCATGCCTCCAGTGCCATACAGTACCAACTCCAGAGGTGGTTTGACCCGATATTGCTGGAAGTACACCGCCACCCATTACAAGTATAACTGGCAGTCACTGCCAGTGCCACAGACCACCATATTTTCTGGCTGCAGGTTGGCTAAGCCCATTCAAGTAGGCCAGCAATGCATCTTTTACTTTGCTGGCCTGGACACATCTTTTCTAGATATCGTGCAAGATCTGCAGCCAGAAAATGAAAGCTGCAATTACATTTTACAACAATTACAATTGCAAGTGGCTGTTCATACAAAGATAAGTACAGATAAGGGAGGTTATTCAGCTTATCCTTCCTTAGAAATCCACAGTTCTCCCTTCACAGCATAAAGCTGCCTCCTAAGTAATTCCAGAGTCTTTACCTCCGCTACCCTACCCAATATTCCATTCCAGATATCAAACACACTTTGTGTGATGTTTTCCCTGAAATCAGTACTGAAGTTGCCTGCTACCAGTTTGGACCTATGGTTCCCTTGTACTGGGATGGTGGTTTAATGTCAAATACTACTCAGGATTTTCTGTTGTACAATGTATCCTATACACCAAGGTGTTGTCAACCTTGGCCCAGTGGTATCACCCTCACCTCTGGGCTCAATTTTGAAATGGTGGCGGGTTAGCAGCAGGTGGTGAAGGTACCCGTGGCAAACCGGAATAAAACGAAAACTTACCTGATTGACAGGCTGGCTGCCGGCAGGAGCTGCAACACCGAGTGCGGGGGGGGGTGGGGGGGGGGGGGGAGGAGAGAAAGAGAGCGAGACGTCATCCGGCGCTGGAACTGAAGATCGGGAGTGGGGGTGGGGGGGGGGGGGGGGGGGGGAAGAGAAAGGACGATCGGGGGGGGTGGGGAAGAGGGGAAGATTGGGGGGGGAAGAGGGGAAGATCGGGGGGGGAAGAGGATGTGAGGAAGATCAGGGGGACATCGGGGGGGGGGGGGGGGAGAGGGGGAGATCGGAGAGGGAGACATCGGGGACTGAGAAGGACATTGGAGAGGGAGACATCAGACATTGTAGCAGGGTGGAAAGGTAGGTTGATTTTGTGTTTTAACTTGTGCAATGGTTTTTTATTTAATTTCACCCGACGTGAATCAGAAGCCGTGGGAAAGCCACCAGGTAAGTTAAAAATCGTTCTAACTACCTAACATGTCACAGGTAAAGTGCGTTAAGTACCTCAATGAACATTTGGTTCTTACATAACATCCCGCCGACTTTAATTGCCAGCGGATTTCCGGATTTGGGACGCCCGCGCGCACACAGACGCTTCTGTGGGAAACTCGGAAGTCGGCGGGTTGGAGCCGGCTTCCAAACCCGCTCTGCACTTCTGCCATTTTCGCAGCCCCCCTGCCCCCACAATTTAAGTTTAAAATTACAGGCTTCTTTGACAGCACCTCCCAAACCCACGACCTCTACCACCAGAAGGACAAGGGCGGCAGGCACATGGGAACACCACCACCTGCACGTTCCCTTCCAGGTCACACACCATCCCGACTTGGAAATATATCGCCGTTCCTTCATCGTTGCTGGGTCAAAATCCTGGAACTCCCTTCCTAACAGCACTGTGGGAAAACCGTCACCACACGGACTGCAGCGGTTCAAGATGGCGGCTCATCACCACAAATAAAAAAAAATTGAGCCCTTTGAGTCAGAAGGTTGTGGGGACAAGCCCCAGACACTTCAATGCAGTACTGAGGGAGTGCTGCATTGTTGGAGTTGCTGTCTTTTGGATGAGATGTTAAACTGAGGCCCTGTCTGCCCTCTCAGCTGGACGTAAAAGATCCCATGGCACTTTTCAAAGAGCAGGGAATTCCCCTGGTGTCCTGGACAATATTTATCCCTCAATCAACATCATTAAAATACATTGTCTGGTCATTTATTTCATTGCTCTTTGTGGGACCTTGCTGTATGTAAATTCGATGCAGCGATTTTCTACATTACAATAGTCATTACATTTCAAAATTGGCTGTGAAGTGCTTTGGGATATCCTAAGGTCATGAAAGGGGCTATATAAATGCAAGTTCTTTCTTCTTTCTTTATCAGGCCCCCTTCATTCGCCTCCTTTCAAACCTGAACAGTTTTTGTGATGTAAACGGATCAGATTACAGGCACCAGCAGTCAAAACCAGCAGAACTTATGTCTATATGAAATGGTTCACTATAATACAAATGAAGTACAATAGTTACGAATGAAATGTTTTGTGGCATACAATATTTTCCAAGCCATCCAGCACAAGTTGCTTTCTATGACAAATAAGCTTAGAAGGAAAAAATTCTTCTTGTGTTATTAAAATCACTTTGAATTTGTCCCCTTGAAGTGGTGTCTTCAGGAGAGAAGGGGAGAAAATTGGAAAGTGGGGGGGGGCGGGGGGAGGGGAAAGAGAACAGAATTACTATTTGGTCCCTCATGGACCCATATCTGGTCTGAATTGCACCACTTTCAGAAGAGGTGAAACAAGAGGGAGAATTAAAATTGAAAAATATGAAATATGTAAAAAAAAATAAAAAAATTGTACAAGTACAAAATTGGTGGAAGCAATTTAAAAATAGAATTCTCATAATTTGTCACAGTGTGAATCAGCATGTGATTAAAATACACACAAATATTAGTCATGGAAAGCCTCAGCAGGATCTCTTACTGACACGTGGAGCAGGAAGGGTCTCAACAAGAGAATTAAACATTTCCCATGCCAGGATTTTCTGAAATCATGTCATAACAGTAAACGCATACTAGAATCATAGAAAGGTTACAGCACGGAAGGAGGCCATTCAGCCCATCGAGTCCGTGCCGGCTCCATGCAAGAGCAATCCAGCTAGTCCCACTCCCCCGCCCTATCCATGTAGCCCTGCAAATTTTTTCCTTTCAAGTACTTATCCAGTTCCCTTTTGAGCTGACAAAATAGAATTTACAAACGATTTTCATTTGTCTTCTCCATTAATTTGTGATACAAGAAATTTTACATCAGCTTCACATGACCAAGTAATCCATCTTAAAGAAGCTCTTCCATCAGATAGCACAAGCTGGCGGCCCCTCTGCAGGCTTCACTTTCCACAAACAGCACTGCAGTATCTCTTTAATCTTTTATGTGTTTAATGCAAGAATTGGGAGTCTCCCACATAGTAAGTACCCTGAGACCTGCTTTGCAATAAACAGCAGAAAGACAGCCACAAGTGCGACTGTGTGTTTGGGCTGTGAATTGTAGACATGTACATTCACGCTGTAAACCTATTAATATAACTGAATTGGCAAGCTCACTGTGACCATTAACACATCCCATTACCATTCATTAAATAATATGGGGGGTGGATTTTAACTGCCGGATGAGAAACCACTGGTTTGAGTTAATTTCTTGACCACCTGCCCAAGGCAGTCAGAGGCCACGGCCATTTTAACGCACGGGCCTCGTTACCATGCGGCTGGTAGTGGGTGGGAAGCGGCTGCTGGCCTTTGGAAAATCAAGTGGCCCCTGGCCATCCGCCGGCTTCAGCTAAGCGTGGAGAATTGGGGAGGGAGGGGGGGGGGGGGGGGGAGTTTGAAAATCTGGGACAAGGGAAGCCTAACCTTTCCTTGTGGGGCCCGGAGAAGCCCAAAAGAAAGTAAAATACTTACCTGGAGGGCCTCTTCAGCTTCTCAAACCTCTTCACACTGACTTTTACCCAGCAGGAAAGCCGCAACAACTTCTTTGCTCGGCCAAAGTCAAAATCGCTGTCAGGGCCAAATGACGTCATTAGCATATATGAATTCAGACCCTCTTGCTTTGGCCGGGCGACTTGACCACCTGTCTAGAAGCGTCTATTAAAATCAGATTTGGGCAGCTTTCCAGCAGGTAAGTAATTCGGGGCATTTTAATTGCTCACATGCCCAGTTTCTGCCGGTTGGGCCAACATTGTTTTAACGTTAATTTTCAATTCCCCATTAAATCATTTGAACTTTTCATACATTACCCTTTGGCAATGTCAATATTTTGTTTCTCAGTTTTTTCCCCTCAATTTTCTCCCCTTACCACATCCAGTGGTTCCATTGGCAGTCATGGAAGTTGTGGAACCATATCTGGTCTGGACAGTCATCAGTACCTTGTCTAAGTAGCCATTCTTCAAATCATAGAATTTTACAGCACAGAAGGTGGTCATTCGGCCCATCGTGCCTGTGCTGGCTCTTTGAAAGAGCTATCCAATTAGTCCTACTCCCCTGATCTTTCTTCATAGCCTGCAAATTATTCCTTTTCAAATATATCCTATGATATGCAATTCTCTTTTGAAAATGACTATTGAATCTGCTTCCACCACCTGTTCATGATGTGGCGATGCCGGTGATGGACTGGGGTGTATTCCAGATCAGGCAGCGCATTCCAGATCATAACTCGCTGGACAAAAACAATTCTCCTCATCCCCCCTTTGGTTCTTTTGCCGATTATCTTAAATCTGTATTCTCCGGTTACCAACCATCCCGTCAGTGGAAATAATTTCTCCTTATTTACTCGATCAACACCCCTCATAATTTTGAACACCTCTATTAAATCTCCCCTTAACCTTCTCTGGTCTAGGTAGATCAGTCCCAGCTTCCCTAGTCTCTCCACATAACTGAAGTCCCTCATCCCTGGTATCATTTTTGTAAATCTCCTCTGCACCCTCTCCAAGGACTTGACATCCTTCCTAATGTGTAGTACCCAGAATTGGTCACAATACTTCAGCTGAGCCCTAACCAGTGATTCCTAAAGGTTTAGCATAACATTCTTGCTTTTGTCCTCTATGCCTCTATTTATAAATGTAAGGAATCTTACAACACCAGGTTATAGTCCAACTGTTTTATTTGAAAATCACAAGCTTTCGGAGGCTTTCTCCTTCGTCAGGTGAGCGAGTGTGGGATTCAATGGAAGGTTACCGCATTTATAGTCAGAGAACAATACCTGGTGATTACAGATAATCTTTCCAACTGCCCGTTGTCAAGGCAATCAAAGTGTTCAGACAGAGTGATGTTACCTACAGGACCACCGAATACACAAACGGCCAGAACACAAAACAGAGAGAGGGAGAGAAACATCCGAAAGGAAGAGAAAGACAGAGAATGACCCGTTGTGTTAAAAACAGATAACTTTTTTTCGCTGGTGGGGTTACGTGTAGCGTGACATGAACCCAAGATCCCGGTTGAGGCCGCCCTCATGGGTGCGGAGCTTGGCTATCAATTTCTGTTCGACGATTTTGCGTTGTCGTGTGTCTCGAAGGCCGCCTTGGAGAACGCTTACCCGAAGATCGGTAGCTGAATGTCCTTGACTGCTGAAGTGTTCCCCGGGGACTGGGAGGGAACCCTCCTGTCTGGCGATTGTTGCGCGGTGTCCGTTCATCCGTTGTCGCAGTGTCTGCATGGTCTCGCCAATGTACCATGCTCCAGGGCATCCTTTCCTGCAACGTATGAGGTAGACAACGTTGGCCGAGTCACAGGAGTATGAACCATGTACCAGGTGGGTGGTGTCCTCTCGTGTGATGGTGGTATCTGTGTCGATGATCTGGCATGTCTTGCAGAGGTTACCGTGGCAGGGTTGTGTGGTGTCGTGGACGCTGTTCTCCTGAAAGCTGGGTAATTTGCTGTGAACGATGGTCTGTTTGAGGTTGGGTGGCTGTTTGAAGGCGAGTAGTGGAGGTGTGGGGATGGCCTTAGTGAGGTGTTCGTCGTCATCGATGACATGTTGAAGGCTGCGGAGAACATGGCGTAGTTTCTCCGCTCCAAGGAAGTACTGGACGACGAAGGGTACTCTGTTGGTTGCGTCCCGTGTTAGTCTTCTGAGGAGGTCTATGTGATTTTTCGCTGTGGCCCGTTGGAACTGTCGATCGACGAGTCGAGCATCATATCCTGTTCTTACGAGGGCGTTTCAGCGTCTGTAGGTGTCCATCGCGTTCCTCCTCGTCTGAGCAGATCCTGTGTATTCGCAGGGCCTGTGCATAGGGGATGGCCTCT
Organism: Heptranchias perlo; assembly: GCF_035084215.1. Lineage (NCBI taxonomy): Eukaryota > Metazoa > Chordata > Chondrichthyes > Hexanchiformes > Hexanchidae > Heptranchias > Heptranchias perlo. The sequence continues at coordinate 51,147,188 of NC_090333.1, forward strand.
TTGACATGGTTAGGGTGGGAGCTGGAAAAGTGGAGCATCGTGAGGTTGTCCGTGGGCTTGCGGTAGAGTGAGGTGCTGAGGTGCCCGTCTTTGATGGAGATTCGTGTGTCCAAGAAAGAAACCGATTCTGAGGAGTAGTCCATGGTGAGCTTGATGGTGGGATGGAAATTGTTGATGTTATCGTGTAGTCTCTTTAGTGATTCTTCGCCGTGGGTCCATAGGAAGAAAATGTCGTCAATGTATCTGGTGTATAGCGTTGGTTAGAGGTCCTGTGCAGTGAAGAAGTCAAGGATCCCATATGCTTTTTAGAACATAAGAACATAAGAAATAGGAGCAGGGGTAGGCCAATCGGCCCCTCGAGCCTGCTCCGCCATTCAATAAGATCATGGCTGATCTGGTCCTAACCTCAAATCTAAAATCATGTCCAATTTCCTGCCCGCTCCCCGTAACCCCTAATTCCCTTTACTTCTAGGAAACTGTCTATTTCTGTTTTAAATTTATTTAATGATGTAGCTTCCACAGCTTCCTGGGGCAGCAAATTCCACAGACCTACCACCCTCTGAGTGAAGAAGTTTCTCCTCATCTCAGTTTTGAAAGAGCAGCCCCTTATTCTAAAATTATGCCCCCTCGTTCTAGTTTCACCCATCCTTGGGAACATCCTTACCGCATCCACCCGATCAAGCCCCTTCACAATCTTATATGTTTCAATAAGATCGCCTCTCATTCTTCTGAACTCCAATGAGTAGAGTCCCAATCTACTCAACCTCTCCTCATATGTCCGCCCCCTCATCCCCGGGATTAACCGAGTGAACCTTCTTTGTATTGCCTCGAGAGCAAGTATGTCTTTTCTTAAGTATGGACACCAAAACTGTATGCAGTATTCCAGGTGCGGTCTCACCAATACCTTATATAACTGCAGCAATACCTCCCTGTTTTTATATTCTATCCCCCTAGCAATAAACGCCAACATTCCGTTGGCCGCCTTGATCACCTGCTGCACCTGCATACTAACCTTTTGATTTTCTTGCACTAGGACCCCCAGATCCCTTTGTACTGCAGTACTTTCCAGTTTCTCGCCATTGAGATAATAACTTGCTCTCCGATTTTTCCTGCCAAAGTGCATAACCTCACATTTTCCAACATTGTATTGCATCTGCCAAATCTCCGCCCACTCACCCAGCCTGTCTATATCCCCTTGTAGGTTTTTTATGTCCTCCTCACTCTCTACTTTCCCTCCCATCTTTGTATCATCTGCAAACTTTGATATGTTACACTCGGTCCCCTCCTCCAAATCGTTAATATAGATTGTAAAGAGTTGGGGACCCAGCACCGACCCCTGCGGAACACCACTGGCTACTGGTTGCCAGTCCGAGAATGAACCATTTATCCCAACTCTCTGCTTCCTGTTGGATAACCAATCCTCCACCCATGCCAGAATATTACCCCCAATCCAGTGATTCTTTATCTTGAGCAATAATCTTTTTGTGAGCTTAGACAATGAGTGTTAATAGTATTTGTGGTGGGCATCACAGTTCGATCCTGTCCTTGCCCAACATTCACACATGCATGGTTTCCAGCAGGGGTCACTGGATAGAGACCAGGAATAGGGATCCAGGCTAATTTTCACCTGCCGCCCCCCCATGACCAGGGCCTCAGAGGTCAATTATAGGCTCAACTGCTGCCTCAGTTGAGATCAGATAAATCATCAGAAACTGGGATCTTCTTAATGGTAAATTCACACACAAGATGCAATGGTTCATTTTGATACACACTATGTTGTGTGTTTGTTAATAAATAAATTAAAAATGTTCCCAACAAGACAGTATCCTCTCGAACTCTTCCAATGTCACGGTAGAGATTGGGAATTTGCCTTGTGGAGACTTGCAGACAGGAACCCACATCAGACCACCATGTGGTCATGTATCATTTTCTCAATCACAAAAGCAGGAGGGAAAATAGCTTTGTTATGATTCACTATAAGTTTGGCATGCTGGGACTGGACCGTGAGCCCAATATAGCTCCAGCAAGGTGCAAACAAAAAAAAATCCCTTTGAGCGCTAGAAAACTGGCCGAATTAGTGAGAAAAGTGGGAACATTCAAGGCAGGCATTGAGGCTGCTGATTCATAATGCTTTCCAAAAGCAGTACAGCACAATTTAATCCATACTGGCCCACTCCAAACCTCTTACAGATGGGGGCTTTTCAAACACAGGTTAAAAGGAGAGCAATACATTTGGGGAATAAATGCTTCCCATGAGCATTAAGAGTGCTTAGTAACAAGAGAAGGCCATTAGCCTCAACACGCCTGCCCTTTTACAGTGATCAATCCCATATACCCATCTTCTCACCCTATCCTTCAATTTCTTCCCTCTCTCCAAAAATAGATCTTGTTGTTTCTTGAATCCATTTATATTGCCTGCGTTATTCTTTATACTCTGAGTGAAAACATTCTGCGTGACTTCTGTCCTTACTTCTAACTTCTTAAATTTCAACCAGTTACCTAGTATTTGAACCCTTCTGCACAGTGAACAATTTGCCTGGGTCAACTTTGTCAATCACAGTAAAATGTTCCTTGCAAAATTGCTTCATTGCATAACAGTCACATCTATAACCTGGTGTTGTAAGATTCCTTACATCTATGAAAAGCAGAGGCTTGATTGTGCAGTGACATTGTGATATGGGTTTCCCGCTTGTGTGATTACTAGCCTGTGATTTTCCACCCATTCACTTTAATGGATGGAAAATCGTGGGTCTGGTGAGTGCAGAGGCAGAAAACCTTGGCCTGTGTCCATTCTAGCTCCAGTGCTACAACAGAATGATGATTAAAAGCTGATGTAATTAATTACTTGAAATTGTGCAAATAAATGTGCTGGTGAGTGCTCACCCTCTTCCCCTTCCCCTCTCCCCATCAGAAGATTTCAATGTCTATAGCTGAATGAAGTGGAATGCAAACATTGGGCACCCTAGGTCCTGTGAAACCTGAAGAAACATTGGCCCAGAGAATGGATTATGCCCGAATCAATCCGATGCAGCGCACGCCACACATGCCTAATGAGGCCAATGGCAGGACCACGGCAAATTGGTCAGCCGGTCCCATTAGTATAGTACCAGTGAGCTGCAGGTGCCAGTCACGGCCCCAGAGGCTCCAAATTAAGGCAAGTTTATTTTTGCATTTTGGTGATTAAACTGATTTGTCAATAAATCTGTAGAACAGCAGCGTAACATTAAAGTATAAAGTATAAGTGAGGCAATTTCACGATTTGATGGAAATCCAATTTTTTTCAAAAAATGCACCTAGAGCAATACTGGATTCAATCCAATCAACTTCAGGATGAATTTTGACCAGGCAAGTGGAAGTGATGGATAAAAATCAGTAGTGAAGTTGGGGCTCCTCCATGCAACACTTGTGTTATGTGCAGTACAAACCTAGCCCAGATGTTTCCTCACCCAAAGCAATCTCATTATGAGTCAATGAGTCAGGAATCCACACAGACCGAGTTAATTTAGCACCAGCGGATCTGAATTTTCTCTGCTTCCACATTGCTGAGGGCATTCATCTCTGATAGTTGATTACAAGTACAATTCAAAAAGTCTAGTTGCAGAGCACAGGAGAATTTTATGCATGACAAGATTTTAAAATCAACAGATCATATTTGAGACATATGATGAGTAAGATTTGAAGGTAAGAAGCAACTCTGTATATTGTTGAAAAGAATCTAGAGGACTGGGTGGTGCAGTGAGCTAACACACTACATTTTCATCTTTTGTACCTGGGTTCAAATCCAGCCCAGACTGGGATGACCAGTCTTTTCTCTGTATGTTGTAAGAATCCCATGTAAAAAGAGTTTGGCGCAGTCTTCAATTAGTTCCTAATGGTCATGGATACACAACACAAACTGCCCCCAAATTGACAATCTCATTCTCTGGTAGCTGGTGTGAGATACATTTGCAATCGGGGGTGCTCAGCTGCAGCTGGGGTTAACATGCTGATAAGGCAGAGTAGAAGGAACGTTACCCTGTATGTATCTTGTGCTATTCCTGATATAAGTGCTTGATTAATGCAGCTGCTTTTCCAGTTGCCTACCTCCCCGTCACAGCAGTTTCTTTCGCATATCCATCTTCTCTCTTCAAGCTCATCTCTTACATAGAACATACAGCACAGAAACAGGCCATTCGGCCCAACAGGTTCATGCTGGTGTTTATGCTCCACACGGGCCTCCTCCCTCCCTACTTCATCTAACCCTGATGTGGAGATGCCGGTGATGGACTGGGGTTGACAATTGTAAACAATTTTACAACACCAAGTTATAGTCCAGCAATTTTATTTTAAATTCACAAGCTTTCGGAGGCTTCCTCCTTCGTCAGGACTGACGAAGGAGGAAGCCTCCGAAAGCTTGTGAATTTAAAATAAAATTGCTGGACTATAACTTGGTGTTGTAAAATTGTTTACAATCATCTAACCCTGTCAGCGTATCTTTTTATTCCTTTCTCTCTCGTGTTTATCTAGCTTCCCCTTAAATGCATCTATGCTAGTCACCTCAAATACTCCTTGTGGCAGTAAATTCCACATTCTAACCACTCTCTGGGTAAAGAAGTTTCTCCTGAATTCCCTATTGGATTTATTAGTGACTATCTTGTATTTATGGCCCCTAGATCTGGTCTCCCCAGCAAGTAGAAACATCTTCTCTACGTCGGTCCTATCAAACCCTTTCATAATCTTAAAGACCTCGTTCAGGTCACCCCTCAGTTTTCTCTTTTCTAGAGAAAAGAGCCTACTCAATCTTTCCTGATATGTATAACCGCTCAGTTCTGGTATCATCCGAGTAAATCTTTTCTTGCACCTTCTCCAGTGCCTCTATATCCTTTTTATAATATGACCAGAACTGTTCACAGCACTCCAAGTGTGGTCTAACTAAGGTTCTATACAAGTTTAACATAACTTCTCTGCTTTTCAACTTCATCCCTCTAGACATGAACCCCAGTGCTTGGTTTGCTTTTTTTTAATGGCCCTATTAACCTGCATCGCTACTTTTAGTGATTTGTGTATCTGTAGCCTCAGGTCTTCCACAAGACCCTCATCCTGTTCTCTCAATCTCCATCCCTATCAATTCCTGATCACTCGGCAACTCTTCCTGGCCCATGTTTGCCAACATTGTTAACAGTTCTTTGCACAGGCACGGTCCATCTTTCAAAATCAACATCATCATCGCTCCTGCTATCACCTTTAAAAAGCCTACCCTCCACTCAGACATCCTCCCCAACTAATGCCCCATCACTAACCTCCCTCTCTTCTCCAAGGTCCTTGAACACATCTCTCCCAAAACTTCTTTTGAATTCTGTCAGTCCAGCTTCCACCCTGCTCACAGCACCAATACCGCTGTGGCCAAGGCACAACTGACATCCTCTGTGACTGTGGTGCATTACCCCTCCTTTTCCCCTCTGCACTGCTTGATACAGGTCGGCCACATCAGTCTTCTCCATTGTCACTCCTCCATTGTCTAGCTCTGTGAGACTGCCCTCACGTGGTTCCACTCAGACTTGTCCTCGCACTGCCAGCGCATCTCCAGCAATGGCTCTAATTCCTATCCACCCACCCCCCCCCCCCCCCCCACCCCAGTCACCTCCAACTGTCAAAATTTCCACTAACTAAACAATGGGAAGATCTAAGCCATCATTTTCAGCCCCCACCATAAAGTATGCTCTCCTGCCACTGACTTTTTGTCTCCTCTGAGTGAATTTAACCATGTGAAGCCCTGGGTTCATGTTCAACCCGGCACTCAGCTTCAAACCCCACATCCGATCACCAACATTGCTTACTTCCACCTGCCTCTACTTCACCGTCATCCCATCCCCTGCAGTTGAAATCCTTGTCCACACTTTTTTCATTTGAAAACTCAATTTCTCCAATGTCTTCCTTGCTGACTTCTCATCCTCCACCTTCCATGAACTCCAACTTGTTGAAAACAAAGCTGCCTGTATCCTGTTCCATGCCAAGTCTTGCTTGCCCATCACTCCCGTTCTCACTGACCTACACTGGCTCCCTGCATTTAAAACTGAATTTAAAATCCTCGTTCTCATCTTTAAATCCCTTCATAGTCTCACCCCACCCTAGCTCTCTAATGTCCTCCAGCGTTACATTCCTTTCCACACCCTCTGTCCCTGGCTTTTTGCGCATCACTTATTTCCTTTGTCCTACCCTTGGCAATGGAGCCTTCAGCCATTTTGTCCCTACTCTCTGTGAGGGAGCCTGAGAGAAAGAAAGAGAGAGCACACAAACGAGAGAGAGGGAAAAAAGAATGATAGAGAGAAGAAACAGAAAGAATTATAGAGTGGAAGATGAACAAAGACAATTACAGGAACAGATTGACAATTATATTTTGCCTCTGACCATCGTCGTGAGAGATCAATATTTTTTCAAATAGTGCAATACAATTTCACTGCAAAAACCATTTCACCCTTGCTCACCACCACAGTTCTGTCATTTCACCCATTGAATTCCTGTCTCGTCTTTTCTTCTTGCCTCCTCCACCTTCCCAGGTCACACCTGCCTATTTCTCTTCCCTTTCTGGTGACCATGCCCTGTATTCTCTTGTCTATCTCTCTACTACTTTCCCATTCCTCCTCCCCTCCATAGGCGCTTCCAGAGGGAACCCAAGCTTAAAAGAGATAAGATTACAAGCTGTGGCATCTGTTCTCTGAACTGCACTGTCTTTGAGTGTGGCTCCCCACTGGGAGATTGAGATTGGTGAATTTACCTCCACAGTAGGGACAAAATATAACTGTCAAGATTTTGGATCATTAAAAATTGTCTACTGTGTGAAAAAAGGTAACATCTTGGTTCACTTTGTTCAATAATCTAAAATTATTTTCTGGTGGCTCCTCAATGGGAGTTGACACATGCAGTGCCAGTGTGGAACTGAACCATCCCGGGTAAGACGACCCCAGGTTCAATCCGTAATCTTTGGTGAATTTGCCGATGTCAGTTACGGTGTCAATAGGAACACTAATTGGCCTCAGTATCCCTGGCTTCAGCAAGGGGCGATTATGCTCAAGTTACGATGCCCCAACTGTTGGATCACCCACCAACCCTCATAGTCCAGTCTCACACAAAGAATGGCCACTTAAGAAAGGCACCAGACAGCATCTAGCACCCGTAAAACCATACCTCAGTAAGAATCAGTATCTTTAAAAGGGAAAATAAATAAATGTTGTAATAACATGTATGTTCTGCAACCTGGCAGCCCTCTATGATGAGAAAAATGAAACAATAAGGTTCTGTTGTTGAAAAGATGATTTTAAGCAAACTTTAATATTCAATTTAAGAAGCAAAGCCCAGCCTTTGCAGCTAATGAGCCAGAGAGATGTGCTGTTCCATAGTCTCAAGAATTTGACAGTAAAGATATCTAATCAGCATCAGTCAGTCAGAGTCATGGCAACTGTTGAAAGAAAGTTCAAACAACAAAGAAATAGCAGAGCTCCAAGTAATCAAGGCTTCAGTTTGTCATTATCCGAGGAATCCCTGTCTACCCTGTATTCTTGGAACTTTGTCTACTAAAGCATATTGGGAACTGTAACAGAGCCGCCTCAAATTGCTCATTTTATCTCATCAGTAAAAAAAACAGGTCCAAAAGCAAATGGTCTGTATCACCCGATACTCATTCAATACATACTTCACATTCCAAATTGACTTGATCTAGTATGATCACAGCAACCATTGAATGTGTTCAATAAACTGCCCAGACATAGAAAGACGAGACCAGTGTTACTGCAGCGTACTCAGTACATTAGTGAGTACAAGTTAGCCATTTTAGTTGCCTTTCATTCAATAGAAATTATGAAAGCATGTCATTGAAACAAAGACATAATTATTGTGATTTGTGCTTCTTGAGTACACAATGGATATACACTATTTATGGATCCTGTGCAAAACAAGCAATTATATATTTTCTTCCAAAGTGGTCCAATAAAAGTTTTAGTTCAGTGCTTTGACTTGTGCTTTCCTTCATAGTAACTCATGTGAATGCCTCAAATTCACTTTCAGGTTCCATGGCATAACCTTGGATATTCTGCTGGCAACTTGAGCAGCTGAGTAAGTCCCGAAGCACTCTTTCATCATCACACCTACAGATAGCAGTCCCGTGATAAGATTTTGCTGTACCGTTCTGTCGGAACTGTGTGGAGTGTAATGCATCTTTCACATACCACACATACTCAGGAATTGCACCCACTTTCCAAGTGTAGCAGTGCATGATATTAAAATGATCAAGATTTGTTTCCATAAAAATGTTTACATATAAAGTGCACTTGCATGCAATTCATACCCGAGTTTAGGGTCAATATCCCCCCTCAATTTCATCCCACCCTTTCCTGAAGGTAGTGACTCACGCTGGATTACAGTTGCACAGGCACCAGCAGTCCTCTCTGATACCTTGCCCAAGTAGTCGTTCTTCATGTGAGCATTAGCAAATTATTTGACCACAGGGCCATGACAGTGAAGTCCATTTTCTTTTGCTTCTACCTCTAGTTCTCTTCCTTTACAACTCCTCTCCTCAAGGTGTTGATCAATGCTGGGTTACAATTCTATGGGCCATGGTAACCCTCTGATAGCTCAAAGTGATCATTATTCACATGCCTTTCCGTTCAGGAGAAAAGTAGTAAGAGAACAAAAGCAAAAGCCCACTTTTCCCTGGCACTCTATTTGCCTAAAAGCTGCTCATCTCTCGTATCTTCCAGTTCTGATAAAAGGTCATCAACCTGAAATGCTAACTCTGTTTCTTTCTCCACAGATGCTGCCTGCTGAGTGTTTCCAGCATTTTCTGTTTTTATTTTAGTAAGGAAAGAAAATTGGAGGAGAAAAAAAATGACTGTATTCTAGGACTAGATGGTATCAGAGAGACAGATTCACAATAGATGGCTGTCTTTCTCCAAATGCACCAATGATATTGTTCTTTAATCCTTAAAGAGGAAAAGCAGTTCCCAAAGAATAGTCCTATCAGTCCACAGCCTCTGGGAACAGGTTTAAGTAACATATTAAAAGTATATTCTGCACCTAATGCTTTGGTTCATTTATTAGTGTCACAACAATGGGTCATTGACCACACCAAGTTTTAAGATACAGCTGAAAAACTAAAGGAACAAAGACACACGTGCACATTCAGTATTTGAGAATATTTGCTACCTGCCTGAAGGGGGGCCATTTGGAGATTGAGGTTGTCAGTGGGGTGATTAATCGCCAACACATCACGGCATATCCAATAGCTGCTGCCTTTTTCATTTGCTCTCCCCTGACCTGTCTCTTTTACGCCAGTTGGAAAGTGCTATCTGTCTTTTATCTACCTCAAAGATGCAATGACTGGCTCTGTGATGGATTTGTGAGCTACCTCATCTTTCTCAAGTTTCCCACCAATACCTCTGTGACAACCTTCAACATCTACTGCATCTGTATCAATTCACCATCTTCAGCTAAATATGTTAATGATATACTCTGTGCAATCCAGTTTAGTCATGTGGATTGAATGTTCTCTCAAAATACCCATTGATCTAAAGAATGAAAATGATCAAGAGCTCCAGATAGCTCAGTGTTTATTGTGGCTTTGAGTTTTCCTTCCTGCTCTGTGCCAATCTAGCTGACCTCACCTGTGGGGATGGCAGGGATGGTCCAGTTGGCCTCAGCAACTCTGGGCTGTGCCAGTGCTCCCTCATTTACAAATCCCTTTATGACCTCACTGCTCCCTACCCTTACAGCCTCCTCCAGCAGAACGTGCCCTCCGTTCTTCCGAATCTGGCCCCCCCGTGTATCTCCATTCCTTCAGTCATGTTGGTCCTACACTCTCATACAACCTGAACAAAGTTGCATAGTAGTTGTTATATACAATGGACTTTGTTTCCTCAGCAGCCTGGTTAGTTCTGCAAAAATGTTCCTGGATGAACTTAACGGTCTGTTTGGTCATTATTTTTACATACGGTGAATATAGGATGCAACTGGCTGTAGCCAATCTACTAACGTATCACAAATCTTTCCTAATGTTGATAATTAAATAATAATATTGTCATTTCCTGTCTGGCACCCGGGTCGAAGACTAACCGGCGGGGAACTAGGTGACACAGTGGTCTTTGACCTCTGGGACCTGGATACAAATCCAGCCCAGGCTGATGATGGGATGCAAGTCTCCTGTCTTTGATAGTTGCGAAGTTCCAACACAAACTCATCTGAGTAATCTCAAACCAATTCATAATGGAGGAGGACGCACAGGATAAACTGTCCCCCATGTGGCATAAGTTGGCAGTAAACTGACTCATTCAGAAAAGCAATAAGGACAACTTTTTTTTATTCGTTCATGGGATGTAGGCGTCGCTGGCAAGGCCAGCATTTATTGCCCATCCCTAATTGCCCTTGAGAAGGTGGTGGTGAGCTGCCTTCTTGAACCGCTGTAGTCCGTGTGGTGAAGGTTCCCCCACAGTGCTGTTAGGTAGGGACTTCCAGGATTTTGACCCAGTGACGATGAAGGAACGGCGATATATTTCCAAGTTAGGATGTTGTGTGACTTGGGGGGGGAACGTGCAGGTGTTGTTGTTCCCATGTGCCTGCTGCCCTTGTCCTTCTAGGTGGTAGAGGTCTCGGGTTTGGGAGGTGCTGTCGAAGAAGCCTTGGTGAGTTGCTGCAGTGCATCCTGTAGATGGTACACACTGCAGCCATGGTGCGCCAGTGGTGAAGGGAGTGAATGTTTAGGGTGGTGGATGGGGTCCCAATCAAGTGGAATCGGAAGTATAAAAATTCATACTGACCCTGTAGGCGGTCCTGTTCTGAGGTAATGATTCTTTTGTATTGTTGGGTAAGAGTAGATGGAGCTTCATTCTGAACTTGTCCCATTCTATCCCTGACCTAACAATACTTAAAATCATAATATGTTACAAAACCAAGACAGACCCTTCAGCCCATCAAGACTGTGCTGCTGGTTTTCTCCACATAAGCCACCCATTTACCTATCTAATCCCAGTCTCCTACTCATTCTCCTCACTCTTCAATATTCCTCTTTTTCAACAACTAATTCTATTCTTAAAATATTAGGGACTCTACTTCGACAGTTTGTGGGGGCAAATTCTTCATTCTAATAAAGTTCTGTTTAAAAAAAAATTCTTGTTCTCTCTTTCATTCTTAATGATTATCTTAAAATTGTGCTTTCCCATTACTGTCTCACCAACCAGTATTATAACCTATCATAATCCTCAAGGCCTCTGTCAGTTCACCCACTAACCTTCTGGTCCCAACTTGTCAAGTCTCTCTTCATAACCATAACCCCTTATCTCCCGTAACAACCTAGCAAATCTACATTGCTCCTTTTCCATTTGTTTTTATATCCTTCCAATAAGGGGTGCCCAAAATTGTACTGTACTCCATCTGTGGCCTAACTTAGGTCTTGCACAAGTTCAACATTTTCTCCTTGTCTTGCATTGTCCTTTTAGATACAAAACCAAGTACAAAACTAAGGATTCTGTTGATTTTTATGGCCTTATTTACTTGCGCTGTCAACTTTAATCACCTCTGTACTTGCACATCAAGATCCCTCTGCTTCTCTACTCCATTTAAAATCTTACCATTTAAAGTATATTTTCTTTCCCTATTCTTACTTCCAAAATATATTATGTCACATGCCACAGAATAAGCAATTTATTTATCCCTTCCTAGAATAAGAGTACATATTGCGAACAGTCCTGATGTCTATTGGCATTAATATGGCCAGCAAGAAAAAAAAAACTAACCATTGACTTTACCCAGAAACTACTCAAGCAAAACAAAATGTACTTTGAGAATTAGAAACTGCTTATTTTGAAAGTGAATATCAGGAGAGGACTAAGTAAGTGAAAATTCCACTCACTCATCCGTAGAGTTCTTAGCCCCTTCCCTCACTACTTTAACAATGCAAGGCTTATGCAACTCTCTTGGCTATTTAGTCTGTGAAGTAAAATGATAAGAAACAGACCATCCATTTTGTAGGGTCAAAAAAAAGTAGTTGTGATCATTTCCTGCAGAGCTAGTTTAAAATTATACAAACTGATTGCATTTTTTAAAAAACATGCTTTCCTCCAACACTACTGAAATATATATATTTGGCAGGCACCAGAGGGATATAAACTTAGATTTGTTTATTTTTTTGCTGAAAATGTGCAGAAGCCTTACCATGACACCCTGGCTGTATCCGGCATGGAAACATCTGTAATATGTATTCTGGGCACCGTTGGTGATAAGGACTTTTGCAGACAGATACAGAAGGGCCATTGAAATTGAAGAAAATGAAGTGTTCGCAGAATTTTGTGGGTCTTGGTTATGAAAAACATTTTTTTTTCCTCCTTGCCTCTCCCAAAGGGTCTAAAACTCATGCTGGTGTGTGACTGTTTGAGCGCTACTCCTTGCCCAAGTAACCATCTCTGAGCCTAGACAGGAAGTGTTGACAGACCACTCAACTGTGGGGGTAAGGGCGATCACAACCAAATCTAATCATCTCCTCGCCAACATCCAATTTCACACATTTTCCACTGAGAGCCGTTTTACAACAATCAATTGTGAGGCCCTTAGCTGATTTGCCTGGGCCAAGAATGCTGAAGCCAGTTGTCGCAGCCTGATTAAAATCAGCTAACTCAGCACAGACTAATGACTCAACCTGGGATCCTCCTGGTCTGGATGGCTCAGTTACATATTGGGAAGTGAGGTGTCTGGGGATATCAGGGCAAAATTACTTCTATCCTTTCCTGATTCCATATTCAGAAGCCATTGTCTTCGATCTCCGCCCTCGCCATTCCCTAGTCACCAACTCCATTCCTCTCCCTTGCCACTGTCTGAGGCTGAACCAGGCCGTACGCAACTTTGGTGCCCTATGTGACCCTGAGCTGAGCTTCTGACCACATATCCTCTCCATTACCAAGACCACCTCCTTCCACCTCCGTAACATCTGCTGCTGAAACCTCATCCATACCTTTGTTACCTCTAGGCTCAACTACTCCAATGCTCTCCTGGCTGGCCTCCAACCTTGCACTCTGCATAAACTTGAGCTCATCCAAAACTCTGCTGCCTGTATTCTAATTCGCACCAAGTCCCGTTCACCCATCACCCCTGCGCTTGATGACCTACATTGGTTCCCGGTCCTGCAAGCTCCTTGATTTTAAAATTCTCATCCTTGTTTTCAAATCCCTCCATGGCCTCTCCCCTCCCCATCGCTGTAACCTCCTCCAGCCCTACAACCCTTTGAGGTCTCTGCGCTCCTCCAATTCTGGCCCCTTGCGCATCCCCGATTTTCTTCGCTCCACCATTGGCTGCTGTGCCTTTCGCTGCCTAGGCCCTAAGCTCTGGAATTCCCTCCCTAAACCTCTCCGCCTCTCTACCTCTCTCACCTCCTATAAGATGCTCCTTAAAACCTCCCTCTCCGACCACCTGTCCTAATATCTCTATGTGGCTCGGTGTCAAGTTTTGTTTGATAATGCTCCTGTGAAGCGCTTTGAGACGTTTTGCTACATCAAAGGCACAATGTAAATGCAAATTGTTGTTGTTCTTCTTCTTCTTCTCACCCAGTTTGTTAGTGCTCAAGCTATTTCTATACATTGCAATTGATAAATATATCTTATTAAGAGCTCAACAGAGATTTGACAACAGAATCACAGGGATTTTTTGGTCACAATAGTTCATGCTTTTATCTGTGTACATGTGTGTTTTTCTTTAAAAAGGGAAACACTAGCTGAGTTTTATTGAAAAGGCCATGTTAGTTTTCTTCAGGATGTTTCATATTTAACAGCCTATTAACAAGTTAAGCAGAACAACATGCAATCGTGTAAAGATGAGGTAATTACTGCTTTTAAACACTCGCTGGCAAGATCTCTAGTTTATCTTCCAGTTCTGATGAACGGTCATCGACCTGAAATGTTAACTCTGTTTCTCTCTCCACAGATGCTGCCTGACCTGCTGAGTATTTCCAGTGTTTTCTGTTTTTATTTCAGATTTCCAGCATCCAGTCTTTTGCTTTTGTCTCTAATTTATCTGGTCCTTTATGGAGAACATGGTGGATTCTCAGTGCATTCAAACTCAAGTCATTACTCAACTGTCTGAATGGAATTTCATAATGTTTCCTCTACAATCCAGATGGTAAATATTTTGTCAACTGGGTAATGGCCTCTTTCCTGCTTGCTAAGGTTACTTTTATTGCCGGGTGACCCTGACAGCATTGACATCAGAAAGAAAAAAAGCCATTCCATTACTTTGCCATTGATCTGTTCACCAATTAGAATTCCATAATCAAATTTACAGAAAGCTTCACCGGTGACTCAGTCAATAATTGAAATGCCAAGTATGGAACTGAACCAAGAAGGTCCCAGGTTTGATCAGGGTCTGAGCCAGGGTGATCTCAGCCAGTGTGGCAATAGAGGCACTACAATCATTCGCTCTGGGTTATTGAAGGGGAAAATCAGTCTGGGTTCCTGTTCCTGATTACTATCTAGTGGCTCCTGTTTGAAAATGCATGTGTGGATGTAGGGAGAAGAGGATCAGATTTGGGCACGATGTTCCTGTGGTCAAAGAGCTTGCTGACCTCACCTGGAGTACTGCGTACAGTTTTGGTATCTTTATCTAAGCAAGAATATACTTGCCTTAGAGGCGGTGCAATGAAGGTTGACTAAATTGACTCCTGGGATGAGAGGGTTGTCCTATGGGGAGAGGTTGAGTAGAATGGGCCTATACTGTCTGGAGTTTAGAAGAATGAGAGGTGGTCTCATTGAAACAGGTAAGATACTGAGGGGGCTTGGCAGGGTAATTGCTGAGGTTGTTTCCCCTAGCTGGAGAGTCGAGAACTAGAGGGCATAGACTCAGGATAAGGGGTCGGCCATTTAAGACTGAGATGGGGAGGCATTTCTTCACTCAGAGGGTTGTGAATCTTTGGAATTCTCTACCCCAGAGGGTTGTGGACGCTGAGTCGTTGAGTATATTCAAGGGTGAGATAGATACATTTTTGGACTCAAGGTGAATCAAGGGATATGGGGATTGGGCGGGAAAATGGAGTTGAGGTCAGCCAGATTGAATGGTGCAGCAGGCTCGAGGGGCCGTGTGGCCTAATCCTGCTCCTATTTCTTATGTTCTTTTAACACTTGCCGTCTAGGCTCACAGATACAGAAGCAGAAAAAAAAACATTTACATTTATATAGTATTTTATCACATCATCAAAATGTTTCCAAGTACTTCACACAATTAATTACTTTTGGATTGTTATGTAGTCAAACATAGCTATCATTCCGCACTAGCATTGAAGCACAAACGGCAGTGAGATGAATGACTAGGTAATTGGTTGTTTTTTGTAATACTGGCTGAGGATGGAAGGTTAGCGAGAAGAACTCCCTGTTCATCTGAGAATAGTGCCATCTTTCACATCCACCCAAATATCCTGAGGGCAGCATCTCCAGCGATGCAGCACTCCCTCAGTACTACACCAGAGTGTCAGGCTAGATTATATGCTTAAATCCAAGAGTGGGGCACCTCCTTCAGGCTCAGAGGTGAGAGTGCTACCAAATGAGCCAAGCTGACATGAAAATTGGTCACTGGGACCATTGCCTGTTGAATCGTACTGCAGCATGATTTGGTTTCTTCAGCAGGGGAGAAGATTGAGGGGGAAAATGATGATTAATTTGTTTCCCACACTCCTCTTCTGCACCCCCCCCCCCCAAAAAAAAAGCTGTTGGTGCTACCATGCAAAAAATGACATCCAGTCTGTTGCAAAACTCCTATTGCACCAACAGTAAAAATATAAAATAAGCAAACTTAAAAACATCAATCACCTTATCGCCATGTCGAATATTCTATCCAAAAACACCTGACAGTATGTCAAAAAGATACCAAAAATGCCAGTAATAATACCTTTAAAAATAAAGCTTCCAAAGTAACATTGAAAATGAGTACGCAATTCTCCTGATGTTCTTTCCTCAACCAACACTACCAAACAAAGAGATTGAAACTGTGCCCAAGCATTAGTCACCACCTATAGGAAGGCAAGGGGAGCAGTGAAAACTGGGGAAAGAAATAAAACAGATGGCAGACGTGGCAGTTAGACTATTTTTCAAAGTCAAATTTCAATTAGTCATTTTGGGGTGAAAAAGTCTGAATTAAAAAGGTGAAAATAAGGGTCAGTTTGAACAGGATATCCTTTTCAGTTTGAAGTAACATTTGGGAAGAATGTAGTCAACTTCACAAAACAAAGTCAGCTCCGTGCACCTTCCAAGTGGATTAAGAACATTCTGACCCTTTGCTATCTGACCTTGACTAAAATCACATGACTCTCGCTCCATTCTCTAGTCGGCTAACACATACACTGCCCCACAAATCACAGGCTTATGTCTCATTAAACTTTTTCAGCTAAGGGCATCTATGGGTATACAACTGCAACGCCCCAACCCACACCTACATGAATATGGGTTTAGCAGAAAATTATTGTTGGAATTCCATTAGCAAGAAATATTCACACATTAGCTATTAACTCAAGCAGAGATGGCTGTATTTTGTACTCACTGTTACAGTTGGAGAACACATTTGTTCAACAGAACATAAACAATTATAACTTGCAAAGACTGCATTTCTTCATCTCAATACTGAGCCTTATTGAGACTACTGTCAGTTGCTTGCCGTTAATGTACAACTAACGGCACTGCAGAGTTCACAAATCTTTTGTTTTAAGTTATAGACTTAAATTCCACTAAGCACCATGTTCCACGCACTGGTTAACACACTTGTGTAAAATTCCTATGTGCACTACTTTAACAAAGTCACACTGACCCATTTAAAATTCAGCGAGATTATTGCATTTTTAAAAAATCTGAAGTGAAAGATTTTTTTCCCCACCAATTCTCTTCCTCCTCTCTTGAAGGCCGTGACTCATGTAGGGTACAGTTCTATGGGCCCCAGGATAGTGTCCAAAAGCTTGCAAAACAACCCCTTACCAACCCTAGCTCTTTTGAACAGTGGATTTATTACAAACATCTGTAAAAGAAGCTGAGCTGACAATGTCACTGCGATGTTTTGATGTGATCTGTGCTAGGAATTTTTCCTTCTGATTTTCTCCCTTTCATCCTCCCCTCCTGAAAATGGTGAACCATGCTGCTGTACAATCCCACGGATACAACCAGCTCTCAGCAATCTTACCCAATTGAAATTCTTCAAATGTGAGACAAGACAGTGAGTGTTGGCAGGCGATGCAACCACGGGGGAGGGCTCACTGTCGAGTCTAATCATGTCTCAACCTAACATTTACTTACACATGTGCACTTTCCAGCAAGAATCACTGCACTGTAAGTTAGGAGTGGCAGGCAATTCAACAGTGGAGGCATCACAGCCAAGTCTGACCCTGTCCTCACTTAAGGTCCATGCACACACTGGATATCAAGCAGGAGTAGGAACCCTGGCCTGGACTTTTCCCCTACGTGGCTCAGTGACACCAAAGCCAATTAAAGACAACCACTGCCCGAGCTGAGATCAACTAATTCAGCCCAGTCCAGAGATCGACATGATATCACCCTTAAATGCATGACTCAGTTCTACAGTGGCCAATGCACTTAACTGCTGCACCATAGGTTTTTTTTAATACATGTTTTCAAGCTGTAGATCACAATTTGCCAACAATGAATATAACTATCTTTTGTCTTAACCCCATATATGAACTTTCTTTTTCAATAATGGCTCCACACCAGACAGTCACCTCTGGCACCTGATCTGATTTACGTTCTAATTGTAATGTGTTTTCTTTACACACTCATAATTTTCCTATAAGAATGTTCAACCGAACAGATCTGGTGGATGGACTACTCCCTTCAAACATGCTGTCATTTTGATGTATGGCAAAGGTACGTGACATGATGACACGTCTAATTATCTTCAAAAACGAGACTTCATGTCATCATTTTTGGACAACAATTCAAAGGCTAATTATTTCCTCATTTTTTAGCCCCCTTCCCAATCCCAACTCTTTCAAACAGTGGATTTATTACAAACATCTGTAAAGAAGCTGACCTGACAATGTCACTGAGATGTTTTGATGTGATCTGTGCTGAGAATTTTTCCTTCTGATTTTTTTCCCTTTCATCCTCCCCTCCTGAAGATGGTGAACTGTGCTGCTGTACAATCCCATGGGTGCAACCAATTTCCAGCAATCTTACCCAATCGAAATTCTTCAAGTGTGAGACTAGGCAGTTTGGCAGGCCATGCAACCATGGAGAGGGAGGTGGGGGGGGGGGGGGGGGGGGCTCGCAGTTGAGTCCAATCCTGTCTCAACTTAACATGTACACATGTGCACTTGCCAGCAAGGATCACTGCACTGTGATTAAAAATAGTACCTTTGGTCATTTTCCCCACTGCTCAGCCTAGAAACACTGAAGTCAACGGTAACCCCCTTAACGCCAGATTTTAGCAGGGGCCAGGGATCAAACCTAGTACAATCCTGGTCTGTAAAGCTCAGTATAACTCCATAAATTGCACTTACCCATTGAGCAATTGGAGTAGCTTTATTTTACTCCCTTATGGTGTAGTAAACCTATTTAAAAAATAAATCAAAACATTGCTTTTGAAACTCAAGGTTTCCTCTTCCTATGTATAAATATTTATAATGAGCAGACAGAGAGAGGTAAATAGTCACTAAACAAGATATAGCTGTGATGGGTGGCTTTTTGGACGTCTTTGAAATAAAAGTCAAGAAATAAGTTGAAGTTGAGCTCTTTGTAAACTGGCCAGTTAATAAGTTTCATTATTTGTAATATTGGATTTGTTTGTATCTAACCTCCCAAACAGTACGGACTGTCACACATCTTAACTTCATTCAAAAACCTTTGTACATATTAAACACTGACAAAGAAGAAAGCAACTTTCAATGAAAAGCATGCGACAAATTTATTTTATATCAATATCTCAAGGGAATAAACCATTTCAGGTAAATGGCAGAACTATAAGAAATTAATACCCAGTTTGATTCTCATACTTCGAACCTTTTCTATGCCTTTGCCTGACCCCAGGTAAAGTGTTCCACTTTCCAGTGATACAGCTCTCACCTTGAGGAGGAAAAATTCAGCACAAAAATGTAGAAAAATGAACAAAGCAGGATCTTCTCGACTTTTACTCAAAATTAGTAAAAATATTAATTTATCTTAGTCACACACTTTTGTATCGTGGAAATACAACAACAACTTGTATTTATATAGGGCCTTTAACATAGTAAAATGTAATCAGACAAAAATTGACAACGAGCCAAAGAAGGAGACATTAGGACAGATGACCAAATACTTGGTCAAAGAAGTAGGTTTTGAGTAGAGCCTTAAAGGAGGAAAGAGATGGAGAATACAGTAAGGTTTGAAATGAAGAATTAGAAAAGACATTCTATGAAAGGAGCAAAAGGCCACAGCTGGATCTATGACAGGAATGCCATAAGCACATTGGACACTGGGTCAAACACATCTAAGTCCAAAAGCGGTCTCAACTAACATCTGCACTTGCACTATTGGAACTTTTACTGTTTCCAGTTCTACGTTCTAAAAGAGAGATAAACAATGGCTTGAGATTGGGCATAAGTGCCAAACATACCACAAATATATCGCCTGACAAATCAGCCACTGACCAACATCAAAAACATCTGGAGAGATTTTAAAGAGATGGCACCCAACCAATAACCAAGGGGATAACATGGACTTTTTGTCTTGGGCGGTTGAGGGCAAGGGGAGAAATCAAGGAATCATTTAAAACTCTTTTGTAAGCAAATCAGAGGCATGTACCTTTTATCAATGAAGGTTCTTTAACAATAATAGCACCCTCATGAGCTTTGTTTCATTAATTTCTGTCAGGAGATTAAATGAGTGGGGTAGAGTCTGTGATAGGGTAGACTGTACATGGTCTATTGATGCAGTGCGCTTGATGGGTTGATTGACATTTTTCTCATTTTATAATTCCTGACGTTAACATACAAATGTCTGTTAACTCAACCACAAGTGTAACAGTGCATCGAGTGAGAAGGAGCCAAGGTTAAATTCATCAAGATATGTCCTGTTTACAGCCTCCCTGCTGGGATGAGGATAATCCCGTTTCAAACTGAGAAATTACTGACAACTTAGCAGTCGAAGGGGTGAGGGTTTTCTCATCTGTCTCTGGAATGTGCCACCTCGTCATATTCACTCCAGCCGAGATACATCACAGAACAATCAGACCATCATAATTATTCTGCCACAGGACTGGGAGATTAAACAGAGCCCCAGACTGTCTTCAGTTCCTTGACGCGTACAAGCAGAATACAATCATAACACTGGGTGACTTGTCAACTTGCCGAGCAGGATTTAAACTGGCATTAAAACTGGCCTTGTGAATTGGCTGATGTTACAGTAATCGCCCCAAATCAATGGAAATAAAAATCACGTAATTTCTATAACAGATTTTACACAGGATGGCATGTTGAAAACCAAGTTGACACATTGTGTCAAGGACAAAAAAAGTTTAGATTTTTTTTAAAAAACTCTACATGTGGCTTGGCTGAGAACACCAGCAATTTCTGAGAAACAACATAGATTGTCCATTCCGTGGAAGTTGTGTTGTAGTCCATGGAGATGGGCAGTATCAAACAAGAGTGGCTGCTGTTAAAACAGGAAATGTTGCAGTTTCAAAAAAAAAGTCCTTTCCTCCTGTGTTTCTGGCTGTCGCACTTGCCAACGGTTAACGCTGCCAACATTTGCCTTTGGTTGAAGCCACAGGGTGCCTGAACCAATACACAGGCAAGTTAAAGTTCCCTTGGCTGGTGTGTGCCACTGAATTTTGACATTTTCGGCCAGCTGAATCTGAGAGTATTCCCACTGTGCCAAGAGTAAAGGGAAATCGCTCTATCTGTACCCTCCGGTGGGTATCAGACACTTCCCAACGGCCGCCCATGATGTATAGTTGGCATCAGAATCAAGTTCCGCTCTCTTAGTTTGATGTTTACAGCAATAAAAGTAAGCAAGATGAGGCAGTGGCCAAGTGGAAGAAATGAAAGTGTTAAATGACAGTATACAAGTACGAAGGAAGATCAATTGATGACTCCACTGCTGGGGGTACCATCCAATGTGCTACTCAGCTATAGAAAACACAGCTTAAACCTCTTGCTTGTGCCAAGTTAATTGATTTCAGCCAAGGCACCAGCTGGGGTGCTGCAATTGTTGTCAGGACTCCAGGGCTAGGAAGATGGGGGGAAATAAGAAGAAAAAAAATCAGCCCAGGGTTCCCACTCCTGATTGCGACCAGCAGTCCCCACTGGATATACATATCCACACATGGCAGACAAGGAAAGGAGCAGGTTTGACAGTGATATCCTGCCATGAAGGAGAGCCTGTTGACACTCACCAACAAGGCCATTTGGGCAAGCTACTGGAAGGTGGCTAGTGCCTATGTAATTGTACCCAGCACGAGTTAGTATCTTCAGAAATGGGGGAAAACCAGGTGAGAAATCAGTGAAAAGGGAATATTGAGGGAGAAAAAGAACAGTTCACAAATTGTCTTGAAGTAAAACGTGCTCTGCAAGTTTTTTGTTTTATTATGACTGCACAAGACAACATAAATTCATGTTAAAACAGATGGTGTAATTTCCAAATGTCATCATGATGAAAATCATAGTGCAAAGTTCTCCCTCCCATTTTCTTCTCAGTAAAAAAGTGCTCTTTTAATCATAAACGATCATCTAATTTTCCTCACAACCTACAGTTAGTTCTAACTGTGTGTTCTAACTATACTCATTTACAGAAGTAGAAAAGTTGTCCAGTCATCAATTGTTGCCTCTTACTATTAACAGCGACTCTCGTTAGAAACATTTAAGCATTGTTTAGATTCTGGTAGTTACATGTAAATATATCAAGAGTTCACTAGACGCAATGAACTCACTGGCAGCTTTCCTAACCTTTACTGGCATTCCTAAACCTTGGAATTCTATTCTCCCAATTTTTTGCAATCTCCCGAAATGATGAAAGCATCATGTGTAGTGAGCATTCCTCAGGTTCATTAGTTACAGCTGCTCCATTGCACTGAGTCGCTGCTTCGTACAAATACATCTTTAATTGTTGTTTCCTTCGTAAACTGCTTAAATCGGTGCAGATAATTAAAATGGAAAACTTACTTATTTAACTGAAAAGGAAAGCCAGGAGAATCCTAATAAGCAAATAAAAAAAAAATTTGAAGCAAAGTTATCAGCCAGCAGGTAATTGAAGATTTTGTGCTGCTGGAAATGTAATTAATTGGCATTTCTTCAAAGGCAGTGAGGGTGTTGAACCAGGTTAGTGCAATGTTCTTCAGCCTTTGTGACATGGGCTCAAATCCAGAACCGACTGATTAGACAAAACTCTCCCCTTTATCAACTGTAAGGGTCCTGCAGAGTGAATTGTGTCTGGGAAGCTCCCCCCATCCCCGATGACTCAGATGATAAATGCATTAACAGACGTGACACTGAGCCATGTAGACTGGGAAGATTCTACATTCAATCCCTGGGTTATGCTAAGTTAGGAGACCTCACTTTGGTTGGTGATCTATAACTGGCTAAGGACATGGAAAAGAAACTCCAGGGTATCCAATTCCTGATCACTTTCCAGTGACTCCTACTGTTAAGTGAATTTGTGTAGACGTCTAGCAAGGGGACAGGTTTGTGCTTGTCTACGATGGCTTCACAGTTGAATAGCCTACCAACCTCACTATCTGGACTCTCACATGAAGAATAGCCACTTGGTTGAGGTGCTGAAAGGCATCACGGTGCTGGGGAACCATTCCCCAGTCAACACCTTCAGAAGAAAAGGAGGCAAAATTAGACGAAGTTTAAAAAGAGTTCTAGGGAAACCAATTCCTGATATATACTAGGTTCATGGGACAAATTTCGCACAACTTGGGAGAGAAGCTGCAAGGATGGCGGGCATGAGAAGTGGAATCCTGTGGCAGCAAGAGGCGTTCTTCTGAGGCTGGAGTTAGAGACCTCTGTGGACAGAGTAGAGGGAACTTTACTCTTGATTCCCGACCTTGATACTAAAAATGGGAAGGTGTTCCAACCCCCAGTGATATTGTCCTTCCTCTTGATGATCACGAGGCCATTTAGTATTCAGTAAAGGATTTTTCGAAGGGGAATTTTGTATTCTGATGCTGAAGGGATACAAGGAAACTGAACTTTTGTTTCATACCAGGAGATTATTGCAACAGCTCCATCTAATCTGCCCCAATGTTGCTGCTTTTGGATTCTTTTGCCCATTTTCTGGAAAAAGAGTCACCTTTTTAAAGTTTTGGGTTTTAAAGCAAAGTGGATTTGCACAAGTTTAAAAAGGAAGCCTGCAGGTTGAAGGCATTTGGAGAATGTGTATTAAAGCCAGACATTGCTACTGTTACCCAGGATGATTGTAAAGAATAAGGGAGTCAATATCTCATCACAGGAGGTCCCAACAAACATTTACAGTCTAGAGGGATGGAATGTTCCTTCCTGTTGAGCATTGTATGAATCAAAAGCAAAACTCTGTGGATGCTGGAAATCTGAAATAAAAACAGAAAATGCTGGAGCAGCTCAGCAAGTGAGGCAGCATCTGTGGAGAAAGAAACAGAGATAACGTTTCAGGTCGAAGACCTCTCATCAAAACTGGAAGAAGTTAAAGAGTTAACAGTTTTTAAGCAAGAACAAAGCCAGGGAAAAGGGGGAGGAGGGATGGGAGGGGAGAAAAGAACAAAAGGGAAGGTCTGTGATAGGGTAGAGGGCACGTGTGATTAAATCCCTTTTGTCATTTAACCACTCCTGCCCTCTACCCTATCACAGACCTTCCCCTTTGTTCTTCCCCTGGTTCTGTACTTGCTTAAAAACTTTAACTCTTTACCATCTTCTAGTTCTGACGAAAGGTCTTCGACCTGAAACGTTAACTCTGGTTCTTTCTCCACAGATGCTGCCTCACTTGCTGAGCTTCTCCAGCATTTTCGAGCTTTGTATGAAGTTAGTTTCAAAGGGAGGGGGTGGAGTAGGTCTGATTAACAGCAATTCTGACCAATCCCTGGACAGGGAAAGGGGTGAACTTCCTGTAGGGAGAGAAAGGAGATGAACAAAGCTCAATGTGAGCAGTCAGGTTTTAAAAAATATATATATATACATCTTACTACAGAAACATAAGGGATGCCCAGAAAGTCAGAAATGCTGGAGGAACAGTTAGAAGACGTCTTGTTTAAGTCAAGCAAGATGCCCCACTGATATGGGGAAGGATGCTGAGTTTGAAGCAGAGGAAAATAGGAACATAGGAACAGGAGTAGGCTATTTAGCCCCTCGAGCCTG
The DNA here is from genome assembly GCF_035084215.1 of Heptranchias perlo. NCBI lineage: Eukaryota > Metazoa > Chordata > Chondrichthyes > Hexanchiformes > Hexanchidae > Heptranchias > Heptranchias perlo. Next base: position 51,171,492 of record NC_090333.1, read on the forward strand.
TTTCGCCATTCAATGAGATTATGGCTGATCTGTGACCTAACTCCAAAAACATGCCTTAGCCCGATATCCCTTTATACCTTTGGTTAACAAAAATCTATCAATCTCAGATTTAAAATTAACAATTGAGCTAGTATCAACTGGCGTTTGTGGGAGAGAGTTTCAAACTTCGACCACCCTTTGCGTGTAGAAGTGTTTGCTAACTTCACACCTGAAAGCCCTGGCTATAATTTTTAGGTTATGTCCCCTAGTCCTAGACTCTCCAACCAGCAGAAATAATTTCTCTCTATCTACCCTATCAGTTCCCCTTAATATCTTGAAAACTTCAATCTAATCACCCCTTAATCTTCTAAATTCCAGGGATAATAGTTTGTGTAATCTCTCCTCATAATTTAGCCCTTGGAGTCCAGGTATCATTCTAGTAAATCTACGCTGCACTCCCTGCAAGGCCAATATATCCTACCTAAGGTGCAGTGCCCAGAACTGAATACAGTGCTCCAGGTATGATCTAACCAAGCCAATTGTATTCCAGTCCTCTAGATAAAAAGGCCAGCATTCCATTAACCTTTTTGATTATTTTCTGTACCTGTCCATGACATTTTAATGATCTATGTACATGGACCTCTAAGTCTCTTTGGACCTCTGCAATGTTCTCACCTACTTCCTTTAAAACACTGGGATGGAAACCATCTGGTCCTGGGAATTTGTCACTCTTTAGTGCCATTATTTTCTTCATTCCTGTTAATTTGCTTATGTTAATTATGGTGAGTCCCCATTCCTGATTCAAAATTAGTTTCCTTGGGGTGCCCGGCATGCTATCCTCTTCCTCTACTGTAAATACTGACTCAAAGTAATTATTTAACATTTACAGGACAATGCAGGGCGATGGGAGAAAGCTGGAGAGTGGGATTAGTTTTGGATTGCTCAAAGAGGTAGCAGAGATTTGAACTGTGCTATAAACTTGTATGGTTCAATGCAGTTCCTTTTTTTGTATCATTTCACGAAGATACGTCGTACTGATTGAACTAAGTGAATATGATCATTACCATTACTCTGTATGTTCATTTGCTGTGAAATACAGCAGCTTAATGATTTGGATCATGCTTCACCACGTGTTTGCTTGGTCCGCCCTTGCAGAAATTGAAGAAGTAAATATACAAAAGACACAATTAGCCTGTTCAGGTCACAAGGGGTATTGTTACACTTCCAAGTTATGATTACAAGTACATAAAAGACAATGTGGCTCAACCCCCAGAAAAAGATGCTCAGGCCACTTATGGGAACAGCTGGCACCATGAACCCAATAAAGTTTCCATGGTAGACTTCAATTTGTAACGCCCGGTAATCTGTGCTTTAATCTCCCAGTCTCAGAAGAGCAATGCCCCAGCATAATAAGAACATAAGAAATAGGAGCAGGAGTCGGCCATACGGCCCCTCATGCCTGATCTGCCATTCAATAAGATCATGGCTGATCTTCTGCCACAACTCCACTTTCCTGCCCTATCCCGGAATCCCCTAATTTCCTTAGTGTTCAAATATCGATCGATCTCAATCCTGAACATACTCAATGACTGAGCATTCACAGCCCTCTGGAGTAGAGAATTCCAAAGATTCACAATCCCTGAATGAAGAAATTTTTCCTAATCTCGGTCCTAAATAGCCGACCCCTTATTCTGAGACTATGCCCCCTAGTTCTAGACTCTCCAGCCAGGGGAAACAGCCTCAACATCTACCCTGTCAAGCCCTCTTAAGAATTTTATATGTTTTAATGAGATGACCTCTTATTCTTCTAAACTCCAAAGAATATAGGCCCATTCTATTCAATCTCTCCTCATAGGACAACCCTCTCATCCAAGGGATCAACCTTCGTTGCACCCCATCTAAGGCAAGTATATCCTTCCTTAGATAAGGAGACCAAAACTGTACATAGTACACAAGATGTTTTTATTTCCCACGTGGATACTTAGATCGAAGTCATTGGGTGTATTCAGAGCATTTCTTGGTTTAATCCTTTAAGGATAGCAGAAAAGAAAAATGTTTTTACTCTGAGGTCTGGAGATCCGTCTCTCCTCATAGACATAGATTTAATAAAAATCATGTTGGAAACTTGGGCAGGCACCAACGTATCCAACGGTCTAAGACAATAACTGAAGAGTCATTTTTTAAAAAATGTTATACTGTGACAGATGTAAGTAATTAAAGCCCAGTTCTATTCTCAATATAATCGTACATGAGATAAAGGATCCTTCACGATTAACGTGGAAGTTTTGTGTCCAATTTTTTTTTTAAATTCACTCATGGGTTGTATGCGTCGATGGCAAGGCCAGCATTTAATGCCCATCCCTAATTGCCCTTGAGAAGGTGGTGGTGAGGTGCCTTCTTGAACTGCTGCAGTCCGTGTGGTGACGGTTCTCCCACAGTGCTGTTGGGTACGGAGTTCCAGGATTTTGACCCAGCAACAATGAAGGAACAGCGATATATTTCCAAGTCGGGATGGTGTGTGACTTGGAGGGGAACGTGCAGGTGGTGTTGTTCCCAAGTGTCTGCTGCCCTTGTCCTTCTAGGTGGTAGAGGTCATGGGTTTGGGAGGTGCTGTCAAAGAAGCCTTGGTGAGTTGCTGCAGTGCATCTTGTAGATGGTACACACTGCAGCCACAATGCGCCAGTGGTGAAGGGAGTGAATGATTAGGGTGGTGGATGGGGTGCCAATGAAACAAGCTGCTTGGTCCTGGATGGTGTCGAGCTTCTTGAGTGTTGTTGGAGCTGCACTCGTCCAGGCAAGTGGAGAGTATTCCATCACACTCCTGACTTGTGCCTTGTAGATGGTGGAAATGTTTGTGGAGTCAGGAGGTGAGCCACTCACTGCAGAATACCCAGCCTCTGACCTGCTCTTGTAGCCACAGTATTTATATGGCTGGACCAGTTAAGTTTCTGGTCAATGGTGACCCCCAGGATATTGATAGTGGGGGATTCGACGATGGTAATGCCATTGAATGTCAAGCAGCGGTCGTTAGGCTCTCTATTATTGGAGATGGTCATTGTCTGTCGCGAATGTTACTTGCCACTTATCAGCCCAAGCCTGGATGTTGTCCAGGTCTTGCTGCATTCGGGGGTGAACTGCTTCATTATTGCGAATGGAACTGAACACTGTGCAATCATCAGCGAACATCCCCACTTCTGACCTTATGGTGGAGGGGAGGTATTTGATGAAGCAGCTGAAGATGGTTGGGCCTAGGACACTGCCCTGAGGAACTCCTGCAGCGAATTGAACAAAGCTGTTAGTGTGAAACATTTGCATTGACGATCATACTTATGCCACACGGCTTGCTCTCACAGCCTACCTGAGTACATGCTCTGCCAAACCGAGGTATATGCATCTCTATCCATAGATGTGGGAGAGTTCCAGAAGGAAGGTGCACAAGATCATCTGGCCTCCCTCCCATTGGTCCTTGTCTTCTTCCTACAAAAAACTCCCATCTATGTATGGCAATTTCTCTTGGGAAACCCTCTGTAGTGCTAATGGAGCCATATGAAAAAAGAATAGAACAAATGCCACAAAGAGCCATGAAAGACTAAGTAGCAACAGAAGAAAAATGGTGCGCCGATGACCTGGAAATCGTTTGTTGAATCTTATTAACATATTTCATTATGTAGCCCAGTGCCTAGCAACCCTGGGTACCCAATATATGGCAGGTGAAGAACACTGTGCACAACACACACTGGAACATTAGGAATTTGGGTGCACGTCAAAATGACGTTAGCCAGCCTTCAATCCCAATTAAGCTCCAGCACTATTCCAGGTGGGAACTTCCTGCCAGCAATTATTTTTCCCTACGGATATACGTGTGGAGGGTACACGCCACAGAAATCTGGTGCAACTGATTTGCGTCACTGTAAATGCTTGACTCTCGGCAGTGCAGGTTGGTGTTCTTTTCTGGCTGTGGGTAGGCTGAGTGCTCAACACTCTTATAGAGTAGTCGTGCACTTTCCCGACACCTGGCAGCCAGTCGAAACGGTGCCTTTTGCTGCCAGTCAAGAATTTATATTGCTGCTGCAACTCATTGCCACCAGGGACACAGGTGGGTCCCGGCAGCTCTGCAGGCAAACAGGGCTGCAAGGTAAATGCAGCATAAATCAACACTGAATAAATAATGTCCTGCAAGATAAGCTCTTGCATTTTTTGGGGAAGGTGAGGGGGAGGAAAGAAAAAAGGCAATTTCAACATCAGTCAGAGATTCCTGATGCGAACTCCGTATAAACTAACTGAAAGATAGGGGGTTCACAAAGAATGCAGGCTTGGAGGATGAGTGTTTGTACTTAACAGCTGGTAATAAATCACATTAACAGACCTATAAATCCAACACTATATCCTTTACACCAATTTGGATCTACTTGTTCTTTTCAAATTTATTCCTCCAATTTTCCCTCTAGTTTTCTTCCCTTACCTTTCCAGCACTCGTGTCCATCAAGTAATTCACCCAGGGTGTTCATTCTTCATATGTGAATGAGGACACTAAATTTCTGCAGACTATTCAACCATGTTGTGGGGGGTGACAGGGGCATCACAGCCCAGTATGATCCTCTCCTCATCCAGTGACCACATTCTCATTTATGCCAGTATGAGCCAGTAGTCATCGTGAGTGGGGCCTCCAGCTGAATTTTTTTCTCCCCACCGAGACTAGGTATGCTGATCCAATTGTGACCTCTCTTCCATTGCTCCAGTTAAGTCAGTACAGACCTAGGCCTTTGCTGGCTTGTTTGGCTCTGTTCCACACTGGGTAGTGCAGTTACCCATTGAGCTATGAATGTGGACTCAAAATACTTTTATGTGCCATTGAACAGTTGAATTATTTCTTTTCATTGTCAACAGATGTGCCCCATTTTATATCTAGTACTGATGATCTGTGCCTGATAAGGCAGCCTTCTGGCCAAAATGTTTCCTTTGGAAGGAGCAGATGTTCCTAAATCCGCAGTAAATCCAGAGAAATATTCCTGAGAAATCCATTCTTGTCAGCATCTTCCCACGTGATTTCAAAAGCAAAACACAGGTGTCCACTGGCATGTTCAAAAGGAAATACCTCACTGATTAAAACTTGAATCTCACCAAGTGAGTTGAATCTCAAAGCTGTAACTGGATCAGTTAAAATGATATAACCCGTTCCCAGTGCTCACAGTCCCTGCATTGAATAGTCCAGTTTTTCATGTAATCTAATGCAACTTTAGCTTTGCACAGGAAGCAACTCACTCCCTTAGGGAAAAGAGCAGGAGACTAAATCTTTCTGCACAAATCTCTCACAGGGTTGTTATATATGTGAAATTTAACGTTCTAAATTTAGATGGGAAAACAAATAGTGTGATAGTCACTGAAAAAGTCATTCCTTATCTGTGTCACAGTCTTCTTCAGAACAATGTGTACAAGAAATTATCATGTCACGGTTCAAAGTTTGGTGTCTATCAATATAGGTACCATCACCCACCCACCATGGCTCAGTTGTAAATGCACAGCCCTTGTGTGGAACTGAGCCATTGAGACCATGAGGTCTCAGGTTTTGTTCTGAGTTAACTGATAAGCAGGATGGCAGTAGGGGCATTAAAATTGGCCTTACCACCTCTAGGCTAAGGAAAGGGGAAAAACAAATATGTCCCTACTTCTGAGTGCAATCTAATAGCTCCTGCTGGCGGGAGAGAGTGTGCGCAAAAACGTGAGAGAGAGAGAGAGAGAGAGAGAGAGAGAGAGAGAGAGAGTGAGTCAAACAGACAGACAAAGAAAATACAGGATTGTGCTCAGCCATGGTGCTCCCCACTACTGAATTATCTTTCAACAGTCACTAACCAGGCTTAAACACGAAGAATGGGCATTTTGGCAAGATATTTGTAAGTGAGGCAAAACAAATACATCTAAGTAGACACCATCCCAAACTACATCTAATTATGACGCAGCTTTAATAAGGGATGGTCACCCCTTGAAGTTTTTAGGCACCCTTTCTAACAATCCCAATCACGTCACGATACATTAGTGTCTCTTCAAAGTATCACAGTGTATGCGAACGTCTTTATTATCAATACATAACATGCGTCCTTTCTGTGCTCAGTCCTTTTCCAAAACAGTGATGATTCCCCTTTAAAAGCTTTTGAAATAAATTCTTGCAATTGCACAAAGATTTGTTTCAATACTCGATCACAATTCTGTCTCCTAGTAACCATGAAATATTATTCATAACAATACTACGCTTTATTTTTTTATGGCCTTATGAACTTTCGACAGGATTCACTAAAGCTCTGAGGTTACACTTTAGAAATTAAACTTGTTGCAACCTTATTTTGCCAACTTTTTCTTCTCCTTTCCTGAAGGAGCCGACTCTTGTTGGGATACAGTCCCATGGACATTGGCTGCTATGCAGCACCACTCCCAAGTGGCCACTCTTCACGTGTAACCCACACGGTAAGTATCAGCATGCTATTCAACTGCAGAGGGCGTCACAGCCCTGTTCTCAGCCAGTGGTTACACACATGAACTTTCCAGCATAAGTCACTGAATGGCAATCAGGAACAGGAACCCTGGCGGCACTGAGAACAGTTATAGCTTCCCAGCTGAGATAGCTGCCTCAACACAGAATGTTATATTTTTCCTCACAACCTGGAACTATATTATTATGCTGCCTTTAGGACAGAAAAGAGAAGTCTGCTCCAGTCAGCCAGCTGGGTCAGTCTTAGCTGCTCCGCTACACCAAACCTGGATTATATTTCCATGCAGTACTGTTGAGCATTATTATTGCAGTTTCCTGTGCTCTGGATTTCTCAAAGGAACATTATTAAAATATCCACAATTCCCCAGCATTACCCGCCTAGATTCGACCACCCAAATCGAAAGGAATTAGATAAACTCTTCATTCGTTATTGGCCCCCCCCACTTCTATTGTAGACCGATGTTGACCCTCTAATGTAAGGGAACTACAATTTCCTACAGATAAAACAAACAGGAATGGCTTACAAATGAAAAATTCACTCCACATCAACAAAGGGTTTAAACCATGTATAGCAACACTAAGTAATTGCAAACAGATTGCCCAAAGTATTATCTCATTGTTTGAAAATGTTACCCAGTTCATGTAAAGCCCTTAAGCTCAGCTAACTTAATTTTTTGCATATCTTCCAGTAATTTTTTTTTCTTCAAAAGGTTGTTTGCTTTGGATTCCTGGGAGTGCGGTCAACACAAAGCTAAATGCAAAAATGTCCAATCACAGATGATTGCCGGTCTGTGCTGCTCCACTGCACCAAACCTGGATTACATTTCCATGCTGCTGTCACTAGAAACAGATACAGCTCACTTTCCATCTTACAGCGGGGTGGCCCTTCTCTGTTTTATTTACATCACCTGAATGTCACACAGATTTCCTCAGAATTAAAGAGGGCCCACTGTTTGTGCTAACGTCATTGGGCTACATCAGAAATGCCTCATTACAAATACGTTTTTGATACCTGTATTACAGAACAGGTTTCTTTTTCTTGAATTTCCTCCAATATTTTCCTTTTTCTTCCTGCCGGGATCGGGCTCCACGAGTGCCCCTTCGTTCAAGTGGCTATTCTTCATGTGTGAGCCTAGGCAGCAAGTGCCAACAGGCTGTTTGAAAATGTGGGCATCAGAGGTTAACTCAATCCTTTCCGTGCCCTATGTCCACACATGCCCACTTTCCAACAGGGCTCACTGCATAGCAATCGGGAACTGGACATTGGCCGATTCTTACCCTCTAGTCCAGAGGGAATGAGGCTGACTGTGATGCCCCAACTGCTGTCCTGGCTAAGATTAGCAGCCAGATCTGGGATCAAACCGGAGACATTCCTGAGTCTGCATGGTTCAGTTTCACACCATGTGGTGCAGGTACCTGCTAATCCATCAGGGGAGTATGCAGGTTTCTTGTAAGTTAGTGAACAGGTGACTGGAGGGCACAGTGGGGTTACTGCACTGCCCTGTCAGCTCTGGGACCAGATTTCAAATCCAGCCCCAACTGACAAGATGAAAGCTTTATATCACTGCTGGCTGTTAACGGTACCTTATGAATCAGATTTGGGTAGTTTCAATCCAGTTCCTGCACATGTGGGCCTACAGCCCAAGACCATCCGTAAACTGGCAATCTCCATCAGACAGGCTGCAACAATGACTGGTGTGAGAAATGGAAATACCACATTGCTGGAGACTTCTGAGATTAAAACTAAGGCACATTGTTGGGGCACAGTAATGGGAACATTATTCTACATCTAACCCATTAAAACCAGCATTAAAGTGGTCAAGAAGATCAAACATGTTTGAATATGCAGACTGCCAGATGTGTTACAGCAACTACCTTATGCCCAGATGATGCCCATACCAGTATTTATCTGCTTCGTCCACCTATTCTTCAACTAACAGTTACACTCGTGGTTGCTCAGGGGACTTATAAAATGTACTGAAGTTGTGATTCATACCAATAAAATCCCTATTTTTCCAAACTATCTCTGCTCTTCTACTGGCTCAGCTGGTAACTGTACGGCCCAGTGAAGGACTGGGCCATAGAGACTAGGAATATCCCAGTCTGTGCTGAGTAGGCTGATCTCAGCCAGGGGTGGAGTGGTAAGGGAACTACTAGTGCTGGCCTCAGTGCCCCTGGGATTGGGGGGGGGGGTGAAGAGAATAAAAATGCCAGAGTTTCTGCTTCTGACCATTATAAAGTGACCTCTGATAAATTACCTACCTGTAGCTTCTCAATTCTTCACATGGATGCAATCTCCACACATTATAGGAGTTCATCTAAGCTTGATCGGTTGTTATGGATCAACAGTGCTGCGTATGCTCTCCTGATTCCACATCTTATAACTCCCCAGGACCTGTACTATTTGTTTAGTCATTTTGACCTGAAACTAAACTGAAACTGATTAAGCATCATACTTTAGAAACCAACATCCTGTAGGACCAAGATCAGGATTGTGAGGGTTGCATCCAAAGTATGAACATCTACAAGGTGACCCTGTCATTTGTTTTCCTAGGAGGCAGACATTTGGTTTTTAACATTGTATTTGGGCTGCCCATGTGAACATGTTGGCCAGGTACCAACCAGTACCAAGGAGGCCTCTCTGGGTGTGACCAGAAGCATTTTGTTGAGTAGCTCCTGTCCAAGGAAAAGTCAACTATCCCTCCTGGGATGGGGGGAGGGTGCAATATCTTGTCTTTTGGCTTGTCGAACACCATTGAGATCTCAGTGGCACCTAACTGGCAGTGGCAGGATATTTTCACTGGTGACTCCTGACCAGAAATGCCCCCATTTCTTCTGCTTTTTCCCTTCTCTTTCCTCAATGTTGTCCTGAATAATGCAGAACACGCTGCTTAGTCACTCTTTACAAGTTACATTGAGAAACTGAGACAAGCAGTGTCACATTTTGGCAACAAGCACTTTATGCATCGATTGTACCATCAGCAATCATAAATGGCCTACTACATCTTGCACAAAATTTAGAAGTTTTCCCAAAGTTGGTGTCAATATACTATCCCAACTGGACAGTCACTCACTTTTCATCTCCAGTGTATCCCTGGGTTCCAGCCTTGCTCCAATGCTAGTCCTCATACGCATACTGCCTCACAACAACATTCTACATAATTTTGGGGTCAACTTCTATCTGTATGCTGATGGCACCTGCCAACACTTCAAGGTCCACAGTTGCTACATTGGTAGACATCAAGTTGTGGATGAGCCAGGACCTTCTGCAACAGTATTGGCAAGTTGAAAATCCTCCTATTTGGCTCCTGCAGAAACCTTGTACCTCAGCACCCCAATTCTATCTACCTTCCTTGTACCTTAGCCTCTGATACCATGTACTTACCCAGGCACAAACTGTTTGACCATGAACCACATCCCATTACCAACATCACCTATTTCCAATTCTGCAACATCACACACCTCCATAACTGCCTCACCCCCATTGCTGCTGAAACTCTCATTCACGCTCTTGTCACCTCCAGGCGTCCCAAGCTTCACCTTTCACAACCTCCAATTCATCCAGAACTCCATTGCTTACATTCCACCCTATAATATGCCCTTACCAATCACTCCTAACTCAAAGACCTCCATTGGCTCCTTGATCCCCAGCACATTGATTGCAAGCCTTTGTCCTCATTTTACTAATTCCTCAGTAGTTTCACCCCAACCCATCTCCAAACTCCTCCAGATCTACATCTCAACTTGCACCCTCTACTTTTGAGTCTCATCCATTGTGCGTCCCCCCCCACCTCACACCTCCATATCAATGGCACAGCCTTCACGCATCCACCTCCCCCACCCGGACTCTGGAATTCTCTTTCTAAACCCCTTCACCTTTTTACATCATTCCCCATCTTCAAAAACTACCACAAAATCTGGCATGCTTTTGGCCAGCTACCTAACATTTCTCCTTATTTCTGCTGAGGTCTGATATCCACGTGAAGCTCTTGGGGATGAGTTGCTAGGCTAAAGGCACTGTACAGAGTAGATTTTCCTCTGCATTGCACTAAGGAAATCAGAGTTTGTAAGCGGAGGGCAAAATGAAAAGGGGCAGATGCTTGTTATGCCAGGTCCCCACCTCCTTTGGCTACCCCATGAGGCCAGCCTGTGCCTGAAGTAAGTGCAGGCCCTGTGTTGGTAACATATTGAAATTGGACAGCATTCCTAGCTTCTCATCTTATTTTCCTTAAGATCCACTCATTGAGTGTTCCGGGGCAGGGCATCCATGAAAACCTGGTGCAACAGCCTGACTCCAGACTGGGTCTGCGGGGGTCCTGGGGCAGGACTCAGACATGGAGACAGGTAACATTTTTATTATTTTAAGAAGTCCGCCAGGATGATTTGAGGGACTTCTGGTTGCTGAACTCTATCATCAGCCAGAGGCCCTGATCTCGAAGGCCTGCAGCTACGTTCCGATTTCCTTCCTTTTATAAGACACATAGCCTACCAAGTGCACAGGCTGGTGCCTGGAGTCCACTAGGGCTTTGGAAATGGCTGGGGAAGGAAAAATGTGGATAGCTGCTTCCTCATAGGTACCCATATTAGAAAATCTATCTTTATAAGTGCAAGTCATCGTTGTTGATGATTAATGTTAAATTCCAATTTAATGTCTCAGCCCCCTGTTTGTGTTTGTTTTGCCTGCTTTTATGGCTCTCCAATCACCGGCTTGAGAGCATGTGATTGTTGCCATATAACCTAAGAAGAGCACGGTTTCTAGCTGAATCTGTAAGCATACATTTGATGTGATTCTCCTTCCATTTTTATCAGTATCCATGTCCTAACTCAGAGAGTGGTGAGAATGTGGAACTCGCTACCATATGGAGTGGTTGAAGCAATTGGTATAGAAGCATTTAAGGAGAAGCTAGATAAGTACATGAGGGAGAAAGGAACAGAAGGGTACGTTAATCGGGTTAGATGAAGTAAGACGAGAGGAGGCTCGTATGGAGCATAAACACTGGCATAGACCTGCTGAGTAGCCGGTTTTGTGCTGTAAAATTCTATGTAATATAAATGACACAGTTTTGTTGATGTTGTCCTAGAGTTGCTTGACCTCTATCAATCGATGGAATGCACCAATTTCCAGGATAAATGCCCTGAAAGAAAAACATGGACATGCTGGTTTGGAAATAGAATTATGCATGCAATCTATGAAAAATTATAATGATTATCTAATGTAAACTTCAACTGCAGAGAGACTGAAGACCTGTCTCAATTCAACAGCAGGAACTATGAGACAAAGAGCAGAGAACACAACCTTTTTAATTGGGGAGAAACAAACTGCCAGAATGCTACATGACCTGAGGGTTTAATAAGACAGGGATAGGAGGAGATCATATGGGCCACCACCTGTCTGTAACATCACAACGTTTTATATACCCACATGGTTCTCCCCCAAATTAATCAAGCTTGGCTTCACTCCCATGAGGATGCGGAATGAAGAACTTTTAAAAAAAACTTTAGTGCAAGCTGTATAAACTAATGTAGTTAAAGGATTTTGCATTACAAAAGATCCCAACCAGCAGATTGGATGCTTGAGTTGATGTTTCTAGGTATGTAGGGCTGCAGTATAAATCTGACATTGTTCTCTGCTAACATTCCATTATTTAGTTGCTTCCTTCATTGGGTAAGTTTGCATTTTTCTATGACAAACTGAAGAGTCAAGCTTTATCTACCGTCATCCTGTTTTGTTGGTAGGTGTAACCAAGCATGAAGACCAAGTCAACAACGTTTTTAAACAGGCTCTCAGTTAGAAAATCCTACTGTGTAATGCACTAAACCTAGGCTGAAGCCATTCTATCCTCTCCTACACATTAATTAAAATAGAAGCAATTCAATCATTCAGTACTGACAAGGATTACCTCATTTAACCCTCGATACTCATCAAAGCCAACAACAAAAGCTCTAGCAGGTTACATTATGGAACAGAAATTAGAACCAGAGGTCACAAGGCAACTACCTAACTCTTGCCACAGTGGCTTATCTACGCATGTGAAGATCAACATTTCCGAAATTCATCGCCTTCCTCCACACCATCCAGATATAAAGTAGGGGGGAAGGAATAAGCCACACCAAACAATAGCAAGCAATATATCCATGAGATGTGCTTTGTTCACTGAAGCTAAGACATTGACTCATTGAGCAGGAATCCCAATAGACAAGCAGTCTTTGTATAGTGGGGTTGAAAAGAGTCCAGCTGAACTGGCTGCCGTGCTCGAGATGAGAAAAGATTGGCCATTTTGCCGGGCCACTGTTTGTTTTTAACATCATTTGTTGCTACATCAAGCACTCTCTCTTTACGTTGTCTAAGAAAGCAATTGTACAAGTGCCAGACGTCTGAACGTGAGCACTCGATACAAAAGGTCAAAGACAGCAACTCGGAGAATGGCAAATGGAGTAATGGTGAAGAAAAGAGTTAATAAAGCAAAATAAGCCTTCCACACGCCAACAATAAAACATATCTGGCTCTGTGCTCTCAGCTGTAGAGCAAAGCAAACCATTCCAAGAACACATGATAACACCTCGTTTCTTTGAGTACAGTACAGGAATTTTCATTCATGTGCAAACTTAGTATTCTTTCATTTTATTAATCCCTTTGCTTGTTCCTCCTTAGCTTCTGCCACTTACGTTCATGCGCATCAAAACTCCACATTTGGTGGGAGTATCATACGTGAGATGTGAAACCTCTACCTGTGGATCAGAGTGTTGCGTGCTTTTTCTTAGTTTCACTTGCTGGTGAACAAGGGAAAGCTATCCAGCATTACCCTGGAATACACAGAGCTAGTGAAAAGGCTCTACTAAAATTGCAGGCCCTCTGTGTTAATAGCAGGTCCTGACTCCAGAGTTCTTTTGCTCTCCAGCAAGAGAAACAACAAAGCCACAAATCCCAGAGTCAGGTGGGCAATGGATTGCAAAGCAGAGAAGAAAAAGTAAAAGAAAAAAGAAAGAAAAGCACAGAAAATGAAAGAAAGAGGAGAGAATATTTTAATGCCACATTTACACTATACAGTTGCAGCATCAGCTGCATTCTCACAGCAAGCGAGCTGTAGCCACATTCTCATTGCTTTCTTTCACTGGTATGAAATTGGGAGCGGCAGAGTTCGGAACTCAAATGCATGCATGCACGAGTGCACCTCTTCCAGTAAATATCGCTCATCTGCTCTGATAACGGCGCCTCCCCTGAAACCTCACCCCTTGTTCGACACCAGAAAATGCAACCTCTGACCAGGATCACTCCTCCCACCCCGCCCCCCACACCAGCATCGTGATCCCGCGTCCTCACCCCCCACACCACCCCCTATCCCTGTCCACCCCCCCACCCCCCCACCACGCTCCCCCATCCTCACCCCCCACACCCCTGTCCATCCCCCAACACCCCCCAACCCACCTCCCACCGTCCTCCCCACCACCCCACCCACCGAGTCCTCCCCACCCCGAGCCCTCTCCCCCCAACACCACCCCTCCACCGTCGTCCTCTCCCCTACTCCTACCCAACCACCCCCTCCCACCCGTCCTCCCCCTATCCTCCCCCACCAATCACTCCGTCCTCCCCCTTCCCCCCACCATCCCCATCCTCCCCCTTCCCCCCACCATCCCCGTCCTCCCCCTTCCCCCTACCATCCCTGTTCTCCCCTCTCCACCCCAACACCCCTAGCCCTCCCCCTCCCACTCCCACTCCCCCCACCACCTCTCCCCAATCAACCCCTCTCCGCACCACCCCGCCCCGTCCTCCCCCTCACCCCTCCCATTCTCACCACCCCGTCCTCCCCCTCACACCACACCCCTCTCCCCATCCTCCCCCTCCCACCACACTCCTCCCCCACCCCCTCCCACCACATCCCCGTCCTCCTGCTCCCACCACCTCCCCGTCCTCCCCACTCCACCACTCCAGTCCCCCCACATCCCCTCCCTGTCCTCCCCCCCACCACCCCTCCGCCGCCCCCCGGTCCCCCCTCCCCTCCCCTCCAACCACCATCCCCCTCCCCCAATCACCACACCCTCCCCCCAATCACCATCCCCGTCCCCTGCCCCCCGTCCCCCTCCCCTTCAACCACCATCCCCCTCCCCCAATCACCACACCCTCCCCCCAATCACCGTCCCCGTCCCCTGCCCCCCGTCCCCCTCCCCTTCAACCACCACACCCACCCCCCAATCACCGCCCCCGTCCCCTGCCCCCCCACCCCCCCAACCACAAAATGCCCCCTTCCCTGCCAAACCTCCCATCCAAAAGGATAGGATTGTGACAAAAATGCTGAAAAATACAGTTAAAAGAGAACAGTAAAAAAAAGAGAAATAAAGAAAAGAGAATCAATCAGAAAAGAGAAAGAAACAAGGTGCAATGCAGACACGGGTAAGAGAGAGGACATATCCATGAATCCACCATGAGCAACACCATGGGTGAGCCACTAGCTGATATAAATATTGATATTCATCTGACACAATTTACCCAAACAGTTCATGAAATACCCTGTTCTGACAGGTGGATAAACTGGAAAACTGATCATGTGTTACATACATTAAGCAAATATTAATTCAGTACAGAACCTATATAGTGCAACAAAACACTTTTGTATGTAGGATATGTTGGGAGGCCCAGTGATCTGGTTAATCAGTCGATTGGGCTAAGTGGTATTTAGATAAACAGCTTTATACAAAAGTAGGCTATCAAAAAAAATAAGATTTAAATCCAATAGCATCCAGGCAAATGAGATTAATGCAAAATGAGACTATGAAAGAAAGAACGAACAAATTTGCATTTATATATCACCTTTCACAACCTCAGGACAGCTAATGAAGTACTTTTGAAGTAATGTTGGAAAGGTGACAGCCAATTTGCGCACAGCAAACTCCCATAAATAACAATGTGATAATGACTAGAACATTGTTTTTTTCAAAAAGGAGATTTTGGTTGAAGGATAAATATTGGTGAGAATTCCCCTGCTCTTCTTCAGCAGATGGAGCTGGACATAATATTGTTTGATGAGTGTAAGTTTTCAGTTGAGCACTACAAGGTACATATCACCTAGTGTCTACAGTGCAACAATGGTGCACAGCCTGCACTCTGTATATCGGTGAAACCTCACTGCACGCTGCTGAAGGCTCAGTGGGTAGATGCACAATTAATTGTGGAAACTGAACCATGCAGACCGGAGAGGACCCAACTGTGCTGAGTTAGCTGATCTCACCTGGGTCAGTAAAGGGGTGGTATAACTGACCAGTGTTACCGGGCTAGGTAGAGAGGAAATAAAATCAGTCAGGGCTCATGCTGCTGATTGCCATTCAGTGAGTCTTGTTGGAAAGTGCAGGTGTGAGTGGACATCAGGTGAGAAGAGGTTCAGGCTTGGCTGTGATTCCATTCACAATCTAGGCTTACACATTAAAAATGGCCACCTGGACAAGGTACTGGAATGCAAGAACAAAAAGAAAGCAAGCCTCAGTGCATTTCTCTATGTTGTATGTCATAAGATGCATAATCACATTATAGTAGAACAGACTGTAATAAGTACTAAAGTCTAACAGAACCGAGGAGTTAGATCAGCGAGATAAGACCTTAAGTATTTACTCTTATCAAACTAATCCCGGCTCAATCTGAGTGACATTCTTGATTTAATAAACCATTCTAGCAGCATAACAAGGACCCTTTATGTGATTCTGATATCCTTTTCAGACCATGGCAAAAACACAATAGATTCCCATCTGTTTTAACATTGCAGTGTTGTTAGGATTTTTTTTTTTTTGCTGGCAAGTCAGAAATTCCTAAATACAAACAGCAACCAATATATACAATCAAAGATGGCAATGAAAATGTGCATCCATAAACTTTACAACAAAGATATTTTTGGACAGTTTAAGGGGAGTGGTGACGCAGCAGATTAGAATGCCATCTGGGACCCGAGTTGGAATGCAGCTCAGGCTAAAAAAATGAAAGTCTCTCTCTTGACTGTAAGTGTCCTACATGAAATAGATTTGGAACAGGCTCAACCCAGTTCCTAGTAAATGTTATTCCACAGCACAAAACCTCCCACACTTTTGCACTAAATTGGCAATCTCACTTAGATTCTCACTGATCACAAAATTGGTGTGGGAAATGGAAAACATCCTATTGATGCATTCTAGGAGCTGCTCTTCTACTTTAGAGGTTAAAGCACATTATTGGATGTCAGCCTTGGCTCTATGGCAGCACTCTTACCTTTGAGTCAGAAGGCCCATGGGTGCAAGAAACTCCAGAGACTTGAGCATAGAATCCAGGCTGACAGTTCAGTGCAGTACTGAGGGAGTCCTGCACTGTCAGAGGTGCTGTGAGACATTAAACTGAGGCCCCGCCTGCCCTCTCAGGTGGACTTAAAAAGTCTCACGGCACCAATCGAAGAGGAGCAGGGGAATTCTCCTGGTGTTTTGACTAACATTTATCCCTCAACCAACACCACTAATGTCTGGTCATTTATCTCACCGCTGTTTGTGGGACCATGCTGTCTGCAAGTAAGCTGCAGCATTTATTACAACAGTGACTACACTTCAAAAGTACTTCATTGGCTGTGAGGCACTTTGGAATGTTCTGAGGTCGTGAAAGGCGCTATATAAATGCAAGTTCTTTCTTTCTTTACTCAGGGTATGATGTTGTGTAATTGATCTGCTTGATACCGACACCGGGTGTCCAAAATGAAAAACTACTCCATTTCCAGCACTGACATCTCTCACTTTCATGAGCACAAAGATGAACCAGAGATGGTCCCTGCTGGACCACGTGCTCCCTAACTGGCACATGTCTTTACTCACCCATCCACCGGCTGCCTTTCAGCAGACCGGAACTAATTATTAACTTGTGAACTGTCTGATTATAAATGTGAATGAACAGGAACGGGAGAATGGGCTGATTGTCTTGTAGCTGAGCATACTTCGGTGTATAATGTGCATGGGTTACTCCTGCACAGCCATTGGTTTTGGTTACTCGGTGCGTCATAACAGGTACAGAGTTCCAGACATCTTGCAAACCTCAGCAATTTGTGCACTCATTCAAGCAGATATCACTACTGTCAGAAAACACACCTGAACGTTCCATCCGTTATTTGTGGTATCAGTTAGAGTTACTGCATGACTGAAAGGTGTTCGGCAGGAGCAGAAACTTAATTCAATGAAAGGATCCAGATTCCCCCCTTCCCACCCAAGAGTAAACTTATTAAACACCCATCCCTTTCAAACCTAGATCACTCTGATGCTTTGATGCTTCAAAACCCCCCCGGCCATCGCCCCCCCCCACCCCGGATACATATGAACACTTTTTGAAACGTTATCATTACTCCTGACTGCTGCATTTACATTTTACGCTATTGACTGTGGCAGCACTGCTGTAACATACGTGAAGTGGCAAATATTTAAAGGCTGCAAGCTGCCATTTTGTTTCCCAGTCACAGCCACACAAAGGCCAGCAGCATTACAATTCTTGCATTGCCAGCCTGTACTGACTTTCCCCAGCCACGGAGGAAGGCCTGCTGCCAGAAAACAAAACTTAAAATTGGGATTTTAAATAACAGAGCAGGTGCAGTTGTTTGTGGTCCACCAGTATTTTGTAAACTGCCTCACAATGTGAATGGGTCCCAGCCAGAGCAAACTGGCAACCAATTCGAACAGAAGTGCTGCTATTTAAAGCATTCTGTAAAATTAAAAATGACATAGAATCTACAGCACAGAAACAGGCCATTCAGCCCAATTGGTCTATGCTGGTGTTTATACTCCACACGAGCCTCCTTCCACTCTAATTACTTCTTCCCACCCTGCCCCCATATCCCTCTATTCCCTTCTCCCTCCTGCATGCATCAATGAGGGGGAATGTCACTGGTCCATGCTAATATTAGCTTAACTGAGGACGTGTAAGGTGCAACATTAATTAAAGTTTTTTTTCCCCTTATCTAAGTCTCAGTGGAGGCAGTGGCAGGAGTGCTACAAATGGTCACAGTGCCCATGGGGAGGGGGTGGAATTACAAACCAGCGACCCCTGCTGGCAAATATGTGCAGGGATGTCAAGTAAAGATCAGATCAGATGTTCAAATGCCACCCCCTCTCCCGCCAGCATCTGCGGGTGTCGGGTGAGCTCAGCACTGGGTTCAGCTGTGATGCCCTCCACCACTGTGTATCCTGGGGACACTCATCATCGAGGCTCACGCATGGAAAAATGGCCACTTGGGGCGAGGTACAGGAGGGCAGCTGACGGCTTGGGATGCTTACCCCAGCATGGGTCACAGCCAATAGGAGAAGGACATAGTAAGTTGCTGGAAAAAGCTGAAAATTTCCTGGAAAATTTAATTAAAACAAAAAAAAACTTGAGCTATCTTGGTTTTTTTCTTCTGGAGGTCACTTTCCTACTTCAGATTTTCAGTCGGCTCAGCAGGAAGCTGGCGCGGAAACCAACATTCCTTCAATCAACCTTTTTGTTCTGCATTAAAATGGCTTCCAGCATTTGTCTTGACCCTCAAGAAATGTTTCAGACCTGGTTAGACACATAAAGCAGACATGCAGAGCCTTCTGTCAGCTTAAATTGAAGTCTGCTTGCTTAGTATTTCTTTCCTGACCCCGGGGGGTGGGGGGGGAGCAAGAGGAGGAGGAAGAGAGTCTCCCCACCCCCCCATTCCGTCCCCTCCTCATCCAGCCGTCTTTCCCATCATGTGGTGACACATGGGTTTTAACTTAATGAACAGAACTGCTAACCTTTGTGACCTGAAACCCTCCCCCATTCTAGAGGAAAAACAAATTCCCTTAGACCCTGGTGATTTGCAGCTCATACTGTGGTTTGAGAATTTCAGCTTTACAAGGGTAAAAGGAACTGATTTTATCAAGCTTGCCACAACATAATGGCTGGCGATCCAACACAGCAAAGGAGAGTAACTCCTAACTTTCCGAAACCCCTCACAATAATGGCCTTTTTTTGGCCGTCTCTGTCTCCTTCCACATTTTTAAAACTAGCATAAATCTATTGTGTTGGTCTTTACTGTGACCTCTCTGATTTTCACTCCTCTTCATGAGGGGACTCATGCTGGGGTGCTGTTCCATTGTCACTGGCTGCTCTCTGCACCTCAGTCAAGTGGCCATTCTTTGTCCATTTGCTTGGATAGCGAGTGTTGGCAGGCTGTGGGGTGCATCACAGCCAAGCCCAATCCTGTCCTCACCCAACATCCATAGATGCGCATTTTCCAGTAGGAGTCCCTGGATATTGATTAGGACCCTGGCTGATTTTTTCCCCCCTCCCCTTAGTGCCTGGAGTGCTGTGACCAACTGTCACACCCTCACTACCAGCCCAGTTCAGATAAGCTAATTCAGCATAGACCACAAATTGGAGAAAGGACCTACCTGGTCTATAGGGCTAAGTGTCACGCCGTGTAGTGCATTCACACACAGACAGAAAAGTGACACTGATCATTTAAAAACATTTAACAGGGGAAATCACCTCCATCAAAAAGCCTTTTCCAGTTACTCCTGCATTTTCCACTGAAGTAAGTTACAGAAACAGTTGCCTTGTGATCTCCTGCACAGTTACAGAACCCCTTTTAAAATGGATACACGGTGTAATAGGATTCAGATCACAGAGCTAAACAAGGACACACTGTGTTCCTGCCAGTCCAATGCACATCGCACTACCTGTACAGAGTATAGCCAAGTGCACTTAATTTAAAAAAAACATTCGCCAGGACTGCAAAGAAAACTGTGCTTCGGTTTAAATCAGGACTCCAGCCACTCTGTGGCAATTTGTTGAGCAGAATTCATCAGCTCTACAGCGGAGATTAATCTTCATCCAAACAAATTAAAATGACCCTCCCTTTGTGCAAGTAGCTGAGCTGAGAAAATTCCAAGCAGCCGATTAGTGCCCTCGAATCAGGGAACAGTATTCTCCTTTTCTTGCATACAAATATAGCCCCAGCAATGCCATCCTGCCATCTCCCTCATGATCACTGCTTTGTTAGCAGGTCAATTACTTTTTAAGTGTTGCTCCTCCTTCAGTTATAAAAGCTGTAAAAGGGGCCGTGGCAGTGATTCTGGGCCTGTCTCCCATGGCTCGTCTCCACCGTACAGAACCACTCCACATAAATACACACTGCCATGTCTCAGCTTGTGAGGCTCCAGAATCACGGTGTAAATGAGGTGTCCTCAACTCATTAAAAGTCACTGTCACAATTTTTATTTCCTTGGCTGTGAATCTTCCTCAATGGTTGGGGGGAAAGTCGATGTCAGCAAGCATGATGAAAAACACATTGCTGGCCTACACAGACTAACTGTACCACAGGTAGCCAGAGGACTGGTGACCAGTGGCAGCAGTGCCAGCTGTTTATATTTAACAGTGGCACTAAGATTCAAGTGAGGAAGGGACCAAATATCTCGGGGTGATACTGCCAGAGGAATACGCATCATTTCATCCACATGAGAACGCTACTGCTGAAGTAAAGGCTGCTGCCACTGGCTGGGCTGCAAAGCAAACGCAGCATCAGCATTTTTTTTTCTCTTGTGTTATAATTTAAAACAACTGAACAGTATAAATAAATGGGGCCCTACTCTACACACAGCCACTTGCAATTAGACTCACTGGCAGCCATGTAAGTATTTATGGACGGTATATTTTACATGCGGGGTAAATATACTCGTCAACCGTGACCTGTTTCGGCAGTTGGCAGCAGGGGAAAGGGTGGCTCTCTCCGGCTTTACAATCGATCCCAATCAACTCTGCACAGTCTGCAAGTCAAGTCAAAGGGCCTTGTCCAATTATCCCCTCCCCCCCCCCCCCAACACCACCTCGTCCAAACTGCCCCAAACTTATTCCACACAGGACTTGCTCTCTGTAAGGGCCATGTGAGAAATCAGTTTAGGGCAGACAGGCAGACATAAAACAACTGAAATATAAATTAAGAACAAAGCTGAGCCCCATTCTGTCCTCACCCGATGGCGTAGCAATTAGGAATGGCTCTTTTCTTCACCTTAACCTTTGGATAACTCCTTAATATTGAGGGACAACTATATAACCCTCCGACCCAGCCAATCACCACCTGGCTGAGGTCAGACCAGGGATGAAACCATGGACCTTCTTGATCTGTATGGTTCAGTTACCACACCACATGGTGCATTTAGCAACTAAATTGTCTACAACTGTGAGAAACTACAAATTCAGAGCCTGTAAAATGCTTTTATTTAATTTGCTAATTGTTTTGCCACCACTGCACTATCCTGTACCCAAAAAGTTTAATTTAAGCACCAATGGTCTTTCCCAATTCCAACATGATAGGTTCAGGTCACACCCTACTGTTGCTTGAACTTGCTCCACCAGTCAAGTCCCTTCTGTTCCTGGTTGGTCAGCCAACTGGTGTTTTTATGTTAACTCCTTTTTCTTGTCAATTTTCTGCCATTCCTTTTATTCCTTTCCTAAAGACATCAACATCTCCACGGGCACCAGGCACCCTCTGGTACCTCATTCAAATGGGCCTTGATTCAGGTGTGACCTTTAACAGTGAGCCAGCAGGGTACTTGACTGCAGGGAATGTTACAGCTGAGCTAAATCCTGTTGTCAGCCAATGTCCAGGCATACACACTTTCAACAGGGATCACTGGATAACAAACAGGAGTGGGATTTTCCCTTCCCTAACCCAGAGGTCCTGAGGCCAACTGTAGTATCTCAACTGCTAACTAGACTGGAAACCTTTGTGGTCCAGTTACTCACTTGATAAATGAGCTCCTGGAGAAGCCTAAATGGAGTTCAGTACAGACGCAGAGCTCTACATCTCTCCCACTTGATGCTTATTCTTCACCATCTAATCAAGAAGTGGCATTGAGAACCACAGTTCAGAACTAAGTGCCTCAATCTTTCCTGATTCTCAGATTCAAACAGGTTGCAATTCCAAGCTCCTCGGTGACACTGGCAAAGCCATATTTTTATTGCCCAATCCTAGTTGTCCTAAGGTGGTAATGGGCCTTCTTGTTGAACCACTGCTGTCCTTATGCTGATGTTCCTACAATGTTAGATCGGGAATTCCAGGATTTTGACTCAACGAGGCCTTGGAGAGGGTGCAGAGGAGGTTTACTAGAATGGTACCAGGGATGAGGGACTTCAGTTATGTGGAGAGATTAGAGATGCTGGGATTGTTTTCTTTAGAAAAGAGAAGGTTAAGGGGAGATTTAATAAAGGTGTTCAAAATTATGAGGGGTTTTGATAGAGTAAATAGGGAGAAACTGTTTCCAGTGACAGAAGGGTCGGTAAGAAGACACAGATTTAAGGTAATTGGCAAAAGAGCTAGAGGGGAGACGAGGAGAATTTTTTTACGCAGCAAGTTACGATGATTTGGAATGCACTGCCTGAAAGGGTGGTGGAAGCAGATTCAATAGTAACTTTCAAAAAGGAATTCGATAAATACTTGAGGGGAATGGATCTAAGTGGATGACTCTTTCAAAGAGCCGGCACAGGCACAATAGGCAGAATGGCCACCTCCTGTGCTGTATCATACTATGATTCGATGATAATGAAGGAATGGCACTTTATATCCAAATCAGGATGGACTGTGACTTGGAGAGGAACTTGGAGGTGATGACGTTCCCATGATATTGTTGCTCATGTCCCTTGGTGGCAGAGGTCATGGGGCTGGGAGAAAATGGAAGCTAATTTGAGATATTAAAATCAAGTACAGAATTAATAGAATACATCATAAACCCAAGAGAAGTTTTTGGAATTGTTTGGCTTCAGTTATTTCTTGATGCTTTGTTCCCTGTGATCCAAGGTCCATTGATTAGAACAGTAAGGCTGATAGCCTGTCATTAACAGATCTGCAGATACAGTGTACTTGCTGTTTATTTTAAAGAGATGGGTTACCCCTTAAAGGTGTTAGACAAATTCTTTCTGCATATTTACAAACATCCAATCTAATGGCATCATTCATGTTGGACAACATCACTGCATCACAAATATGTACAATGTCAGGAAGAAAACAAGATGTAGTTCTTTTGGGCTCTTTCATAAGAACATAAGACGGCCTCAACCGGGATCTTGGGTTCATGTCGCGCTACACGTAACCCCAACAGGGGAAAAAAAAGTTAGCTGTTTTTAATACAACTGGTCATTCTCTCTCTTTCTCTTCCTTTCGGATGTTTCTCTCTCTCTCTCCCTCTCTTTCTTTGGTTCTGGCCGTTTGTATATTCAGTTGTCTGGGGTATCTAAGGTTTCTCTGTCTGAACACTATTCAATTAATTTGATGGCCTTGATAACGGGCAGTTGGAAAGATTATCTGTAATCACCAGGCATTGTTCTGTGACTATATATGCGGTAATTTTCAATGAATCTCGACACTCACCTGACGAAGGAGAAAGCCTCCGAAAGCTTGTGATTTTCAAATAAAACTGTTGGACTATAACCTGGTGTTGTAAGATTCCTTACATTTGTACACCCCAGTCCATCACCGGCATCTCCACATCATAAGAAATAGGAGCAGGAGTAGGCCATACCGCCCCTCGAGCCTGCACCACCATTCAATCAGATCATGGTTGATCTTCGACCTCAATTCCACTTTCCCACCCGATCCCCATATCCCTTGATTCCCTTAGAGTCCAAAAATCTATCAATCTCAGTCTTGAACATATTCAATGACTCAGCAGCCACAGCCCTCTGGGGTAGAGAATTCCAAAGATTCACAACCCTCTGCGTGAAGAAAATCCTCCTCATCTTAGTCTTGAGTGGCCGACCCCATATCCTGCGATTATGACCCCTAGTTCTAGGCTCTCCAGCCTGGGGAAACAACCTCTCAAGCATCTACCCTGTCAAGCTCCCTTATAATTTTGTATGTTTCAATGAAATCACCTCTCATTCTTCTAAACTCCAGAGAGTATAGGCCCATCATACTCAACTTCTCTCCCAAGAACACCCTTCAAATCAACAAGTTTGAGGATCAGGGTGGAATTCTGACTTTTAACATAGAAAAATACGTGCTCTGATGTGTGTTAAGCAGTGGTACCGAGCCAGAGTCAACTGCAGCCCATCTACCCCTCACCCATGCCATCAGGAGACCTCCTACTAAACCTCCACTGGCAGCCCAACAGGAGAATGAGAGCCACTGAGACAGAGCAAGACACAAAGACAGAAAAAGATTGAGAACAGAGAGACATGAAGGAAAGAAAATCAGAGAAGAGCATGGGAGGTGGAAGAGGGAAAGAGAGGAGAGAGAGAAACATGAGGCCCTTGTATAGAAAAATAGTGGGAAATCCTGGTACTAGATCATATTCGATTCATTAACCCATTACAGTTTATTCCACAACATAATTTCTCAGAGGGTAAAGATTTCTTGTATACAGTGCTCCAGAAGTTAGTGTGATGCAGGCTCTAAAGGCTTTTCATTCCTGGACAGAGGTCTCTGAGAGCCAGCAAGGACAGGGTTAACGATAAGCACAAAACGCTGCCTGTTCAGCAAGCTGTGGGAGGTGTGGCATGAGCTTAGCTGGAACAGCGGGAGCCCTGATGGAACTTCACATCAATGCTCAATGCTGTCTAGTCGGGCATCTTAACTTCCCACCGTGACTGAGACTCTGTTTTCTTTTGTGCCGTCTATCCCCAGAATTCTCTGTCACAGAGGAATCATATTCGCAGCAGGGAGAGAGAATGGAAAAATTTACCAAAGTCAAATCAATTTAATTGGCTGAAATAGCCACGGCAAACTTGATCGACAGTTTCCATAATGTAAGTGTATTTATTCAAGAGGGAGCTATATAAAATGCAAATAAAAGGCTGAATGGAGGAAGATTAATGTCCACCTACTCTAAGCTAGTTTCTGTTCAGCTAACCAGGAATTAAAGCAAACCCCAAAACATTTTTTTTTATTTGGAAGTGGGAGGGGGTGTGAATTCTCTCTGGTTCCTCGCTCCTTCTTCTCCTACCGCTCCAATGCAGCTATCAGTGATCTATGCGGTTTCGGCACAAAAAGTGTATACT
The DNA here is from genome assembly GCF_035084215.1 of Heptranchias perlo. Classification (NCBI taxonomy): domain Eukaryota; kingdom Metazoa; phylum Chordata; class Chondrichthyes; order Hexanchiformes; family Hexanchidae; genus Heptranchias; species Heptranchias perlo. The sequence continues at coordinate 51,196,937 of NC_090333.1, forward strand.
TGGGACAATCTTCTCCCAGGCCTCCGCCATTGCTGCTCTTCAGTCACCCAATGGAGGCTGGGGTGGCATCGCAGTATATCTCCTTCTGATATTTTTCGTTCTCCATAGTAGCAGAGCTGCGATTGGGCAGGGGGAGGGGGGAACTTCATATGTTCCTTTCAGATGTGATGTTAAACCAAGGACCCGTCTGCCCTCTTGGGTGGACGTAAAAGGTCCCACGGCACTATTTCAAAGAAGAGCAAGGGAGTTCTCCCCTATTGGTGTCCTGGCCAATATTTATCCCTGTACCAACATCACTAAAAACAGGTTATCCGGTCATTATCACATTGCTGTTTGTGGGACTTTGCTGTGCGCAAAACTGGCTGCACCATTTCCTACATTACAACAGTGAGCGCACTTCAAAAAGTACTTCATCGGCTGTAAAGCACGTTAGGACATCCTGAGGTCGTGAAAGGTGACGTATAAATGCAAGTTTTTTCATTCCTCCATTCCACAGCGGTATTTTCTGATGCTTTGATGCCCCACATGGCGGTGCCAAGAGCATGTTTTCAAGTTTTCAATCTTTTAGACATTCATTCTTCACAAACCGTTTGCATGAGCAGTGAATTGTTTTCCAAGTCAGTCAAACTGCAAGATACATAAATTGAAGCCCAATATTCCATTTAGGTTTTCATTAGCACTGTAGCCCAGCCACAGCAGGCCAGTCTCCCATTCGATGTGTAGATGCTGCCCATCACGGAGCCTGTAGACAACCCCTCTGTTTCTGATCATGCCTCTTGACCCGAGAGTCATTTGACTGACATAACTCTCTGCTGTATGACAGATCTGAGAAAACAAAACTGCCTCATCTCATCTTTCTGTGAACCCTCAGTTGGAAGCTTGCTTTTTCAAAAAAAAAGCTTAGAGATGGAAACCATGCACCCGCAGACTGTCGGGTGAGAAACTGTGAAGAAGTTAATGTTTCCAGAAAGCCTTAGGGCCCCTGTTGATTTTCTGACCTAGGTGAAAAGACTAACTGGAGCAGAAAGCCTCAACAGGGTTAAGTGGAGGCAGGTGTTCAATGGACACGATAAGCCATCTTTCAGAACTTTCTAGAAGTTTCTAGCTTTCACCCATCAGAAACAAAGCAAACCATAGTTACTTCTGCACTTAGCTGAAGAATATAGGGTTTTATTTAGACTGATGTACATTAATCCCTCAGTAAAACTAACAGTCCTTAAATGCTATTTTAGCAGCACGTGGCTGTAATTCCACAACACTCCAGTAGAGAAGTGGAGGAGCTGAAGATTGTTTTGCTTAATTTTTTTGTGGTGATTTTCTTTCATACTCATCGAGCTGAGGACCATTACCACTGGGGAATGAACATTTTCCCTACAGAGGACACTAAGTGTCAGCGTCCAGCATTTCCAGCTCAATAGCATTGGTTGGATGCATATAACATAGGTTAGGTAGTGAGTAAAATTACGCTACTCTGCCCAAAAATGTGCCTCAGCCCCAACCTCAGAAGAGCACTGGAACAATTGTGACATTTTCCATACCAACCACCTTTGGCCTACAATGGTAGGTATTGTGTCAAAATTTGGATATGACACAAAATTGGAGGGGTATCATAAATAGGGTGAAAGACTACACCAAATTACAAGTTGCCATAAACAGGCTTGCAGATTGGGCGGATATATGGCAAATGAAATTCAATATAGCAAAGTGTGAGGTGGTTCATTTTGTTGGGAGTAATAAGGAGGCCATTTATTTCCTGAAAGGTAAGATACTAAATGGGGTAGAGGAGCAAAGAGAACTGGGAACACAGATACATAAATACTAACAATAGCAATTCAAGTTAATAAGGCCATAAAGTACTGCGTACAGTTCTGGTGCCTTTCTTTAAGGAAGGATATACTTGCATTGGAGGCAGTTCAGAGAAGGTTCACTAGGTTGATTCCGGGTATGGAAGGGTTGTCTTATAAGGAAAGATTGAACAGGTTGGGTCTTTACTCATTGGAGTTTAAAAGAATGAGAGGAGATCTTATTGAAACATACAAGATTCTGAGGGGACTCGATAGGGTAGATGCTGAGAGGATGTTACCTGTCATGGGGGAATCTAAAACTAGGGAGCATAGTCTCAGAATAAGGGGTCATGCGTTTAAGACGGAAATGAGGAGGAATTTCTTCTCCCAGAGGGTCGTGAATCTTTGGAATTCTTTACCCCAAAAAGCTGTGGAGGCTGAGTCATTTAATACATTCAAGGCTGAGTTAGACAAATTTTTGATCAGCAAGGGAGTCCAAGGATATGGGGAAAGGGCAGGAAAGTGGAGTTGAGGTAAAAATCAGATCAGCCATGATCTCATTAAATGGCGGAGCAGGCTCGAGGGGCCGAATGGCCTACTCCTGCTCCTATCTCTTATGGTCTTAAAGATTGCAAACAAAGTACTGGGGCTAATTTCTAGAGGAACGGAATACAAAAGCAGGGAGGTAGTGTTAAATTTATATAGAACCTTGGTTAGGCCACACTTGGAGTACTGCGCACAGTTCCCTCCAGCATAAGGTCAAAAATGGGGATGTTCGCTGATGATTGCACAGTGTTCAGTTCCATTCGCAATCCCTCAGATAATGAAGCAGTCCGTGCCCGCATGCAGCAAGACCTGGACATCAGCAGGCTTGGGCTGATAAGTAGCAAGTAACGTTCGTGCCAGACAAGTGCCAGACAACGACCATCTCCAACAAGAGAGTCTAACCACCTCCCCATGACATTCAACGGCATTAACATCGCCGAATCCCCCACCATCAACATCCTGGGGGTCACCATTGACCAGAAACTTAACTGGACCAACCACATAAATACTGTGGCTCCAAGAGCAGGTCAGAGGCTGGGGATTCTGCTGCGAGTGACTCACCTCCTGACTCCCCAAAGCCTTTCCACCATCGACAAGGCACAAGTCAGGAGTGTGATGGAATACTCTCCACTTGCCTGGATGAGTGCAGCTCCAACAACACTCAAGAAGCTCGACACCATCCAGGACAAAATAGCCCACATGGCACCCCATCCACCACCCTAAACATTCGCTCCCTTCACCACCGGCACACCGTGGCTGCAGTGTGTACCATCTATAGGATGCACTGCAGCAACTCACCAAGGCTTCTTCGACAGCATCTGCCAAACCCTCGACCTCTACCACCTAGAAGGACAAGGGCAGCAGGCATATGGGAGCAACACCACCGGCACGCTCCCCTCCAAGTCACACACCATCCCGACTTGGAAATATATCGCCGTTCCTTCATTGTCGCTGGGTCAAAATCTTGGAACTCCCTTCCTAACAGCACTGTGGGAGAACCTTCACCACACGGACTGCAGCGGTTCAAGAAGGAGGCTCACCACCACCTTCTCAAGGGCAATTAGGGATGGGCAATAAATGCTGGCCTTGCCAGTGACGTCCACATCCCATGAACAAATAAAAAAAACTGTAAAAATGATATTGAAGCACAGAAAAGATTTACAAGGATGTTACCAAAATTGAAAGGATGCAACTATCAGGAAAGATTGAGCAGGCTCGGGCTCTTTTCTCTGGAAAAGGGAAGACCTGGTAGAGGTCCCTAAAATTATGAAGGGTTTCGATAGGGTGGAAGTGGAGAAACTGTTTCTACTTGTGGATGAGTCCAGAAAAAGGGGGCATAAATATAAGATAGCCACTAACAGATCAAAGAAAGAGCTTAGTAGGAACTTCTGTACACAGAGTGTTGTGAGAATATGGAACTCGCTGCCACGTGCAGTAACTGAAGCAGGTAGCATCGACACATTTACGGGAAGGCTTGATGTATACATGAGGGAGAAGGGAATAGAGGGATATGGGGACAGGGATATGGGGATAGGATGGGAAGCACCGGCATGGACCAGTTGGGCTGAATGTCCAAAATAAAAACAGAAAATGTTTGAAATACTCAGCAAGTCAGGCAGCCTCTGTGGAGAAAGAATCAGAGTTAGCGTTTCAGGTCGAAGACCTTTCATCAGAATAAAAGAACTTGAATAGCCCCCCTCAACTGACAACAACAGTATGTAGCTGACCCCTACTCTGTGCTGTGGTACCCAGTGAGGTAGAGTGGTGGTCTGGGTGCTAGAGAAGCTTTCAGTACCCTGAACCTAAAGAGAAAATCAACCTACTTCTGATCACTATCCATTGATCCTCTATTGGAAAATGCAGGTGTGGATATCAGGATGGGACAATGGGTTTAGCTGTGACATGCCCCAGTGCAAAATAGTGTGCCAACTCTCACTGTCTAGGTTCAAACATGAAGAATGGCCATTTGGCCAAGGTACCAGAGTGGGGTGAGAAAATAAGCCAAAATGAAAAAGAGCTTAATTTGTATTAAAATAAAATTGTGCCTTATCCATTCTTCCCCTATTAAGGAGATGAACGCCAAAAGCAATATCATCTCTCCACGACAAAGAGCGCTTTCATGGTGCTTTGCTAGATTGAGTCCTATCCCACAAAAAGGCCAGATAACGGAGCAGTTTTGCTCGGCCAGAAATTGAACCAGGACTTTGTTAAAAAGAATTTGTCCATGTAAATGCATCACAAAGGAACCTTTATTTTGTTGTTCTTCAGTAAATGTTATTGCTGAAAAAAATGACAAGAATGTTTATTGCAAATGAGGAGTGCATCTGCTAATGGAATTTGCATAACTTGTAAGAACGAACAAAGGCCATCTCGACCCTAAACTCAGAGACCTGGTGCACTCATTAAAACCCAAGCCCTCAGGCTCCGAGGGTGATGATGAGGGATGGATTATTATAAACGACAGCCATAATGATAAGGGCGAACACATAAACAGCCCAAAGGGAGCAAAGGAGGGGAGGCCCATAACAGAAGGAGATTCACATGTGGTACTTCAAAGTCTATTGCTGTCCCCAAGGACAGACTAAAAACAGCAGTATGTTTAGAGAATAGGCAGAGGGAAATACGATAAGAGACGGGAATGCAAGGTGAAAAGCAGCAGGTTTTAAGAAGCACAGCAGGGCTTAGTGGCAGAACTTGATGAAAGAATGGCTAGGTAGTGACATCATCAAAAGCTTTCCCTTTTTAGTAGATTTTGGATCCTCTTTAGGCTTCCTCTTTCCCCATAATTGGTTTAGTCTGGTCTACTGTTCCACTCGATTATAGATCTTGTCAAGCAGAGTTTGGGTCTACTGCTGAAATATGTTATACATTTCCTTCATGCTGCAATTATCACTCTTCCCCAGTAGCACAATAGGCTAGTAAGAAAGAAAGAACTTGCATTCACAAATATGGATATTCCAAAGCATTTTACAACCAACAAATTATTTTTGAAATGCACACACTGTTGCAGGGAAAAGTGGCAACCAAATTGCACTCAGCAAGGTCCCAGAATCAGCAATGTCCCAGAATCAGCAATGAGATGAATAACCAGTTAATCTGTTTTGGTGATGGTGGAAGGATAAATGTCGGTCAGAATATTGGGAGATATTCAAATAGTACCATGGGATCATTTAGGTCCACCTGAGAGGGCAAATGGAGCCTTGGTTTAATATTTCATTTGAAAGACAGCCCCTCTGACAGTGCAGCACTCCCTCACTACTGCACTGACGTATCAGCCTAGATTATGTACTGAAGTCCTGGAGTGGGTCTTGAACCCTAAAGATTCTGACTCAGATGTAAGAGTGCTACCACTGAGCCAAGACTGACACATAAATATTTAAGATATATTTTAAAATATAATTTTTTGGGCAGCACAGTGGTTGCAGCACTAAGAGTGCCACAGAGTAGGAGCAGAAAATCTGATTCCCTCCCTGCCACTCCCATTGAATTCCCAATGTGAGCCATGTTAAGCAGTGAGGGGTTGGATAAAGGGTATGTCACCTCACTAAAGGGGCAGGAACTCCAGATTATGACATTGCAATTGACCTGATTGATATCCAGTGATCCCTGCTGGAAAGTACAGATCAGTGAACACAGAGTAAAAACATAGCCAGGTTCAACAGTGATGTTTCCTGCAATCAAATAGCCTGATGATATTCATTGGCTAGGATCACACATGAAGAAGAGCCATTTGGTGAAGGCCATCAATGCCTCAACCAAAAGCACTTACCGGCACTGCCACAGATTTAACTAAAGCATACTTTGTAAGGGCCCACAGACATGTCATGAATTATCACCAAAAGTTTGATTTACGGAGCAGTGGAAGAGTTAGAAATAAAGTAAAACAAAACTTCTGCCCCAGTCTAGTGCAGTCAGAGAACTGAAATGGTAGAGGTGTAAACGTTATGGACATAAAAATAGATATTCAGTAGAACCTAAAAACACACATTGAAATTTAGCAATATGTTTTCATCTGCTGCAGACATATATAATCAAGAAGTCATTTATTTTGTCGGTTTTCTTCACTCCCCTTGAAGATGCTGTCTCCTTTTGGGATTGGTCTCCACAGATGGTGGCATCTCTCCAAGGCATCATCCAAGCATTCAATTATTCATGTGAGGTTAGACAATGTATTAGCAGGATATTCAACAATGGAAGGATCATGGCTGAGCCCGATCCTGTCCTCAGTAGGCATCCGCACATGTACTCTCCAGATGGTGTCACTCGATAGGGACCTTTAGGAGAGCGAACCCTTGACTGACTTTTTTGTCTCCCAAGCCCATGGAAACTGAAGCCAATTGTATTGTCCTAATTGTTGCCCTCACTGAAGTCAGTGATCTCAGTCCAGACCAGTGGGACCTTCTGGTCTAAACAACTTAATACCACACCACACAATGCAGTTACCACTAAGCAATCAGGGAAGGCCCCTAACACTCCCTTTCAGCTAAGGCACATGTAGCATTTGAAAATCGATCCTTATTGGTCTGGTAGGTGCATGTCTATCTTCAGGTTCAGGCCACTGATCTTTGATCTAATGAAAACACAAGGGCCTAAAGTATTAAGCTGCTCTTTGTGTTTCAACCAGCCTCGGTCTTCCACCAGACATGTATTAAAAAAAGACACAGAATGTGAAACCGATACTGGCAAACAATAATTAAACTCAACTTCAAAAGCAAATGCATAGTTTAGATTCCAGACAGGAACAATTTTTTTTTAAAGCAACTGGATTTATATATTTTTTTTAAATTTAAAACAGAAAATGATTAAAGTCGTGAAAGAGAAAAGAAAGCAAAACGTCAGTTCAAATGTTCATTCCACCTGTAGCTTCTCCTATGATGGCTGAAGTACCTGCTTCAGCACATATCACACTCTTCCTCCTCCCTGCTGAAATCAAGAGGCATTGCAGTCTCCCACTCCAACTCATTCTTTCCCAGAAGTTTAAAACTGTTGAATTCCATAGCTCCCTCTGACTTCCCTTCCTCCTGCATTCACTTTGTTTTCAAGTACAGCACTTTTGGTGGGGGGGGGGGGGTGCAGGGGGGAAGCTAGGACCAGCATTTTGGCATAGAGGTGAAGAAGCCATAGCCGCACTTAATGCGGAGGGGGTGGGGGAGGGCAGAGAGAAGAGACTAGCAACTGTACTTGGTGGGTGGGGGATACGGGGAGGGAGATAAGCAAAGCCAGGAGGACAGTTTGGCAGTTAGAAGGGGGTAAAAAGAGAGGAGGAGCCAGGAGCACTGAGGGGAAGGAAGCAGGAGCAGCACTTGGTGTTCATGGGAAAGCGGGGAGAGAAAGTATGGGAGTGAACACAAAAGAGAGAGCGACGTGAAGCCAGTAGTGATTTGAGGAAATTGGATTCCCAAAAGTTTTCAATAAAGTTCAGCAAAAGTACTTCACTCTTAAGATGGACAAAATGCAAAACCCAGGTTCATTGAAGATTCCAAAATATTGGAAAATGCACCAAATAAAGTGTCAAAAATCTGGGGTGGTGGAGTGTGTTCTCCAAACACCCCCTAGACAATAAATCTAGTGTCTTCAATACTTGCATCCCCTTCTGGCTTTCACGTACTTAAAGTGAAGGAATGTTGGGCATGCCCACAGCTTAAGTTACAATCAATATCCCACTGCACTTTCAGTGTAATTACTTGCTTTCACAATTCAAAGGCTTTTATTCAAGGCTATTTCTCAGTTGTCAGTTTTTTTGGGGAGGGAGGGGTGGGGGCTAGGTCAACTATTTTGAAAGCTGTAAGTCAGCTTTTGCTAGTTTTCTAGTTTGCCATGTAGGGATACCATCTCAGCACCACGGCCCACATTTCAAATCCCATTTGAAAATTGTGCACAATCATTAGTGAGTTAATGACTTCAGTTATGACAACTTTTTTGTTTAATCTCTATCAGGGCAATAATGCGGATGCTACAACTTGCTCAGAGGAGGGGGAAAAAAATTACCCTGCATTCCTGCTAGAAAGTGCACAATTGGATGCCTGGGCCCAATTGTAATGGCCCTCACAGTCAAATAATTGGCAAAGTCAAAGCATTCACTGTCTAGGCTCACATATTGCAACATAAGAAAGCATGGAATAAGAAATGGGTATTTGCTCCAACAAACTCACTTCTTCCACAGATCATTTAGAAATCGACTTTACCCACTCGTTTAATTTGCTGAGGGAAAGTTCCGTAACATCTCCACTGTTCAACCCTGGCTGGTTGTCTCCCATGGATATCATTCCTACTCACCCCATTTGTTAGAATACTGTAACGTTGCTTACACTGGACAACTGAGTGAGGTTTTCAATAGATGAGAAATCATACCTTAACACAAGTCACATAAGGGAGGGAGAAAATTACCAAAAAAATAGTTGGGATTTAATTCATGATTTTTCACCCTTCATGGAGTCAGCATTCAGCTTGTTCACATGACCCAGGTATCATATTCCTCACAAAGAACCACATTGCAATAAGCCAGCTCGAACTCTTTTTTTGGAATTCCTTTGTTTATTTTGGACCAAGATATTTCTGGACCACTCAGTTCTGTTTTATCTCAATCTCTTCAGAGAATTTACTTGTCACCTAAACAATATATCTTAAAAGTACTCAATCCCTGTTTTGTGTTTTTTTACTCTGAACTGAAGCAATTAAAATTTGTGGCAGATTGCCATTGCAGAGTGCTGGATTTTTCCCCTCTCCCTCCTCTCCTAAAGAGACCGACACTGTTGGTCGGACGGGTCCACAGGCACTGGTTGCCCTCCGATAACTCAGCTAAGTGGCCAATTTTACGTGAGGCAAGGTGATGGGTGTTGGCAGGCTATTTGAACATGGGAGGGCTGAGCCTGATCCTGACCCTGACCTCACCCACCATCCACACAGGCAGACTCTTCAGCATGGGTTGTTACATAGTGACCAAGAGTGGGAACTGCAGTTTATTTTTCTCCTCCCTAGCCTGGGGCCCATTATAGCACCTATACGTCTGCTTTGCTGAGATCAGCTAACTCAGCACAGATGCTGAATCGAATATGAAACCTTCTGATCTGAACGGTTCAGTTCAGCACTCGCTGTTACACCAAGTTTCTGCGTCATTGGAGAACACCTCCCACTTTCCTTTGAAATGTTTTTTCAAACTGTAGTTTATTTTCAACTCATGCTGGACTCCTGTCTCCTCTACCAAGAGAATGTACACCTGGCCTGCTCGTACACACCTCCCTTAATGCCGCCTTTGAACAGCCATTACGATGTAGAAAGTGACACCCAGTTGGAGCATTCCTCACAAGGAACATATCACAGTCTCTGCCTGGTGGCTCATATCAAAAATGTAGCATGAGTGAAATAAAATATTTGATGCCCGCACCGTCCCACACAGCACTCGTGCTCTAATGCTCAGCAGATACCCAAGTTTCATTAATCACAGGTGCCAGCTTTGTGTCTTCAGCTAAACAAGCATAATTTGTAGTCCTTGGATGGCTCAGTTGGTAAAATACACTGCCAAATGTGGGACTGAGCTGTACTAACCAAAGAAGTCCCAGGTTTGATCTCAGGTCTGCACTGAGTTAGCTCATTTCAACTGGCAATAGGGATGTTAGGGTTGACCTCAGCATCCCTGAGCTAAGAGGGCGGGGGGAGGGGGGCGGGGAGGAATGAGATCCTGACTGGAAAGTGCATGGTTGCAGACATCAAACCAGGGCAGGATTGGATACAGCCATGATGTCCCCCCATGGTCATTCTAACGTCTAGGCTCAACCATGACGAATGACCACTCGATTGAGGTCCTGGAGGTTGCATGGTGCCTAGAAAACTATACCTCAACATGAGTCAGTATTTTCAGGAGCTGACAGAAGAGAACTGGGTGAAAGAAGACTCGTATATATCTCCTTGAGAACAGTGTGTTTTCACATTAACATTTGTTTCTGATTTTCACTTAAGACCACCTACGAGAACAGTATCTCCAGAGAAATCAAATTTGAAAATACAGAACACTTAACAGCCTAATAATTTATGGAAGATCATTATGATGTGAAGGAAGTTTTTTTTTCAAATCTGATGTGCTTCCATGAAATAGTGAGTATTCTAAATGATCCAAAAAGATTTCACTGACCTTTCCAAATAGTTGTTGAGAGCCATTGCTTCAATGTGCTCTTCCTGTCTAGAGGTCTGATGTATTGTATTATTCATCCTTCATTACATCACTCCCCCAACCCCCGTCAGCACAAGTCTCATTCTGCTGTTCTGCCTCACGTTTCCACAGTGCCGTTGGTGCAAAATGCACCTCCCCTCACCTTATCTCAGTATTAGACTCTGCTGCTCGCATCTGTATGGTACACATTGCTGATTAAGAAGCTGCAAAAAGAATGAGCTGACACCATGATGATAACAGAGCTTAGCTACACTCCTGGCTGAATCAGTGAATACTCTGGCTGGTGCAGTACCAGTCTGTGCAGACCAGGAAGGTCTCCTGTTCATTGGCAGGGTTCGTAGGACTGGGAATTGTACTGAGAATCCCAGGACAAGGAATAGCCACTTTGCTGAGGTACCAAAGAGTTGTTGGCACCCCCTGAAACATACCCTTAAATGAATCAGTACCTTCAGAAGAGTAAGGGGGAAAAGAAAAGAAAAAAAACTGCTTGTGAGCCCCATCTCAGAGTGGAGGTATTTTTTTTAAAACAGAAAAACTACTTCAGTTTCACACACCTAATATCCACTGAAGAGCCATTCAACTTTTCACAATGGTTCTCACTCCTTCGAACTCTCAAACAAATGCTGGAAAGAATCATTTAAACCGACTTCACATATAATGTGTATTTGGAGCACTGGCCCCTTTCATCTCCTCTACCCCAGTATTCTTACCCCTCTCCAATTTTCTCTCTTCCCCCCCCCCCCCCCCCCCCACTCCCCACCCACACCTAAAACTGCTGGCCTAGCTGGGGTATGATTTCATGGGCACCAGCAGTCCTCCAAATACAACACCCTTAATGGGCAATGAATGTTGGTTTACTATTCAAGCATGGTCACTGTTGCTTTATAGGCAAACACAGCAAGGTCCGACAAACAGCAATGAGATAAATAACCAGTTAAATTATTTTGGTGGCATTGGCTGAGGGATAAACACCGGCTCTGACATCAGTAGAGTTCCTTGCTCTTAAGAACATAAGAGCAATAGAAATAGGAGCAGGAGTAGGCCGTATGGCCCCTCGAGCCTGCTCCACCATTCAATCAGATCATGGCTGATCTTCGACCTCAACTCCACTTTCCCGCCCGATCCCCATATCCCTTGATTCCGTTACAGTCCAAAAATCTATCGATTTCAGTCTTGAGTATAATCATTGACTGAGCATCCACAGACCTCTGGGGTTGAGAAGTCCAAAGATTCACAACCCTCTGAGTGAAGAAATTCCTCCTTATCTCAGTCTTTAATGTCTGACCCGTTATCCTGAGACTATGCCCTCTAGTTCTAGACTTTCCAGCCAGGGTAAACAACCTCTCAGCCGAGACCCTGTCAAGCCCCCTCAGAATCTTATATGTTTCAATGAGATCACCTCTCATTCTTCTAAACTCCAGAGCATATAGGCACATTCTACTCAATCTCTCCTCATCGGAGAGCCTTCTCATCCCAGGAATCAATCTAGTGAACCTTCTTTGCACCGCCTCTAAGGCAAGTATGTTCTTCCTTAGATAAAAGAAAAGAACGTCCATCTGAACAATTTAACGTCTCATCCAAAAGACGGCACCTCCAACTACACTGGAGTGTCAGCCGAGATTAGGTGCTCAAGTCCTGGAGCGGGGCTTGAACCCACAACCTTCTGAGTCAGAGATGAGGGTGCTACCACTGAGGCATACCTCCCAAGAAACTGCTCTCCTGCAGGCACCCAGAGGAGGGGGGGGGGACTGCCTTTCAAAAGCCCAACAGCAAATCAGTAACTACTTTTTAAAAATGTTGTGGGAAATAAATAAAAATATGAAAAATATTAAGTTTCACACAAGTTGTTGCAAGGAAATTATATCAGTTACCGCCATCAAACACGGGAACTGGGAAGATACTAATGGAAGGTTTGGGGAAAAGAGTGGTTGATGCTCAGCCAGCAGAAGATGTATCATGTTGACCTCAAAAGTTATTATCATTACATTTTTTCTTTGCATAAAAAGAGTTATTGTTTTAACCCCAAAGTGAGCACCAGGATGTTGAAGAATCTCCAGAGGATTCTCAGCAAACAAAGGACAGGGAACCTGTGATAGAAAAGATCCGTTCACCATCAAACTGCCGTGAGGGATTTATCACATTCTGTGCAATAGGACAGACCCACAAGGGTCCAAAGAATGGGGAGGAGCCCACTGTGTTCTCTCTCCATGAAGAACTTCTCACGCTTGTTCTCTGTCTCCATCTAGCTAACATATACTATCAACAGATGCATCATGTTAGAAACCCTCTTGTTATGAAGCTGATAGAAATGCACTTAGGAGAAAGCCAATATGGCCTCCAACTAATGTTCTACTTTTAAATCATGGGTAAAGGATAAAGAAAATTAATCAGGAGGCCCAAGTCACGCAAGTGCTTCAAAATGGAGCTGGATAAATATCCATTTGGGAGTGAGAGTGGTGGTTATGGGAAAGCTATGGGCCGAGATACAGTGCTAGCAATGGTACTTGGACAGCTCAGACCAAGGGGTGGGATGCAATGAGGTGCACATTTTCTGAAGAACAGCGGGTCAAGGTTGAATAGTAGAGATGCAAAAACAGACAAGTATTCTGGAGTTTTGCTCGATTACCTTTGGGATTAGGAAGTATTATGCAGAACCTTCCAGTGAGAGATTAAGGCAGCACTTGAACTACAGCTGTAATGGTTTCACTTTGCACCAAGAAGTTGTTGTGAAAATCTAAAATGTCAGGGCCTGACCCAGTGGCACCATGAAGTGGAGAGAGAAATCTTCCTCTTTGTTCCGATTTACACTACAACTTTAGCGTTGGTGTGAAACCGAAATGGATGGGGTAGATTCTTTGATAGGACAGACTGTACATGGTCTGTGGAAGGAATAGGTTTGATGGCCTAAATGACCTATTGAAGTTCTATACTTATAAGTTATTATATTCTTCATGCTTTAGAGCATCCTAAAAGTATGATTTTAAAAAGTAATAAAACTTTTATGTGAAGTTATTATGAGCAACTGGTGATTAACTGGACATTAACACAGCTAACAAACTGGTTTAGGGAAATCAGAACAATGCAAAAAAACACACAGCAATGAAGAGTGCATAGTCCATAATATGAATACAACATATTTATAGCAATGCACCTAAATGTAGAAGCAAATAGTCACACATCACTGCAATTTCTTTGAAAATCGTCCTTTCTCCTTCCTGTCCTCACCCGATAATCACACACCCTGGATAGGGATCAGAGCATAAACTCTTCTCTTTTTCCTGGCTCAGCAGCACTGAGGCCAACTGTAGCCATCCCTACTGTCACCACACCTGAGATCAGTTGAGTACAGATCACAGTTTGAACTAAACAGCCAAGGGACATTACATCAAAAATAGTATTTTTTATTATTTTATAGCTGTTTGTTGTAGAAGTTACAAGCTATACAGTTTTGCACTTGGTTTCCCAGATTTTATGCTTTGGCAACTCGTTACAATGCATGCTGGGAAATGTAGTTCTCCCCTGTCACAAAGCCCTCAGTTTATTTTAATCTTAATTCACCTGCAATATTTTTCAGGGAAAAACACAAAAATCTTTACCAGAAGCAACACACCACAAAGATAACTCAGAACTTATGTTTTAAACTCAAGTACTTTACACCAAAAAAAGATACAATTATTGAGTTTATGTTGGGCAAAGGACAAAGGTAAGTCTCTAATACATCTTTTGTTCCAAAAAGTCCAGCCTGTGAAGTTTTTTTTCCAAAAAAAAACACTCAAAAAGCAACTTTGATTTTTTAAGAGGCTGCTGTCCTCCTCTTCTTCAGAGTGCTTAGCGATGCTGAAATTCAAAAGGTCAAAAAGCCAAACAACTATGTACACATAGAACAGTAGTCACATTACTTGCTTTATCGTGAATGAAGAAGTTAAGTAAACAGAGACCGGTGTCTGATTGTAAGCTGCCATTTGTAACAACCAGACAAAAGCCTAGGCCTAAACAAACAGGCTTTTCTTCATTGCTACTGCAAGCAACCAGCATCTGTGTTGGTGAAACAAGAGCCCCAATATCATAATCCCCAGACAGGTTTATAAATGGATTAGTTGGAAACTAGCCTAGTTGGTAGTTACTGACAAATTTCTTGCTGGAAGATAAGTTTTGGTTATCTGTCTGATAAAGGCGAGGCTAAACTCCATCCACTGCTTATAAGCCCATTGGTGAGGATCCAACTCTTCTCAGTGTGAAGGCCCCATGTTTGCTACCTGATCTGTGCTGAATTAGCTGATCTCAGTTAGAGTGGTGGTGGTAAAGCTGCTTCAATTGTCCTCAGCACCCCTGGGCTGGGCTGGGCAATAAATGATTCAGGATTCCTGCTCCTGACCTCTGCTGTAAAGTGCACACATATGGACATCCAACAGGAATGGGCTCAGCTGTGATGCCTCCACAGTCAAATAACCTGTTGACACTCCCTACTTGGACTCGCCCATGGAGAATAGCAACTTGGGAGGGGCACTAAAAGGTGCCTGATGCCACAGAACCATACCCCATTCTGTGCCTTGGGAAGGAGCAGAGAAAATTGGAGGGGGAAGTAAGTGCTGCGCTAGTGCACCATATTTAGACTCTTTTGCCTACAGGCGGTGTTTTAGCAGCACTTGAGGCCCAACTACATTTCACTAACATCCCCCCCTCCTCTCCCCCAGTAGAATTTTCAGCAGTGACTCAGGGGAGCAGCTGAGGGGACACTGCCTGCTTATGCCACTGTTGAGTGAGAGAGGGCGCTGAGTTCTACACACGAGCACTCATTATACACACAGAGCACCAGTCACCAGCTTGCTAACTGCCGCTGAGGTTTCTAATGGTGGAAAAAGCAGGCAGGATAGTCAACAACACAATGAGGGAGCCGGGTGCATTGTTGAGGCAGGGATAACTGTCCTCGATTGCTTACACCACATTTTCCGGCTGATCTACCAGTAAAGTAGATAACTCTGGAGACACCCCTAGGGTGTGAGTTGGAAACAAAAATCATTCCAGTCAACAAAATTAGGGAGACAAAATGAAGAGATAGTTGTAAAATGTGAAAATCAGTTTACCTTATTGTACATACTCCTGGAAAAGATGACCAACGTATGAGTCAGATCCCCCACTTTCCAGCCAAAAATTCTGTTTAAAAAAAAAGCTATGACCCATCATCACTAGGTTAAAATCCTGGAACTCCCCTCCTAACAGCACTATGGGAGATCCTTCACCACACAGACTGCAGCGGTTCAAGGCAGCGGCTCACCACCACTTCTCAAGGGCAACTAGGGATGGGCAATAAATGCCGGCCTTGCCAGCGATGCCCATATCCCAAGAGTGAATTTATAAAGATGCCCCATCAATCATGGTGGCTCCCAAGAGAGTGGGAAGTTTGGTTTTAAATGTGCACTGATCTTGCACATGCTGTCACCGTTGCACACAGATCGTGAGAAAGAGAAAGGCTGCCTGCCAGTTTGGAATAGGAGCAGGAGAGCCCGAGAGGGGACAGCGGGAGATCCCGAGAGAGGGGGACGGAAGCCAAAGGGAGGGGAGTGAGAGAGTCCGTGACAGGGGAGCAGAAGCTCGAGAGAGAGAGAGAGAGAGTCTGTGAGGGGGAGGAGAAAAGGCAGCAGGATATCAGAAGCCTGAAAAAGAGCAGCAGTACAGTGGGATCATAAAACAGGGCAGCAGGAGATAGAGAAGTGGGAGACAGGGAGAAGGGAACAGCACTAGAGAGCCCAAAATAGACCAGATGGCAGGATCAAGCTAGAAGCAGTTGAGACTCATCAGAATGAGCTACAGTGCCATCCATCACAGTGCCTCTTGTTTAACATGACAAGCCTACTTCATCTAAACAGTGAACTAAAGTTCTCGTTTTAGATGAGAGTACGTATAATTGTCGTCCACTGAAAGATTTTTTTTAAAAGCTTAAAAGTGGCCAGGAAATCAGATATTGAAACTAAATCAAAGGAGTTGACATCTAATGTGACTGTCACTGGGAGAAAAGCGCACAATCAAAACTCAGAGTGTAGTCTTTGCAAGGAGTGCAGATATGATTCTAGAGAAGCTGAGGTAAAAATAGAACATGCAAGGGACAGTGTTATCAAACGTGCCATTTATATTAAAACACACGTCACTGCCAAATTCCTGATGTACTGTGGTCACTTAGAGGTGCTCCCTGATCTAAACGAGGCACAGCTGATTTCTAAGCTTACTTTGCTATATGAACAGAAAGTCTGGGTTTACTCCAACTGAGGGCCACAGGAATGAATGCAGCATTTTTTATAAAATGCCATTTCCTCTGTTGGCTATAAAGCTGCATTCTGTCAATACGAGGTTAAATTATATGCAACACTGACACAAATTACCTCTGCAGGTTACAACCTCTATTATTGGAGTGAATTTAAAAATGTTGCTTCCAATTGTTCCCCTCCTTCCTTGTGAGTGCCCATGACGGTAGACTGTTCCATGGGCCTTCGGTACCACATCCCAAGTGGCCTCCACAACTTTTCTCAAGTCATTGACTCCATGCTGAGGTATGGTTCCACAGGCACCTGGCTCCTTTCAGTATCTTGTTCAAGTGGTCATTATTCATTTGTGAGCCTTGACAGTGAGCGTCAGCAGGTTATTCAACATGGCGGGAGGAATCACAAACAAGCCCAATTCTGTCTTCATCTGACATTCATACATCAGCACTTTCACCAGCAGATATTGGATAGCTTTCAGTCAGGGAACTTGGGCTGGTTTTTCCCTTCCCCAACTCTGGGCTGCGGCCAACTGCAGCCATCAAACCACCAACCCCCGGCTGAGATCACCAATTCAGCACAGATCAGGGATCAAAACTGGGGCCTTTCCAGTCTGCGTGGCCCAGCTACAACACTCACTGGAGAAACTTGTTGAGCCATCGGGGAGTTCCTGACATGATTTTTCTTTGGTTCCTCCTCTTAGTAAAGTGAACTGTGGTCAGAAGGCAATTCCCTCATTACTGAGTGAAAACAAGTTGTCTATATTGCACAGGATTAGCAAATTAGCCAATCGCATTCTTAACAATACCCAGGGCAATGTTTATTAAACCACTGATCTCCAACTAAACCCTCTTAAAGGCAAAATAATCTTCAAAGGGTAAGGAATCCGTAAAACTCTGACTGCCAAAGGGATTACAATCTCTATGGATACTGATGTCAATTATGGTACAAAAGGTAGTCTGCAACAGAATAAATTAAAAGGTAATAAAACGTTTGCATGCAGCAATTAATTTAAATTCACAAACTTTCAAAAAGACCATTATTTTCATGAAAAAATGCTTGGCATCCCTATTTTTTGACGAGGGCAGAAGAGTTGTGTGTCATTTTTGTCATGGTATCATGCACATGTGACACAATAGGACATTTCCAGATGATTTCAATCAATATATTGTGCTGCACGAGGAATCATTTAAAAAAGGAAATGTTGCTGGCTTATAGTTAGGATGGATGTAGGTTTGAAGTACACATTGCTCCTTGTAACTACTTACTGAGAGATGGCCACCTACAGGGAGCACTGGTAGCCGAGAGGGGCTTGAAGCTCCATCCATCTGCTAAAGTTCCTGATCTGAACTGCATCGAGCGGGGAAACGCTTAGTGGAGGCTGTGGGATCTCCCAGTGAGAGATGGTGGCAGGATCTGAGAAGACAAGCCACACCTGGCCTGCCTCTAGCCTCTCCTGGTGGCCAGTTAAAGGAATTACTGATGGGAGCCAGGAACCAGGTCAGAATCTTATCTTTCGGCTGAAATGTAGCAGGCCAGGTGTATGAAGAAAAACAAAAGGGAAATCTTATCCGGAAAAGTACTCCCCGTTTTTTTTAAAATGGCATTACATAACACTTTTCATGAAGGCATTGCCTCTTTGATTACTTACACAGGGTTTAAAATGTTGCAAACTGTGGCGCTTGAAGGGAAAGGATAATCTCAGGAGAATACCTTTTATTCAGAGTACTTCCCCATGTTATAAAGAAAAATAGAAAGAACTTGCATTTATATGTAGAGCCTGTCACGACCTATGTCCCAAAAGGCGTTACACCCAATGAAGTACTTTTGAAGTGAAGTCACTGTGTAATATATTGAAAAAAATGTTGATAAAGTTATTGACTTTTTCAGAAAAGACCTCTATGATTTTACCTCCACTGTGACCTGCCTGGTCGAAGTACCTGGATGGTAAGGTGGCTACTTGGGTTGGACGACACCAGATTGACTCTCAGGCCGGCCTGGAGCCACGAACTCAATTATCATTAATGCAGCTGCTATGCAGCTCCCCCATCGGGAGGAGATCTGGCCGGGGGTGTCATATAAGCAAGCAACAAATACATTTATAAACATTTGTTTTGCAATATGTAAAAAGTGAGCAGTACTTTGAAAAAAAACTTTCCTTCTTGACGTTCTTTCCCCTTTAAGTAGAGAAGCTTTTAATGGTATGATGTGTGGACATCCGTTGCAAAAAGATTGGGGGGATGTCAGTAAAAACTATGAAAGGTTAAAAATAAAACCGATGCAACTGAAGCTTTGCTACATCTGTTTATCACTCAATACACAGGCAAGAATTTTCACAGAGAAAAGAAATATCAAAATATATGCTCATGGCTTCCCTAGATGGTGTGAATGGCTGCTGATCCCTTCATTACACTACAAAGCAGATTTGAAATGCTGGTGTCCTCACTGAAGCAACTGTACAAAAGCTATCTTTGCAACTTGAAGTTATTGGCCATGGCCCCTCTCCAGTGTCAGAAAGGGCTTGTACAAGCCAGCCATCTACAACTGCATTGTTGACCTGGACAGGCAACAACAACTTGCAATTATACGTTGCCTTTAACGAGGTAAAACATCCCAAGTCGCTTCACAGGAGCGTTATCAAACAAAATTTCACAGCGAGCCACATAAGGAGGTATTAGGATAGGTGACTAAAAACTTGGTCAAAGAGGTAGGTTTGAAGGAGCGTCTTCAAGGAGGAGAGAGATAGAGAGGTGAAGAGGTTTAGGGAGGGAATTCCAGAGCTTAGGGCCTAGGCAGCTGAAGGCGCGGCCGCCAATGGTGGAGCGATTAAAATCAGGGATGCGCAAGAGGCAAGAATTGGAGGAGCGCAGAGATCTTGGAGGGTTGTAGGGCTGGAGGAGGTTACAGAGATAGGGAGGGGCAAGGCCATGGAGGGATTTGAAACAATGATGAGAATTTTAAAATCAAGGTGTTCCCGGACCAGGAGCCAATGTAGGTCAGCGAGCACAGGGGTGATGGGAGAACGGGACTTGATGCGAGTTAGGATACGGGCAGGAGAGGTTTGGATGAGCTCAAGTTTATGAAGGGTGGAAGATGGGAGGCCAGTCAGGAGACCACTGGAATAGTCCAGTCTGGAGGTAGCAAAGGCATGGATAAGGGTTTCAGCAGCAGATGAGCTGAGGCAGGGGCGGAGACGGGCAATGTTACGGAGGTGGAAGTCGGCAGTCTTGGTGATGGAGCGGATATGTGGTTGGAAGCTCATCTCAGGGTCAAATAGGACGCCAAGGTTGCGAACGGTCTGGTGCAGCCTCAGATAGTGGCCAGGGAGAGGGATGGAGTCAGTGGCTATGGAACAGAGTTTGCAGTGGGGACCAAAGACAATGGCTTCAGTCTTCCCAGGCAGGCCGAGTGTTCACAACAAAATGGCAACCAGTGGCACATGGTATCGATAACACCTGTTTAACGTTTGCCATCAGCAGCACTTTGCCTCCATTGACTCCTTGAAATGCCTCATCACAAGATGGTCTTCATTCTTCTGGTGGGACCTCATGCTGCATATCTGGCTTTGGAGGCAGAGCTATAGTATACTGCAATACATGGTCCAATTACATTGTGGAACCCCACACAGCCCACCAATGGCCAGAAAAGAATGGCAGGCCCTTTTTCTCAGGACTAGCAGAAGTACTTTGCTTCCAGACAGGGGAGTATAGGAACATCTCACAAGGTAGAGTCCTGTGCCTCCAGAGGTTTGTGTGCCAGCACTGTTCATATTACAGCACTGTCCCCAAAAATATAAACATGGTACGAGAGAGACTACCTCTCTGGTAAAGCCAGATAATTCTGCCCGCATACCTTCCAGGCGAGAGGCATCAGATGACACGTCTGACTATTCATGTGTTAGAAGCAGTTATCAAAGTGCCAGGGTCCAAAGGGCAATGAATGCTTGTGTGTGAAATCATCAGATGTGACATTTCTGACAGGCAATGAATTGTGACCATGATCCTGCTGTTTGGGAAACAGGGGATCAAATATCAAATTACGAGGTATTTTGAGCACAGAGGATTTTTTTTGAAGCAGCTGTTACCTCTCCTATCATTACTCAAAAAGCTTTTTTTTGGGTCCCAGGTGACTGTTAAAGAGAGAGCTCCTGTGTGTCACTTTTAAGAAGGGCTTGTGGACCTCTAAGGTTAAAAGGTAGACAATCTGTGAATTGTGCTTCACTCGTAACATTCGGCTTTGGCCAGATCAGATTTCCACGGGCTCTTTGAAACTGCTCTAGCCTGTTCCTTTAAAACAAGGTGGGATCCAAAAAAAATACAATGCGAGAAGTTCTTAAAGGGCGCGTACTTGGATGAGGGAGCACTTCGACTCCAGAGTACTTGACCCTCTCGAAAGATTGTGCGGGAGGTGAAGATGATGAAGAATAGTTCTTCTTTGAGGGCAGACATCCTGTATTTTGTAGGACTAACTTTATACAGCGCCTTCAGTGTTTGTTCTGCACCAATTTCTTTACATTTTTGACTTGCGATGGTACTTTTGAGTAAATCTCCCTCTTTGTCTTGTTATATTAATCACTTCTTTGCCCATTGGACTGATATCTCCGTAGTTAAAGAGGGCACAGATCCTGTCTGCCAAAAGGTGCCAGAGAGCACCCTGCTGGTTCTCTTCCTCTGGTTTTCTCTCCCCTGCAACTTCCACTTGAGGCATTCCTCGTCAACAAAACTCAAATAATGAACTGAGCTGAGCAGGATTTGTCCTGTCAATGTCCCGGCTCCATGCACTGAATATTAGAAAGTTTAAGTTCAGCACTACGCACACCCCACACACTAATTTCCTGTGCACTGACGTAAATGATAACCAGCACTACCGTAGAATCCACTGTTTAACTCATTCTTTTAAAACTTAAAAAAAAATCTCTGGCAGTGACTCACTTGATGACCTGGTTTGATAAATGCACCACTCGCTGGAGTCCGAAGAGGTCCCAAGTCTGAGCTCAGCCTGTGCTGAGTAAACTGCTCTCAGCCAAGGTGTTGGTGGTGAGCACTTCAGTTATAGCCATATCTCCAGTCAAAGGCACAGGAGAAGCCAGGGTTCCCGCTCAGGACTGCTATCCAGTGACCCCTGCTGGCAAGTGTGTTTGCGTGGATGTGAAGTGAGGACAGGATCAGGCTTGGCCGAGGTATCCCACATGATCAAAAAGCTACCAACCCAACAGTCTAGACTCACACTCAGATGAGCTACCAGCACCCATGGAATTGTACCCCAACATTCAGGAGGAACAGGAGAAAACTGGGAGAAAAAACAGGAGGCTCCTGATGCTATCACTCTCCCTGTCCCCATTTAAACCAGGGTGAGTTGAGGGATGTAACCCAGTGCTGCCAGAGTAGTTTTTAATCTCTGTTGTCTTCCTACAGAGTCATGTAACCTCACACTCTCATTCCCTACTCTGGGAATATGGTGGACCTATCAATTGAAAAGAGTTGATGAGGCAGATAGCTGTCATCATCTTTATCCAATTGTCTCTGCTCTGCTCCTGGAGGGGCTGACTCATGGCACAGGGGGCAGCAGCACTCCAGGACTGCAATTAAGTGGCCATCCTAAATGTATGAGACAATGTGTGTCAGCAGGCATTGAAATATGGGTGGGGCATCACAGTTGTGCCCAATCCTGTCCCCAACCAACATCTGCAAAGATACACTTTCTGTCATGCGTCACTGGATAACGATGTTATCCAGGAACCATGGCTGATTTTACCACTCCCTAATCTAGGGCACCTTTCTTAACTGATAGGAACCAGTTCCAAAAAATCAGACAGTTAAGGGGCTGTGCACTGGAGGATCAACAGGCAGTGCTGTAGAGTTGTGTTGTCCCTCACACTCCACGGACTTCCTAATGTTATTGAATCTTTGTGAAAAGGTATCTCTTGGGGGAGGGTGGAAGAGGAGGCGGGTAATAAACAAAAAATAAATCAGTGAAAGGGCTGTTCCTCGGCTCCTTTTGGTCATCTTCTAGTAACCAGCTTGGAGTCATATTGATAGAAGGCAGAGAACATGTCACCCATCCTCATGACTGGAGATGGTCATATTACCTGGAGAGACTTGAAGTGGATGGGAACAGAGGAAGTCTTACCCACAAGTAAAGCTATCAAAAAGAACTCTTGTTAAGCAAAAAACAAATATTAATAGAAACACTGGCTTTTTTTTAAATTGAGACCTAGATGAATGGGTAAAGCCCCTAATGTGGGACACCACTGAGGTTAAAAAAGAGCCATGATGTGGAGATGCCGGTGATGGACTGGGGTTGACAAATGTAAAGAATCTTACAACACCAGGTTATAGTCCAACAATTTTATTTGAAAATCACAAGGGAAAAGCCTCCGAAAGCTTGTGATTTTCAAATAAAATTGTTGGACTATAACCTGTTGTTGTAAGATTCTTTACATTAGTTAAAAAAGAGAGATGAGATTAATCAAGAAATAACAGTTAGGCAACATTACACTTTGGTTTTAAAGGTCTGTAGTTTGGAAGGGACGAGTGAGGAAGGGAAGTACTAGAGTGGAGAGGTTTGAGGTCCTGGGAGTGAGTCAGAGTATAAGACGGTGTGATGAGCCTTGATTTTGATGCAGGGAGGAAGAAAAGCTTGTAAGACCAAATATATTCAACAGAGGTGGAACAAAAATGGAACATTCAGAGACCACAGCAGCATTGATAAAATAGAGAATCTGACAGTGAGGTTGGAGGCAAGCGGTTGAGAAGGAACAGCTATCATACAAGTTTTCTTTTTGTATCTGTCCAGTCAAGGGAGATAAATGAACGCACATATTTCAAATGACAAGATCGCTGAAGCATCCTGGCTTAATGACTTGTCTCTACTGAAGGTAATTCAACTCCCTCACAGTGTTAACCTCTGTAACTGCTCCAAGCCAGTTTCCCCACAATTTGAAACATGGTTTAAAGAAAGACATTTATAAAAAAAGGAAACAGAAAAAAGAAATTCTTCTTAATACTTTCCACAGTTAAACGTATTAGAAATGGGACACACCAAATACTTTCAGAAATGTCTTTAAGAATGAAACATCACCTTGCTCTCCACATGGCTCAGTAGTAAATACACTGCCCAGTGATATACTTAGTCATACAGACCAGGAAGGACCCAGGTCAGTCACTGTTCTGAGGCCAAGACAATCAGCCTTAGTGCCTCTGGGCTAGGGAAGGGAATTAAAAAACATAATCAACCAATAATTATGCTTCTGATCACTATCCAGTCAACCCTCCTGTTAGAAAGTTCATGTGGACATTGGCCAATGGCAGGACAGGATTGACCCTTTGTTCCCATCAATTCCTTGTTAGACAGGGCACCATTGGAACTGGGTGCTCCCATTACCATGGCCATTCTTCACAATATGATCCTCGACAATTACTGTTATTCCACCATGAGAGGAAGCTTTCACAGCCCATTCTAATCCTGTTCTCTCCCGATATCCACATGTGCACAGTTTCTAGCAGGGATAATCTAGATAGTACGATGAGGTGACCGAGATGTTAGGGCGATGAACTGCTAACCCATTGTACTCTGCACACGCGGGTTCAAACCCATCCATCTCGTTGTTACATTTAAGGCTTGATGTGTTGCCTCCTTGCTTAAATGCCTATTAAAAAATTCATGGGTTTGAGTCCCCATCCTTGTCAATGGTGGCTTTCTGTATGAAGGGCGTTGTAGTATTGTGATTATGTTACTGGAATAGTAATCCAGAGGACAAATCCCACCATTGTAGTTTGAGAATAACTTAGATAGTGATCAGAGGCAGCAATCCAAGCTGACATTCCCCCTCCCTAATCCGGGGCTATAGAGGCTGATGGTAGACGTTAGCCGCCATTCTGGGTGAGATCAGGGTTCAAATCAGAGACCTTCCTGGTCTGTTTGGCTCAGCTACTCTCTGCCTTAATTGATTGTGTTTTAATGACAAATTTGGAACTCAATCAACAAAATTAAGGTTTTTTTTAAATAACCTGTCAAAGATTAAAACCGCAAGAGAGGCAGCTGCTAAGCTATCAATGATTTTTTTTAAAATTTCATGTATGTAATTCAAATGAAAAATATTTAAAGAGCTATGCCTTTGAAGTATTCAAACACAATTACAGGGCAGGTATCACAGGCACATTTCAAAACATCCTCAAAATAGAATCATTTAGTTGTTAGCTGTGGCTCAGTGGTAGCATTCTCGCCTCTGAATCAGAGGGATGAGTTCAAGTCCCAATCCAGAGACTTGAGCACAGAATCTAGGGAAAGCTGCACTATCGGAGGTGTCGTCTTTCGGATGAGACGTTAAACCGATGCCCCATCTGCCCTCTCAGGTAGACGTAAAAGATCCAATGGAACTATTCGAAGATGAACAGGAGAGTTCTCTCTCGTGTCCTGGCCGATTCTTATCTCTCAACCAACGTCACTAAAACAGAGGGTGAGCGATGCCTGTGGAACTGTGCTTCAGCACCTTCTAGAACAGAATGGAAAACATTTGAAAAAAAAAACAGCTTGTGATAACACAAGCCATGCTTACTCCCATCTTTTTTGCAGTAGCAGATTATGCTATCTCCATCCAATATGGTGATCGGTGTGTAATCAATTCAAATATTCTGCTACTCCGTAAGTGTGAGATCTGTCTATTCTACTACTGCAGTAACTTCGGTTTCTGCCCTGGGTAGTAGGAAAGAGCAGGGAAATGGGACTAATTGGATAGCTCTTTCAAAGAGCTGGCACAGGCACAATGGGCTGAATGGCCTCCTCCTGTGCTGTACCTACTATGATACTATGAGTGCTAATCATGGCTCCCTCACCTGCTAATCACACAACACAAGTGTCGGATTTTTTTTTAAAAGAACAGGAACGCTGTAGCATTTGAGCGTGCTAATTAATGGTGACACCAACTCCATGCCAAGAAAAGTAACTGTGAAGATAACGTTGGCACAGGACAAGTTTGTGTTTTCAACCATGCTGTTGTGAAGGAGCTATCGAGTAGGGTATGGTATGTCATGGGTATGGTACTGGAGTAGCAAATTAAATTCAATAAATCTAGTAATTTGTCAGCTAACACCAGGGAGAAAAAAAATGACCATGAAAGCTGCCAGATTGTCATAAAAACCCAACTGGTTCGCAAATGTCCTTCAGTGAAGGGAGTGTGACATCCTCATCAGGGCAACACACACGAGCAAGAAAAGCAGTCTTGCCAGCATCACCCAAATAATGAACAAAAAAAACCAAACATTTCCCTTGTGGAGGGAGCCTTACAATTTGAGGTACACACACTCACACAGCTCACGATAGACGACTGTGCCACAGACCACTTGTACTGGCAACGTGGAAGAGAAAATACATTTTAAACACTGTACAAATATTGGTTATGAAATGCACATTTTTTGGAAACAATTATTTCTATGATTTAAATAATGTTTTGATTGGGACAGTTCTTCAGAACATTTCTAGCATTTTTTGTTTTTATTTTTAGATCTATTTTCCACTGCTGAAGATATATTCAAACATTTTTGGAAATCAAGCTTTTTTAAATGTAAAGTTGTGGCTGGATAAACATTCAGCTAAGCATAACACTGATGCAGACTTTAAATACCAAGGGACGAATTTCATCTCTCCATTTATGTACAAATCTGGATCCAAGTATAACAGTTCTTTCTAAATCATTTGTTTATCAGAATCTAACTGTAGTGCAATCTAATTTCCATTGCTTTGTCCATACTCTGCTCCCGTTTTTAAGTTTTGCTTTCTAGCCACATCTATCCATTACATTTTTTTCCTCTCTTGATTTTCTCTTCCCCCTTGACTGGGGCTAGGCATCCATTTCGATCATCAGCCCTTCCAGTATCATGTCCTAATGGTCACTTTTATGTGCACGTCCAAACAATGAGTGTCAGAAGATTATTTGTGAGTTGTATGAAAGCCGAGACCAATCCTGCCCTCAACGGACATCCAAACAAGCACGCGGGTGTTAGCCGTGGCTCAGTGGTAGCGCTCTCGCCTCTGAGTCAGAGGGTTGTGGGTTCAAGTCCCACTCCAGAGACTTGAGCACAAGTGGGCTGTCACTTCAGTGCAGTACTGATGGAGTGCTACACTGTTGGAGGTGCCATCTTTCAGTTGAAATGTTAAACCAAGGCACAATACTGAAGGGGGAGAAAAACCTCACACCTTGTAGTATAGAGAAACTGAAAAGTATTATTCAAGGCTACATTACACTAAAAGTGAACAGCATGCTACATAACATGGAAAGCACGCTACATAGTACAGGAAGCACATTACATAACACGGGAAGCCAGTTACAAGAAGCGACATAACACAGGAAGCCATTTATACGACACACCATCTCAGTAGGATACTCTGCTAAATTCCAATTTGGGAAAAAAGGAGCATGAAACGTCACTTGTAAGGTTCTTGAATTTAAGGCAAATGATCTTTGAAATAATTTAATTAATACACTGTTTTTGGGTATCTTAAAAGTATATTAATATGATAATAGAGGTGGTTCGGAATGCCTGGGCTGCAGGTGCTGTGGAATCCATTCCATTTACATTGCTGGGTGGGATGCCCAGGAATGGTGGTGACAGAGAAACAACTGTACATATACATTTGTTTAAACTTAATTGTGACTTCTGTTTTCTGGCTGCAGGCCTTCCCTGATGTCGGAGGCAATATGAAACTGCTGGCTTGTATGGGCAGCCTGACTCAGCTTATCCTTGGCCAGAAAAAATAGCAACCTGCAGAGGTGGGAAACCACATCCCTTAAGTAGTCATCTACGTTATCAGAGGTCCTAGAGCCACCTCATTTACTCTACAATACTGCCATCAGGGCTGGGGCTGCTGTAAGTTCAATGTAACATTGTTTCTCGCCTTTTGGCACCGATTGTGACAAAAGACATAGTTAAGATAAATTTGTGTAAATAAAGGTGACAGTAAGTGAAAATTTATGATTTAAAGAACACAGTAGCCCTCCAAAGAGGAAATGGTAAATTGATGAGAAGAGTTAAGAGTTAAAAAGAATCACAACAATTAACAAATAGAGGCAATTAAAAGACAATAATTTGAAACCATCATCGCATACTAGTAACACTCGGCAAGCAAGGGAACAGTTATCACGGACTTTGTGGATTGAAGAGAAGGTATGTGTCAAAATTCTTCCTTCTCTCGTCCTTTTGAGATGTGCATGGCTCCCCGGCCAGGAATATGGATGTGCCATTGCTTCAAAGATACAGCCTATACAACTGGAGATGTCCATCTGGTGCTATGGCCATCTGCAGGGTGACATGCTCTCCTTCCCCTCTGCTCATGGCCCATCCCCGACATACAAGCTCAACCCAGATTTACCATGTTGGGCACCGTGGGCTGAAATCTTACAACAGTGTGGTGCAGTGGAGAACTCGGACACCCAGACCTCCACCCACTGACCCCCAGCAACTCCATGATGGAAACACTCATCAGCATCACTTACAACAGACTATGACACATGTCAGAAAATAACAAACAACGGTAGAGAGTGACTTGAAGTTGTATATTTGCCCTGATCAAACCTGTGACCGACCACTTATGTATAAGTGAACCTCAAACCAATGACGGGCCCACTACAGTTCATCCATCAATTTAGTTGTTTTCCTTTACATCTATTAATGAAATGTGCCCAGCATTATATGTCGAGGAGCAGATCGTCAGAGGGAACACATAATGGAAGGGTCAGTGGGTAAATGCAGCCCCAGTGGTACTGTGTGTTACACAGTAGTCTGAGGTTCAATCCCTATTTAGTTGATCTCGGCCAGGCCGTTGTGTGTGTGCGTGGTGTCAGGGGTTAGGGAAATGGGGGCAATATCCCTAGTGCAGGGGATGGGGGGAGGGCGAAAATCAGCCAATGGTTCTGTTCCATTGCTCTGCACTGACCCTAGTTTAATAAAAGTGTGCACGTGGATAGCGGGTGAGAACAGGATTCAGCCAGACTGTGAAACCCTCCACAATCAACTAGCCTGTCACACTTACTGTCCGGGCTTATTTATGTTAAATGGCAAGGTACCAGAACGCAACCTGTATCAGTGAAGCAGGAGCCCATCAGGAGTGTTCCTCGACAAGAGAAGAGAAAATTACAGTTTCAAAAAAAATAAAAAAAATAATGGAAGTTTGAAGTCAGAGGAGGTGTCAAATACATGGAGATGATTTGCATATTTGGGCATTAAATTGTGCGATTACAGGAACAGAATTTTTAAGTAATACAGGATGATAAAAACACAAGGTGGTTCACTCTTCACCCAAACATGTCATTTACCAAACTAGATAGAATTAAAGGATTTTTAAAATGAACACAAGACCAAATTTACTAACACTTTGCACTAAACAGTAAGCAAAATGCTCCCCAATTTCTCTTGACCCCTTCACAATCAACGAAAAAGTCCAGGCTGGAGTCTATTTACAAGAGTGTGACTTTGCGAGTAAATCTCTAATGGCTGGTTTGTTGGCTTGTGCGATTCCGAACACATAATTCACACTAATGCATGGAATGTTAAAGAGCAGGAATGCAAGCGGCTTGCTGTCTTGTGCAAGGATTAGCATTCAGGCACAATGCACTGCAATTAGAGCAAAGAAACACTATTTATCCTGGGGACACCTAACATTTCAAGAAGTTAATTTGCACACAAAGACGATTATAAAAGATAAAGTTCCTTCATTGGAGGAACAGTTACTTAAAAAAATTTATCTTTGTACAATATTAAACCACAAAATAGTTAAGCATGGCTGAGGGGGATCTGGCTTTTTAAGATATCATAGACATCAAGGAGGACTGTCCACACACTTTCTGTTCACCTTCTGGCCCCCAAGCTTAATGGCCACAGAATCATCCCATTCAACACAGTGTAACTTTGATCTTTTAACCAGTTCCAATCAATATTAAGATAAGGCTGTTCAAGATCTGACCGTTTTAACAATCACAAGTCATTCTCTTGTGCTGAATCAGTTCTTTAGTCAATGATCCAGCAATAGCACCAGAGTTTGAAGCTCTTATTTTTCATAGCCATATTCCACTGCCTCAGGGACTAATTGATAAATCCACACAAGTGTTGCAGTCTGTTACTAACAGGACAAAAACAGCAGCAACCCATCTCCATTATTCAACCGCTCACCTATTCCATTGACTTGGTTTTTGTTCTCCTCCCAGTTCCCCAAATCTCTTGCCTCCTATCCTGAAAGAACTCACTCATCATGGGGTAGGGTTCCATGGGCACCCACTACTGCCTTGCCTATGTGGCCATTCTTATGAGCAAGCCTAGGCTAGAATGTCAACAGACTATTCAACCATGAGGGGGGGGGGGGGGGGGGGGGAGTTTTCCACAACCAAGGCCAACCTAACATGCAGATATGCTCATTTTTGAGCAGGGGCTCCTGGATAAGCAGCAGAAACCCTGCCTGTTTTTACCCCTCCCTAAGTCAGGAGTGGCTAGGGCCAACTGTAGCATCTCCCCACCCCCCACCCCCCTCCCCCCTGCTCCCCCTCCCCCACAGCTGAAATTAGCTAAATTAGCACTGGCCAGGGATCCAACTTGGCATCTTTCTGGCTTGTACGACTCAGTACCACAAATAGTGATACATTTATTCACTGAATCATCGTGAAGAGCCCACTCGACGTACTTTTAAAGACTTGATGAAATATAACCATACAGAGGCCCATCAACAATGTTACAAACACTCATTGAAAAAACTGAATGAAAAAAAGAGATAAAATCCACGGGAGAGCAGGAGTGATGAAAAGTGAGTATGGTAATCTGTTGGAGATGAAGTACAAAGACAGAGGGATCTTTTGGTAAACATCTTAAAAGCTAATTGTCTCCTATCCATTGAAAGTTTCTTCAGAAGAATTCAGAAGCTGAGCAACCTCACTTTATTTAAGCCTCTACCTTAGGCCCACAAAGATCAAAATCAGTCAGGAAATCCTTCCATCCTTAGTTCACAGCTCACCTGAATCCGGACTAAAAGGGCCCTATGGTGGGAACCCGAGGCAACAAACTGAGAGCCAGTTAGTCAGAAAGGAGTAATGATCTCTAGAGAAATGTTAAATAGGTACATATCTACAAGCTACTGCAATAATATACAAAATCACAGAATATTACAGTATGTCAACAGGCCATTAAGCCCATCAAGTCTGCACTGGTATTTTTCTCTACATGATTGCTTCCCATACCCTTTAACATTCCTCCTTTTTAAACAACTATCTAATTCTCTTTCAAAAGTATTTATGAATTCTGGTTGATGAGTGCATGTGTGTGTGCGGGTGTGGGGGCGTATGTGGGTGAGCGCGTGCGGGTGGGTGGGTACGTGCATGTGTGCGCGTGCAGGTGGGTGGGTGAGTGTGGGTGTGGGTGACTGCGGGTGTGGGTGACTGCGGGTGTGGGTGACTGCGGGTGTGGGTGACTGCGGGTGTGGGTGAGTGGGGTGAGCGAGTGAGGATGGCAGCACAGGGAACCAGCTGCTGCCTATGCTGCTTGCTGTTTGGTCCGTTATTTCACTCTAGCTGTTAGTGAGCTTCCAACAAGCTGTTAGGAACTTTCATCCAACAGTGGGGGGAGGATCGTAACCAGATGATAAAAGTCACAAACTTGATGTTCAGCTAAGTATAAATTAGCTTCACCCAACTGCAACAAGATCCAGCTACTCATTTTTAAAGACCGTCAGACAAGAGCTGGAGGAATATGCTGCTTCTTTACTATGTGGTGTGATACTGAGCCATACAGACCAGGCAAGACTAATATTCCATTTCCGATGTTAGTAGTTCCGCAATTTGATCCCGTTCCCTTGCCGTCCTGTTCATACTGCAAAACAAATTCAACATCTACACAGGCAAACTTTCTGCATGTGCAATTAGCATAAAGTCACAGTCAAGTTGTTGGCAGTCTGGCCAGGACCTTCAGACTAGCAGTGACAAAAGGCTTTTCTGGCCTGTATGGACAGGCTGAAAACCCACAGCCAGATATCATAACTCTATCATCGTTGCTAGTGACACCCAACAATCAGGAGCATCCCAATTAAACCCCATCCCAAAGAGGTTAACTGTGTCACGTAAATAGGGCAAGAGATTCAATTCCTACTCTATGTCAAGTTGACTGATAATCAGCCAGGACAGTGATCAGTGTATTACAATTGAGAAAAAACATTCCAGCTCCTGATTGCTATCTGGTGACTCATGCTGAAAAGTGTGAGTGGGGGCTGGGGGAGAGAGCAAGAGAGAAATAGAGGAGGAAATAGAGAGGGAAAGAGAAATGAAAAGAGAGAGAGAGAGACAGAGAGAGAGACAGAGAGAGAGAAAGAGAGAGAGAAAGAGAGAGAGACAGAGAGAGAGACAGAGAGAGAGAGAGAGAGAGAGAGAGAGAGAAAGAGAGAAAGCGGGTGCGAGCACACATGTATGTAGATCAGGTGAGGACAGGATTAGACTCTGCTGCGAGGCCTCCCATGTTTGAATAGCCTGCTGAGGTTCACCCATGAAGAATGGCCAGTTGGGCAAAGTGCCAGAGGGTCACTAATACCCGTGCGACACCACTCCAGCAGCAGTCAATGCCATATGAGGACAAAATTGGCAGAAAGAATCCCATTAATGAAAGTATATTACGTGTGTTTCCTTCTCCCACTTACAATATCAGAAAGTTAATGTGATCCACACCAACCACAACTTTAGTAGAATCCAAGAAGTGGTGCAGTGTCTGCAGAACACCCACTCACTCCATATCAGCCCACACTTTGTGTCTGTTATTTTTCCTGTGGTCAACTCAATTTTATTTAATTTGCTTGCCTGAACCCATAAACTTGAAGTGTCTCAAATTCCAATTGTATGATATAATTTTAATAATCTTTTAGTGGTCTCCCCCCATATTTTTATAAATTGTGAATTTTAATTCTGCTTCATGCCAAACTTATTCACAATCACTGTCCCTTCTTCCCAGTCTAATTAATGTTAA
Organism: Heptranchias perlo; assembly: GCF_035084215.1. Classification (NCBI taxonomy): domain Eukaryota; kingdom Metazoa; phylum Chordata; class Chondrichthyes; order Hexanchiformes; family Hexanchidae; genus Heptranchias; species Heptranchias perlo. Next base: position 51,229,674 of record NC_090333.1, read on the forward strand.
CCCTTACTTTGCTGAATAAATTGGGGGGATAATGAACACAGGGCAGGGAATGTTCTACAGTTGACACCAATCCAGTTTCCTCACAAAACCCACTGTATTTTTTTTTATTCAGTACCCAAATGAAAACAAGGTCCCTGAAGTAGGACAGTATTGAGGTTTTAAAGAGTAAGGCAGAATATGAATCAAGGAGTGGTGGTTAGATGACGGCAGGAGGAAGGGGAGATAGAGACACAAGGGGTTCCACAGTTTGAGATCCTTGGAAAGAATAACTTCAGAGTAGATACTGTGGTGCAATGAGTTTTGCTTTCAACACTGAGGATGCAGTGAGAAGGAAGAGTGTGTAGGACAACTTTACAGGAGTTCAGAAGAACAAGACAAACAAAAGTTCAAAGCAGCAATGACCATGATAATATTGATAGAATCAAAGGAAGGTTGGAGAGAGAGAGAGAGAGAGAGAGAGAAAACACTTTGTGACTAGAGGTAAGAAAGCATCACCTATAGAAGCACAATGGGCCAGAATTTGCTGCCAAAATACTGGCAAGTTTAATGGCGCTCACCGTTATTAATGTGTAAATCATCCAGCAACCTGTGGTGAAGAGATACCCCGTAAATTGCAAATCGCCATAAGTTGCTGGACGATTTGCACTGCTCCTCCATTAGCCTCGCGAAAACGGCAGCTCGCTTTCAACCTCCCCATGAGTTCCATGAAGCTGCTGCGTTTGCGCATTAATTGCCCATTAAACTTGTCGTGGAAAGTTAGGGCTAGTACTTAACAGCGTAAGTACCTTTTTAATGAGGAGATTTATGTTCCTGCAATGCCAATCAACCTCTCCGGCCCAGAAAGGGAACAACTGAAACTGTGAAGCCTCATTCCTACAGGTAGTAAATTGTTGTTAGAGATTTTTTAATTTAACATTTTGAAAAAAAATCTTACTTTTCTGAGTCTTTTTTTTTCTCTCTCTCTCTCTTAATCCCACCTTACTTTCCTTCTCTTTATTACTCTTTCTGTACTTGATTTGACACTAAATTCACCTTATTTCCTTCTCCATCGTTCCTCTGTGTTTTTTTAATCCTTAAATCTCACTGGTTAAGGAGATAGACTGTTGATCCCGTCACTCACCAAGGTCCCAGATGCCCCATTGCCCTCACTGCACCATTATCAGCTCGCACTTCCAGCAACTTACAGGGCAAAATAAATTTGAGCTGAAGTGTGAGGGAAAAAGTCAAATTAACGGGGTACACCGCAAGATGCCCCGATCCAGCAAAATCTGGGCCTATGTTGACTAAATTGCCTTTAATCAGCATTTCTGCAGTTTAAGGCACTGAATTTTCAAAAAGGATTGATTTCAACTGACACGCAGCAGATTCAAACAAAGACAGAATTCCAACATAGCCCACTACTTCCCAAGCGCGCCATGTTCCAGAATCTCTGATCCAATGTGGAATTGCAGTCCAATGTAAACTGTAGATTTTATGTCTAACAGTAAATATAATGGAGGTGTTGCCCAATTTCTCACACACACACACACACACACACACACACACACACACAGAGAATCATATCAGAAATAAATGTTTTGCACGGCTTAGATTCCTTGACAGAACTGGTGAATAAATAGACTGCAACACTGTAAACATGTCATTATTTTTTCCAGCTTTTGGGAGGAGTAAGAATAAGCAGAGAACATTTTGTGACGAAAAAATGAGCAGTGTGTAAACAATTAGTTTCAAGTCAAACTTTACGAGAGACAGGATCTGGTGAAGGATGGCATTCTACAGAAAACAGGAAGAATGTTATATCTTGATTAACTTTCCCATGCAACTCAATTAGGTCAACAGTAACAGGAGTGACCTTCCAGCCGATCTATCTCATTTGCAATGCAACAGCACAGTAGACTATTGTCTCCACAACAGAGAGGGACACACATCATCATGTTTTAAATTTCCCTTAATCCAATGCATTTACTGTAACTATACTGTTCCTTTTTGCCTTTTTATGGCAATTTCAAAGTCACCACAGCTTAAAAATCTACCACTTTTTATATTCTAGGTGGCTTATTTTTAACATGATGCATGAACCAAATTACATTCCATGTACTGAAATCCCTTGAAGTACCAAAAGAATTGGTGTTGCCTAAAATATGGAGAGTATATCGGCCCTGTGGAATGAAAGGGAAATGTAATTTAAAGGGCCACTGTCTTCATTAAGTGGCAAAAAAAAATTCTGTTTGAGAAAAAAGAACCAGATAAGGAGAATTCAGATGAAAGATGCATTCAGTGCAATTTGCGCCATGGTTTTACTAACAATTTTTTTTTAAATTACCAATTTAACCAAATTACCAATTCTGCATTAGAGTAGCTGGCCAGGACATTTTTGCTAGTTCACCAAGAGACTTCACACCAGGCTGCCGATTTACAGTTTGCAGAGGACTGAGTGGGAGAGAGATCTCAAGCTGAGAGCTTACTCATCTCCTACACAAGAGCCCCACCATCCATTAGAGTCAGATTGCATTGTACATCCGCAGGGAAAGAGGCTGCCAGTCCTGGCACCCTGGGGGGAAAGAGAGGGGGTTGAAGTGCCTGACCCCTTTGCATTTTAGACACTTATTGTGTTTATTCGTAAACTAAATTATTCGTAAATTAAAACTATGCAAAGAACTGCCCTGACATTGCATTTTCCAAAATTGAAAAAAAATCCAATTCACACTTAAAAGGCTGAATTTTACAAATCTTGTTCCCAAACGATTATGGAAACACGATTTAAATCAAAGATACACTTTAAATAGCATTTTATACATAGAACATTTTATGTCGGATTCCGAAAACAATAAAAGGAGTCTGCACTTTCCAAAGTGTGTGTGAAATTGACAACGTTTTCAAAACTTACGAAAACCCAATATAGTCAGTGATTTCTCTTCATTTACTCAGAAAGTTAAGAACAAGAAAGATCCCGGGAGAATAGTGGGAGTTTTTTTTTACTCTATATGCATTCATCATTCAAATATACTGCAATTGTTAACTTTGACACAACTTTGAGTCCAATCACACACACAGTTTTGCACCAGATTTATTTCAACAATGTAAAAAAAAAACCCTTTAAAGTCTAAATAATTCCGGATCACTTCCGATTCTCACCAAATCTCAGAAAACATTTGAAGAGAAAGAACTCAAATTGCAGTTGATTTTTCCCCTCGCTTACCGTTAGCGAAGTGCTGATGCACCAGGTTGGATCCCAGTAGGAGGAGGACAGTTTGAAAGTTTGCAGCCCAGCCGCGATCTCTGGCTGCCGCCCCGGGTTGGTCCATGCCGGATTGCCTCAGTTCACCGCACGATCCGCTGCTGCTTTTTGTCGCATCCACACTCAAAGGATGAGGGTTTTCCTCGGGCTGGCCGCTGAGTGACGGGGCACTTTTTGTTTCTTTGCTTCCTCCTCAAGCCCGGTTCTGCTTTACCCTCTTCACAAACTCCAGCATCACCTCTGTCCGCTCGCACCACGGGCTGCTGTCCGCTGTGAGTGGGGATGCACCGACTCTCGGCGGCTCTCTGCCGCTCGGCTCGGGTGGAGGGGGCCGGCGAGCAGCGCCGCAGCGCCACCCTGTGGAGGAAGGGAAAGACAGCAGGAAAGGGAGACAGCGCCCCCCTGCGGGGGTAGAGAGAGAGAGAGAGAGACAGTCGCCCCCCCCCTTCAGGGGTAGAGAGACAGCGCCCCCTGCGGGGGTAGAGAGAGAGAGAGAGAGAGACAGTCGCCCCCCCCTTCAGGGGTAGAGAGACAGCGCCCCCCTGAGGAGGAAGGGAAAGACAGCAGGAAAGGGAGACAGCGCCCCCCTGCGGGGGTAGAGAGAGAGAGAGAGAGACAGTCGCCCCCCCCTTCAGGGGTAGAGAGACAGCGCCCCCTGCGGGGGTAGAGAGAGAGAGAGAGACAGTCGCCCCCCCTTCAGGGGTAGAGAGACAGCGCCCCCCTGCGGGGGTAGAGAGAGAGAGAGACAGTCGCCCCCCCCTTCAGGGGTAGAGAGACAGCGCCCCCTGCGGGGGTAGAGAGAGAGAGAGAGAGACAGTCGCCCCCCCTTCAGGGGTAGAGAGACAGCGCCCCCTGCGGGGGTGGAGAGAGAGAGAGACAGTCGCCCCCCCCTTCAGGGGTAGAGAGACAGCGCCCCCCTGCGGGGGTAGAGAGAGAGAGAGAGACAGTCGCCCCCCCTTCAGGGGTAGAGAGACAGCGCCCCCTGCGGGGGTAGAGAGAGAGAGAGAGACAGTCGCCCCCCCTTCAGGGGTAGAGAGACAGCGCCCCCTGCGGGGGTAGAGAGAGAGAGACAGCCCCACCTTTCCTCCATCCCCGGGGGTAAAGAGAGAGAGACAGCGCCCCCCCTTCGGGGGTAAATAAAGGCATCCCCCCCTTCGGGAGAAAAGAGAGAGATAGCGATCCCCCCCTTCAGGGGTAAAGAGAGAAACAGCGCCCCCCTTAGGGGGTAAAGAGAGAGACAGTGCCCCCCTTAGGGGGTAAAGAGAGAGAGACAGCGCCCCTCGTTCGGGGGTAAAGAGAGAGACAGTACCACCCTGCAGGGTAAAGAGAGAGAGACAGCGCCACCCTGCGGTGGTATAGAGGCAGTGCCACCCTGCAGGAGTAAAGAGAGACCAAGTCACCCTGTGGGTGCAGAGAGAGAGATAGAACTACCCCACGAGGTAAAATTGCACAACTGATCTAAATCCTTCTGCAAATTGTTAACTGTAGCCCCTGTTCCTACAGCATTCACTATTTTAGTACTGTCTGAAATTTAACAAGCTTACAATTGGTTTCTGCATCCAGATCATTTATGTACATAAGAAACATGAACTGCCTCCTCAGCACCTCCCCCAGTCTCACTCTATAAAGTCGAATTTACAAATGTGTGCTACTGGCAGGAAGCCTTATCCGCTGGCCGTGCATATTGGGGAATTGAAGGCAGCCAATCCAGGATGTTCGATATGCGTGGCTGTAGGCCAGGGCCCTGCCAATAGTGTGCATTTAGAAAATGGGCCTGTATACACTCGAGTGCTCCCTGCTTCCTATTGTTTTTATTCTAACGTCTTACCCAGCTCTATTTCTACTCTGGATTCCCATGGTTTCTGGTTTTAATTGAAGTCTTTCATGTGGGATCTGGTCAAAGGTTTTCTGAAAGTCCAAATAAACTATCATAGGGAGTTCCATTATTTGAAATGTCCTTAAATAAGTCGAGGAGGTTTGTCAAGTGGATCTTCCATTTCTAAATCCACGCTGGCTGTTCCTTATTAGGCTGTTGCTTTACAGTTATTCCTCCATCTGCCTTCTTCAAATCATTCCATTATCTTACCCATTACTGATGTTAGACGCGTATATTTATAGATGTCTGGATCAGATTTATCTCCCTTTTTAAACGTTGGTACTAAATTTGCTTTCAAACCCGCAAAACCTCACCAGTACCCAATGATTTTTTCATAGTGTTAACTATGGCTCAGTGGTAGTATTCTTGTTCCAAGTCAGAAGTTTGTGGGTTCAAGTCCCACTCCAGAGATTTGAGCACACGATCTAGGCTAACACTCCAGTGCAGTATTGAGGGAGTGCTGCACTGTCAGAGGTGCTGTCTTTTGGATGAGATGTTGAGCCGAGGCCCCGTCTGCCCTCTCAGGTGGACGTAAAAGATCCCACAACACTATTTTGAAGAAGAGCTGGGGAGTTCTCCCCGGTGTCCTGGCCAATATTTATCCCTCAACCAACATCATTAAAACAGATTATCTGGTTATTATCACACTGTTGTTTGTGGGACCTTGCTGTGTGAAAATTAGCTGCGTGTTTCCTACATCATAACAGTGAATACACTTCAAAAGTACTTCATTACCTGTAAAATGCTTTGGGGCGTCCTGAGGTTGTGAAAGGCGCTATATAAATGCAAGTCTTTTTTTATATAAACATCTGGATATTCATTACAAAGACCAAAAGGTTCCATGTTCTAGTCCTGACTTGTATTGAGTTAGCTGACTTCAGTCATAGAAGGCAGTTGGGCTGGTACAATTCACTCCAGCAGGTTAGGGACAGGCTTAAAAATCAGACACGGTTCCTGCTCCTGATCACTATTCTTCAGAAAACTGAACGTGTGGATGTTGAGTGAGAACATGATCGGGCTAGATTGTGATGGCCACTATTGTCAAATAGCTTCCAACACTCACTGTGTACGCTCACATGTAAAGAATGGCAAACTGAGTGGGGTATTAATTAGCAGATAGTGCCCCTGGAACCACAGCAGGAGTCAGCACCTTCAGGAAAGGAGGGGAAAATATTTTAAAGATTAGATTATTAGGAAGGGAAACAAATGCAACTGTAATGTATTGTTTTGAGAAAGATGTGGAACAGGATATCTGGTTTAACTTTCAGTAATTGATCTCAATTTCTTTTAATTTAAATCATCAGATTACCATTATGTCATACCTTGTATCAAAGATTAACTTGTTTAAATTGTCCAGCACAGTATTAATAGAATTAAATTAAATGACCCTACACACAATGGCACCAGAGAGGGGTGGGAAATGTTTTAAAATATGGTCCTTTCTTGATTTAATTTTGTCACTGGCATCATTAAAGGGGCATCGTCTCTGCCTTAAAGGGGCAAAGTCTTTGGATAGCATACTTTAAAATGTTCAAAGGCTGCCTGTTTTGGGGTGGGCTAAATGTTTTGCACTCATAAAACTTTGACAGTAGGACAAAGGGGCGTAGGAGCAACTTGTTGAAAGGCATATTTAAGATTGATGTCAGGAAGTACTTCACGCAAAGAGTGCAGAGTCGCGATCCGGTTAATGGAGGTAGAAACCTTGGAGTCATTGAAGAAACAATGAGATGCTGTGCTGGGAGTAAGGTGGACTTTTCTAGATGGATGAACTAAGATAGGCCAAATGGCATTCCTCATCTTTATTTCTCATGTGATCTTGTGAAGGATTTTAATACTGGGAATGGAGCACTTTTTCCACTTTAGAATCATAGAATGTTACAGCTCAGAAACAGGCCATTTGGCCCATCATACCTGTGCCGGTATTTTTCTCCACATGAGCCAACCTGTCTGATCTTACTCTCCTGCTTGCTCTCCTTACCATTTAATATTTCTCTTTTTCAAGAAACGAATTCCTTTTTAAAATAATTTATGACCTCTGCTTCAGCCCATCTCGTGACAGAGTGTTCCATTTTCTAATCACCCTTTATGTAAAGAGTATTTTTCTAACTTCCACTTGAATTATTTTTGTGATTATATTAAGTTTGTGCCGTTTGTTACTGTCTTGCCGACCAGTGGAAACAATCTATCATTATGTGCCTTACCATAACCCTTCATGATCTTGCAGACCTCTATCAGGATACCCTTAACCTTCTCACTTTCAGTGAAAAAAGCCCCAAGTCTCTCTCCATAACTGTAACCATTCCTCCCTGGTAACATCCTACTGAACCTACGCTGCATCATTGCTTTTATATCCTTCCGATTATGCGGTAGCCAAAATTGTACAGAATACTCCAACTATGGCCAAATGTCTTGTTCAACTTTAAGATTACCTCCTTGCTTTTGTATTCTCTGCCTTCAGATAGAAACCTACCTTATGGTCTTATCTACTTGCATACTACCTTTAATAACCTGTGCACCCACACATCACGATTCATAGTTGACAATGGAGCTTTGGCCTTCTGCAGGGAGCAAGCCTAATGGGGAAAGTCGAAAGACTGACAAGCAGCTCCAGCTTAAAGGGATATGCTCACTTAAAGGTAAGTAGCTGCACATTTAAGGCTATGTGCTTAAATCCTGGAGTAGGGCTTGAAGCCATAACCTTTTGTCTCAGACGTGAGAGAGTGAACACTGGACCAAGCTGACACATGTTCTACACCCATCTCTGATTACATATTCACCTCCTCTGTGAAACTGAGTCAAAATACGTTTTTACTCCTTCTGCCATTCCCTTACTCTCCACTGCAAGCTTATCTCCTGCATCTCTTAGTGGCCCTACCATTACTTTGACTTATCTTCTTACCACTAATATACCTATATTATGTCTTTTAATTGCCTTTATGTTTTTTTGCTAATTTTTTCTCATACCTCCTCTTAGCCTTTTCTTCCTTTTTGTAACCCTCCTACATCTTCTCTATACTTATCCTGGCTCTCAATTTTATTATCTACTCTGTAACTGCAAAATACTTATTTTTTCATTTCAAATTTGATCTCATCTATGGAAACAAAGCCTTCGAGACACTCCCCTTTTCACCTTATTGGACTATACTTCATTTGCACCTTCTCTATCTCCTGCTTAAATACTTCTGTTGGATCAGGCAGGACTTTTGTTTGCCATTCCACCGCTGTGGCAGTGGTACTGGACTGGGTGACAACAGAAATTTGGGGGGGTGGGGGGGGGAATGTGTCCCTCTGGATTGCCACTCATTTTCATGCTCAGCATATTTTCCGCCAGAAGTGATGGCAGCCTATTCTAATGATATAGTAATGACAGAGTAACATCATTAGCACTTCATTAGAAGGGGGAACATGTGGGCAGTATTGATCGTAACATTATCAGATTTAAGTTGATTAGCCAAGTTACTGCTGCAGATAATTTGATGCTAGTGCCAGATTTCAGGAGAGCGAAATTTGCAAGAAAGAGAGAGAATCCAGGTTGATCAGGGGATGATACTGGGTAGGGATAACTTCAGTACAGTTGACAAATAGAGGGTTTTTAAAGCCGTACTTGTGAACAAGGAAGGCATGTATGTACCTCGGATTAAAAAGGAGGGTGCACGGCAAAATGAAACAAAAATGGCATAACGGTGAAGCCCGAAATCAAATTAAAGTAAAGCAGAAGTATTTTACCAGATTCAAGGAAAACAGCAAGATAACAGGGACAGGTAGAAGCCCCAGTTGAAGGGCACAAAATCTGCCAGTAGATGGGCTAAAAAAAACAATGGAAAAGAAGATTGTGGACAGGTATTGCAGCGATAGCAAGGCCTTTTTCAATTAAGTTACGAGTCAGAGAGTGATCATGGGCCACACAGGACCTTTGATAGATCCTGCAGGGCATATTTGGAGTCCGAAGAAATAGCTGAGATGCTGAATGGATACTTTGCATCTTTTTTCACTACTTAAGATGATGTGGAGTTGCTGATGTTAACAGAAAGTGTGACGCTTAAACTGAATCCGTGGAAGTTGATGTAGAATTGGCTCTGGCTAGGGTTAGGATATTTACAGCAGATTGGTATTAGGATTAGGATATTTACAGCAGATTGGTATTAGGATTAGGATATTTACAGCAGATTGGTGTTAGGATTAGGATATTTACAGCAGATTGGTGTTAGGATTAGGATATTTACAGCAGATTGGTGTTAGGATTAGGATATTTACAGCAGATTGGTATTAGGATTAGGATATTTACAGCAGATTGGTGTTAGGATTAGGATATTTACAGCAGATTGGTGTTAGGATTAGGATATTTACAGCAGATTGGTATTAGGATTAGGATATTTACAGCAGATTGGTATTAGGATTAGGATATTTACAGCAGATTGGTATTAGGATTAGGATATTTACAGCAGATTGATGGTATTCACCCTATAGAACTAAAAGAAATGGGGGATTTGTTATGTCAGCTGCTGGCTCATATATTTAACAGTTTGTCGAGAGCTGGAATTGTGAGGCGTGACATCAAAACAAACAGAAAGCAAGAATATGAGGAGAAGTACTGGTTGGGGAAAAAAATAGAAATGCAAAATTGCAGGTCTAACAAGCAAAACCGACTAATGCGTGAAGCAAAATGCAGCCAAGGGGACATAAAAACATGAAAATAATGGCCAAAAGAAACCTTCTCATTTTAACAGGCCCACTTTAGCGGGACAGCTCCCAAACAGCACATGATTTTTTTATGGGTGAGGCTTCTGCTGTGGGCAGAGTCTTTCTGAAGTCATTAAATTTGGTTTTAATACAGTAACGAGGCTGCAAATGTCGGTAGTGGGGCCTTGCAAAATTTACCAATATAGCTCCCCTTACGCTGTCTCATTAAGTACTCCCAGGCCAGTACAACAGGGGTTGGATACAGAGTAAAGCTGCATCTACTGCAAAGCAAGCCTCTCTGGTAAAGAGTAAAGGTGGCTACCCTGAGTGCGATTGCCAATAATAGGGTCAATTTTCTGATGCTCTGCACTGATGGTGCATGTGCAGGCTGAAGGTGGAGGGGAGGGGGGACGGGAGCTGGAGGATTCAGGGCCCCAAAAGTGCGCCAAGATCATGCTAGCCGGTATTTACTGACTGACAACAAGAAGCAGCCAGAGACAATGCTTTTCTTTTCTCCTATATTGTTGTCATTATGACAGTAAGTGGCCTGTTCCCAGCCACCCTGGGTAGTCTCCATAGCTGGTTGAATAGGCACGATTCTCCCCTTCAGTTTTCCCCCATTCCGACTGGTAGGCATCATAACCTCCACTTGATGCCTCCCCCATCAGGAACCCAGCAAGTAATAAGGCCGATATTGCAACATATCTGATCAATCCCTGTGACCTTTCTTTTCCCTGCATATTGGCACTAAGTGCTACATTGCAGGTGAGCCATACAGGCCTGGAAGGCCCCAGGCTCAATTGCTGGTCTGTGCTTAGTTAGTTGATCTCAGCTGGGACACGAGTAGGGATGGCTACAGTTGGGCTCGGCACCCCTGGGCTAGCGAAGGGGAAAAAAATCAGCCAGCCCCTGATTGCTATCCAGCAACCTGTGCTGAAAAGAGCATATTTGCAGATGTTGGGTAAGGATATGATTGGGTTCAGCTGGGATATATCCCTATGATTGAATAGTCTGCCGACACTCACAGATAAAGAATGGTCACTTATACAAGGTACTGGAGAACGAATGGCACATATGGAACTGTATTCCAGCGTGAAATCAGATCCTTCAGGAGAGCAAACTGGTGAAAAAAGAAACTTTTAATGAAAGCAGTCAAAGAAATTAAATGACAGAATAACATTACATCACCTTGGTTTTCTTCTAATGACTTAACTATGGATAATGATATTTTGAAGAAAAAACATCACACAAGAAATTCCAGACTCTCTGATGTCCAAATCCATTATGTAGCAGCATGATATTCTAATAGTTAAAACATGCAAGGAAAAATGCCGGATCTCTGGACGATCCGAGAATGTTCTGGGTTATTAAAATGGCCTTGGCTAGCAGATCAGTTAGAGGTTCAGGCTGAATTGCACTTCTACTGCATCACTGCTAAACTGTATCAGCTTCTTATTCCCAGCACTGATATAGTTAGTGATTTCATGCGATAGGCGAATATCACATGATGCATACACCTGCATGCCCAATGACGGATACAATCCAAGACAACATTTCATATCAGTAATATCATTACTTAATGTTTGCTCCAATATCTATTTTTTGAAGATTCCAGTGGTAATTTTAAAAATGAACATTTTTGCTTTTATTTGTGAATTTTGTGCTCATCAATTCTAGGAAAGTTAGTGCTAAGGAACAGAGAACTTTCCGTCTGGGACACATGGGGCACGATTTTAATAAGGCGGCGGGATGGCAGCGGGGGAGGGGGGGTCAATGGATGTGCAGCAAACGCGAATAATAAAAACTAGAATGATACCCGGACTTCAAGGGTTAAGTTACGAGGAGAGATTACACAAATTGGGGTCGTATTCTCTAGAGTTTAGAAGGTTAAGGGGTGATCTGATCAAAGTTTATAAGATATTAAGGGGAACAGATAGGGTGGATAGAGAGAAACTATTTCCGCTGGCTGGGGATTCTAGGAGTAGGGGGCACAGTCTAAAAATTAGAGCCAGACCTTTCAGGAGCAAGATTAGAAAACATTTCTACACACAAAGGGTGGTAGAAGTTTGGAACTCTCTTCCGCAAACGGCAATTGATACTAGCTCAATTGCTAAATTTAAATCGGAGATAGATAGCTTTTTGGCAACCAAAGGTATTAAGGGATATGGGCCAAAGGCAGGTATATGGAGTTAGATCACAGATCAGCCATGATCTTATCAAATGGCGGAACAGGCACGAGGGGCTGAATGGCCTACTCCTGTTCTATGTTCCTATGTTCCTACTTACCATTCCCCAAGCGATTGGTGGCCAATAATCTTGTTTCCGGGTTTGCCGTCCCGAAAGCTGCGCAGTGGGCGGACTGCGCACCCGCATGACAGGCCGTCAGCTGCAGTGACTAGATTTATAGGGCCATTGCTCCAATGGATTTTTCTGGAGCAAAGAGCAAGAAGACCCAATGGAGCAGCACAGAGGCAAGGCTGCTCCAGGATTCAGTGACGCCACTCTCGCTGGTGCGCATTGAAGCGCTCGCCCACAACGATCGAGGCACTAAAATCGCATCTTCAGCAGTCCTATCGCATGTTCAATTACAGACCAGGTGGCGATGTGGCTGTCGTTGTATCGACACTGTTGCTCGCTGATGGGGTTCCTCAGAGGTGTCATCAGCCACATGTGCAGGGGGTATCCCTTGTCCCCGAGGAGCCAGTCCTTAAGGCTGTTTGGTGCGTGGATGAGGCCCGGGATGTTGGATTCCCTCAGAATGAATCATGGCAGCTACCAGGGAATCTCGCACACACATGAAGAATTCTTTTGCGGTGGTCACAAACGAGCTGAGCGTTGATGGAGTGATAACCCTTTCTGTTAATGAACAGTCCTGGCTCGTGTGGAGTTGCTCGTATTGCTATTTGTGTGCAATTGATTTCACCCTGCACCCATGGGAAGCCAGCCACAGAGTGGAATCCCACTGCCCTCCCCGTCTGGCTGAGGTCGTCCATGGGGAAATAAGCAGTCAGTGACCTGCCTTATGCACTTGTGGGCAGACGACTGAGAAACCCCGGCAATGTCACCAGTGGTATCCTGGAATGATTCGGAGGTGAAGAAGTTGAGGGCAGTGGTCACTTTAACAGCGACGGGCAATGAAATGCCGTCAGGCCCAGCTGGGAGCAGCTCGGCATGAAGGAGGCTGCAGATGTCTGCGACCACCTGGCGACTCACTCTCAGCCTCTGTACGCACTGCTCCTCAGAGAGGTCCAGGAAGCTGAGCCTCGGTCTGCAGACCCTCTGACGAGGGTAGTGCCTCCTGCGACATCAGTCCCTCTGTTGTTGCCCTTTGTGCTCTTGTGCAGGTGCCTATAGCGTTGCGTGTGTTGTCGAGCTACAAGTGATGGAAGTGCACGCCACGCCTGGCAAGGATGGTGATGTTCCTCATCCTCGGATGTACTGGTGAACGCAGCTATCGCCTCCCTCCATCCTGATGGTGTCGGTTTGAGGGGGTCTGAAAAGTTGGTAAATATGTGTAAACAGAAGAATTCTGAGTGGAAACCAAGAATTTTCAGTCTAAACACAAAGATCTCCCAGCCAAAAGTTTGTCTGAGAGAACTGAGTGCCCTGCTGCAATAACTCACCTTTTATCCCCATCTGTCAAACAGGCATTTAAATGGCCAAATGGCTGCCGGCTGAAACCCGACTACTTCCCAATGCCATGTTTCACACAGCATTAAAATCACTTGCCTTCATTGTTAATTGGATATTTGGACATTTCAACTACTTTAAGTACTTGATTTAATGGTTTAAATATTGGCGGGACTTCCGGGTTCGGGAACGGCGTGCGCACTCTGGGTCGTGCACGTTCTTCGGTGGGTTGGAGCCGGGATTCCTGCCCGCTCCAAAAAAACTTTTTTCTTTGCCCCCCCCCCCACCAACACACCCGCAGATTTCTTTTAAAATCGTGCCCATGGTGTGAGCATCAAGCACTCCCAAATCAGGTATAATAAGATTAATTGCAGGGTAAAGCTCCTTTCACTCTGCCCCAACGAAGATCCAGGGGCCGCTTTTCGGATGGCGGAGCGGGTGCGTTGGGGCAGGGGGTCTTGTAAAATGGCGGAATCCCGGAGCATTTTCAGAGCCTCATCCAACCCGCTGACCTCTGGGTTCCCCAGTGATGCGTTCGGGTGCGTGCGCAGCTCCCGAATGTGGGACTCCCACCGGCAATTAAAGCTGGTGGGATGCTGCTATACATTGTTAGGTAGATAGTTGAGGTACTTGACAGACCTCATTGAGTGGAGATTTTGGCAGGGGTGCAATTTTGAAGGATCCTCAGCGTGTTTCCCATGCTGTGGAAAGCACTCCCTGTTGGAGCAGACGTGTTTCAGCCAGCAGCCAGTGGGAGATGCAAAGGATTATTTGACAGGTGGGGAGAAAACCTCATTTATTGCAGCAGGGCACTCTGTCACTTCAGACAAAGTTTTGGCTGCAACACCTTTGTCTTTCCACTCAAAATTCTTAATTTATACCCAAAACTCTGCTGTACAAACACATTTACCTACTTTGCGGACCCCCTCAAACTCACACCGTCAGGATGGGGGCGCCATAGCTGCATTCATCACTTCATCCGAGGACGAGCCTCGCCCGGCACGCCATCCACCTCCGCCACGTGGAACTCCACAACACAGTGCTGCGCCACAGGCACCTGCACAACAGCAGGGAGGGCTACAACAGAGAGAGCAACATCGCAGGAAGCACTACCCTCGCCACAGGGTCTATAGACCGAGGCTCATACGGAGTCACTGATATGTGAATGGTTCTCCTAACATCAGACAGTATGAAGAGTTCAGTTCTCACCACCTGGACAGAGCAGCGGCCACACTAGCCCCCGCCCCCTGCACAAAACAGTCCTGCAACTACACATACGTCCACTGTAGAGTGACCCAACGGGTGGCATCAAGTGTGGGTGTTCATGGTGAACCTCAGGAAAGGGCCTTATTACACAAGCCAGTCAAGCATGGCCAAGACATGGCAGTAGTGGTGACAATAATGATATTTAATGTGCCATTAACAAAAATCAAATATGAATAAAAAACATGACAAACCGTCAAACACCCTTGTGCATCCCATTTGTGCTCACAAAACCTTCACCTTTCGCTTACAAGTACTCCCACATGGTGCATCCCCTGTGGCTGCAGCAGAGGTAGTGGCAGGTTGCTCTTGTTCATGCCCTGACCGATTAGATGCTTTGGGCCTACGCTCTCTGGGTTTTGGTGCCCTTGAGAGCCCCTCCAAAGACTGCTCCACCTGTACCTGTGCAGGGGCAGACTCGGCCACCTGGAGAGGAGGCAACATTGCGGGTACTGGTTGAGAGGGGGGCAATGGGTGAGACGTGGGGGCGCTTTGAGTGGCGTTCTCACTTCCATGTCCCCTTTCGCCATCTTCCCTCCCCTGGGCCAGGCCCACATCACTCCTATCACCCTGCTGGACAACAGTTTGGAGGACATGTGTGAAACCTTGTAATGCCAGAGTATCTGCCTGCCTGTTTAAGGCGGCAGAATGTTGTTCACCCTGAGTCCGAAGGGCCGTTGTCAGGGCCTCAATGGACTCATTGGTGAGCCGTGCTTGAAGCTCCATGCAGGCTAGCCTTGCCTCTATCACAGACATTCCCGCACTTACCCGCGACACTATCTCAGAGATGCCCTCACGTCCCTGTGACAGTATCTCGGAGATTCCTTTCTGTACCTGTGCCACCATTCCACTCATGCAGGAGTTGGACTCCTCCATCCTCTGTGATTGTGGAGAGTGCACGTGGCACCTGTTCCAGCACCTCGCAAATGTGCTGCTGCCCCTTGATCATTCTCCTTTTCATGGATGGCCCCCAGGGTTCAGCATCTGTGTCCAGCTGAGCAGAGCCTGGAGAAGAGTGCTCTCACCGAGGCGGACTCTCCACAGCTGTCCCTGCCACCAGTGTCTGCTCGTGCTCACATGTGTGTGGTAATCGAATCGGGCCAGGACCTACTCTGTTAATGGTAGGGCGTTGGGGAGAGTTATAGAACAAAGAGATCTAGGAGTACAGGTTCATAGCTCCTTGAAAGTGGAGTCACAGGTAGATAGGGTGGTGAAGAAGGCATTCAGCATGCTTGGTTTCATTGGTCAGAACAGTGAATACAGGAGTTGGGATGTCTTGTTGAAGTTGTACAAGACATTAGTACGGCCACACTTGGAATACTGTGTACAGTTCTGGTCACCCTATTATAGAAAGGATATTATTAAACTAGAAAGAGTGCAGAAAAGATTTACTAGGATGCTACCGGGACTTGATGGTTTGACTTATAGGGAGAGGTTGGATAGACATGGACTTTTTTCCCTGGAGAGTAGGAGGTTTAGGGGTGATCTTATAGAAGTCTATAAAATAATGAGGGGCATAGATAAGGTAGATAGTCAAAATCTTTTCCCAAAGGTAGGGGAGTCTATAACGAGGGAGCATAGATTTAAGGTGAGAGGGGAGAGATACAAAAGGGTCCAGAGGGGCAATTTTTTCACTCAAAGGGTGGTGAGTGTCTGGAACGAGCTGCCAGAGGCAGTAGTAGAGGCGGGTGCAATTTTGTCTTTTAAAAAGCATTTGGACAGTTACATGGGTAAGATGGGTATAGAGGGATATGGGCCAAGTGCAGGCAATTGGGACTAGCTTAGTGGTATAAACTGGGCGACATGGACATGTTGGGCCGAAGGGCCTGTTTCCATGTTGTAAACTTCTATGATTCTATGATTCTATGTGCAACCCCAACTAACTGCAGACAGGGACCCACCGAGGTGTGAGTATCTGCGCTGGTGGATGGCTCGCTCAGATGTGACGGTGCCCCCTCAGAGGCCGGCAGGTCCTCTGAGGAATCGCCCTCCGCCGTCACATCAGTCGCTGAAGGCCCTGCAAGAGAACAGAAGGCAATATTAAGCATGACGACAGATGTTGAGGTGCTGAAGATGGCAAGGCATGTTAACATCATTTGCTATAGTGAGTGCTGAATGTTAAAGTTCTGTCATCAGACGTTTGTCGGGCGCCAGTCTCGGCGCCCCCGACGGACCATAACTGACAGCCTGTGATGCGAGTGCGCAGTCCGCCCACGTTAAGTGGCTCCAATTTACCCACGATCGCATGGGGAACGGACGGATTTTACAGAGTGGGTTACCCACGCGCCCAGTCATCCAGTCTCTGCCACCCCAACTCGAGGGTGCGGCTCAGTTCCAGTGCCTCCTGCTCCACGTCTGTAAGGATGACTAGATGTTGCGGCCCCCCCTCCGGTTCTCGCCCTCTCCTGTGCCTTATGGGCTCTCTTCTCCTGTAAGGGGAGAAAGTAGAGAGGCGTGAGTGAGGGATGGTTACTTGGCCAACCGCTGAATGCATTGGTTTGGGTGAGACTGACCATAAAAGAGATGCATCAGAGGGTGAGTATGAGACAGAGCCATGAGATTGTATGAGGATTGGGTTGAGTGGTGGTGGTGGGATGAGTACTGGGGAGGTGAGTAAGTGCAGGTAAGTTGAGGATGAGCTTTGAGTGGGTGTGAGGAGTGATGTGATAGAGTCGTGTTGGCAGTGCAGAATGAGTTGTGGGGTGGGGTGGTGATGTGGACGACGGAGTGTAGGAGAATGAGTAAGTGTGCTCACTTTGGCTGATCTAGTTAGGTCATTGAACCACTTCCTGCATTGGATCCAGGTGCAGGAGGCGTTGCTGCTGCTGGTGACCTCCACTGCCACCTCGAGCCAGGCCTTCTTGGTGGCAGAGGCAGGCCACTTCCTCCTGTCCGCTAGGTAGAAAATAACACCCTCCTCCTCACCCCATCTAGTAGCACTGGAGTGAGGCATCCGTAAATCTGGGAGCAGCCTTTCCTCTGGGCTGCTCCATTCTATAATTTCGGACGTTTGCTCCAGCAGCAGCATTGAAGGAATGCCCCTTTAAATAGGGCTCCTCCAGCTGACAGCCTGTGATGCGTGTGCGCAGTCTGCCCGCTGCGCAGCTTTACGATGGGAAACCCGGATGCCACGTTAAGTGGCTCCAATTTACCCGTGATCACATGGGGAACAGACGGACTTTAAAGAGCGGGTTACCCACGCTCCCAGTCACCGCCCCCCCCCGCCCCCGCTGCCATCCCACCTCCCTGGTAACATCGGGGCCCCTAAGCCCCATGCATACCTAGTGGGTATGGGACTTGACTAGCAACTTGAGGGTTCTGAGTTCATAATGCTAGCATGGTAAGTTATGAAATTGAATTTAAAAATTCTGGTAATTTGAAAATGACCATGAAAGTTAATGGGTTGTTATAAAAACTCAACTGGTTCACTAGTGACCTACAGGGAAGGGGATCTCCCATTCCTACCCCACCTGGCCTACACATGACTCCAATTCCACCCTATGTGGTTGATTCTTAATGCCCTCAGAGCACCTAGGGGTGGCAATAAATACTACCTTGCCAGTGTTGCCCACAACCCAAGAACCAATACATATTTTTTTTTTAAGAAGAGCACCCCCTCCTGCACCAGTATGAGATGTTTTCACTTCTCATACCAGCAATTCTGTCACCTCTTTGAGTGAGATTGCTAATTAGGGGCAGTTTAATTAGGGACAGTCTTGTGCTATAGCTTATGCCCACCAGGTTCAAATTCATTTCACAGTAACCTAGCAGAAGAAAGAATTATGATTGCTGTGTACACCCAGCCAAAGTGATATAAACAACACGATAAATGACAGGACCCAGTATTTTATGAAGAATTTTATGCCTGTGAGTTGCTCTGTGCCTCCGGAGTTCTGCGAGGTAATTTTAACCCCAAAGAATGGGTGGGTTGGGGGTGGGTGGGAGGTAAAAATATCTGTTTTTTTGAAGTGGGACCACAACCCGGTTCCAACCCATTTCCAGGTTTAACCCAAGCACATTTGGATGAGCACGTGCATCCAAACCCTGGAAGTCCCGTCCCCACTTAAAGCCGGCGGGTGGATTGTCAAAGGGGCAATGTACCTCACTGAAATAGTTGAGGCACTTAATTTTTTGCGTGTTAAAAAGGTAAAACGAATTTAACCTTACCTGTTGGGTTTCCCATCGCTTCTGATTCCCATCAGGTGAAAGCAGGCGGGCCGGATTCATGAGGTGAGTGCCTTTAATGCACAGTTTGTGGGCCGGAAGGAGCAGGAATGTTTCATCCAGGCCCAACAATCTCAGTAGGCACGATCAGCTGACCTCCACCTTCCCCCCCGATGGTAGACAACCCCCCTGATGTCCTCTATGGCCCCCCCCCCCGCCCCGATGTCCTCTATGGCTCCCCCACCGATATCCTCCACGGCCCCCCCGCCCCACACCGAAGTCGTCCATGGCCCATGATCTCTCCCTCCCTCCTCTCCGATTCACATCTCCTTTCCTTCCCAAAAGGCAGCCAGCCTGTCAATCTGGCTGGTTGTCGCGTGGGAAATCCGGAAGCACAAACACTTACCTTTAATTGAGTTGCGATCACAGATTGCGACGCATTCACTTGACTTCCGGGTTCCCCAGGCGAATATCTACCCACACTGGGTTCCTCACTCCGAGATAAAATCATGCCCCTGCACTCAGGTACACCCAGTGGAGATAAATTCTATTGTGTTTCTCTATACAAACCATACGATGTATTTGACTTTAAATGATTGGAATAGAATCCTTGATAGGGCAGATTGTACGTGGTCTGTAAAAGGTGTGGGCTTGATGGGCTGAATGGCTTTTTCTCATTTCCTGGTTTCTTCTGTTCTAATATTCAGAACAACCTCATAAATCCAAGAGTAGATATGAAAAAATGATACAAAACATAACTACATCGTAAAGCAGAAACAAAGGGGCAGAAATCGCTTAGGAAATAATGGAGAGCCTAACAGCACTCTCCCTTGTCAGTGGTGAAATGGAGGAGCAAGTTCCAGGGTTCACACATGCGCAGTGAAACGTGGAAATCCGGAACTTGCTCCTTGTGGTTCACCGGCGATATGACAGCTTCGAATTAAAGGGACATCGCACGCTGTAATCAGAGAAATCATTGAAAAAGCACAAACTTGTTTATCTGCCCAGCTGGAAAGTGGCAAGTACAGAACAACCTCATAAATCTAATTGTAACATTTTAAATTTTTTTTCTATGTTTCCCTTCTGTCTCTTTTATTTAATTCAATTATTTCTTACCCTCTCTTTTTTCGCTGTCCAAAACTATTTTTACATTGATTTAAAATGTTGTACCTTTCACTTCCTGATTTAACGTTACAAGCCTGCAGAGGCAGCTGTCAAAAATGCCGCCATCTGATGGGTCGAGGGGCGAGATCGATCCTCTTGCTTCGCCCAGGGTCCTCGCTTCGTCTGAACTGACACTGGGCTCTTCTCCACTTCCTATTCGAGGTAGTGGCCGAAGAAAAGACCACGGTAAGTTTGTGGGTTAGTATTAATCTATGGAGGGGCGAGCACTGTTGGTTCGCTGCTCCAAGCAATTTCTGCCCCATAATGTTAAAAACACAGAAGCGCAGTCGCTTAAGTCATAAAATTGAGCAATAACATTGTGTACAATGAGGCCAAGGTAACAAATGATTTTACACTATAAACCTAAAAGGACTGAATAATGATAAACATAAGTATATATATAGTACTGTACAAATATGTACATTTACAACTTTTTACCTTTCCAACAAATAAATAATTAATACGACTGCAAAGAAGAAGCTCATTCTTATATACGAGTATGGACAGCTTAAAAAAATGCTTATTTTATATGAAAAATGCTGACTGCATATCAACATTCCATTTCAAAACGCACTGAAACCTCCTCTGGCAGACTCTGCCTATGGCAAAATCCATTGTAAATCCTTTGTCAATATCTACCTGCAGTATCAGTTACACCTCTAGGTGGTGCTGTGATAGGTCTATTAACATTGTTGAAACCTGTCAAGGCGACAAGATGCTGCCATTGCTGTTTTGAGGCTGATAAAGTTTTCTTACAGTACTACATCAAATCCACCTAGTAACTGTACCAGAATGGTAACAATTCTTCCCCTTTGAAATTGTTATAGAGAGATTTGATCATAACATTATTAGATTTAATCCTATTAGCCAAGCAAAGACTATTAACAATTTAATGTTGGTTCCTGACTTCAGGATGGCTAATTTCAGTAAACTAGCAAAAGAAAGAAGACATGGATGGACACCCCTATTGGGTAAGTACACTTAGCATCGGTCCTGCCCAAGTGCATAACACTGCACTTATCTAAGTTAAAGGCCATTTGCCAGAATATGGCCCATTTCCCCAGCACATTTAGATCCGCTTGCAGAAGTTCCTTCTCCAGTGTAGTCCAGACATTCACACAACTTTTAGAATCATAGAATCATACAGCACAGAAGGAGACCATTCGGCTCATCATGCCTGTGCCAGCTCTTTGAACGAGCTATCCAATTAATACCACTTTAGTGTCATCTGTGAACTTGAGGACTATTCCCCCAACACCTACATCTAGGTAATTTATGAAAATAGTAAAAAGCAACGGCCCCTAGACTGATCCCTTCGGGACACCACTAGTAACTGGCTTCCAAGCAGATCCATAGCCATTAACCACAACTTTCTGCCTATGGGAATGTAGCCAATTCATAATCCATTGTAACAGCTCTCCACCGATACCACAAGATTCTGTCTTGTAGAGCAACCTAGTGTGGGGTACCTTATCAAAGTTTTTTTGGAAGCCCAAGTAGACTTACACACTACATGGTACCGAATTAAAATCAGTTGAAAGAGAAAGGAATCTTGGCATTATTATTCATAACTCTCGAAAGGTTCATGACCAATGCTATGAAGCCGCAGCCAAAACAAATAGGGTATTAGATTGCATAAATAGAACTATTCATTATAAAACAAAGTGCACCGTCTTCTCTGACAGGAGTGCTATGGATCTGGGAGGAGCGTCCTGCACCTAATTTTTAAAAATTAATTAAAAACTTACCTTTTCGGTGGAGACAGCTGGCTAAGCCACGCCAACAGCTAGAAAACCTGAGTGGTGCAGGCCTGACCTCTGCTCCGCTCAGGGCAGCCCAATTTCCCTGAGAAGTTCTAAAACAGACGTTGGGGCGTCCTTAGGGGCGCAGGACGTAATTCCCAGAAATTGGGCCTCGTAGGGCCTGTTCCACGCCTGTAAAATGGGAGTAACCAGGTCCAATTTCTATCCGTTTGTCTTAAATCATGAGATGTCACAAGAGATCAACTAGTAACTATAAAATGGTAGAAATGCACAGCAGGTTGATCAGCATCTGAAAGAGGAAGATGGACTTTCAGATGCTGATTGACCTGCTTGCATTTTCAATTTATATTTCAGATATTCAGAATGCACAGTTTTTCCATTTATTTCTGGTTATGCAATCATCTTGATTGCCTAAGCAATTATGTCATCAATAAACCTCTGTATTACAATAGTAGCTGCTAGTAAATCATACATTTCAGCCCATTGAAAGACCAGTATTTTGGGTGTCAAGTGGAAAAAATACTTTTTAATGCTATCTACCTACATGTAACATGTTGATTTTAGAAATACTTCACAAAAGTATTATGTATTTGGAAATTATTAATGATTTTTAATTTTAAACAAGAATTTATTAATTAAATTGCAGGACAGTGCAGTGATACAAGGCACTGACTTACATTTCAATGCATACTGCCAATTTCCTGATTTTAGCCACATCGCCTCTACTGTTATGGAGAAACAGAAATTGGAAAAGACCATCTTCGTGGCCTCAGTTGGCATGTGGCATGGGGAGATCATGGGATGGGGAGAAAATTTAAAAATAAAGTAAGAAGTTTAGCCCAATTAACCCATTAAGTCCCTTCCTTCCACAGATCATGTTGTCTATACAGCCCATTTCTTCTCCTGAGAAAAGAGTGTTTCCCCCAGATGTATCTCTCCAGAATCCCTCTCTAATCTTAAAATCTGCATTATACATCCCAGACCAGTTGCCTCCTTGGCACAACATTTCCATAGCCCTAGCAGTTCAATAACCATCATGCTGCACTCGCCATTCAATTGCCTCTATCTGCACTTATTTTTCTAATCCTCATTATTGTTCCCAAACAGATATTCATCCAGTTTCTTTATAACACACCAAAGAAACAAGACTAAATCAAAACTATCATTCCAAATTGATTGAAGCCATCACAAAAAAGATATAAAGATACCAGTGCAGTTCAATGAAAATGAACATAAATGCTCCAGCAGGGTTCACTAAAGATTCCTCAAGTATCTTATTATCAGGGACAAAGAGCTGTTCCTGTGATACAAGCTCTCTGCAGATCATTCTCCAAGAGATGGCATTGTCTGGGTCAGTAAATGTGGATCCTGAGACTAGAATGAGTGCGTTTATAATGTGTGAGGTATACTTGCACCTTCTTTTCATGGTTTCTCAGGAACTGCTACATAGAATTACATAGAATATATAGCACATAAACAGGTCATTCGACCCAACTGGTCTATGTTGTTTGTTCTCCACTTGAGCCTCCACCCACTCTTCCTTCTGCAAATCTAAGGGCGCCCCATTGGATTTCACATCCCGGGCGCTTGCTGCAAGCGAAATATGAGCTGAATTCAAGACAGTTTGGATTTGTCAATAGAAATGTTGGATTGCAAAATATCAGGTCCAAATACCAACAACAATGAATGCAAATAAAGCAATATACTAAGTGAAAAAAAAACTAATTTGCCAACCAAAACTTTAAAAGTGATCCTTTAAGAAGCCTACTCCCACAGGCCAAGCTGTCCACACACTGCTGCGCCCGTTTCAAATGGATGAGGAAATTTGCCAGAAAGGAAGCAGCAAAAAAGTCACAAGATCCAGTAAGGGGCCAAAATACATACATTTGGAGCTCTGGTGAGGCTTGTGCTGGCCATCGGAACAGCTTCTTAAATGCTGGCTTTTTCTTCATTGTAAAATGTGGCCTGGTACTCCCAATTTTATGACCCACATTCCCACCCAGCTCTGTGCTGCCAATGGAGCCCCATAAAATCATTGCTCTGGGGTCTGCATCAAACATATAGATTGACAGGGACGAGGGCTCTTTAATAGTTAACTGACAGGATATAGCAACAGCAAGTCAAATATAACATGTTCAAATTATGGACGATCACAAAATGGCAGATGTGTTAAATTAATTAATTCTTCTTGGCAAATGAAGACAGTAGACAAATTCCAGAGCTGGACATTTTAACTGTGGAATCTATCATAAATGGAGGAGTCAGTATATCATGTGTTTGAGGAAACTCAAGGAATAAAGGGGTTGTATTCTGACTCTCAGATGTCAAGAGTTCCTTAGACACTGGTAGATGCATTCACTTTGCAATAAGCAACAATAAACAACATAGAAACTTACCAAACAGGATGATCAATCAGAATTTAGTTGGAACTGTTAAAATCTCTGGCCACAATGAGCAAGAAAGAGGCTCTTTCAGTATGCTAATAAATGTGACATCACATGCTTGTGGCAGTAAAGCACACAAAAAGAGACAAGGAGCATGTGAAAGGTAACCGTGTTTTATTGAGGCAGGTTTATTTTAGTGAAACAATTTCTGAAGTACATAGATGCTTTTTTTTGGCACAAAGTCAAGGCCAACTCAGCACATCTGTGGGGTTGACTCTGGGGACTTCCTGATCTATTCACTCACTACCACTATCACACTTGATTTACCCACTGAGCTATTGGAAGGCAAGAGTAAATCACAATTTTTAACTTATCCGACAGTCTATGTGTGCTGTAGTCCAGATAACCATGTTTAAATTACTTGGTGCCCAGAATTGCTGAACCTTTTTTCGTTTTTAGTTCTAAACAGTCAAGTAATTGCAAGCATCTGTTCAGCAAGTATGGGTGTTTAGCTGTCAATCATTTCAATAACAGAAACTTGAAGTGGACTGGAGTGTTTCTCAAATCTATTTAAGAGGAATTTACATTACATTTTAAAAGAAATAATGGAAATTCCACAAGTTTCCAACACAATTCAAAGTCACTCAGAAGCTTTACTCTTTTATCTTAACACTGTTTGATTGTTCTATATTCCCTGCTGTGCTCGAAGACCCAGGGGACTGCATCAGTTGTAATAAAGCAGAGGCCTGACAGTAAATCTACAGTTCAAGAGTGCTCTGGAATTCATTACACCAACAGAGCAGAAGAGAAACGTCTAAAGTAGCTGGTGCACAGTTATAAACGTGAGAGCAATCAACAGTTTGTGCAGTTTTATGGTTTTTCTCTGAAATTTAATACACCACAGCAATTCAACATCACACTGTTTCTCAAAGAGTAGGGACAAAAATTAACAGGACAATAATCACTAAAGAGTCACGGTAACACCAACCTATCCAAGTAATTGGCATCCAGGGAGAGCTGTTAACATTTATTTTATATACTTGACATTCTAACACTGTTGCCGCAGGCCTGTTGTCACTCTTCTATATTCCCATCCTTTCTTTTTCTCTTCTAGTCGTCCCTTTCTTTCTTGACGGTATCGGACTCATGCTGAGCTACATTTCAACTGGTGCCGGTCATGCTCTGGTACTTTTACCAAGTGTTCATTTTTCAAATGTGAGCCTAGACAATGAGTATCGATCAGCCAGTCTAACTTGGGGAGATCACAACCAAGCCCAATACTGTTCTAACGTCCACACAAGTGCAATTTTCTGGCTGGAATCACTGTATGGCAACCAGAAGTACGAACCTAGCCAATTATTCCTCCCTTTAGGACAAGGGTGCTGAGACCAATTGTAGTAACCAACTGCTACCCAGGTTGAGATCAGATAACTTAGTACAAAACAGGAACTGAATCTGGGAGCTCCTTGGTCTCCATGGCCTAGTACTGCACTGAGTGGTGCATTTACACACAGACCCAGTGTATTTTATTCCCTTAGGATAAATATATTTAAATAATTTGCTCCTTTCTGTTAGCGTCTCTATCTTTGGCTTGGGATCAATTTTTGTCTGATTATGCTCCTGTGAAGCGCCTTGGGACATTTTAGTATGTTAAAGGCGCTATATAAATGCAAGTTGTTGTGAGTAGAACCTGTCCACTTAACTGACAAGTGCATCTAGGTTTCCTCCAGTTGGATTCGCGCTTCGTGAATGTGATCATGTTGCCTAACAGAAACCCACAATCAGGGTGTACCCGCACTGATGCTTATTTTCACACTGTTCAAACAGTTAAAGAGCTACTTAATCAGCTGTACTTCCAGAACAGGCTGTCCACACTGGAGAGTAGGATGTACAGGCAAAGATTGCTTGCAACATTTGAAAGTCCCTTCTCGCCCTTTGGGCAACAAAGCAGTGTTTGGCACACAGAACAGCTTGGTACACTTCTGATCATGGTCAAGTGCAGAACTGAGGTGTGATCAACAATTACATTACTTTACATTATTTGCTAAAAAGCACAATTTTGTGAAATAGTGCCTTTGTACAATATATCATAGAAAAAGGTAATGTCGATTTAAAAGCAAAATACTGCGGATGTTGGAAATCTGAAATAAAAACAGAAAATGCTGGAAATACTCAGCAAGTCAGGCAGCATCTGTGGAGAAGCGTTTCAGGTCGATGACCTTTTGTCAGAACAGAATGTCAATTTACGTGGCCAACAAGATGATTTACAGTATGTGGGCTCCCAGCAGAGGTTTGCCATTTACATTCCTTACTATGTTGAGAGTCTAGAATTGTCCAACAAAAATACACAATAGCAATTTGATATCATGCTACATAACCCTAAATTAAAAAGAGCGTGCTTTAAATGCTGGAAATCTGAGCTAAAATAGAAAATGTTGGAAATTCAGAATTATTCAGTTGGCATCTATAGAGAGAAAAAACAGGTTTTGACAAGAATGATTTAGGCTCCCTTGCCTACCATGGACTGTACATTAATCTGTATTTAAGCTGCAGGAAGGTACAGTGCAACTTATAGTCAGTTGAGTTGTAAATATTTTGTTGAACTACGTGTTTAATAGGTAAAGATCCACTGATATCTTTTGAAGATGAGAAGGAAGCTTTCCTGCTGTCCTGGCCAACAATCATCCCTCAAGTAACATCACCAAAACAGATAAACTGGACATTTATCTCATTGCTGTATGTGGGATCTTGCTGTGCACAAATTGTCACATTTACTTACAAAACAACAGTGACTACACATTAAAAGTAATTCATTGGCTATAAAGGACTTTGGGATTCCTGAGGATGTGAAAGATGCTATATAAATGCAAGTCTTTCTTTAAATGCTGATTAATTAAAAAAATTGAAGAGGTGTAATCATGCCATTTCACAAATTTTCACTGACAGGACAGGGTTTAGAGGGATAGGGTGCAGGTTTGTACCCCTGAATTTCCACTCAGCGGCTTTGCTATCTTGGTTGAACCCTAATGGGAAGCTCATAGTGGATAACAGAAGGAGGGAAAACCCCAAGGACAAGTCAACTATTTTAAGAAACCATCAGGAATTTGGAGCTGGGCTCTAAAAAGCTGCGTACAGAATAGCAAATCACCTGCCCGCCTTCTTAGTCAGGTAACGGCACATGCCATGGGATGATGAGGTTCTGAAGAGGAAAGCGGAAATTAATTTAAAGCAAACCCATTCTTCCCATTTTCAATATCACATAATTCATTACAACTGTTGAAATAAGATGGGACATGATTTCCAATAGCTCTTCCCTGATGGACTATCGAAAGATCTAAATTGAATGGGGTGAGCCAACAGTGGTAAAGACAGCATGTTGTACCACCAATACATACCCACTATCACCCTATATGGATAAGTTTCAATCTCATAGCTGTGGAGATAGACCAAGTGAAAACCAACTCTTCCCAACAGAGAGGAAAGTAGGCTCAGCCCCAGTCTCCTCCTAGCTGCTGATGTTTAGCATGGCAATAATGCAGTAGTGAGAGTGGGCCACTTACTTGCCCTATTGCACATGTAAACCTTTGCATGTCAGAAGTTATACTGGGGATTTGGACGTGGAGCTCAGTGCGCCCAATTCACAGTCTGCTTGATTTTCTGTCCATTAATTTCTTGTGGGAAAGTGGAGAAAATTACTATTAAAAAAAGAGAAAAAAAGCACTGAACTCCCGAACACTTTAACGTGTACATGGATCACCTGGTGGAACACTGAGCCATACAGACCAGGAAGCCCCAGGTTCAATCCCGAGTCTGTGCTGAACTTGCTGACCTCAGCTGAACCAATAGTTGGCCTCAGTGTTTCTGGCCTTGGAAGTGGGAAAAAATGACTCGGATTCCCAATCCTGATTACTATCAAATGACTCCTGCTGGAAAGTGTGCATGTAGAAATGTTGAGTGACGGCAGGATTGTGCTTAGCTGTAATTTCCCCTCCTCAGGTCAAATAGATTGCTAACACTCACTGTGCAGCTTTATGAGGAATGGTCACTTGGGCTAACTATTGGAGGGCCTTCCATTGGCTATGGAACTGCTCCCACAGGAGGTTAGTGCTGGCAGGAGAGGAAGGGGGAAAATTGGGAAACAAGTATAGAACTGAAAAAAGATTTGGAACTGCTTGGCAAAAAGGAATGCACGCAGCAGGGTGTACAGGACTGATATGGCTGACAGAAGAGTGGATGCAGCTGTGAATCTGATCACTATTTGTATTATGCTAGTCCCTGAAACTTCTCAAATCGTGAAACTTATCCTAAAGACTGATGTTCTGAAGCTAGCACCATTTGGTATACAAGAAAATATGGAATGAAAAAAGTCCATTGGAGTGATGATGAAATTTACTTAATTTAAATAAATTACATTGAAATTCCCACTGGAGATGCAGTATTTCAGAACATTTTCCCTCAAATATTGGGTATACCTGCAGATTAAGTTATTAAAAGCCTATGACCCAGCTGCACTTTCCACCTAACTGTTTTTGAGCTGTTAGCTTTTTTAAAGCTGTTGATTGGCTTTTGCTTGTTTTCTAGATTGATGTGTATGAATAAAGAAATGTCACACTAAGGCACTGTTCTGAGGTTTGGTTTCTGACATGTCACAACAGTGTAGCTTTAGTCTGTACTCAATCCATACTATAGCTGACCTGGGAATACCTAATGCTGACAAAATCAGCAAGTGTTTCATTTCACAGCAGTAACACCCCTCAACTTGAGGAGCACAAAAA
Organism: Heptranchias perlo; assembly: GCF_035084215.1. Taxonomy (NCBI): domain Eukaryota; kingdom Metazoa; phylum Chordata; class Chondrichthyes; order Hexanchiformes; family Hexanchidae; genus Heptranchias; species Heptranchias perlo. Next base: position 51,258,611 of record NC_090333.1, read on the forward strand.
TAAATTCCCTCTGTAACTTAAATTCAAGAATATAGAAATGTGCATTAATATAAACATTCCATCCACACCATTTGATAAGTATTTTTTCTTCCACTTCCATACACACTTGAGTCACAAACCATTCCCAAACCCAGAGGCTGGACGGGCAACATATTACCTCTGCATGTGCCTTTTTTTAACTTGCTACTCGGAACTGGGTAAGAGAAACATAGGTTGATGAACATTCCACCTTTCTTCTGAAAAACTGGCTCAGTTCCATGCAGTGCTTCCTCAAAAGGCTCAGTGGAGATCAAGAACTCAATGAGTTAGGAATTGAAGGGTCAGAAATTCACATCCTAGAAACATAGAAAATAGGAGCAAGAGTAGGCCATTCGGCCCTTCAGGCCTGCTCCACCATTCAAAATTATCATGGCTGATCGTATAACTCAGTACCCTGTTCCCACTTTTTCCCCATATCCCTTGATCCCTTTAGCATTAAGAAATATATCTATCTCCTTCTTGAATACATCTAATGACTTGGCCTCCACTGCCTTCTGTGGTAGAGAATTCCACAGGTTCACCACCCTCTGAGTGAAGAAATTTCTCCTCATCTCAGTTCTAAATGGCATACCCCGTATCCTGAGACTGTGACCCCTGGTTCTGGACTCCCCAGCCATCAGGACCATCCTCCCTGCATCTAGTCTGTCTAGTCCTGTTAGAATTTTATATGTTTCGATGAGATCACCTCTCATTCTTCTAAACTCTAGTGAATATCGGCCTAGTCAACCCAATCTATCCTCATACGTGAGTCCTGCCATCCTAGGAATCAGTCTGGTAAACATTCGTTGCACTCCCTCCATGGCAAGGACATCCTTCCTCAGATAAGGAGACCACAACTGCACACAATACTCCAGATGTGGCCTCACCAAGGCCCTTTTTAACTGCAGTAAGACATCCCTGCTCCTGTACTCAAATCCTCTTGCAATGAAGGCCAACATGCCATTCGCCTTCCGAACTGCTTGTTGCACCTGAATGCTCGCTTTCAGCGACTGGTGTACAAGGACACCCAGGTCTCGTTGCACCTCCCCTTTTCCCAATCTATCACCATTCAGATAATAGACTGCCTTTCTGTTTCTACAACCAAAGTGGATAACCTTACATTTATCCACGTTATACTGCATCTGCCATGTTCTTGCCCACTCACCCAATTTGTCTAAATCACATTGGAGCCTCTTTACATTCTCCTCATAATCACATTTCACCCCAGCTTTGTGTTATCTGCAAACTTGGAAATGTTACATTTAGTTCCCTCATCCAAATCATTGATATATATTGTGAATAGCTGGGGCCCAAGCTCTGATCCCTGCGGTACCCCACTAGTCACTGCCTGCCACCCGGAAAAAGACCTGTTTAATCCTATTACTGCATTGAACAGCACATTTATGGAATCACATGAGTTTCCACCAAGTCACCTTTAAAAAGCCCCATTCAAATCAATGGCACACAGTCAACTCTTTAATTATATTGACTAGAGAATCTTTGAAACATTCCTGCCATGTGAACCTTTTAAGATACCTTCGGTTTAGAAAAGAACAGTAGCATCTTATCATTTTTGGAACAAAAATGTATGTTAAAGAAAAGAAAGAACTTGCATTTATATAGCGCCTTTCACGACCTCAGGATGTCCCAAAGTGCTTTACAACCAATTAAGTACTTTTTTGAAGTGTGACCACAGTTGTAATATAGGCAAGGTGGCACCAAGTTGCGCACAGCAAGCTCCCACAACCAGAGGTGTGATAATGACCAGATAATCTGTTTTAGCAGTGTTGCTTGAGGGATGAATATTGGTCAGGACACAAGGGAGAACTCCCCTCCTACTCTTCTTCAAAATAGTGCCACGGGATCTTTTATGGTCCACCTGAGAGAGCAGATGGGGACATGGTTTAATGTCTCATATGAAAGACAGCTCCTTCAATAGTGTAGCACTCCCTCAGTACTGCACTGGAGTGTCAGCCTAGATTTTTTGGAAAAAATCAGCAATTTTCCCTTTTTGGGGACAGATTCATTCTATTACTGAGGCCAGGTATCACTTTTGTTCAATATGTTTTAGCTGCCAAGGTTCCTCATTGTGGGACTAAACTTATTATTCCCTGAATGTTTGGTGGAGCTGTGTTCAATTAGATGTGACTATCCATTGGATATTGTGTCTAGAACCCAGATGTTGCAGGTTCTAATCAATCACTTTGAGTAGATCCAAACCAGATGGCATCCAGGCCTTTGAGGTCCTTTACACTATAAGGATAAAGGTTGAAAGTCATCTTAGCTGTGCCTTGAGTAAAGCTAGTCAGGGAACTTCTCATTTGCTCCACCCTCCTGTGATTCTTTGGTCTTAGCCTTCACTTTTTCAGTCTGTCCTTAATTTGGCAAGTTACTTCACACATATCCACTGCTGCTAAATTAACATTTTCTCACATTAAGTATTGAGGATTGCTTAGTCTCAAAAGCACTTCAATCTATAAAAGTGTAAGTGAAATTTACAAAAATAGCTTAACAATGAATTATTTAAACAGACCCCACAGCAATGTTTTTTTTTATTTTTTATCTCCTCTAAACATACACGCCAACCTAGACGATCGGCAAGAACTTACCAACAGTCTCCAAAAAGCTGGCAGATCAAAAAAGGCCCCGAATAAAGAAATTAGTCTGAAAATATAGGACGCAGGCTTGTCATAACGTAAAATGCAGGTATACCTAAGATTTCATCACTTTTATTGCATAGGAAAAACACCAAATTGAGGTGAATATAAAATTACCGAGGGAATGCAAGCACCAAAGGCATAAGATGTATTTTCTAGGGAGTCTGGGACACACCACACTATTTAGAAAATTTTAATTTTTGACACTTTATTTGGTGTATATTGCAGCATTTGGAGCCAACTGTAATTCCGCCTTTCACGCAAAAAAACATTAAATATGAATACAAAAGTAGTTGCAGGGACTTCAATACAACATTACAGGGTCCAATTCCTTTCATTGGGAATCTAACACCAGATACAATGGGCCGAAATTTGCTGAACACTTGCACCATAGTAAGGGCGCATTTACGCCGTACACCATTATTATGAAGAAATTCCAAGAAATTATCCCGACCCTGATCCACCACTATGCTTGCTGCAGCATATTCAAATTATGGCCATTACTTACCCCACACCATAATTTCCTGAGATTTTTGCGTCGCTTCAGCGACCTTCCCGAAAAAGTTGAACGGTTAGTTATCATAGCGCCGACCCCCATTAAAATCAATGGCAGATTGAGTTTGCTGAATTAACGCCACTGTGATCACCACATCCTCTTAGACCATTGCAGAATGGCGCTGGAGGACTCGGGCTGTTTAGTGTAATCACAGGGATCATAGTTTACCGTTTAAATTAAGAAATGCGTGTGTTGCCCTTAACCAACACACGTATTTCTAAGCATCTAATGATGCTTTCGTCTTCATTATTCGGTGCGGCAGTTGTGACAATGTCTAGGGTCATTGGTGCAAAGTACAAAGCAACAGAAATTATATATGTATATATCTGGGGGGAGCGGGTTTCCAATTCCCAGCCTTGAACTACCGAATGTGACATTTTTTCTATGTAATTCAGATCGTGAATCCTATGCGTTGTGAATGTGATCATTAGTGATCACAATATGCCCATTATTACAATCCAAGTAGCGCATCAGAAATAGCACTGGATTACAGACTGCTTGAGCAATTGAAGACTATAAACCTCTGGTTTTTGTATTGTTCACACAACTTCGAATGGAGTTCACTGACATTCTAATGAACTAACCAGATAAATAAAAACAGTCCTTAAGGCAAATCATTTCTCTATAATTTGAATTTGTGCTTGTTTCTGTCCATCACTTCAACCTTTCAGCATCCATTTCAAACGCTTCTGGGCCTGAGTAGTATCATATCGCAATGGGTTTTTACTTTGGCCATTGGCCGCGCCGCTCCCGATCCACCACTACGCTGGCTGCGGTGTATTCAAATTATTTTTCCAACAAATTGTGGCATAAATTCACCATTGGAGGATCAAGGAGCACAACGGTCCAACTTAAGGTGTTTGTCACCAACATCAGCATTGCAACGAATTCCAGGCCAATATGTCAACTTGTGTACTAAAACGTCATACAACAGGTATGTATCAACTAGCTGTGCACCCTATAACCACACGGGAAAACGGCCTCACACTCGCATCGGTCCCTGCCCTCGACCCCGTGGTAGCCTAAAAGCAGGTGAGAATGACCTGAATTGAGAGTATGCTGATTTAACTATTTGAAATTATTTTTCTTTCCTAGTAGCTCTGGGAGGGTTAAGGGTGAGTTAGTATCATGAAACTAAACCACAAAACTGAGTTCCAATGAAGGTTACACACAAACACTGAACAATCTTTTTCTTTTTTAGACTGTGCAATATAAACATTTTTTAAAACCCTAAACTATATCAATCAAGAAACTACTGTTCGCGATAATGGTGGACAAATGATAAATGTGTTTGTATGACATTCCTTTCACTATTTGAATGGAAGCAATTGCAGATTTAAATGAATGGGTTAATATATCTGTTAAAATAGCGGACAGTGGAGTGCCAAAAGAACATGTTAAGTTCTAGCTCATATTCCTCTTTAGATCCTATCAAAATGTTTTTCTTTTGTACCTGAAATAAAAAATCATTACAGACCGCAATCATTAAAAAAAAATTAAAGTGCAGTAAAATGTGATTTCAAAGAACAGACCAGGGACTAAATGTGTGTTCTCAGCTGGACCTGACTGCCTCCAGCCTAGGGTTTACAATCTATTATACTCTTACTGGTTATTAATGTCACTCCTCACAGATACTGAAAGTTCTTTCCCCAATTACTGCACAACAATAAAGGGATTTCTACCAGGAGCATGAAACCAAACTGAAATAGCTTTCAAAGTTGCAGAATATAGTGGTCATTGTACTCACACACAAAAGGGCCAACAGTCTGCATCACACATCACAGCAGTACAATCCCAAGTATGGAATCCTTGTATAAATATTTTTAATTATGTGAAACTCAGCACCACACCAAGTCTACTCCTTATTTTATTTCATGACAATCCCACAAGTGCAATGATAGGAAGGCTCAAATAAAGCCAATTGATGTATCCACACAAGGGAAATGTTCTCTGTCTCAAAAAAGTGGCTGTAACCAGTCTTGAAGAAAATAAACCTTTAGATAGGCAGCATGGCATGTACCAGCAAGCTGCATGGTGGAAAATTAAAAGATTTTAAAAGCTGCATTTTAGCATCTTATTTGTTTTTTATACATATATAACTTCTTTGGGAATAAACACACCTGTAACTGACTCTAAGAAAGTATGAGCTGAACTTAAAACTTTTCTGCCTCAAATTTGTGCACAAGCAACTGTGGAAGAAAGTTAGGTCTGATTGCTTGGTTCTGGGCAACCCACCACCTGATCTGATAGGTTCTAACCCAACCCTTCAACTAATCTGATTGATTCTAATCACCTCCAGTCCCAACTTCCTACTTATCCGATCAGTTGATAGTGACAATGTCCAATCTCAGTACAAAACATTCCTTTTTCCTGTGTAATATCAACAAGCTGACAAATGTGGTGGAAGTGTTGACTATCAACTTAAAACATTAATGGTCGCCTGCATGTCCAAAGAAGACTCATTCACACAATTAGAAAGGATATTTATGAAGGACAAGCTTTTCAATGCATTATGGAGCTGTGTATTTTAAAATAAACTCCCCCCCCCCCCCCAATTTTTCTTCCCCTTTGCTAAAGGTAGTGACTTGTGCTCTGCAGGCATTAGGCAACCCTCCAGTACCTAGTGTGTGGATACAGGCATTGAGTATGGACAGGCTATTCAACTGTCAAATCTGATCATGTCCTCACCCAAAATCCGCACACTTGAATAATGGTCTGGTGCAAGAACCCAGGTTGATTTTTGCCGTTCTAGCTCAGGCATACTGTGGCCAATTCTGTTCTCTCTACCACTGCTCCAGTTGAGATCAATTAACTTAGCATAGATCAGGGACTGAACCTCAGATCTTTCTGGTCTGTACCACACCAAGTGATGCATTTAACTGTGACTTATTTAACAGTTAAGTCATCAAACTTTAGAGTGAATTTATCCATAAAAAGGCACGGCATTGGTTGAACAATTACAGTTAGTGTATGACAGTAAAATAAATTGACAAGTGAATATGTTTTCAAACATTTACAAAACATTGACACTTAAAGTCAGGAGAGTTACACAATGGGAATCTGATCACGAACATTAAGGCATTTACTTGACAAACAACTACTTACTTCTGCCTGATGTGGCTGGTAGGGTTTCATTCAAGGTTCACACTGAGGGAGTTGAGGTTAAATGGAGCACTAATGGATTTCCTTGGGAGTGTAGGATGACCGAAGCGGCTTTGTATATATTTTGAGAGCTGATGGTGTAAGATAACAAGATTTTTAATTCTTCAGACTACAAGGATCTGAGGTATTCAAAATGCCAATCTAACAAACTAACATGAATTGACCAACAGTTTCATGGAAACTGGTATAGCCCCTTAAAAAACTAGCAACTCCAAAACAACACTGAATATAAACGCATGATATGAGAAAACAATTAATTATACTGAAAGTGTAATAGGATCCCCTCCAGAAAATGTTGATAGTCAACACTTTATTTGGTGCATTTTAAAGTATTTTGGAGTCTATATTGAACATGGGCATTGCACTTTTATCTGAAAAGGAAGGGATATTTCCTCAATTTTATTGAATTTTTTTCTCTATTTTGGAATTCATTATTTTTCTTTAAATTTAAAAAAAAATTCTCTCACAGTAACATGAGAAAATCTATTATTGGAAGAAAATTTTTAAAATTTATTTTAAAAAAAACTTGGCTAATAGCAAATAAGGGATTTGAAACCTATTTAATTAGGACAGTGGATGGCAAATTTAGAGTTATACACATTTCTTCCAAAGGCTGTCTCTCCCGCTGCAGATCAAGCTGGAACTCTTCTACCCCCTGTTCAAGCTAGTATTCTTCAGCCCCAGTTCAAGTTTCTGCTCTTCTCAACTCCATACCCACCCCCACCCCAACTCATACTGGCACTCTTCATCCTTTTCCCACTCAGCTCGTGCTAACACACTGACCTAGCCAAATATGGGGCCCCCAGCAGAGGACAGAAGTTCTCCCCTCAGACCCCAGCTGGTTTTCTGGCACCGTGGTTGATATTGGTTGAGGGGGTGAGAGAAAGCAGGCATGCTGAAATCCTGAGAGAGGGCAACATGTGTCATTCCCACTGCACCACTGCCACTCCCATGCAGCTAGGGTACAGCACTTCCACTCATTACCGGGAGAGCAAACTGCACTAGATTAGTGATGCCTTGAAAGCCCCTATCCATTTGCTCCATCAATCTCTACAAGGCGGATGTCTGTATCTCTAAAGCAGAGCACAGGTTTGAGCTCAGAGTCTGCACGGCAGCCAAAATGAGCTTCCACCAAAGCTGCAAAGGCTGTGAACATTTACACTTGTTGTGTGGGCCTGGCTGCAGGCTCATTGGAGGTGGCCACGCTCTCTAAGGTAGACTGCAAAGTACTGATAATCTGGGACGTAACACCGCACAGGCTGGATATGAATTCCTACACCCTTTTAGGCCTTCCAACACCTGATATAACTGCTTGTTTAAAGCTAGCCATTTTCTTCTCATTCCTGGGCCCCTGAAGTCCGTATCTGTGTCATCCTCAGCAGAGATGGAGAGGATCTTGTCCTCCAATGAGTTGTCTCCTAGCTGTCTCTGCCATCACTACCTGTTACTGCGTGCTAGTGCTAGATGCATCATCATGTGCAGACCCCTCTACCTCACTCTCTAACCCAGCCTTGATGCCAATCTCTGTGCTGGTGCATGGCAGAGATGGAGTGCATGATGGTGCCTCCTCAGAAGGATTCTCCTTTTCTGGGGTGTCTTCCACAGGGGCTATGCCTGTTGAAAAGGACCTAGAGGAAAGGGAAAAGGGACAAGAGTTAGGATGATATTGGGAGGCTGCATAGTTGCAGAAAACATGCATCATAATGTAATTTGAGGCAGTCAAAGCTGCGTGATTGTGCATTTCTCAGAGGGTCATGAAGAGGTGCATGTAATAGTCACAGGTCCTGTTCATAGAAGCCCTCAGTCTCAAAATCTCCTATCCTGACAGCTCTGGAGGGGCCACTGATCTCCAATGCTTGTTGCTCCAGCTCCAACAGCACCATGAGGTTGGGTGTTCCTCCCCCCTATCTTACACTTCTCCTTAGTGTTGTGCGCTGCCTTGTCCTGCAGTGAGAGGGGGCAAGAGTGAGTGTCTCCTAGAAAGGAGAGTGCAGATGTGTGGGGCTTCTGCTTGTTGTACAGATGCTGAGAGGGAGAAGAAACAAGAGGCAATCAGGATGGGGAAGTGTTAAATGGATAGCAGGATTGTAGAGTGTGGTGAGGAAGGAGCCATGATAGAAGTTGGTGAATGTGCAAAGTGTAGCAAGTGTGAAGAGAATGATGCTGGTGGCTGCTGTGCAGGGAGCAAGGAAGAGGTGAATGTGTGTTTGTATTGAGAATGAGAAGTGGTACACTGTGGCCTTGTACTGGCTGGTGAAAGATGTGATGGAGGGGAGAGAATTTTTGAGAATGGTAGTGGAAGGAAGGACTTTTTTTTTATTCGTTCATGGGATGTGGGCGTCGCTGGCAAGGCCAGCATTTATTGATTTATTTATTTTTTTAATTCGTTCACGGGATGTGGCCGTCGCTGGCAAGGCCGGCATTTATTGCCCATCCCTAATTGCCCTTGAGAAGGTGGTGGTGAGTCGCCTTCTTGAACCGCTGCAGTCCGTGTGGTGACGGTTCTCCCATAGTGCTGTTAGGAAGGGAGTTCCAGGATTTTGACCCAGCGACAATGAAGGAACGGCGATATATTTCCAAGTCGGGATGGTGTGTGACTTGGAGGGGAACGTGCAGGTGGTGTTGTTCCCATGCGCCTGCTGCCCTTGTCCTTCTAGGTGGTAGAGGTCGCGGGTTTGGGAGGTGCTGTCGAAGAAGCCTTGGCGAGTTGCTGCAGTGCATCCTGTGGATGGTGCACACTGCAGCCACAGTGCGCCGGTGGTGAAGGGAGTGAATGTTTAGGGTGGTGGATGGGGTGCCAATCAAGCGGGCTGCTTTATCTTGGATGGTGTTTATCAGTGCTTTATCAGTGCTGTTAGGTAGGGAATTCCAGAATTTTGACCCAGCGACCGACGATGAAGGAACGGCGATATATTTCCAAGTCGGGATGGTGTGTGACTTGGAGGGGAACATGCAGGTGGTGTTGTCCCCATGTACCTGCTGCTCTTGTCCTTCTAGGTGGTAGAGGTCGCGGGTTTGGGAGGTGCTGTCGAAGAAGCCTTGGGGAGTTGCTGCAGTGCATCCTGTGGATGGTACACACAGCAGCCACTGTGCGCCAGTGGTGGAGGGAGTGAATGTTTAGGGTGGTGGATGGGGTGCCAATCAAGTGGGCTGCTTTGTCCTGGATGGTGTCGAGCTTCTTGAGTGTTGTTGGAGCTGCACTCATCCAGGCAAGTGGAGAGTATTCCATCACACTCTTGACTTGTGCCTTGTAGATGGTGGAAAGGCTTTGGGGAATCAGGTGGTGAGTCACTTGCCGCAGAATACCCAGCCTCTGACCTGCTCTTGTAGCCACAGTATTTATGTGGCTGGTCCAGTTAAGTTTCTGGTCATTGGTGACCCCCAGGATGTTGATGGTGGGGGATTCGGCGATGGTAATGCTGTTGAATGTCAAGGGGAGGTGGTTAGACTCTCTCTTGTTGGAGATGGTCATTGCCTGGCACTTGTCTGGCACGAATGTTACTTGCCACTTATCAGCCCAAGCCTGGATGTTGTCCAGGTCTTGCTGCATGCGGGTACGGACTGCTTCATTATCTGACGGGTTGTGAATGGAACTGAACACTGTGCAATCGTCAGCGAACATCCCCATTTCTGACCTTATGATGGAGGGAAGGTCATTGATGAAGCAGCTGAAGATGGTTGGGCCTAGGACACTGCCCTGTGGAACTCCTGCAGCAATGTCCTGGGGCTGAGATGATTGGCCTCCAACAACTACTACTATCTTCCTTTGTGCTAGGTATGACTCCAGCCCCTGATCCCCGTTGACTTCGATGTTGCCATGTGTTGCTGAGAGAGCTGGAGAAATGAGGAGCTGCACTCAACCTTGCACCCTTGAGAGGTAATTGAAGCACTTCTTGCACTAGATCAAGGTCCTGGGGGAGATGCTCCTGCAACTGTGCAATGACTCTCCATGCCTGTTGAAGTTTGTTTTTCAGGACCCTCCTGCCACTGGCTAGAAAGAGAACTTCCCTCCTTGCCCTGACCTCTTCCAGCAGCACCTACAGGGAGGCCTCAGAGAACCTTGGGGCTTGCCTACAGCAAATTTGTGAGCAATTTCTATTTCCGGCAATGAAACTGTGAAATCTTGCAAAAGCGAATGCAACCTTGCTTTAAGAGGTGCATTCCCACTTAAATAAGCCTCTGACTGACCCACCAGAAATTGCACTCCAGATGTGGGTGCATTTTCCGGCAGGTCAGCGAATTGGGTGGGAAACCAGCCAGTAAGATTCTAACGAGGACCAGAAGTTACTCAGGCCTATTTTCTGAGGCAGCATGTGAGTTTTGCAATCACCTCACTATGCACCCATCCAAAACCCACTCGGAGTTAAAATCAGGGCTCAAGTCTTTCCTTTACTGAAATAAAATCACATTTCTTGCCTAAGGAGGACCTATTACATATTTTCCAATCATTCACTTTTTGAGTGGATGGCCCCTCGTTCACATATTGTCTCCTGAAATAGTTTCTGCTTGCAAAATGTCAATGAGTATTTGATTTCTAAAGTGATAAAGTATACACCAGTCAAGATTCACCTCAGAGCAGCATTGCCTGAACAGAGCATCGTGCTGAGGGCAGGTAGCAGTGTGTTCCACCTGATATACTTGCAATTCCCTCTGAATTAACACAACTCAATAGTTTTTAAAAAAAAAATTAGCCATAGTTTTAGCCATTTGAAGGTGATTGTCAATGCAATAACTGAAACAATTGAAGGAAAGATTTCTGTGGTGACTAAAATGTTGCCAGTGGAAGGGAAGAATATTACTAATCAATGTGAGTGAAGTGTTTGCAAGTGTGTACACTGTAAGAATACTCATTTTCAAATATATGAACAGGTTTTGTGTACTGTATTTTAGATCTGTACATCAATTGTAATTATTTTTAAGTTATAACATGTTTTATGTCTAATTAAAATAATCTGTGCAGATGAAACTCTTGATTCCATCATACCTCCTGACTAGCTGAATACTATCTGTTCAGGATACTTCTTTGGGACTAAAAACAGTTTAATGGCACAAGATACAATGTTCGAAGTGTGTTGTCTTTGCTGGTCCTTGATGGTGTTTTCAATGACAGAAGTAATTTTTAAATGATTGTATGCTAGCCAATCCTGATGAGTAAAGTGTCATTTTGATTTGTAATTTGAGGAAGTGTCTTCTCGCTAGATCCTGCACTTCAGGCATGCCCAGGAGTCAATCTGAAATCTCTGACCCTAGGGGAAAAAAAATCCCCAGCTGGAATCTGCTGCGTACTTGACAAGTAGAGAGCTTTCAGCAGTCTGGCTATTCCAGATTGGCTTTTGAACTGGTTTAAAAGTAGTGGCCCCATTGAAGTGAATAGAGTCACTCTGGGGTGCGGCCAGCTCCTCCCAATAGCGGATGTCGATGGTTTGGCTCTGAGAGGAAAGAAACCTGAAATGATGGGTCTTCATCCAATGAGAAATTCAACAGTATGTTGGTATTGGTATTAAACACATCTTTTCTTTCCTAAAAATCTTAGAAATAAGAAGTGCCTGTAAACTTTTCTCCCCTTGTGCACTGTTTTCATGAAAAAATATTTGGCAAACTTTTCCAATTTGTTTACAAATACAGAAGATCTAATTTTTACTCAGGATGGGAATCGGGCCGAGAGAGCCAAGGTGGGTGGCAAACCATCCTGACCTCGGCAGTGTGAGGCCCGGACAATTTTAACTTCCAGGCCTCATCTGCAAGCCCCCGGTCAGTTGCCCGTCTGAAACCGCCGCTGGGGAATGAAGGAATGGTACCCAGCACTCAGGTATGTCACGGGGAGGGGGTTTCGAGAGGACCCCGTGAGCAGGAAAGGAGGGGAGCCTGGGGCAGGGGAACTCTAAACTTTCCTTGTAGAGCCTAGAGGAGCACTCTTGCTCCTCCTGCCCCCAAAAGGAAAGTTAAAAAAAAATGTAAAGCTTGCCTCTTCTGGCCTATAAAGCCAGCAACTCTTCGCAATGAGTATGGGAAGATCAGCCTGATTGCTATGCAGTGATTGCTGTTGGAAAGGGCATATTTGTGGATATCTCATGAAAACAGGAATAGCCACTCCCTCTTCCTCCTCTTGGTAAAATCACCTACTGAACAGTTGTCTAGGTGCACACATTAAGAATAGCTATTTGGGTGGGTTATCAACGGATGGGTAATATCTGTGGGACTGTATCCCAACATGTCAGCAAGAGAGTAGGGGAGAAAACTGGAAGGGGGGAAAGAGAAAGAAAAAGTAAAAAGAGCCTTTCATTATTAATAATGGAGCAGCCTCCAATTCACTTGGAACATGAGTTCCAGATAACTAAAAGTAAATAGTTTTACAAGTGATAGCTGGAAATATAATCAATACAAAAATGCTCTTTAAAAAGTCTGTAATTGCCTTTTAGAAAATACACAATAATGTTAGTTTCTAAGCAATAAATAATTAGATGTGCCCTGACAGACATTGATAGCATACCTACAATCCAGTGCAGTGCCAAAATTGCTCCCAGTCTGTTTCACAATAAACACAGATCAACTGTATTCAGAAAGAATCAAAGCGACCTTCTTCTCTTGTAATAATGTTTATCATGCAGCTTTGATTGTGTTCTCTGCACAGAAAATGATTTATGTTTGGGGAGAAACAAACTGCTATTCTCAACAGCTGTAGGTACTCAGTATTTGATGGGAGAGGATTCTTTAATCAATCGCTTGAGGATCAAGGTTATTTATACCACTCAGACTGAATCCAGCAATTCCTTCCTGCGGGGTGAACCTTGAAATCCTTTGGTTCGCTTTCTGCCTCTAATTATGTTAGTTTACTTTAATATATGAATTAGCAGGTGTAGGTTTGCATATCTTCAGGCACTCGTAGGGAAGATTTATTGTAGAATTATATCGGATAATAAGACTTCAATCATTAACAATTGCTACACGGTTGCTTTTTATTAAAAACTTTTTCAAAATGATAATTTACATGATGGGCAACGCAGTAGGGTTTAACCCACTGCTCTTTTACCTTTCTGTTAAAATGCGGACTAGACCGATAGATTGAAAGTCTCCCCCTTCTGCTCGCTGCAAGAATCCAACACAAAATGGGTTTAGATAGTCCCAACCCAGTTTCTAGTGGAGGTGAAGCCACAACACAAAACAAGCACTGTTTTACCACTAATTGGCACTATGTGGATAATATTTTTCAGAGAGGCTATATGGATGGATGTTGAAGGTTTAGAAATGCATACTGATTGAGATTGTGGCTAAGTCACATTCTTGAGGCAGAGTGGAAAGAGCTTTACCCTGTAGCTGACTCCACTATCTAACAGAGGAGCAGTTGATACTAGCACTAGATGTCTAAAATGGGAAAGATTACAATCACTCAGCATTAACATCCCTCAGCTGTGAGCACAAAAAAAATCACTAAAAACAAGAAAAATCAAAACAAAAATATCAAATTTCAAGTTGACATTATTCCATCCATTTGTAATGTCTGCCAGCCAAATGGTTTACTAACAGTTTCTATGAAGATTAATTGGATTTTCTGTGTATTTCTGTCTAACCCGCTGTTTATTTCCAGCATTTCTGTTTTTAGTTCAGATTTACAGCCTATACGATATCTCTTATTATCTCTAGTTAAATGTTCAATTGGTGTAACAAAGTGGCTTCTTTGGGGAAAGGAATAAAGAAAATGTTGAACATTCAGTTGAAAATATAACAATACTGTGTTGCAGTCCATAGGTTATATTTCTAAAACAAACAAATTAATTTTTAAAAACTTGTGTAAGTATTCTTGGAATATTTTAATCAGGAATTAATTGCTAGTTTTGGTTACTATTGTGTGTGGTAAGTGATCGGAAGAGTGCAAGAGATTGGACTTTTTTTGAAAGGGGTTGGAGCCAGAGAGTACCAGCTTGCCTGTTAACACTATGATCATTTGCAAGACAGATAAACTGCAGGACATTCTCCCTGGGACTAGTGAGAAGGCACCTAGCAAAGGAAGAATTAAAAGATCCAAGAAAGTGGCTGTGATCTCCTTCCCCCCCAAACAAAAGTGTATTAGGATCCAGGGTGCAAGAAAATGGTTATAAAGGGCTGAGATTATGAAAAAGAAAGTTAGAAATATTAATGAATTCCAAACCTCCTGAATTTATAGCAAGCCTAGATTTTTTTTTAAAATCATGACTCAATTGGGCTCCCAGAATATGAGGACTTGGACCACAGCTGGAGGCTGATTAGCATCTCTCCACAGGTCGCAGCTAAGGTTGTGAATGCAGTGGCACAGGAGGTCGAACCTGCATTTAACCACTCCAAGACGCTGTATGTTGGTGCTTAAACATATTATACCACCTGACAAGTTTTCCTTGTAAATTCACCAAAAGGCTTCAGTGGGCAAATGATGTGCTACTGAGCCTTCCAGATCAAAAAGATCCTAAATGCGATCTAGGGCTGTGTTGCTTGGTGATCTCAGTCATGGAGAGGGTAGGGGCACTACAATTTCCCTTAGCTTCCACAGGATAAGCAGTGGGAAAATCAGTCAGGGTTCCTGTTCCTGAACAATTACGATTAACAGTAATTTATTTTCTGCTCATTTTTTCCTTGCATGTTTTCTGCCCTTTTCTCCTGAGGGTGCTGGGTTTGAATTCCATGGTCTCTAGCTGTCCCCTAGTACTTCACCCAAATAGTCACTTCACCAAACAACATAGACCTAGATGGTACATTTGGAGCTTTCTGGTCTGAATGGCTCAGAACCGCACCACATGGTCTGTTCAGCACTAAAAAAGGAAAAAGGCTATTTTAATTAGTCTGGTTTATGAGGGGCCTTTAGGAAGATGGCATAGTGTGTTTGAACATCAACATACAGTACTTTAGAGTGTTTAGATGCAGATTGAAGCTACTGTGCCACAGAGTTTGCAATCATATCTGTCTTCATGTGGAAAGACACTGTGGAGGGTGAAGGCAGCCGTTTTCTCATAGGGAAGAATGTAAAATAGGGCGGAGCATCATCCCAGGCACTTTTCTGGAGGCAATTTCAGAGTGATGATGCCAGAGGTGTTGGAGCAGTTTGGCCACAGTTAGTAGGGGAGATTTTCCTGGGTCTGCGCCCATGTACACTGGATTCAGAGAATCATAGAAATTTACGGCACAGAGGAGGCCATTCGGCCCATCATGTCTGTGCCGGCCGAAAAAGAACTATCCAGCTTAATCCCACTTTCCAGCTTTTGGTCCGTAGCCTTGTAGGTTACGGCACTTCCAGTGCACATCCAAGTACCCTTTACCACCCTTTCAGGCAGTGAGTTCCAGACTTCCACCACCCTCTGGGTGAAAAAAATTCTCCTCAACTCCCCACTAATCCTTCTACCAATTATTTTAAATCTAAGCCCCCTGGTTATTGACCTTTCTGCTAAGGGAGATAAGTCCTTCGTATCCACTCTATTTAGGCCCCTCATAAACCAGACTAATTAAAATAGCCTTTTTCCTTTTTTATTATTCCTTATGACTTTATGGGCACTGGGCACCCTCCAGTTCTTCACCCAGGTGGGCATTCTTCATGCGAGACCCTAGCCAGTCAGTGTTGGCATGCTATTTGGCCAGAGGGTGTCACAGTGAAGTCCAATGCTATCCCCATCTGATATTCACGCAACTGCATTTTTCAGCAGGACAATGGTAAGCAATTAGGAGTAGGAACTCTGGACTGATTATTTTTCTCTGGGGCACTGAGCTCAATTGTAGCACCATTTCTGTCACCCTGGGAGAGATCAACGAACTCAACACAGACTGGGGAATGAACCTGCCATCTTTCTGGTCTGTATGGCTCAGTACCACAATCCATTTCCAGCTTCCAGCTATGCAAAGTATGTTAGAAACACATACACTTTAGGGTTTGCAAAATCTTCATAACACACACTAATCTTTCATTTTTATCTCTCTATTAATCTTGGTGAGGTATACATAATTTGTAGGGTCTTGTAGTTCATAATAAGCATGAAGCATAAAAACAATCATAAAGGTTATGGTTTGGGTTTTAATGAAATTCAGTGAAAGAGCAAGTGACAGTGGGGAAAAAGAGAATTATCCATTTGCTTTAGTTTCCCAGAATGTGTTACAAAGTAAATATTCCTATCACAATAGACAAAGTGTAGATCTGTTCTTAGTATTAGCACAAGGTTATCTGGACCGTTTACCTTAATTTAAGGAATCATGCTCATGTTTTACTTTTTTATTGAATTCAGCAAAGTTTTATGGGGTCTTGTATGTTGTATTACATTGTACTTGTGGCCACAAACAGAGTTCTGGACATTTTGTTGAAAAACATCTCCAGGGTTGGAAGGACCAAGATTGTTTCTTGGCAAGGGATTTAAGGTCGAACAGGGATGGTGAGTCAGGGGCTTGCTAATGTCTGCAGATGACATCGCAAGGGACATCATATAGATGAGGAAGAGTAGGGAGGCCAAGGACAAATCTTAGGGGGACTCTGGAGGTCACGGTGTAGGGGCAGGTAGAGAAGCCATTGCTGGAGATTCTCTGGCTAAGCTTGGATAGGTAAGAGTGGAACCAAGTGAGGGCAGTCCCACTGAGCTCGACAACAGAGGAAAGACGTTGGAGGAGGACGCTGTGGTTGATTGTGTCAACGGCTGAAGAGAGACCGAGAAAGACAAGGAGGGATCGTGCACTACAGTCAAACAGGATGTCATTTGTGCCTTTGGTTAGGGCCGCTTCAATGCTATGGCAGGGGCAGAAACCCGACTGAAGAGATTCAAACATGGAATTGCTGGAAATGTGTTTGGATTTGGGAAGTGATAAAGTATTCAAGAACTTTGGAGAAGAAAGGGAGGTTGGAGATGGGGTGGTAGTTTACAAAGGGATTTAGAAAGCGCAGTTGTAAGTGAATTGTGGGAGAAGGATGGACATAGAAGGAAATGAGGTTGGCAAAGGTGGGGATATGATTCATAAGGGATGCAGGCAAGTGGATGGAGATGACCTCACCCAATTCTTTTTCAAGACATCAGTGCAGGATGATGACTTATTACTAAACAATGCCAATTTGTAATATAGAATCTGATTTGATAATGTTCGTAATTGTTCTAGAATTACAGCATCTACCAAAGTATGATTGCTTTTTCAAGATAGATGCCAGAACGTGTAGGGAACCTTTTTGGAAGAAAAAAGAATGTAAACAATGTCATTAGCCAAGGGCATAATATCGACAATGTGAAAAGGGTTGAAAGGACGGACACTGCCTCATTAAATCTGTAAGAGATCAGAGTCGAACAGCTACTCTAGCAATAAAGTCTCTGTGTACTGCTGCCTTGAACACTTGTAGTTCTTCCAGATAATCATTAGTCATAAGGCATTTAGGTGGTGAAGCATTTCAAAGGGACATGGTCTATGGCATGAAAGAACCTGCATGATGGACATTTCATAAATGTTGCTCCACTACATTAAACCTGTTCTGCGTTTTTTGAGTTTCCAAATGTCTTTACTGGCTGTTATTAGTCAGGGGTCATTGGGTTACCTCACTGAGATCATCCACAGAAGCACACTTAAGAGCATTGGCACTTAAGGACATAGGAATTTTTGAAACAGGAAAAGGCCATTAAGCTCAACAGGCCTGTCCTTTTTTGATAGATAAACCAACCCCACCTATCCCCATTTCCACCATGTCCCTCTATCCTATTTCATTCCAGAAACACATCTAATAGTCTCTTGAAGCCAGTTATACTGCCCGCTTCAATCTCTTTTCCTGGTAATTTATACCACAGCTCTATTATTCATTAGATGGAAAATCTATTTGATTTTCCTTCTTATTCCGAATTCCCCAAATTTAAACCAGTTACGACAGTGAACAATTTGCCTGGATCATCTTTGTCAATGCTTGTTCATAATACTGTTTGTGACAGTGGTAGTAGACTGTACCTTGTCTTGTGTAGTCAAATGTAAGCAAGTGCGCATCTCTGGAAATGTTGAGAATCACCAATAGTACTCCGTACCATTGACACATATTTTATGAGCAGCTTTTTATGCAGTATCTTTCCAAATTTGGCAGCATTATAAGCATCTAACCACTGAGCTTGCCCAGGAACCACTGTGATCGATGTTTAAAGAACAAACGGGAAAACTGGGAAACAACACTTCCAGTGTCAGCTGGCAGATTTGTTGCTATTCCAAATTTTCCACTTTGTGAATAGAAAACTTATTAGCACTAATATTCTGTTGTTATTTTAATGCTAAGTGCTTCATAGTGCCAATTAAGAGATTATTATTAGCTTCTAAAGTGTCAACTTAGCTGATTTGATAACCTTGCCTGACACTTCAGTGTAGCACTGAAAGAGAGTTGCCTTGTTGGAGAGGTTATCTTTTAGGTGAGATGTTAAACCGAGGCCCTGTTCAGATCGACAACAAGATCCCTTGGCACTACGCAAAGAAGAGTAGAGGAGTTTTTATGGTGTCCTGACCAATCCCTCAACCAACACCGTCAAAAAAACAGATTATCTGGTTATTTATTTCATTGTTATTTGTGGGATCTTGCTGTGTGCAAATTGGCTGCCATGTATACCCACAAACAATGATTACAGTTCAAAAGTAATTCATCTACTGTGGCACATTTGGCGATGTCCTGAGGGTGTGAAAGGTGAGATATAAATGCAAATTCTTTCTTATTTTTAGTACTAGTTCATACTGTTTTCCATTTGGTGCAATATTGGTGCTTGTTGCTCCTGACCTGAGTTGAACTTTTTATATCTCCAAAATAAGTTAACGTGCTGGTGAGCATTACAGCTGCGTTTCTGCAGGAGGCAGAGGAAGAGTAGGTAACCAAAGGACACAGATTTAAGGTGAATGGCAAAAGAACCAGAGGCAACATGAGGGAACATTTTTTTACGCAGAGAATTGTTATGATCTGAAATGCGCTGTCTGAAAGGATGGTGGAAGAAGATTCAATAATAACTTTCAAAAGGGAATTGGATAAATACTTGAAGGGAAAAAATTTACAGGGCTATGGGGAAAGAGCAGGGGAATGGGACTAATTGGATAGTTCTTTCAAGGAGCCAGCACAGGCACGATGGACCAAATGGCCTCCTTCTGTGCTATAACATACTATGAAACTATGAAAGCTTTATAGAACACTCACAAGCACCCACACCAACTATTCCTGGAGGTGTGTCTACAGGCCAAAAAACAACCATGACTCCCTAACAGAATCGCACTGTGTGCTAAGGTTGAGGCTGTAAACATAGAAACATAGAAAATAGGAGCAGGAGTAGACCATTTGGCCCTTTGAGCCTGCACTGCCATTCAATATGATCATGGCTGATCCTCTATCTCAATACCATATTCCCGCTCTCTCCCCATACCCCTTGATGCCCTTTGTGTCTAGAAATCTATCTAGCTCCTTCTTAAATATATTCAGTGACTTGGCCTCCACAGCCTTCCGTGGTAGAGAATTCCACAGGTTCACCACCCTCTGAGTGAAGAAATTTCTCCTCATCTCAATCCTAAATGTCCTACCCTGTATCCTGAGACTATGACCCCTCGTTCTGGACCCCCCCAGTCAGGGGAAACATCCTCCCTGCATCCAGTCTGTCAAGCACTGCAAGAATTTTATATGTTTCAATGAGATCCCCTCTCATTCTTCTAAGCTCGAGTGAATACAGGCCGAGTCGACCCAGTCTCTCCTCATATGACAGTCCTGCCATCCCAGGAATCAGTCTGGTAAACCTTCGCTGCACTCCCTCTATGGCAAGGAGATCCTTTCTTAGGTAAGGAGACCAAAACTGCACACAATACTCCAGGTGTGGTCTCACCAAGGCCCTGTATAACTGTAGTACAGGGAGGTGGCTAGCTCCTGAACAATGAGCTGAAGCGATAGTCTTCAGTCAGCACTGCCTTCACTGTTGCTGTCAAGGTAATGACCACTCTCAATTTCTGTGCCACTAGTAGTTTTTAGACCCAAACAGAGGTTATCGCAAGAGTGACTAATATTTGATCCAGAGCCATAAAATAGGTGACTGATATGATGTTTGGCTGAATCCACAAATACATAAACATTGTCATGGAACAGCACCAATCATCTTTAAAGCTTCTACTAATTTGTGTGGTTCCTTAGGGCTCAGGGAACAATCAATTGTACCTATGTTATTACTTGGGCACGGTCCAGCGATGTCATAATGTACATAAATCAAAAGGGTTTACACTCTCAATGTGCAAATGGTATGTGACCTCTGACTTAGGATTATACATCTTACCCATGTTTGTACATCCTGCACCAATCCACCCTGACATGCCTTCATTCATGCAATAACATGTAAAGCACGACATGCTGTGATTGTAAGGCTTCTGAAGAACCTTCCAGCATAATGGTTAAACAGAGAGCTCAGAGCAAAAAATAAATAAATAACTGCACCTGGCACTAAGGCTCATGAAAGTCTAAGTGCCGGATGGAAACAAAGAAAACAACAAGGGCCTTTAAAAAGCCTAATCCACTTACCTTTAAAGTGTGTCCACCTTTTAAATAACCTCTCACCTGCAGGTCACCTGAGGTTTTGCCCCCTGCTAGGTTTTACTGGTGTGCTGGAGACTTGGCATCTAGCACACCCCTGGGGCCAAAAATGATGCCGAGCCCTTCTTAATATGGTAATGAAGTTCCTGTCTGTTTCTGGGAGCTTCAGACTCCCGTCCTAGGCCTGACTCGAATATTGAGCGTAATTGTAACTGAGCTAGAATGCAGTGGAACTGAGTTCTGCAAGATTTTCATTCCTCTTCCATCTTTCTACCACCTGAAATTAAGGTGCAACATGCTGTGATTGGAAAGCTTCTGAAGAACCTTCCAGCATAATGGTAGACAGAGAGCTCGGAGCAAAAAAAAAATAACTGCACCTGGCACTAAGGCTTGATAGGTGAATAGTTACAGGTCTAGATGATAGAATCATAGAAAGGTTACAGCACGAAAGGAGGCCATTCGGCCCATCGGGTCTGCGCCAGCTCTATGCAAGAGCAATCCAGCTAGTCCCACTCCCCCGCCCTTTACCCGTAGCCCTGCAATTTTTTTCCTTTCAAGTACTTATCCAGTTCCCTTTTGAAGGCCATGATTGAATCTGCCTCCACCACCCCCTCGGGCAGTGCATTCCAGATCCTAACCACTCGCTGTGTAAAAAAGTTTCTCCTAATGTCACCTTTGGTTCTTTTGCCAATCACCTTAAATCTATGTCCTCTGGTCCTTGACCCTTCCGCCAATGGTCTCTGTCTAGACCCTTCATGATTTTAAATATCTCTATCAAATCTGCTCGCAACCTTCTCTGTTCCAAGGAGAGCAACCCCATCTTCTCCAATCTTTCCACGCAACTAAAGTCCCTCATCCCTGGAATCATTCTCGTAAATCTCTTATGCAACCTCTCTAAGGCCTTCACATCTTTCCTGAAGTGCGGTGCCCAGAACTGAACACAATACTCCAGTTGTGGCCGAACTAGTGTTTTATAAAGGTTCATCATAACTTCCATAATTTTGTACTCTATGCCTCTATTTATAAAGCCCAGGATCCCGTATGCCTTTTTAACCGCTTTCTCAACCTGCCCTGCCACCTTCAATGATTTGTGCACATATATCCCCAGATCTCTCTGTTCCTGTATCCCTTTTAGAATTGTGCCCTCTAGTTTATATTGCCTGTCCTCGTTCTTCCAACTGAAATGATGGTTAGTATATGAGCTTTGTTGGCATTATACAATGCTTCACCCACTAATGAAAGATAATACAATCATGGCTCACCGTGGCAATAACTCAGTCAGTTTGAGCTAAGTTGACCTGGTCCAGAGAAGCTTTTGATATTTTCACATTCACATCATGTCTTTCAAAACTTGACGGACATGAATCATGTTTTCTCTCAATCTTCTTTTCTCCAATTGAAGCAACTTGAAATTTTAAATTCAGGAATCATCCTACTCACTATTCTGTGAACTCTATCCAAATGTTCTTTTGAAAGCAAGGTTTCCAAAATTGCACGCAGTAGGTGAAAATTTTGGGTTGGGCACCAAATGGGCATAATATCAGCAGTGTGCTATGGTGCCTGCCCAGCATGGCAGTTCGGAGGCCTGAAGCACTAACAACTCACCGGTATCATTGGGAGGAAAACTGGCTGGCTACTACATGAAGACGGCCGTCAGATAAGGCATGTTGGGGGCGGGGATTGGGAAGCGGATGTCGGGGGTGGGGTGGGCGGGTGCGGAAAGAGAACAGGTCAGCAGCAGCCATAAGATTTTTGTAGGATCTGCTCCTCCTGGTCCCACAAAAATCTTTTTTGCAAAAATCACAAAAACTTACCTGCTATGAGAGGCCTCCAGGGGTCCCTTTAAGGGCTGCCATTTAGGCCTCTCCATTCCTGGAGAAATGGGACTGCCATGCACCATGCATGGTCCTCCCATTTCATCTCGAAAGTTGCAATTCAGATTCTATAAAAGGCATAGGACCCCTATTTGAATATCTAAATAGCCTCCTGCCTGTTTTGGGTAGGGGTGTTGGATACCCATTTAAATGCCTGCCTAAAAGTTTATTCAGGTGGGCAAATGGGTGCACAAGATCCTCACCAGACTTTCAACTATTCTTGCTCCTATTTTCTATATGTTTCTATGTTAACTGCCAGTCATCTGTTTTTCAGGTGTGAAACAGGCAACCAGTAGTTGAAAGCCTCCCCCAATATTCCAAATGCAGCTTTATGAATGAGTTATACAGTTAAAATATCTTGATTCAATTTGCAATCAAATATCCTCAAGATACTTTCCAGTATTTGATTAACCTTAATATTGACTGGATGTTTTCAGTGAATGGTTGATAATCACATCCAAAACCTTTCTGTTTTCCACCTTTGGCAATTGGACCACAAGTCATTATGTACATGTGTTTTATGTTTCCTGGACTAATACGTAAAATTCCATCAGCAATTTCATAGTCTGCTTATTTATTTGGCTCAGATCCCTTTGCATGCTGTCAATCTCCTCTACATTGGTCATCTGGCCAGATAGCTTGATGTCATTAATAAATCTGATATTGAAAGAAGCACTCTTTTCAGCAGCAATTCAGGACAAACTGTAAGAACTCTTAGCCACTGCCCCCATACAGACCCTTCCCCATTTATCATTACCACCTACTTTCAATTGCAAGCCAGTCTTCAATCCAGGTACCTAGTCTACCATTAACCTGATTATCATTTATCTTCTTCACATGCTTAACCAAATACCTTTTGAAAACCCTCGCGTTATCTCCTCAAGGAATGCTAGCAAATTCACTAGGTGTGATTTATTGCTTGTGGACACAGGCTCACTACCCATTGTGGCTGCTGCTCTTCAAAAGAACAATGATAGCAGCCAATGAACTCTTGATGTTCGGTTAATTGATCTTTAATTCCCTGACTCATCAATCATTCCTTTTTTGTACAAAATAATATTTACTATTCCCCTGTATTTTTCTAAAGCACCTAAAAAATGTATCCAGAGCCTTACCAATTTCCTCACTCATTTCCTTGAGGATACTAAAGTGTATGCCATCTGGCATGGATGCCCTGTTTGACATTTAATTCCTTGTGTTTCTTTATAACACATGGTTTAATGACCTCTACATATGCTATAAATTTCCAAGGTAGTTTGACTGGATCTGGAATTTGTCTTCAGTCTTATTTGTAAAGACTGATGTGAAAGAATTAATTCAGCATGTCTACCATTTCCATCCAGGGGCCCATCTGTTAGGAACATAGGAACAGGAGTAGGCCATTCAGCCCTTCGAGCCTCTTCTGCCATTCAATGAGATCATGGCTGATCTGTATCCTAACTCCATCCATCCACCATGGCTCCATATCCCTTAACACTCTTGGCTAGCAAAAATCTATCGATCTCATATTTAAAATTATTAATTGAGCTAGCATCTACTGCTTTTTGTGGGAGAGAGTTCCACACTTCTCTGTTGTTGGCTATTCCACCTACTTCATAATTAACTTTAAAAAAACATTTTCTTGCGATCCTCCTTTCCTCTATCTACAATCTACCTTTTTACTTTCCACTTAACCCTTAGTAATCCTGAACTGAGTTTTGTATGACTCCCAGCCCTCATTAGTTTTTGATTCCTTGTATTTTTTAGAGCATGAATCAATCTCTTTTCTCCCCAAACTCTGTTGGTCTTCCTCAGCTACACATTGTCTATAATGGTGAACATGGGGTAGCTGCCTGCTCCTCCGTCCCTGCTGATGCTGCTTTAAGCCTGGTGCTGGGAGATCTTTGATATCAATCCACATTCATTGGCACACACCTGTGGGTAAATTTTAATGGGGAGCCAGGAAGAGAGCAGGGGGAATTACTGACAGGAAACCTGGAAGTATGGGTTTCCCGGACATCCTTATGATTTTGATGTAAGGACATCTTACAATTTTTTTCTGTAGGTTTCCCGCCCGACGGCCAGCCAGATTGACAAAACACTCCTTCTCCTCCTGGTCCACAAGCAGTGCAATAAAGGCACTTACCTGTTGATCTGGGCCTTCTCGCCTCCTCTTACGTGGCGTGAATCAGAAGGCCCGGGAATCCCAGCCCCAAGAGTTAAAAATAAAAAACCTATTAAAATTGAGGCCCGCAGCATCCTTAAAAGATTTCACTGACCGACCCGTCTCCTGAGAGTGGGTTGGTCGCCCGCCCCTCGACCCGCCTCCGTTAAAATCGCAAGTGGGTGGGTTGGAAGCGGGTTGGGGTCGGGTTTTACTTTTTTAATGATTTTTACCTTTCCACCCACCCCCAACCCACCCGTTCGTGGGGTTAAAATTTATCCCCTAGTTTCAGTTTGGTGCCTCCCCATGACAATATGACTAAGATTAGGAAATCAGCAGAGTATAAAGCTACGTTCCATAACTTGAAGGTTTTCAAAACATGCAGCAACACTACGCTGCTCTGATTCCTATATCTTTTGAAATATTTCTTTTCTCATTCCCTTTTTGTCTCAGTGGCAAGGTGTGGTACTGAGGCATACAGGTCAGGAAAGTCAAGGTTTAAATTAGGCTAATCTCAGCTGGGGCTGTTGTAGGTGCGCTACAATTGTCCGCAGCAGCCCTGGACTAGGGAAAGGAAAAATTACCCAGTGTTCCCACTTCTGACCACAATCCAGTGACTCTTACTAGAAAGTGTGAATGTTGGACGAAGGTGGCATAAGGCTCAAGTCTGATGGTCCTCACAGGAACCTGCCAGCACTCACTATCTAGGCTCACAAATGAATAATGGTGATGCACAAAGAAGTGACAACTGTGTGCATTTGCAAAGAAACAGGAATTTTTTTTAGTAAGTACTCTGTCATGAAGACAGTGCCTGTTTAATGTTTTGTGAAGCTATTGTATGTTTCCATGCTTGGTATGCGACATTTGTTAGTTGTGAATACGCTGAGCAAGGCATGTTTAAAGGTTGAATCAATTAACTTGGCCTCGGTTCCTGAGGGTCTCTTGGGCCAAGGTGACTGAGGGGATCCTACCTAGTTAGTAATCCTATTGGTTGTGGTTACTATCCTTGCCTGGCTTCAGGTTGCTGTTACTGGCTTCATCCCTCTCCTGTGTTGAACATTTCTTTGATCCTGTTGGAGTTTGAATCTTCCAGCATTTCATTGCTTGAAGAAACAGTAAGCTTGCAGGGGTTGAAAGCAATCATATAAAAAAAGTAATAAGCAATATCATGCTCTAGAAACCATAACCATGGTACAAATGAGAGTTTATAACAATTCACTTACTGTTTTCATCCACCTCATGACTTGAAAACAATAGCATACTATTCTGTCCTTGATTATTTGTGCCAAGCCCTCAGGTTATTTGAGGCCCTTGACAGAAAAAAACATTTTGGCCTCAATTCAGTTGGGTGGCAACCTAAGTAATAAACTGGATTCCACAAAGCTCTAAATATTGGAAGGTATTTCTGCCAGTGGGGAAAATTTCATTAAGAGCCAAGGGCTCCCTTGAAGTGGGTATAACAGCCTTTCTAAACTCAATGCTTATTATGGTGTGACTGTCTTTCTGAACTGGAAGGTTGAAATGCATTTAACTGTTCAGACAACACCATTTAACTAACTGCTGAGGCAGCCATCATCCAGTTTAGCAGTGGCCAATCGTACAGTGAATCAGTGATGTTGTACCATAAGGTTGCACTCTAACATTTCAGAGATACACAGTAAAGAGAAAGACATGTGTCAAGGAAACATGCCAGTGAGGCTTTCAATTAGAGTATAGAATCATGAAATACGAATAGCTGAAATAACAATGAAGAATTAACGACAAGATATTACAAGCACTGAAGTCAAATCAAAGGTATTATTTCGATTTGTAATACACTGAAATGTTAATCTATCATTCTCTTTCAGATGCTGGTTAACTTGGTGTGTATTGCTAGTATTTTCTGCTAAGGGATATCTCAAAGTGGCTGGAAAGGAACTTGGAAAGGGAGGGGGGGTGGGGGGGAAGAACCAGTTGTTGTGATCCATGTTGGAACAAACAACATAAGAAATAAGAATGAGGACATCCTACTGAAGGAGTATCAGGAGCTAGGCTCTAAATTAAAAAGCAGGACCTAGAGGGTGGTAGTCTCTGGATTACCACACGAGCCACTTGCTAATTGGCATAGGAATAAATAGATCAGGAAAGTAAATGCTTGGCTGAAAAATAGGTGTGGGAAGGAGGGACCCCTTTTCATAAGACTCTGACACCTGGGAGAGGAAGGAGCTGAACCGCTGGGAGATGCTACACCTGAACCGTGTTGGGAATAAGATCCCAGCGGAAAGGATAAATAGGGCTGTAGAAATTACTTTAAACCAATTGAGGGGTAGGGTCTGGTAGAAATAATAGTAACCTAAAGATAAGAAAAAGAAAGAATGAGGGCAAAGGTCAGAGTACAAAAAGTGATAGAGATAATAGGCCAGATTTTGCGGTCAAAATAACAGTGAGGCTAATGGCATTGCTATTATTAATGTACAAATGCTGCAGCAACTTCAGGCGAGGGGCAGATGCGTGGTTAAACACGGATAAGAAATAGTAACAGGAATAGGCCATAC
Organism: Heptranchias perlo; assembly: GCF_035084215.1. Taxonomy (NCBI): domain Eukaryota; kingdom Metazoa; phylum Chordata; class Chondrichthyes; order Hexanchiformes; family Hexanchidae; genus Heptranchias; species Heptranchias perlo. Next base: position 51,286,058 of record NC_090333.1, read on the forward strand.
GGCCCCTCGAGCCTGCTCCGCCATTCAATAAGATCATGGCTGATCTTCGACCTCAACTCCAATTTCCCACTGGATCCCCATATCCCTTGATCCCCTTAGAGTCCAATAATCTATCGATCTCTGTCTTGAATATACTCAACGACTAAGCATCCACAGTGTTCTGGGTGGAGAACTCCAAAGATTGACAACCCTCTGAGTGAAGAAATTTCTCCTTATCTCAGTCCTAAATGGCCGATCCCTTATCCTGAGACTATGTCCCCTAGTTCTAGGCTCTCCAGCCAGGGGAAACAGCCTCTCAGCATCTACTCAGTCAAGCCTTCTCAGAATCTTATATGTTTCAATGAGATCACCTCTTATTCTTCTAAACTCCAGAGTGTATAGGCCCATTCTACTCAATTTCTCCTCATAGGACAACCTTCTCATCCCAGGAATCAATCTAGTGAACCTCCCTTCTACCTCCTCTAAGGCAAGTATATCCTTCCTCAGGTAAGGAGACCAAAACTATACACAGTACTCCAGGTGTGGTTTCACCAAAGCCCTGTACAATTACAGCAAGACTTCCTTATTCTTGTACTCCAACCCCCTTGTAATAAAGTCCAAAATGCCATTTGCCTTCCTAATTGCTTGCTATACTTGCATGTTAACTTTCTGTGTTTCGTGTACAAGGACACCCAAATTCCTCTGAACACCAACATTTAGTAGTTTCTCACCATTTAAAAAATATTCTGTTTTTCTATTTTTCCTACCAAAGTGACTAACCTCACATTTCCCCACATTAAACTCCATCTGCCACCTTCTTGCCCACTCACTTAACCTGTCTATATCCCTTTGCAGACTCTCTGTGTCCTCCTCATAGCTTACTTTCCCACCTAGCTTTGTATCGTCAGCAAACTTGGATACATTACACTCTGTTCCTTCATTTAAGTCATTAATATAGATTGTAAATAGCTGAGGCCCAAACACCGATCCTTGCGGTACCCCACTAGTTACAACCTGCCAACCCGAAAGTGACCTGTTTATCCCTACTCTCTGTTTTCTGTCCGTTAACCTCTCCTCTATCCATGCTAATATATTACCCCCAACCCCATGAACCCTTATCTTGTGTAACAACCATTTGTGTAGCACCTTATCGAATGCCTTTTGAAAATCCAAATATACTACATCCCTGGTTCCCCTTTATCTACCCAGCTAGTTATATCCCCAAAAAACTCTAAAATAGATTTGTCAAATATGATTCTCCTTGCATAAAACCATGTCTCCTGCCCACACTGACTTTTGGGAATGGAGAATAAGACAAGTCGCCTGCTGACACTGTCTGTAGATAATGAAGAATAACACAGGTCACCTACCCACACTATCCTTTGGGATTGGGAATAACACAGGTCACCTATTTACACTGTCTGTATTCAGTGGAGAATGACACAGATCACCTGCTATCAATGTCTGCAGATAATGGATAATAACACAACTCACCTGCCCACACCATCTGTAGATAGTGGAGAATAACACAGGTCACCTGCACACAATGGCTGTAGTCAATTCAGAATAACACAGGTTACCTGCCCACACTGTCTGTAGAGAATGGGAATAACACAGGTCACTTGCCCACACTATCCGTAGGGACTGGAGAATAACACATATCACTTGCCCACACTGTCCGTAGGGACTGGAGAATAACCCATATCGCCTGCCCACACTGTCCGTGGGGACTGGAGAATAACACACGTCACCTGCCCACACTGTCCGTGGGGACTGGAGGATAACACACGTCACCTGCCCACACTGTCCGTGGGGACTGGAGAATAACACACGTCACCTGCCCACACTGTCTGTAGGGACTGGAGGATAACACACGTCACCTGCCAACACTGTCTGGAGGGACTGGAGGAGAACACACGTCACCTGCCCACACTGTCTGTAGGGACTGGAGAATAACACACGTCACCTGCCCACACTGTCCGTGGGGACTGGAGGATAACACACGTCACCTGCCCACACTGTCCGTGGGGACTGGAGAATAACACACGTCACCTGCCCACACTGTCCGTGGGGACTGGAGAATAACACACGTCACCTGCCCACACTGTCCGTGGGGATTGGAGGATAACACACGTCACCTGCCCACACTGTCCGTGGGGACTGGAGGATAACACACGTCACATGCCCACACTGTCCGTGGGGACTGGAGGATAACACACGTCACCTGCCCACACTGTCCGTGGGGACTGGAGAATAACACACGTCACCTGCCCACACTGTCTGTAGGGATTGGAGAATAACACACGTCACCTGCCCACACTGTCCGTGGGGACTGGAGGATAACACACGTCACCTGCCCACACTGTCCCTGGGGACTGGAGGATAACACACTTCACCTGCCCACACTGTCTGCAGGGACTGGAGGATAACACACGTCACCTGCCCACACTGTCCGTGGGGACTGGAGGATAACACACGTCACCTGCCCACACTGTCCGTGGGGATTGGAGGATAACACACGTCACCTGCCCACACTGTCCGTGGGGATTGGAGGATAACACACGTCACCTGCCCACACTGTCCGTGGGGATTGGAGGATAACACACGTCACCTGCCCACACTGTCCGTGGGGACTGGAGGATAACACAGGTCACCTGCCCACACTGTCCATGGGGATTGGAGGATAACACACGTCACCTGCCCACACTGTCCGTGGGGATTGGAGGATAACACACGTCACCTGCCCACACTGTCCGTGGGGACTGGAGGATAACACAGGTCACCTGCCCACACTGTCCATGGGGATTGGAGGATAACACACGTCACCTGCCCACACTGTCCGTGGGGATTGGAGGATAACACACGTCACCTGCCCACACTGTCCGTGGGGACTGGAGGATAACACACGTCACCTGCCCACACTGTCCGTAGGGACTGGAGGATAACACACGTCACCTGCCCACACTGTCCGGAGGGACTGGAGGATAACACACGTCACCTGCCCACACTGTCCGTGGGGACTGGAGAATAACACAGGTCACCTGCCCACACTGTCCATGGGGACTGGAGAATAACACAGGTCACCTGCCCACACTGTCCGTGGGGATTGGAGGATAACACACGTCACCTGCCCACACTGTCCGTGGGGATTGGAGAATAACACACGTCACCTGCCCACACTGTCCGTGGGGATTGGAGGATAACACACGTCACCTGCCCACACTGTCCGTGGGGACTGGAGGATAACACACGTCACCTGCCCACACTGTCCGTGGGGACTGGAGAATAACACACGTCACCTGCACACACTGTCCATGGGGATTGGAGAATAACACACGTCACCTGCCCACACTGTCCGTGGGGATTGGAGGATAACACACGTCACCTGCCCACACTGTCCGTGGGGATTGGAGAATAACACACGTCACCTGCCCACACTGTCCGTGGGGACTGGAGGATAACACACGTCACCTGCCCACACTGTCCGTGGGGATTGGAGAATAACACATGTCACCTGCCCACACTGTCCATGGGGATTGGAGGATAACACACGTCACCTGCCCACACTGTCCGTGGGGACTGGAGGATAACACACGTCACCTGCCCACACTGTCCGTGGGGACTGGAGAATAACACACGTCACCTGCCCACACTGTCCGTGGGGATTGGAGAATAACACACGTCACCTGCCCACACTGTCCGTGGGGACTGGAGAATAACACACGTCACCTGCCCACACTGTCCGTGGGGATTGGAGAATAACACACGTCACCTGCCCACACTGTCCGTGGGGACTGGAGGATAACACACGTCACCTGCCCACACTGTCCGTGGGGATTGGAGAATAACACACGTCACCTGCCCACACTGTCCGTGGGGATTGGAGGATAACACACGTCACCTGCCCACACTGTCCCTGGGGATTGGAGAATAACACACGTCACCTGCCCACACTGTCCGTGGGGATTGGAGGATAACACAGGTCACCTGCCCACACTGTCCGTGGGGATTGGAGGATAACGCACGTCACCTGCCCACACTGTCCATGGGGATTGGAGAATAACACACGTCACCTGCACACACTGTCCGTGGGGACTGGAGAATAACACAGGTCACCTGCCCACACTGTCCGTGGGGACTGGAGGATAACACACGTCACCTGCCCACACTGTCCGTGGGGATTGGAGGATAACACACGTCACCTGCCCACACTGTCCGTGGGGACTGGAGGATAACACACGTCACCTGCCCACACTGTCCGTGGGGACTGGAGAATAACACACGTCACCTGCCCACACTGTCCGTGGGGAGTGGAGGATAACACACGTCACCTGCCCACACTGTCCGTGGGGATTGGAGGATAACACACGTCACCTGCCCACACTGTCCGTGGGGACTGGAGGATAACACACGTCACCTGCCCACACTGTCCGTGGGGACTGGAGAATAACACACGTCACCTGCCCACACTGTCCGTGGGGATTGGAGGATAACACACGTCACCTGCCCACACTGTCCGTGGGGACTGGAGGATAACACACGTCACCTGCCCACACTGTCCATGGGGACTGGAGGATAACACACGTCACCTGCCCACACTGTCCATGGGGATTGGAGGATAACACACGTCACCTGCCCACACTGTCCGTGGGGATTGGAGGATAACACACGTCACCTGCCCACACTGTCCGTGGGGACTGGAGGATAACACACGTCACCTGCCCACACTGTCCGTGGGGATTGGAGGATAACACACGTCACCTGCCCACACTGTCCGTGGGGACTGGAGGATAACACACGTCACCTGCCCACACTGTCTGTGGGGATTGGAGGATAACACACGTCACCTGCCCACACTGTCCGTGGGGATTGGAGGATAACACACGTCACCTGCCCACACTGTCTGTGGGGATTGGAGGATAACACACGTCACCTGCCCACACTGTCCGTGGGGACTGGAGAATAACACACGTCACCTGCCCACACTGTCCATGGGGATTGGAGAATAACACACGTCACCTGCACACACTGTCCGTGGGGACTGGAGAATAACACACGACACCTGCCCACACTGTCCGTGGGGACTGGAGGATAACACATGTCACCTGCCCACACTGTCTGTGGGGACTGGAGGATAACACACGTCACCTGCCCACACTGTCCATGGGGATTGGAGAATAACACACGTCACCTGCCCACACTGTCCGTGGGGACTGGAGGATAACACACGTCACCTGCCCACACTGTCCATGGGGATTGGAGAATAACACACGTCACCTGCCCACACTGTCTGAGGGGACTGGAGGATAACACACGTCACCTGCCCACACTGTCCATGGGGATTGGAGGATAACACACGTCACCTGCCCACACTGTCCGTGGGGACTGGAGAATAACACACGTCACCTGCCCACACTGTCCGTGGGGACTGGAGGATAACACACGTCACCTGCCCACACTGTCCATGGGGATTGGAGAATAACACACGTCACCTGCACACACTGTCCGTGGGGACTGGAGAATAACACACGTCACCTGCCCACACTGTCCGTGGGGACTGGAGGATAACACACGTCACCTGCCCACACTGTCCATGGGGATTGGAGAATAACACACGTCACCTGCCCACACTGTCCGTGGGGATTGGAGGATAACACACGTCACCTGCCCACACTGTCTGTGGGGACTGGAGGATAACACACGTCACCTGCCCACACTGTCCGTGGGGATTGGAGGATAACACACGTCACCTGCCCACACTGTCCGTGGGGACTGGAGGATAACACACGTCACCTGCCCACACTGTCCGTGGGGATTGGAGGATAACACACGTCACCTGCCCACACTGTCCGTGGGGATTGGAGGATAACACACGTCACCTGCCCACACTGTCTGTGGGGACTGGAGGATAACACACGTCACCTGCCCACACTGTCCGTGGGGATTGGAGGATAACACACGTCACCTGCCCACACTGTCCGTAGGGACTGGAGAATAACACACGTCACCTGCCCACACTGTCCGTAGGGACTGGAGAATAACACATGTCACCTGCCCACACTGTCTGTGGGGACTGGAGGATAACACAGGTCACCTGCCCACACTGTCCGTGGGGATTGGAGGATAACACACGTCACCTGCCCACACTGTCTGTGGGGATTGGAGAATAACACAGGTCACCTGCCCACACTGTCCATGGGGACTGGAGAATAACACAGGTCACCTGCCCACACTGTCCGTGGGGACTGGAGGATAACACAGGTCACCTGCCCACACTGTCCGTGGGGATTGGAGGATAACACAGGTCACCTGCACACACTGTCCGTCGGGATTGGAGGATAACACACGTCACCTGCCCACACTGTCCGTGGGGATTGGAGAATAACACACGTCACCTGCCCACACTGTCCATGGGGACTGGAGGATAACACACGTCACCTGCCCACACTGTCCATGGGGACTGGAGGATAACACACGTCACCTGCCCACACTGTCCATGGGGACTGGAGAATAACACACGTCACCTGCCCACACTGTCCATGGGGATTGGAGAATAACACACGTCACCTGCCCACACTGTCCATGGGGACTGGAGGATAACACACGTCACCTGCCCACACTGTCCGTGGGGATTGGAGGATAACACACGTCACCTGCCCACACTGTCCATGGGGACTGGAGGATAACACACGTCACCTGCCCACACTGTCCGTGGGGACTGGAGAATAACACACGTCACCTGCCCACACTGTCCATGGGGATTGGAGGATAACACACGTCACCTGCCCACACTGTCCATGGGGACTGGAGAATAACACACGTCACCTGCCCACACTGTCCGTGGGGACTGGAGAATAACACAGGTCACCTGCCCACACTGTCCGTGGGGATTGGAGGATAACACACGTCACCTGCCCACACTGTCTGTGGGGATTGGAGGATAACACACGTCACCTGCCCACACTGTCTGTGGGGATTGGAGGATAACACACATCACCTGCCCACACTGTCTGTGGGGATTGGAGAATAACACAGGTCACCTGCCCACACTGTCCATGGGGATTGGAGAATAACACACGTCACCTGCCCACACTGTCCGTGGGGATTGGAGGATAACACACGTCACCTGCCCACACTGTACGTGGGGATTGGAGGATAACACACGTCACCTGCCCACACTGTCTGTGGGGATTGGAGGATAACACACGTCACCTGCCCACACTGTCCGTGGGGATTGGAGGATAACACACGTCACCTGCCCACACTGTCTGTGGGGATTGGAGAATAACACAGGTCACCTGCCCACACTGTCCGTGGGGATTGGAGGATAACACACGTCACCTGCCCACACTGTCCGTGGGGATTGGAGGATAACACACGTCACCTGCCCACACTGTCCATGGGGATTGGAGGATAACACACGTCACCTGCCCACACTGTCTGTGGGGATTGGAGGATAACACACGTCACCTGCCCACACTGTCTGTGGGGATTGGAGGATAACACACGTCACCTGCCCACACTGTCTGTGGGGATTGGAGGATAACACACGTCACCTGCCCACACTGTCCGTGGGGATTGGAGGATAACACACGTCACCTGCCCACACTGTCCGTGGGGATTGGAGGATAACACAGGTCACCTGCCCACACTGTCCGTGGGGACTGGAGGATAACACACGTCACCTGCCCACACTGTCCGTGGGGATTGGAGGATAACACAGGTCACCTGCCCACACTGTCCGTGGGGACTGGAGGATAACACACGTCACCTGCCCACACTGTCCGTGGGGACTGGAGAATAACACACGTCACCTGCCCACACTGTCCGTGGGGACTGGAGAATAACACAGGTCACCTGCCCACACTGTCCGTGGGGACTGGAGGATAACACAGGTCACCTGCCCACACTGTCCATGGGGATTGGAGGATAACACAGGTCACCTGCCCACACTGTCCATGGGGATTGGAGGATAACACACGTCACCTGCCCACACTGTCTGTAGGGACTGGAGAATAACACACGTCACCTGCCCACACTGTCCGTGGGGACTGGAGGATAACACACGTCACCTGCCCACACTGTCCATGGGGACTGGAGAATAACACACGTCACCTGCCCACACTGTCCGTAGGGACTGGAGGATAACACACGTCACCTGCCCACACTGTCCATGGGGATTGGAGGATAACACACGTCACCTGCCCACACTGTCCGTGGGGATTGGAGGATAACACACGTCACCTGCCCACACTGTCCGTGGGGACTGGAGGATAACACACGTCACCTGCCCACACTGTCCGTGGGGACTGGAGGATAACACACGTCACCTGCCCACACTGTCCGTGGGGACTGGAGGATAACACACGTCACCTGCCCACACTGTCCATGGGGATTGGAGGATAACACACGTCACCTGCCCACACTGTCCGTGGGGACTGGAGAATAACACACGTCACCTGCCCACACTGTCCGTGGGGATTGGAGGATAACACACGTCACCTGCCCACACTGTCCATGGGGATTGGAGGATAACACACGTCACCTGCCCACACTGTCCATGGGGACTGGAGGATAACACACGTCACCTGCCCACACTGTCCGTGGGGATTGGAGGATAACACACGTCACCTGCCCACACTGTCCGTGGGGATTGGAGGATAACACACGTCACCTGCCCACACTGTCCGTGGGGACTGGAGAATAACACACGTCACCTGCCCACACTGTCCGTGGGGATTGGAGAATAACACACGTCACCTGCACACACTGTCCGTGGGGACTGGAGGATAACGCACGTCACCTGCCCACACTGTCCGTGGGGATTGGAGGATAACACAGGTCACCTGCCCACACTGTCCGTGGGGACTGGAGAATAACACACGTCACCTGCCCACACTGTCCGTGGGGATTGGAGAATAACAGACGTCACCTGCACACACTGTCCGTGGGGACTGGAGGATAACACACGTCACCTGCCCACACTGTCCGTGGGGATTGGAGGATAACACACGTCACCTGCCCACACTGTCCGTGGGGACTGGAGGATAACACACGTCACCTGCCCACACTGTCCGTGGGGACTGGAGGATAACACACGTCACCTGCCCACACTGTCCGTGGGGATTGGAGGATAACACACGTCACCTGCCCACACTGTCCATGGGGACTGGAGAATAACACACGTCACCTGCCCACACTGTCCGTGGGGACTGGAGGATAACACACGTCACCTGCCCACACTGTCCGTGGGGACTGGAGGATAACACACGTCACCTGCCCACACTGTCCGTGGGGATTGGAGGATAACACACGTCACCTGCCCACACTGTCCATGGGGACTGGAAAATAACACACGTCACCTGCCCACACTGTCTGTAGGGACTGGAGGATAACACACGTCACCTGCCCACACTGTCCATGGGGACTGGAGAATAACACACGTCACCTGCCCACACTGTCCGTGGGGACTGGAGGATAACACACGTCACCTGCCCACACTGTCCGTGGGGATTGGAGGATAACACACGTCACCTGCCCACACTGTCCATGGGGATTGGAGGATAACACAGGTCACCTGCCCACACTGTCCATGGGGATTGGAGGATAACACAGGTCACCTGCCCACACTGTCCATGGGGATTGGAGGATAACACACGTCACCTGCCCACACTGTCCGTGGGGACTGGAGGATAACACACGTCACCTGCCCACACTGTCCATGGGGACTGGAGGATAACACACGTCACCTGCCCACACTGTCCGTGGGGACTGGAGGATAACACACGTCACCTGCCCACACTGTCCGTGGGGACTGGAGAATAACACAGGTCACCTGCCCACACTGTCCGTGGGGATTGGAGGATAACACACGTCACCTGCCCACACTGTCCGTGGGGACTGGAGAATAACACAGGTCACCTGCCCACACTGTCCGTGGGGACTGGAGGATAACACACGTCACCTGCCCACACTGTCCGTGGGGATTGGAGGATAACACACGTCACCTGCCCACACTGTCCGTGGGGACTGGAGAATAACACAGGTCACCTGCCCACACTGTCCGTGGGGATTGGAGGATAACACACGTCACCTGCCCACACTGTCTGTGGGGATTGGAGGATAACACACGTCACCTGCCCACACTGTCCGTGGGGATTGGAGGATAACACACGTCACCTGCCCACACTGTCTGTGGGGATTGGAGGATAACACACGTCACCTGCCCACACTGTCCGTGGGGACTGGAGAATAACGCACGTCACCTGCCCACACTGTCCGTGGGGATTGGAGGATAACGCACGTCACCTGCCCACACTGTCCGTGGGGATTGGAGGATAACACACGTCACCTGCCCACACTGTCCGTGGGGATTGGAGGATAACACACGTCACCTGCCCACAGTGTCCGTGGGGATTGGAGGATAACACACGTCACCTGCCCACACTGTCCGTAGGGATTGGAGGATAACACACGTCACCTGCCCACAGTGTCTGTGGGGATTGGAGGATAACACACGTCACCTGCCCACACTGTCCGTAGGGATTGGAGGATAACACACGTCACCTGCCCACACTGTCCGTAGGGACTGGAGGATAACACACGTCACCTGCCCACACTGTCCGTGGGGACTGGAGGATAACACACGTCACCTGCCAACACTGTCCGTGGGGATTGGAGGATAACACACGTCACCTGCCCACACTGTCCATGGGGATTGGAGGATAACACACGTCACCTGCCCACACTGTCCATGGGGATTGGAGGATAACGCACGTCACCTGCCCACACTGTCCATGGGGATTGGAGGATAACGCACGTCACCTGCCCACACTGTCCATGGGGATTGGAGAATAACACACGTCACCTGCCCACACTGTCCGTGGGGATTGGAGGATAACACAGGTCACCTGCCCACACTGTCCGTGGGGATTGGAGGATAACACACGTCACCTGCCCACACTGTCCGTGGGGATTGGAGGATAACACACGTCACCTGCCCACACTGTCCGTGGGGATTGGAGGATAACGCACGTCACCTGCCCACACTGTCCGTGGGGATTGGAGGATAACACACGTCACCTGCCCACACTGTCCGTGGGGACTGGAGGATAACACACGTCACCTGCCCACACTGTCCGTGGGGATTGGAGAATAACACACGTCACCTGCCCACACTGTCCGTGGGGACTGGAGGATAACACACGTCACCTGCCCACACTGTCCGTGGGGACTGGAGGATAACACACGTCACCTGCCCACACTGTCCGTGGGGACTGGAGGATAACACACGTCACCTGCCCACACTGTCCATGGGGACTGGAGAATAACACACGTCACCTGCCCACACTGTCTGTGGGGACTGGAGGATAACACACGTCACCTGCCCACACTGTCCGTGGGGATTGGAGGATAACACACGTCACCTGCCCACACTGTCCGTGGGGACTGGAGGATAACACACGTCACCTGCCCACACTGTCCGTGGGGATTGGAGAATAACACACGTCACCTGCCCACACTGTCCGTGGGGACTGGAGGACAACACACGTCACCTGCCCACACTGTCCGTGGGGATTGGAGAATAACACACGTCACCTGCCCACACTGTCCGTGGGGACTGGAGGACAACACACGTCACCTGCCCACACTGTCCGTGGGGACTGGAGGATAACACACGTCACCTGCCCACACTGTCCGTGGGGATTGGAGGATAACACACGTCACCTGCCCACACTGTCCATGGGGACTGGAGAATAACACACGTCACCTGCCCACACTGTCCGTAGGGACTGGAGAATAACACAGGTCACCTGCCCACACTGTCCGTGGGGACTGGAGGATAACACACGTCACCTGCCCACACTGTCCATGGGGATTGGAGAATAACACAGGTCACCTGCCCACACTGTCCATGGGGATTGGAGGATAACACACGTCACCTGCCCACACTGTCCATGGGGATTGGAGGATAACACACGTCACCTGCCCACACTGTCCATGGGGATTGGAGGATAACACACGTCACCTGCCCACACTGTCCGTGGGGACTGGAGGATAACACACGTCACCTGCCCACACTGTCCGTGGGGACTGGAGGATAACACACGTCACCTGCCCACACTGTCCGTGGGGATTGGAGGATAACACACGTCACCTGCCCACACTGTCCGTGGGGATTGGAGGATAACACACGTCACCTGCCCACACTGTCCGTGGGGATTGGAGGATAACACACGTCACCTGCCCACACTGTCCGTGGGGACTGGAGGATAACACAGGTCACCTGCCCACACTGTCCATGGGGATTGGAGGATAACACACGTCACCTGCCCACACTGTCCGTGGGGATTGGAGGATAACACACGTCACCTGCCCACACTGTCCGTGGGGACTGGAGGATAACACAGGTCACCTGCCCACACTGTCCATGGGGATTGGAGGATAACACACGTCACCTGCCCACACTGTCCGTGGGGATTGGAGGATAACACACGTCACCTGCCCACACTGTCCGTGGGGACTGGAGGATAACACACGTCACCTGCCCACACTGTCCGTAGGGACTGGAGGATAACACACGTCACCTGCCCACACTGTCCGGAGGGACTGGAGGATAACACACGTCACCTGCCCACACTGTCCGTGGGGACTGGAGAATAACACAGGTCACCTGCCCACACTGTCCATGGGGACTGGAGAATAACACAGGTCACCTGCCCACACTGTCCGTGGGGATTGGAGGATAACACACGTCACCTGCCCACACTGTCCGTGGGGATTGGAGAATAACACACGTCACCTGCCCACACTGTCCGTGGGGATTGGAGGATAACACACGTCACCTGCCCACACTGTCCGTGGGGACTGGAGAATAACACACGTCACCTGCACACACTGTCCATGGGGATTGGAGAATAACACACGTCACCTGCCCACACTGTCCGTGGGGATTGGAGGATAACACACGTCACCTGCCCACACTGTCCGTGGGGATTGGAGAATAACACACGTCACCTGCCCACACTGTCCGTGGGGACTGGAGGATAACACACGTCACCTGCCCACACTGTCCGTGGGGATTGGAGAATAACACATGTCACCTGCCCACACTGTCCATGGGGATTGGAGGATAACACACGTCACCTGCCCACACTGTCCGTGGGGACTGGAGGATAACACACGTCACCTGCCCACACTGTCCGTGGGGACTGGAGAATAACACACGTCACCTGCCCACACTGTCCGTGGGGATTGGAGAATAACACACGTCACCTGCCCACACTGTCCGTGGGGACTGGAGAATAACACACGTCACCTGCCCACACTGTCCGTGGGGATTGGAGAATAACACACGTCACCTGCCCACACTGTCCGTGGGGACTGGAGGATAACACACGTCACCTGCCCACACTGTCCGTGGGGATTGGAGAATAACACACGTCACCTGCCCACACTGTCCGTGGGGATTGGAGGATAACACACGTCACCTGCCCACACTGTCCCTGGGGATTGGAGAATAACACACGTCACCTGCCCACACTGTCCGTGGGGATTGGAGGATAACACAGGTCACCTGCCCACACTGTCCGTGGGGATTGGAGGATAACGCACGTCACCTGCCCACACTGTCCATGGGGATTGGAGAATAACACACGTCACCTGCACACACTGTCCGTGGGGACTGGAGAATAACACAGGTCACCTGCCCACACTGTCCGTGGGGACTGGAGGATAACACACGTCACCTGCCCACACTGTCCGTGGGGATTGGAGGATAACACACGTCACCTGCCCACACTGTCCGTGGGGACTGGAGGATAACACACGTCACCTGCCCACACTGTCCGTGGGGACTGGAGAATAACACACGTCACCTGCCCACACTGTCCGTGGGGATTGGAGGATAACACACGTCACCTGCCCACACTGTCCGTGGGGATTGGAGGATAACACACGTCACCTGCCCACACTGTCCGTGGGGACTGGAGGATAACACACGTCACCTGCCCACACTGTCCGTGGGGACTGGAGAATAACACACGTCACCTGCCCACACTGTCCGTGGGGATTGGAGGATAACACACGTCACCTGCCCACACTGTCCGTGGGGACTGGAGGATAACACACGTCACCTGCCCACACTGTCCATGGGGACTGGAGGATAACACACGTCACCTGCCCACACTGTCCATGGGGATTGGAGGATAACACACGTCACCTGCCCACACTGTCCGTGGGGATTGGAGGATAACACACGTCACCTGCCCACACTGTCCGTGGGGACTGGAGGATAACACACGTCACCTGCCCACACTGTCCGTGGGGATTGGAGGATAACACACGTCACCTGCCCACACTGTCCGTGGGGACTGGAGGATAACACACGTCACCTGCCCACACTGTCTGTGGGGATTGGAGGATAACACACGTCACCTGCCCACACTGTCCGTGGGGATTGGAGGATAACACACGTCACCTGCCCACACTGTCTGTGGGGATTGGAGGATAACACACGTCACCTGCCCACACTGTCCGTGGGGACTGGAGAATAACACACGTCACCTGCCCACACTGTCCATGGGGATTGGAGAATAACACACGTCACCTGCACACACTGTCCGTGGGGACTGGAGAATAACACACGACACCTGCCCACACTGTCCGTGGGGACTGGAGGATAACACATGTCACCTGCCCACACTGTCTGTGGGGACTGGAGGATAACACACGTCACCTGCCCACACTGTCCATGGGGATTGGAGAATAACACACGTCACCTGCCCACACTGTCCGTGGGGACTGGAGGATAACACACGTCACCTGCCCACACTGTCCATGGGGATTGGAGAATAACACACGTCACCTGCCCACACTGTCTGAGGGGACTGGAGGATAACACACGTCACCTGCCCACACTGTCCATGGGGATTGGAGGATAACACACGTCACCTGCCCACACTGTCCGTGGGGACTGGAGAATAACACACGTCACCTGCCCACACTGTCCGTGGGGACTGGAGGATAACACACGTCACCTGCCCACACTGTCCATGGGGATTGGAGAATAACACACGTCACCTGCACACACTGTCCGTGGGGACTGGAGAATAACACACGTCACCTGCCCACACTGTCCGTGGGGACTGGAGGATAACACACGTCACCTGCCCACACTGTCCATGGGGATTGGAGAATAACACACGTCACCTGCCCACACTGTCCGTGGGGATTGGAGGATAACACACGTCACCTGCCCACACTGTCTGTGGGGACTGGAGGATAACACACGTCACCTGCCCACACTGTCCGTGGGGATTGGAGGATAACACACGTCACCTGCCCACACTGTCCGTGGGGACTGGAGGATAACACACGTCACCTGCCCACACTGTCCGTGGGGATTGGAGGATAACACACGTCACCTGCCCACACTGTCCGTGGGGATTGGAGGATAACACACGTCACCTGCCCACACTGTCTGTGGGGACTGGAGGATAACACACGTCACCTGCCCACACTGTCCGTGGGGATTGGAGGATAACACACGTCACCTGCCCACACTGTCCGTAGGGACTGGAGAATAACACACGTCACCTGCCCACACTGTCTGTGGGGACTGGAGGATAACACAGGTCACCTGCCCACACTGTCCGTGGGGATTGGAGGATAACACACGTCACCTGCCCACACTGTCTGTGGGGATTGGAGAATAACACAGGTCACCTGCCCACACTGTCCATGGGGACTGGAGAATAACACAGGTCACCTGCCCACACTGTCCGTGGGGACTGGAGGATAACACAGGTCACCTGCCCACACTGTCCATGGGGATTGGAGAATAACACACGTCACCTGCCCACACTGTCCGTGGGGACTGGAGGATAACACACGTCACCTGCCCACACTGTCCGTGGGGACTGGAGGATAACACACGTCACCTGCCCACACTATCCGTGGGGACTGGAGAATAACACACGTCACCTGCCCACACTGTCCATGGGGATTGGAGGATAACACACGTCACCTGCCCACACTGTCCATGGGGACTGGAGGATAACACAGGTCACCTGCCCACACTGTCCATGGGGATTGGAGGATAACACACGTCACCTGCCCACACTGTCCGTGGGGACTGGAGGATAACACAGGTCACCTGCCCACACTGTCCGTGGGGATTGGAGGATAACACAGGTCACCTGCACACACTGTCCGTCGGGATTGGAGGATAACACACGTCACCTGCCCACACTGTCCGTGGGGATTGGAGAATAACACACGTCACCTGCCCACACTGTCCATGGGGACTGGAGGATAACACACGTCACCTGCCCACACTGTCCATGGGGACTGGAGGATAACACACGTCACCTGCCCACACTGTCCATGGGGACTGGAGAATAACACACGTCACCTGCCCACACTGTCCATGGGGATTGGAGAATAACACACGTCACCTGCCCACACTGTCCATGGGGACTGGAGGATAACACACGTCACCTGCCCACACTGTCCGTGGGGATTGGAGGATAACACACGTCACCTGCCCACACTGTCCATGGGGACTGGAGGATAACACACGTCACCTGCCCACACTGTCCGTGGGGACTGGAGAATAACACACGTCACCTGCCCACACTGTCCATGGGGATTGGAGGATAACACACGTCACCTGCCCACACTGTCCATGGGGACTGGAGAATAACACACGTCACCTGCCCACACTGTCCGTGGGGACTGGAGAATAACACAGGTCACCTGCCCACACTGTCCGTGGGGATTGGAGGATAACACACGTCACCTGCCCACACTGTCTGTGGGGATTGGAGGATAACACACGTCACCTGCCCACACTGTCTGTGGGGATTGGAGGATAACACACATCACCTGCCCACACTGTCTGTGGGGATTGGAGAATAACACAGGTCACCTGCCCACACTGTCCGTGGGGATTGGAGAATAACACACGTCACCTGCCCACACTGTCCGTGGGGATTGGAGGATAACACACGTCACCTGCCCACACTGTACGTGGGGATTGGAGGATAACACACGTCACCTGCCCACACTGTCTGTGGGGATTGGAGGATAACACACGTCACCTGCCCACACTGTCCGTGGGGATTGGAGGATAACACACGTCACCTGCCCACACTGTCTGTGGGGATTGGAGAATAACACAGGTCACCTGCCCACACTGTCCGTGGGGATTGGAGGATAACACACGTCACCTGCCCACACTGTCCGTGGGGATTGGAGGATAACACACGTCACCTGCCCACACTGTCCATGGGGATTGGAGGATAACACACGTCACCTGCCCACACTGTCTGTGGGGATTGGAGGATAACACACGTCACCTGCCCACACTGTCTGTGGGGATTGGAGGATAACACACGTCACCTGCCCACACTGTCTGTGGGGATTGGAGGATAACACACGTCACCTGCCCACACTGTCCGTGGGGATTGGAGGATAACACACGTCACCTGCCCACACTGTCCGTGGGGATTGGAGGATAACACAGGTCACCTGCCCACACTGTCCGTGGGGACTGGAGGATAACACACGTCACCTGCCCACACTGTCCGTGGGGATTGGAGGATAACACAGGTCACCTGCCCACACTGTCCGTGGGGACTGGAGGATAACACACGTCACCTGCCCACACTGTCCGTGGGGACTGGAGAATAACACACGTCACCTGCCCACACTGTCCGTGGGGACTGGAGAATAACACAGGTCACCTGCCCACACTGTCCGTGGGGACTGGAGGATAACACAGGTCACCTGCCCACACTGTCCATGGGGATTGGAGGATAACACAGGTCACCTGCCCACACTGTCCATGGGGATTGGAGGATAACACACGTCACCTGCCCACACTGTCTGTAGGGACTGGAGAATAACACACGTCACCTGCCCACACTGTCCGTGGGGACTGGAGGATAACACACGTCACCTGCCCACACTGTCCATGGGGACTGGAGAATAACACACGTCACCTGCCCACACTGTCCGTAGGGACTGGAGGATAACACACGTCACCTGCCCACACTGTCCATGGGGATTGGAGGATAACACACGTCACCTGCCCACACTGTCCGTGGGGATTGGAGGATAACACACGTCACCTGCCCACACTGTCCGTGGGGACTGGAGGATAACACACGTCACCTGCCCACACTGTCCGTGGGGACTGGAGGATAACACACGTCACCTGCCCACACTGTCCATGGGGACTGGAGGATAACACACGTCACCTGCCCACACTGTCCATGGGGATTGGAGGATAACACACGTCACCTGCCCACACTGTCCGTGGGGACTGGAGAATAACACACGTCACCTGCCCACACTGTCCGTGGGGATTGGAGGATAACACACGTCACCTGCCCACACTGTCCATGGGGATTGGAGGATAACACACGTCACCTGCCCACACTGTCCATGGGGACTGGAGGATAACACACGTCACCTGCCCACACTGTCCGTGGGGATTGGAGGATAACACACGTCACCTGCCCACACTGTCCGTGGGGATTGGAGGATAACACACGTCACCTGCCCACACTGTCCGTGGGGACTGGAGAATAACACACGTCACCTGCCCACACTGTCCGTGGGGATTGGAGAATAACACACGTCACCTGCACACACTGTCCGTGGGGACTGGAGGATAACGCACGTCACCTGCCCACACTGTCCGTGGGGATTGGAGGATAACACAGGTCACCTGCCCACACTGTCCGTGGGGACTGGAGAATAACACACGTCACCTGCCCACACTGTCCGTGGGGATTGGAGAATAACACACGTCACCTGCACACACTGTCCGTGGGGACTGGAGGATAACACACGTCACCTGCCCACACTGTCCGTGGGGATTGGAGGATAACACACGTCACCTGCCCACACTGTCCGTGGGGACTGGAGGATAACACACGTCACCTGCCCACACTGTCCGTGGGGACTGGAGGATAACACACGTCACCTGCCCACACTGTCCGTGGGGATTGGAGGATAACACACGTCACCTGCCCACACTGTCCATGGGGACTGGAGAATAACACACGTCACCTGCCCACACTGTCCGTGGGGACTGGAGGATAACACACGTCACCTGCCCACACTGTCCGTGGGGACTGGAGGATAACACACGTCACCTGCCCACACTGTCCGTGGGGATTGGAGGATAACACACGTCACCTGCCCACACTGTCCGTGGGGATTGGAGGATAACACACGTCACCTGCCCACACTGTCCGTGGGGATTGGAGGATAACACACGTCACCTGCCCACACTGTCCGTGGGGATTGGAGGATAACACAGGTCACCTGCCCACACTGTCCGTGGGGATTGGAGGATAACACACGTCACCTGCCCACACTGTCCGTGGGGACTGGAGGATAACACACGTCACCTGCCCACACTGTCCGTGGGGATTGGAGGATAACACACGTCACCTGCCCACACTGTCCATGGGGACTGGAGAATAACACACGTCACCTGCCCACACTGTCTGTAGGGACTGGAGGATAACACACGTCACCTGCCCACACTGTCCATGGGGACTGGAGAATAACACACGTCACCTGCCCACACTGTCCGTGGGGACTGGAGGATAACACACGTCACCTGCCCACACTGTCCGTGGGGATTGGAGGATAACACACGTCACCTGCCCACACTGTCCATGGGGATTGGAGGATAACACAGGTCACCTGCCCACACTGTCCATGGGGATTGGAGGATAACACAGGTCACCTGCCCACACTGTCCATGGGGATTGGAGGATAACACACGTCACCTGCCCACACTGTCCGTGGGGACTGGAGGATAACACACGTCACCTGCCCACACTGTCCATGGGGACTGGAGGATAACACACGTCACCTGCCCACACTGTCCGTGGGGACTGGAGGATAACACACGTCACCTGCCCACACTGTCCGTGGGGACTGGAGAATAACACAGGTCACCTGCCCACACTGTCCGTGGGGATTGGAGGATAACACACGTCACCTGCCCACACTGTCCGTGGGGACTGGAGAATAACACAGGTCACCTGCCCACACTGTCCGTGGGGACTGGAGGATAACACACGTCACCTGCCCACACTGTCCGTGGGGATTGGAGGATAACACACGTCACCTGCCCACACTGTCCGTGGGGACTGGAGAATAACACAGGTCACCTGCCCACACTGTCCGTGGGGATTGGAGGATAACACACGTCACCTGCCCACACTGTCTGTGGGGATTGGAGGATAACACACGTCACCTGCCCACACTGTCCGTGGGGATTGGAGGATAACACACGTCACCTGCCCACACTGTCTGTGGGGATTGGAGGATAACACACGTCACCTGCCCACACTGTCCGTGGGGACTGGAGAATAACGCACGTCACCTGCCCACACTGTCCGTGGGGATTGGAGGATAACGCACGTCACCTGCCCACACTGTCCGTGGGGATTGGAGGATAACACACGTCACCTGCCCACACTGTCCGTGGGGATTGGAGGATAACACACGTCACCTGCCCACAGTGTCCGTGGGGATTGGAGGATAACACACGTCACCTGCCCACACTGTCCGTAGGGATTGGAGGATAACACACGTCACCTGCCCACAGTGTCTGTGGGGATTGGAGGATAACACACGTCACCTGCCCACACTGTCCGTAGGGATTGGAGGATAACACACGTCACCTGCCCACACTGTCCGTAGGGACTGGAGGATAACACACGTCACCTGCCCACACTGTCCGTGGGGACTGGAGGATAACACACGTCACCTGCCAACACTGTCCGTGGGGATTGGAGGATAACACACGTCACCTGCCCACACTGTCCATGGGGATTGGAGGATAACACACGTCACCTGCCCACACTGTCCATGGGGATTGGAGGATAACGCACGTCACCTGCCCACACTGTCCATGGGGATTGGAGGATAACGCACGTCACCTGCCCACACTGTCCATGGGGATTGGAGAATAACACACGTCACCTGCCCACACTGTCCGTGGGGACTGGAGGATAACACACGTCACCTGCCCACACTGTCCGTGGGGATTGGAGGATAACACACGTCACCTGCCCACACTGTCCGTGGGGATTGGAGGATAACACACGTCACCTGCCCACACTGTCCGTGGGGATTGGAGGATAACACACGTCACCTGCCCACACTGTCCGTGGGGATTGGAGGATAACGCACGTCACCTGCCCACACTGTCCGTGGGGATTGGAGGATAACACACGTCACCTGCCCACACTGTCCGTGGGGACTGGAGGATAACACACGTCACCTGCCCACACTGTCCGTGGGGATTGGAGAATAACACACGTCACCTGCCCACACTGTCCGTGGGGACTGGAGGATAACACACGTCACCTGCCCACACTGTCCGTGGGGACTGGAGGATAACACACGTCACCTGCCCACACTGTCCGTGGGGACTGGAGGATAACACACGTCACCTGCCCACACTGTCCATGGGGACTGGAGAATAACACACGTCACCTGCCCACACTGTCTGTGGGGACTGGAGGATAACACACGTCACCTGCCCACACTGTCCGTGGGGATTGGAGGATAACACACGTCACCTGCCCACACTGTCCGTGGGGACTGGAGGATAACACACGTCACCTGCCCACACTGTCCGTGGGGATTGGAGGATAACACACGTCACCTGCCCACACTGTCCATGGGGACTGGAGAATAACACACGTCACCTGCCCACACTGTCCGTAGGGACTGGAGAATAACACAGGTCACCTGCCCACACTGTCCGTGGGGACTGGAGGATAACACACGTCACCTGCCCACACTGTCCATGGGGATTGGAGAATAACACAGGTCACCTGCCCACACTGTCCATGGGGATTGGAGGATAACACACGTCACCTGCCCACACTGTCCATGGGGATTGGAGGATAACACACGTCACCTGCCCACACTGTCCATGGGGATTGGAGGATAACACACGTCACCTGCCCACACTGTCCGTGGGGACTGGAGGATGACACACGTCACCTGCCCACACTGTCCGTGGGGACTGGAGGATAACACACGTCACCTGCCCACACTGTCCGTGGGGACTGGAGAATAACACACGTCACCTGCCCACACTGTCCGTGGGGATTGGAGGATAACACACGTCACCTGCCCACACTGTCCGTGGGGATTGGAGGATAACACACGTCACCTGCCCACACTGTCCGTGGGGACTGGAGAATAACACACGTCACCTGCCCACACTGTCCATGGGGATTGGAGGATAACACATGTCACCTGCCCACACTGTCTGTGGGGACTGGAGGATAACACACGTCACCTGCCCACACTGTCCATGGGGATTGGAGAATAACACACGTCACCTGCCCGCACTGTCCATGGGGATTGGAGAATAACACACGTCACCTGCCCACACTGTCCGTGGGGATTGGAGGATAACACACGTCACCTGCCCACACTGTCCGTGGGGATTGGAGGATAACACACGTCACCTGCCCACACTGTCCGTGGGGATTGGAGGATAACACACGTCACCTGCCCACACTGTCCTGGGGACTGGAGGATAACACACGTCACCTGCCCACACTGTCCGTGGGGACTGGAGAATAACACAGGTCACCTGCCCACACTGTCCGTGGGGATTGGAGAATAACACACGTCACCTGCCCACACTGTCCGTGGGGATTGGAGGATAACACACGTCACCTGCCCACACTGTCCATGGGGATTGGAGGATAACACACGTCACCTGCCCACACTGTCCGTGGGGATTGGAGGATAACACACGTCACCTGCCCACACTGTCCATGGGGATTGGAGAATAACACAGGTCACCTGCCCACACTGTCCGTGGGGACTGGAGAATAACACACGTCACCTGCCCACACTGTCCGTGGTGATTGGAGAATAACACAGGTCACCTGCCCACACTGTCCGTGGGGACTGGAGGATAACACTGGTCACCTGCCCACACTATCCGTGGGGATTGGAGAATAACACACGTCACCTGCCCACACTGTCCGTGGGGACTGGAGAATAACACACGTCACCTGCCCACACTGTCCATGGGGATTGGAGGATAACACACGTCACCTGCCCACACTGTCCGTGGGGACTGGAGAATAACACACGTCACCTGCCCACACTGTCCGTGGGGACTGGAGAATAACACAGGTCACCTGCCCACACTGTCCGTGGGGACTGGAGGATAACACACGTCACCTGCCCACACTGTCCGTGGGGACTGGAGGATAACACACGTCACCTGCCCACACTGTCCGTGGGGACTGGAGAATAACACAGGTCACCTGCCCACACTGTCCATGGGGATTGGAGGATAACACACGTCACCTGCCCACACTGTCCATGGGGACTGGAGGATAACACAGGTCACCTGCCCACACTGTCCATGGGGATTGGAGGATAACACACGTCACCTGCCCACACTGTCCATGGGGACTGGAGAATAACACACGTCACCTGCCCACACTGTCCATGGGGATTGGAGGATAACACACGTCACCTGCCCACACTGTCCGTGGGGACTGGAGAATAACACACGTCACCTGCCCACACTGTCCATGGGGATTGGAGGATAACACACGTCACCTGCCCACACTGTCCATGGGGACTGGAGGATAACACACGTCACCTGCCCACACTGTCCATGGGGACTGGAGGATAACACAGGTCACCTGCCCACACTGTCTGTGGGGACTGGAGGATAACACACGTCACCTGCCCACACTGTCCATGGGGACTGGAGGATAACACACGTCACCTGCCCACACTGTCCGTGGGGATTGGAGGATAACACACGTCACCTGCCCACACTGTCCGTGGGGACTGGAGGATAACACACGTCACCTGCCCACGCTGTCCGTGGGGAATGGAGGATAACACACGTCACCTGCCCACACTGTCCGTGGGGATTGGAGAATAACACACGTCACCTGCCCACACTGTCCGTGGGGACTGGAGAATAACACACGTCACCTGCCCACACTGTCCATGGGGATTGGAGGATAACACACGTCACCTGCCCACACTGTCCATGGGGACTGGAGGATAACACAGGTCACCTGCACACACTGTCCGTAGGGATTGGAGGATAACACAGGTCACCTGCACACACTGTCCGTCGGGATTGGAGGATAACACAGGTCACCTGCACACACTGTCCGTAGGGATTGGAAGATAACACACGTCACCTGCCCACACTGTCCGTGGGGATTGGAGGATAACACACGTCACCTGCCCACACTGTCCGTGGGGATTGGAGGATAACACACGTCACCTGCCCACACTGTCCGTAGGGATTGGAGGATAACACACGTCACCTGCCCACACTGTCCGTGGGGATTGGAGGATAACACACGTCACCTGCCCACACTGTCCGTGGGGACTGGAGGATAACGCACGTCACCTGCCCACACTGTCCGTGGGGATTGGAGGATAACACACGTCACCTGCCCACACTGTCCGTGGGGATTGGAGGATAACACAGGTCACCTGCCCACACTGTCCATGGGGATTGGAGGATAACGCACGTCACCTGCCCACACTGTCCGTGGGGATTGGAGAATAACACACGTCACCTGCCCACACTGTCCGTGGGGATTGGAGGATAACACACGTCACCTGCCCACACTGTCCGTGGGGATTGGAGGATAACACACGTCACCTGCCCACACTGTCCGTGGGGATTGGAGGATAACACACGTCACCTGCCCACACTGTCCGTGGGGATTGGAGGATAACACACGTCACCTGCCCACACTGTCCGTGGGGATTGGAGGATAACACACGTCACCTGCCCACACTGTCCGTGGGGATTGGAGGATAACACACGTCACCTGCCCACACTGTCCATGGGGATTGGAGGATAACGCACGTCACCTGCCCACACTGTCCGTGGGGATTGGAGGATAACACAGGTCACCTGCCCACACTGTCCATGGGGACTGGAGAATAACACACGTCACCTGCCCACACTGTCCGTGGGGATTGGAGGATAACACACGTCACCTGCCCACACTGTCCATGGGGATTGGAGAATAACACACGTCACCTGCCCACACTGTCCGTGGGGACTGGAGGATAACACACGTCACCTGCCCACACTGTCCGTGGGGACTGGAGGATAACACACGTCACCTGCCCACACTGTCCATGGGGACTGGAGGATAACACACGTCACCTGCCCACACTGTCCATGGGGATTGGAGGATAACACACGTCACCTGCCCACACTGTCCGTGGGGATTGGAGGATAACACACGTCACCTGCCCACACTGTCCATGGGGACTGGAGGATAACACACGTCACCTGCCCACACTGTCCGTGGGGATTGGAGAATAACACACGTCACCTGCCCACAGTGTCCGTGGGGACTGGAGAATAACACACGTCACCTGCCCACACTGTCCGTGGGGATTGGAGAATAACACACGTCACCTGCCCACAGTGTCCGTGGGGACTGGAGAATAACACACGTCACCTGCCCACACTGTCTGTAGGGACTGGAGGATAACACACGTCACCTGCCCACACTGTCCATGGGGATTGGAGGATAACACACGTCACCTGCCCACACTGTCCATGGGGACTGGAGGATAACACACGTCACCCGCCCACACTGTCCGTGGGGATTGGAGAATAACACACGTCACCTGCCCACAGTGTCCGTGGGGACTGGAGGATAACACACGTCACCTGCCCACACTGTCCATGGGGACTGGAGAATAACACACGTCACCTGCCCACACTGTCCGTGGGGATTGGAGGATAACACACGTCACCTGCCCACACTGTCCATGGGGACTGGAGAATAACACACGTCACCTGCCCACACTGTCCGTGGGGATTGGAGGATAACACACGTCACCTGCCCACACTGTCCGTGGGGACTGGAGAATAACACACGTCACCTGCCCACACTGTCCATGGGGACTGGAGGATAACACACGTCACCTGCCCACACTGTCCGTGGGGACTGGAGGATAACACACGTCACCTGCCCACACTGTCCGTGGGGACTGGAGGATAACACACGTCACCTGCCCACACTGTCCATGGGGATTGGAGGATAACACACGTCACCTGCCCACACTGTCCGTGGGGACTGGAGGATAACACACGTCACCTGCCCACACTGTCCGTGGGGATTGGAGGATAACACACGTCACCTGCCCACACTGTCCGTGGGGACTGGAGGATAACACACGTCACCTGCCCACACTGTCCGTGGGGATTGGAGGATAACACACGTCACCTGCCCACACTGTCCGTGGGGATTGGAGGATAACACACGTCACCTGCCCACACTGTCCGTGGGGACTGGAGGATAACACACGTCACCTGCCCACACTGTCCATGGGGACTGGAGAATAACACAGGTCACCTGCCCACACTGTCCGTGGGGATTGGAGGATAACACAGGTCACCTGCCCACACTGTCCGTGGGGATTGGAGGATAACACACGTCACCTGCCCACACTGTCCATGGGGACTGGAGGATAACACAGGTCACCTGCCCACACTGTCCGTGGGGACTGGAGAATAACACACGTCACCTGCCCACACTGTCCGTGGGGATTGGAGGATAACACACGTCACCTGCCCACACTGTCCGTGCTGATTGGAGGATAACACACGTCACCTGCCCACACTGTCCGTGGGGATTGGAGGATAACACACGTCACCTACCCACACTGTCCATGGGGATTGGAGGATAACACACGTCACCTGCCCACACTGTCCGTGGGGATTGGAGGATAACACACGTCACCTGCCCACACTGTCCATGGGGATTGGAGGATAACACACGTCACCTGCCCACACTGTCCATGGGGATTGGAGGATAACACAGGTCACCTGCACACACTGTCCATGGGGATTGGAGGATAACACACGTCACCTGCCCACACTGTCCGTGGGGATTGGAGGATAACACACGTCACCTGCCCACACTGTCCGTGGGGATTGGAGGATAACACACGTCACCTGCCCACACTATCCGTGGGGACTGGAGGATAACACACGTCACCTGCCCACACTGTCCATGGGGATTGGAGGTTAACACACGTCACCTGCCCACACTGTCCATGGGGATTGGAGGATAACACACGTCACCTGCCCACACTGTCCATGGGGATTGGAGAATAACACACGTCACCTGCCCACACTGTCTGTAGGGACTGGAGGATAACACAGGTCACCTGCCCACACTGTCCATGGGGATTGGAGAATAACACACGTCACCTGCCCACACTGTCCGTGGGGATTGGAGGATAACACACGTCACCTGCCCACACTGTCCGTGGGGATTGGAGAATAACACACGTCACCTGCCCACACTGTCCGTGGGGACTGGAGAATAACACAGGTCACCTGCCCACACTGTCCGTGGGGACTGGAGGATAACACACGTCACCTGCCCACACTGTCCGTGGGGATTGGAGGATAACACACGTCACCTGCCCACACTGTCCATGGGGACTGGAGGATAACACACGTCACCTGCCCACACTGTCTGTGGGGATTGGAGGATAACACACGTCACCTGCCCACACTGTCTGTGGGGATTGGAGGATAACACACGTCACCTGCCCACACTGTCTGTGGGGATTGGAGGATAACACACGTCACCTGCCCACACTGTCCGTGGGGATTGGAGGATAACACACGTCACCTGCCCACACTGTCCGTGGGGATTGGAGGATAACACAGGTCACCTGCCCACACTGTCCGTGGGGACTGGAGGATAACACACGTCACCTGCCCACACTGTCCGTGGGGACTGGAGGATAACACACGTCACCTGCCCACACTGTCCGTGGGGACTGGAGAATAACACACGTCACCTGCCCACACTGTCCGTGGGGATTGGAGAATAACACACGTCACCTGCCCACACTGTCCGTGGGGACTGGAGGATAACACACGTCACCTGCCCACACTGTCCGTGGGGATTGGAGGATAACACACGTCACCTGCCCACACTGTCCGTGGGGACTGGAGGATAACACACGTCACCTGCCCACACTGTCCGTGGGGACTGGAGAATAACACACGTCACCTGCCCACACTGTCCGTGGGGACTGGAGGATAACACAGGTCACCTGCACACAATGTCCATGGGGATTGGAGGATAACACACGTCACCTGCCCACACTGTCCGTGGGGACTGGAGGATAACACACGTCACCTGCCCACACTGTCCGTGGGGACTGGAGAATAACACACGTCACCTGCCCACACTGTCCGTGGGGATTGGAGGATAACACACGTCACCTGCCCACACTGTCCATGGGGACTGGAGAATAACACACGTCACCTGCCCACACTGTCCGTGGGGATTGGAGGATAACACACGTCACCTGCCCACACTGTCCGTGGGGACTGGAGAATAACACACGTCACCTGCCCACACTGTCCGTGGGGATTGGAGGATAACACACGTCACCTGCCCACACTGTCCATGGGGATTGGAGGATAACACACGTCACCTGCCCACACTCTCCGTGGGGATTGGAGGATAACACACGTCACCTGCCCACACTGTCCGTGGGGATTGGAGGATAACACACGTCACCTGCCCACACTGTCCGTGGGGACTGGAGAATAACACATGTCACCTGCCCACATTGTCCATGGGGATTGGAGAATAACACACGTCACCTGCCCACACTGTCCGTGGGGACTGGAGGATAACACACGTCACCTGCCCACACTGTCCGTGGGGACTGGAGGATAACACACGTCACCTGCACACACTGTCCGTGGGGATTGGAGGATAACACAGGTCACCTGCCCACACTGTCCGTGGGGATTGGAGGATAACACAGGTCACCTGCCCACACTGTCCGTGGGGATTGGAGGATAACACACGTCACCTGCCCACACTGTCCGTGGGGACTGGAGGACAACACACGTCACCTGCCCACACTGTCCGTGGGGACTGGAGAATAACACACGTCACCTGCCCACACTGTCCGTGGGGACTGGAGGATAACACACGTCACCTGCCCACACTGTCCGTGGGGATTGGAGGATAACACACGTCACCTGCCCACACTGTCCGTGGGGACTGGAGAATAACACACGTCACCTGCCCACACTGTCCGTGGGGATTGGAGGATAACACAGGTCACCTGCCCACACTGTCCGTGGGGATTGGAGGATAACACACGTCACCTGCCCACACTGTCCATGGGGATTGGAGAATAACACACGTCACCTGCCCACACTGTCCATGGGGATTGGAGGATAACACACGTCACCTGCCCACACTGTCCATGGGGATTGGAGAATAACACACGTCACCTGCCCACACTGTCCATGGGGATTGGAGGATAACACACGTCACCTGCCCACACTGTCCGTGGGGACTGGAGGATAACACACGTCACCTGCCCACACTGTCCGTGGGGACTGGAGGATAACACACGTCACCTGCCCACACTGTCCGTGGGGACTGGAGGATAACACACGTCACCTGCCCACACTGTCCGTGGGGATTGGAGGATAACACACGTCACCTGCCCACACTGTCCGTGGGGACTGGAGGATAACACACGTCACCTGCCCACACTGTCCGTGGGGACTGGAGGATAACACACGTCACCTGCCCACACTGTCCGTGGGGACTGGAGGATAACACACGTCACCTGCCCACACTGTCCGTGGGGACTGGAGAATAACACACGTCACCTGCCCACACTGTCCGTGGGGATTGGAGGATAACACACGTCACTTGCCCACACTGTCCGTGGGGACTGGAGAATAACACACGTCACCTGCCCACACTGTCCGTGGGGATTGGAGGATAACACACGTCACCTGCCCACACTGTCCGTGGGGACTGGAGGATAACACACGTCACCTGCCCACACTGTCCGTGGGGACTGGAGAATAACACACGTCACCTGCCCACACTGTCCGTGGGGACTGGAGGATAACACAGGTCACCTGCACACACTGTCCATGGGGATTGGAGGATAACACACGTCACCTGCCCACACTGTCCGTGGGGACTGGAGGATAACACACGTCACCTGCCCACACTGTCCGTGGGGACTGGAGAATAACACACGTCACCTGCCCACACTGTCCGTGGGGATTGGAGAATAACACACGTCACCTGCCCACACTGTCCGTGGGGATTGGAGAATAACACACGTCACCTGCCCACACTGTCCGTGGGGATTGGAGGATAACACACGTCACCTGCCCACACTGTCCATGGGGACTGGAGAATAACACACGTCACCTGC
Organism: Heptranchias perlo; assembly: GCF_035084215.1. NCBI lineage: Eukaryota > Metazoa > Chordata > Chondrichthyes > Hexanchiformes > Hexanchidae > Heptranchias > Heptranchias perlo. Next base: position 51,316,343 of record NC_090333.1, read on the forward strand.
CCACACTGTCCGTGGGGATTGGAGGATAACACACGTCACCTGCCCACACTGTCCGTGGGGACTGGAGAATAACACACGTCACCTGCCCACACTGTCCGTGGGGATTGGAGGATAACACACGTCACCTGCCCACACTGTCCATGGGGATTGGAGGATAACACACGTCACCGGCCCACACTGTCCGTGGGGATTGGAGGATAACACACGTCACCTGCCCACACTGTCCGTGGGGATTGGAGGATAACACACGTCACCTGCCCACACTGTCCGTGGGGACTGGAGAATAACACATGTCACCTGCCCACACTGTCCATGGGGATTGGAGAATAACACACGTCACCTGCCCACACTGTCCGTGGGGACTGGAGGATAACACACGTCACCTGCCCACACTGTCCGTGGGGACTGGAGGATAACACACGTCACCTGCACACACTGTCCGTGGGGATTGGAGGATAACACAGGTCACCTGCCCACACTGTCCGTGGGGATTGGAGGATAACACAGGTCACCTGCCCACACTGTCCGTGGGGATTGGAGGATAACACACGTCACCTGCCCACACTGTCCGTGGGGACTGGAGGACAACACACGTCACCTGCCCACACTGTCCGTGGGGACTGGAGAATAACACACGTCACCTGCCCACACTGTCCGTGGGGACTGGAGGATAACACACGTCACCTGCCCACACTGTCCGTGGGGATTGGAGGATAACACACGTCACCTGCCCACACTGTCCGTGGGGACTGGAGAATAACACACGTCACCTGCCCACACTGTCCGTGGGGATTGGAGGATAACACAGGTCACCTGCCCACACTGTCCGTGGGGATTGGAGGATAACACACGTCACCTGCCCACACTGTCCATGGGGATTGGAGAATAACACACGTCACCTGCCCACACTGTCCATGGGGATTGGAGGATAACACACGTCACCTGCCCACACTGTCCATGGGGATTGGAGAATAACACACGTCACCTGCCCACACTGTCCATGGGGATTGGAGGATAACACACGTCACCTGCCCACACTGTCCGTGGGGACTGGAGGATAACACACGTCACCTGCCCACACTGTCCGTGGGGATTGGAGGATAACACACGTCACCTGCCCACACTGTCCGTGGGGACTGGAGGATAACACACGTCACCTGCCCACACTGTCCGTGGGGATTGGAGGATAACACACGTCACCTGCCCACACTGTCCGTGGGGACTGGAGGATAACACACGTCACCTGCCCACACTGTCCGTGGGGACTGGAGGATAACACACGTCACCTGCCCACACTGTCCGTGGGGACTGGAGGATAACACACGTCACCTGCCCACACTGTCCGTGGGGACTGGAGAATAACACACGTCACCTGCCCACACTGTCCGTGGGGATTGGAGGATAACACACGTCACTTGCCCACACTGTCCGTGGGGACTGGAGAATAACACACGTCACCTGCCCACACTGTCCGTGGGGATTGGAGAATAACACACGTCACCTGCCCACACTGTCCATGGGGACTGGAGGATAACACAGGTCACCTGCCCACACTGTCCGTGGGGACTGGAGAATAACACACGTCACCTGCCCACACTGTCCGTGGGGACTGGAGAATAACACACGTCACCTGCCCACACTGTCCGTGGGGACTGGAGGATAACACAGGTCACCTGCCCACACTGTCCGTGGGGACTGGAGAATAACACACGTCACCTGCCCACACTGTCCGTGGGGACTGGAGGATAACACAGGTCACCTGCACACACTGTCCGTAGGTATTGGAGGATAACACAGGTCACCTGCACACACTGTCCGTGGGGACTGGAGGATAACACACGTCACCTGCCCACACTGTCCGTGGGGATTGGAGGATAACACAGGTCACCTGCACACACTGTCCGTAGGGATTGGAGGATAACACAGGTCACCTGCACACACTGTCCGTAGGGATTGGAGGATAACACAGGTCACCTGCACACACTGTCCGTCGGGATTGGAGGATAACACAGGTCACCTGCACACACTGTCCGTAGGGATTGGAGGATAACACACGTCACCTGCCCACACTGTCCGTGGGGATTGGAGGATAACACACGTCACCTGCCCACACTGTCCGTGGGGATTGGAGGATAACACACGTCACCTGCCCACACTGTCCGTAGGGATTGGAGGATAACACACGTCACCTGCCCACACTGTCCGTGGGGATTGGAGGATAACACACGTCACCTGCCCACACTGTCCGTGGGGATTGGAGAATAACACACGTCACCTGCCCACACTGTCCGTGGGGACTGGAGGATAACACACGTCACCTGCCCACACTGTCCGTGGGGATTGGAGGATAACACAGGTCACCTGCCCACACTGTCCATGGGGATTGGAGGATAACGCACGTCACCTGCCCACACTGTCCATGGGGATTGGAGAATAACACACGTCACCTGCCCACACTGTCCGTGGGGATTGGAGGATAACACAAGTCACCTGCCCACACTGTCCGTGGGGATTGGAGGATAACACACGTCACCTGCCCACACTGTCCGTGGGGATTGGAGGATAACACACGTCACCTGCCCACACTGTCCGTGGGGATTGGAGGATAACACACGTCACCTGCCCACACTGTCCGTGGGGATTGGAGGATAACACACGTCACCTGCCCACACTGTCCATGGGGATTGGAGGATAACGCACGTCACCTGCCCACACTGTCCGTGGGGATTGGAGGATAACACACGTCACCTGCCCACACTGTCCATGGGGACTGGAGAATAACACACGTCACCTGCCCACACTGTCCATGGGGATTGGAGAATAACACACGTCACCTGCCCACACTGTCCGTGGGGACTGGAGGATAACACACGTCACCTGCCCACACTGTCCGTGGGGATTGGAGGATAACACACGTCACCTGCCCACACTGTCCATGGGGATTGGAGAATAACACACGTCACCTGCCCACACTGTCCATGGGGATTGGAGAATAACACACGTCACCTGCCCACACTGTCCGTGGGGACTGGAGGATAACACACGTCACCTGCCCACACTGTCCGTGGGGATTGGAGGATAACACACGTCACCTGCCCACACTGTCCGTGGGGATTGGAGGATAACACACGTCAGCTGCCCACACTGTCCATGGGGACTGGAGGATAACACACGTCACCTGCCCACACTGTCCATGGGGATTGGAGGATAACACACGTCACCTGCCCACACTGTCCGTGGGGACTGGAGGATAACACACGTCACCTGCCCACACTGTCCGTGGGGACTGGAGGATAACACACGTCACCTGCCCACACTGTCCGTGGGGACTGGAGGATAACACACGTCACCTGCCCACACTGTCCGTGGGGATTGGAGGATAACACACGTCACCTGCCCACACTGTCCGTGGGGATTGGAGAATAACACACGTCACCTGCCCACACTGTCCGTGGGGACTGGAGAATAACACACGTCACCTGCCCACACTGTCCGTGGGGATTGGAGGATAACACACGTCACTTGCCCACACTGTCCGTGGGGACTGGAGAATAACACACGTCACCTGCCCACACTGTCCGTGGGGACTGGAGGATAACACACGTCACCTGCCCACACTGTCCGTGGGGATTGGAGGATAACACACGTCACCTGCCCACACTGTCCGTGGGGATTGGAGGATAACACATTTCACCTGCCCACACTGTCCGTGGGGATTGGAGGATAACACACGTCACCTGCCCACACTGTCCGTGGGGATTGGAGAATAACACACGTCACCTGCCCACACTGTCCGTGGGGATTGGAGGATAACACACGTCACCTGCCCACACTGTCCGTGGGGATTGGAGAATAACACACGTCACCTGCCCACACTGTCCGTGGGGATTGGAGGATAACACACGTCACCTGCCCACACTGTCCGTGGGGATTGGAGGATAACACATTTCACCTGCCCACACTGTCCGTGGGGATTGGAGGATAACACACGTCACCTGCCCACACTGTCCGTGGGGATTGGAGAATAACACACGTCACCTGCCCACACTGTCCGTGGGGATTGGAGAATAACACACGTCACCTGCCCACACTGTCCGTGGGGATTGGAGGATAACACACGTCACCTGCCCACACTGTCCGTGGGGACTGGAGGATAACACACGTCACCTGCCCACACTGTCCGTGGGGATTGGAGGATAACACACGTCACCTGCCCACACTGTCCATGGGGACTGGAGAATAACACACGTCACCTGCCCACACTGTCCGTGGGGATTGGAGGATAACACACGTCACCTGCCCACACTGTCCATGGGGATTGGAGGATAACACAGGTCACCTGCCCACACTGTCCGTGGGGATTGGAGAATAACACACGTCACCTGCCCACACTGTCCGTGGGGACTGGAGAATAACACACGTCACCTGCCCACACTGTCCGTGGGGACTGGAGAATAACACATGTCACCTGCCCACACTGTCCGTGGGGATTGGAGAATAACACACGTCACCTGCCCACACTGTCCGTGGGGACTGGAGAATAACACACGTCACCTGCCCACACTGTCCGTGGGGATTGGAGAATAACACACGTCACCTGCCCACACTGTCCGTGGGGATTGGAGAATAACACACGTCACCTGCCCACACTGTCCGTGGGGATTGGAGGATAACACACGTCACCTGCCCACACTGTCCGTGGGGACTGGAGGATAACACACGTCACCTGCCCACACTGTCCGTGGGGATTGGAGGATAACACACGTCACCTGCCCACACTGTCCGTAGGGACTGGAGGATAACACACGTCACCTGCCCACACTGTCCGTGGGGACTGGAGGATAACACACGTCACCTGCCCACACTGTCCGTGGGGATTGGAGGATAACACACGTCACCTGCCCACACTGTCCGTGGGGATTGGAGGATAACACACGTCACCTGCCCACAGTGTCCGTGGGGATTGGAGAATAACACACGTCACCTGCCCACACTGTCCGTGGGGATTGGAGGATAACACACGTCACCTGCCCACACTGTCCGTGGGGATTGGAGGATAACACACGTCACCTGCCCACAGTGTCCGTGGGGATTGGAGAATAACACACGTCACCTGCCCACACTGTCCGTGGGGATTGGAGGATAACACACGTCACCTGCCCACAGTGTCCGTGGGGATTGGAGAATAACACACGTCACCTGCCCACACTGTCCGTGGGGATTGGAGGATAACACACGTCACCTGCCCACACTGTCCGTGGGGACTGGAGAATAACACAGGTCACCTGCCCACACTGTCTGTGGGGATTGGAGGATAACACACGTCACCTGCCCACACTGTCCATGGGGATTGGAGAATAACACAGGTCACCTGCCCACACTGTCCGTGGGGACTGGAGGATAACACACGTCACCTGCCCACACTGTCTGTAGGGACTGGAGGATAACACACGTCACCTGCCCACACTGTCCATGGGGATTGGAGGATAACACACGTCACCTGCCCACACTGTCCGTGGGGATTGGAGAATAACACACGTCACCTGCCCACACTGTCCGTGGGGATTGGAGGATAACACACGTCACCTGCCCACACTGTCCGTGGGGACTGGAGAATAACACACGTCACCTGCCCACACTGTCTGTAGGGACTGGAGGATAACACACGTCACCTGCCCACACTGTCCGTGGGGATTGGAGGATAACACACGTCACCTGCCCACACTGTCCGTGGGGATTGGAGAATAACACACGTCACCTGCCCACACTGTCCGTGGGGATTGGAGGATAACACACGTCACCTGCCCACACTGTCTGTAGGGACTGGAGGATAACACACGTCACCTGCCCACACTGTCCGTGGGGATTGGAGGATAACACACGTCACCTGCCCACACTGTCCGTGGGGACTGGAGGATAACACACGTCACCTGCCCACACTGTCCGTGGGGATTGGAGGATAACACACGTCACCTGCCCACACTGTCCGTGGGGATTGGAGGATAACACACGTCACCTGCCCACACTGTCCGTGGGGATTGGAGGAAAACACACGTCACCTGCCCACACTGTCCGTGGGGATTGGAGGATAACACACGTCACCTGCCCACACTGTCCGTGGGGATTGGAGGATAACACACGTCACCTGCCCACACTGTCCGTGGGGATTGGAGAATAACACACGTCACCTGCCCACACTGTCTGTAGGGATTGGAGAATAACACACGTCACCTGCCCACACTGTCCGTGGGGATTGGAGGATAACACACGTCACCTGCCCACACTGTCCGTGGGGACTGGAGGATAACACACGTCACCTGCCCACACTGTCCGTGGGGATTGGAGAATAACACACGTCACCTGCCCACACTGTCTGTAGGGACTGGAGGATAACACACGTCACCTGCCCACACTGTCTGTAGGGACTGGAGGATAACACACGTCACCTGCCCACACTGTCCGTGGGGATTGGAGAATAACACACGTCACCTGCCCACACTGTCCGTGGGGATTGGAGGATAACACAGGTCACCTGCCCACACTGTCCATGGGGACTGGAGGATAACACACGTCACCTGCCCACACTGTCCGTGGGGATTGGAGGATAACACAGGTCACCTGCCCACACTGTCCATGGGGACTGGAGAATAACACACGTCACCTGCCCACACTGTCCGTGGGGATTGGAGGATAACACAGGTCACCTGCCCACACTGTCCATGGGGACTGGAGGATAACACACGTCACCTGCCCACACTGTCCGTGGGGATTGGAGAATAACACACGTCACCTGCCCACACTGTCCGTGGGGATTGGAGAATAACACACGTCACCTGCCCACACTGTCCGTGGGGATTGGAGAATAACACACGTCACCTGCCCACACTGTCCGTGGGGACTGGAGAATAACACAGGTCACCTGCCCACACTGTCCATGGGGACTGGAGGATAACACAGGTCACCTGCCCACACTGTCCATGGGGACTGGAGAATAACACACGTCACCTGCCCACACTGTCCGTGGGGATTGGAGGATAACACAGGTCACCTGCCCACACTGTCCATGGGGACTGGAGGATAACACACGTCACCTGCCCACACTGTCCGTGGGGATTGGAGAATAACACACGTCACCTGCCCACACTGTCCGTGGGGATTGGAGGATAACACAGGTCACCTGCCCACACTGTCCATGGGGACTGGAGGATAACACACGTCACCTGCCCACACTGTCCATGGGGATTGGAGGATAACACACGTCACCTGCCCACACTGTCCATGGGGATTGGAGAATAACACACGTCACCTGCCCACACTGTCTGTAGGGACTGGAGGATAACACACGTCACCTGCCCACACTGTCCGTGGGGATTGGAGGATAACACACGTCACCTGCCCACACTGTCCATGGGGATTGGAGGATAACACACGTCACCTGCCCACACTGTCTGTAGGGACTGGAGGATAACACACGTCACCTGCCCACACTGTCCGTGGGGATTGGAGGATAACACACGTCACCTGCCCACACTGTCCGTGGGGACTGGAGAATAACACACGTCACCTGCCCACACTGTCCGTGGGGACTGGAGGATAACACACGTCACCTGCCCACACTGTCCGTGGGGATTGGAGGATAACACACGTCACCTGCCCACACTGTCCGTGGGGATTGGAGGATAACACACGTCAGCTGCCCACACTGTCCATGGGGACTGGAGGATAACACACGTCACCTGCCCACACTGTCCATGGGGATTGGAGGATAACACACGTCACCTGCCCACACTGTCCGTGGGGACTGGAGGATAACACACGTCACCTGCCCACACTGTCCGTGGGGACTGGAGGATAACACACGTCACCTGCCCACACTGTCCGTGGGGACTGGAGGATAACACACGTCACCTGCCCACACTGTCCGTGGGGATTGGAGGATAACACACGTCACCTGCCCACACTGTCCGTGGGGATTGGAGAATAACACACGTCACCTGCCCACACTGTCCGTGGGGACTGGAGAATAACACACGTCACCTGCCCACACTGTCCGTGGGGATTGGAGGATAACACACGTCACTTGCCCACACTGTCCGTGGGGACTGGAGAATAACACACGTCACCTGCCCACACTGTCCGTGGGGACTGGAGGATAACACACGTCACCTGCCCACACTGTCCGTGGGGATTGGAGGATAACACACGTCACCTGCCCACACTGTCCGTGGGGATTGGAGGATAACACATTTCACCTGCCCACACTGTCCGTGGGGATTGGAGGATAACACACGTCACCTGCCCACACTGTCCGTGGGGATTGGAGAATAACACACGTCACCTGCCCACACTGTCCGTGGGGATTGGAGGATAACACACGTCACCTGCCCACACTGTCCGTGGGGATTGGAGGATAACACACGTCACCTGCCCACACTGTCCGTGGGGATTGGAGGATAACACACGTCACCTGCCCACACTGTCCGGGGGATTGGAGGATAACACATTTCACCTGCCCACACTGTCCGTGGGGATTGGAGGATAACACACGTCACCTGCCCACACTGTCCGTGGGGATTGGAGAATAACACACGTCACCTGCCCACACTGTCCGTGGGGATTGGAGAATAACACACGTCACCTGCCCACACTGTCCGTGGGGATTGGAGGATAACACACGTCACCTGCCCACACTGTCCGTGGGGACTGGAGGATAACACACGTCACCTGCCCACACTGTCCGTGGGGATTGGAGGATAACACACGTCACCTGCCCACACTGTCCATGGGGACTGGAGAATAACACACGTCACCTGCCCACACTGTCCGTGGGGATTGGAGGATAACACACGTCACCTGCCCACACTGTCCATGGGGATTGGAGGATAACACAGGTCACCTGCCCACACTGTCCGTGGGGATTGGAGAATAACACACGTCACCTGCCCACACTGTCCGTGGGGACTGGAGAATAACACACGTCACCTGCCCACACTGTCCGTGGGGACTGGAGAATAACACATGTCACCTGCCCACACTGTCCGTGGGGATTGGAGAATAACACACGTCACCTGCCCACACTGTCCGTGGGGACTGGAGAATAACACACGTCACCTGCCCACACTGTCCGTGGGGATTGGAGGATAACACACGTCACCTGCCCACACTGTCCGTGGGGATTGGAGGATAACACACGTCACCTGCCCACACTGTCCGTGGGGATTGGAGGATAACACACGTCACTTGCCCACACTGTCCGTGGGGACTGGAGAATAACACACGTCACCTGCCCACACTGTCCGTGGGGACTGGAGGATAACACACGTCACCTGCCCACACTGTCCGTGGGGATTGGAGGATAACACACGTCACCTGCCCACACTGTCCGTGGGGATTGGAGGATAACACATTTCACCTGCCCACACTGTCCGTGGGGATTGGAGGATAACACACGTCACCTGCCCACACTGTCCGTGGGGATTGGAGAATAACACACGTCACCTGCCCACACTGTCCGTGGGGATTGGAGGATAACACACGTCACCTGCCCACACTGTCCGTGGGGATTGGAGAATAACACACGTCACCTGCCCACACTGTCCGTGGGGATTGGAGGATAACACACGTCACCTGCCCACACTGTCCGTGGGGATTGGAGGATAACACATTTCACCTGCCCACACTGTCCGTGGGGATTGGAGGATAACACACGTCACCTGCCCACACTGTCCGTGGGGATTGGAGAATAACACACGTCACCTGCCCACACTGTCCGTGGGGATTGGAGAATAACACACGTCACCTGCCCACACTGTCCGTGGGGATTGGAGGATAACACACGTCACCTGCCCACACTGTCCGTGGGGACTGGAGGATAACACACGTCACCTGCCCACACTGTCCGTGGGGATTGGAGGATAACACACGTCACCTGCCCACACTGTCCATGGGGACTGGAGAATAACACACGTCACCTGCCCACGCTGTCCGTGGGGATTGGAGGATAACACACGTCACCTGCCCACACTGTCCATGGGGATTGGAGGATAACACAGGTCACCTGCCCACACTGTCCGTGGGGATTGGAGAATAACACACGTCACCTGCCCACACTGTCCGTGGGGACTGGAGAATAACACACGTCACCTGCCCACACTGTCCGTGGGGACTGGAGAATAACACACGTCACCTGCCCACACTGTCCGTGGGGATTGGAGAATAACACACGTCACCTGCCCACACTGTCCGTGGGGACTGGAGAATAACACACGTCACCTGCCCACACTGTCCGTGGGGATTGGAGAATAACACACGTCACCTGCCCACACTGTCCGTGGGGATTGGAGAATAACACACGTCACCTGCCCACACTGTCCGTGGGGATTGGAGGATAACACACGTCACCTGCCCACACTGTCCGTGGGGACTGGAGGATAACACACGTCACCTGCCCACACTGTCCGTGGGGATTGGAGGATAACACACGTCACCTGCCCACACTGTCCGTAGGGACTGGAGGATAACACACGTCACCTGCCCACACTGTCCGTGGGGACTGGAGGATAACACACGTCACCTGCCCACACTGTCCGTGGGGATTGGAGGATAACACACGTCACCTGCCCACACTGTCCGTGGGGATTGGAGGATAACACACGTCACCTGCCCACAGTGTCCGTGGGGATTGGAGAATAACACACGTCACCTGCCCACACTGTCCGTGGGGATTGGAGGATAACACACGTCACCTGCCCACACTGTCCGTGGGGATTGGAGGATAACACACGTCACCTGCCCACAGTGTCCGTGGGGATTGGAGAATAACACACGTCACCTGCCCACACTGTCCGTGGGGATTGGAGGATAACACACGTCACCTGCCCACAGTGTCCGTGGGGATTGGAGAATAACACACGTCACCTGCCCACACTGTCCGTGGGGATTGGAGGATAACACACGTCACCTGCCCACACTGTCCGTGGGGACTGGAGAATAACACAGGTCACCTGCCCACACTGTCTGTGGGGATTGGAGGATAACACATGTCACCTGCCCACACTGTCCATGGGGATTGGAGAATAACACAGGTCACCTGCCCACACTGTCCGTGGGGACTGGAGGATAACACACGTCACCTGCCCACACTGTCTGTAGGGACTGGAGGATAACACACGTCACCTGCCCACACTGTCCATGGGGATTGGAGGATAACACACGTCACCTGCCCACACTGTCCGTGGGGATTGGAGAATAACACACGTCACCTGCCCACACTGTCCGTGGGGATTGGAGGATAACACACGTCACCTGCCCACACTGTCCGTGGGGACTGGAGAATAACACACGTCACCTGCCCACACTGTCTGTAGGGACTGGAGGATAACACACGTCACCTGCCCACACTGTCCGTGGGGATTGGAGGATAACACACGTCACCTGCCCACACTGTCCGTGGGGATTGGAGAATAACACACGTCACCTGCCCACACTGTCCGTGGGGATTGGAGGATAACACACGTCACCTGCCCACACTGTCTGTAGGGACTGGAGGATAACACACGTCACCTGCCCACACTGTCCGTGGGGATTGGAGGATAACACACGTCACCTGCCCACACTGTCCGTGGGGACTGGAGGATAACACACGTCACCTGCCCACACTGTCCGTGGGGATTGGAGGATAACACACGTCACCTGCCCACACTGTCCGTGGGGATTGGAGGATAACACACGTCACCTGCCCACACTGTCCGTGGGGATTGGAGGATAACACACGTCACCTGCCCACACTGTCCGTGGGGATTGGAGGATAACACACGTCACCTGCCCACACTGTCCGTGGGGATTGGAGGATAACACACGTCACCTGCCCACACTGTCCGTGGGGATTGGAGAATAACACACGTCACCTGCCCACACTGTCTGTAGGGATTGGAGAATAACACACGTCACCTGCCCACACTGTCCGTGGGGATTGGAGGATAACACACGTCACCTGCCCACACTGTCCGTGGGGACTGGAGGATAACACACGTCACCTGCCCACACTGTCCGTGGGGATTGGAGAATAACACACGTCACCTGCCCACACTGTCTGTAGGGACTGGAGGATAACACACGTCACCTGCCCACACTGTCTGTAGGGACTGGAGGATAACACACGTCACCTGCCCACACTGTCCGTGGGGATTGGAGAATAACACACGTCACCTGCCCACACTGTCCGTGGGGATTGGAGGATAACACAGGTCACCTGCCCACACTGTCCATGGGGACTGGAGGATAACACACGTCACCTGCCCACACTGTCCGTGGGGATTGGAGGATAACACAGGTCACCTGCCCACACTGTCCATGGGGACTGGAGAATAACACACGTCACCTGCCCACACTGTCCGTGGGGATTGGAGGATAACACAGGTCACCTGCCCACACTGTCCATGGGGACTGGAGGATAACACACGTCACCTGCCCACACTGTCCGTGGGGATTGGAGAATAACACACGTCACCTGCCCACACTGTCCGTGGGGATTGGAGAATAACACACGTCACCTGCCCACACTGTCCGTGGGGATTGGAGAATAACACACGTCACCTGCCCACACTGTCCGTGGGGACTGGAGAATAACACAGGTCACCTGCCCACACTGTCCATGGGGACTGGAGGATAACACAGGTCACCTGCCCACACTGTCCGTGGGGACTGGAGAATAACACACGTCACCTGCCCACACTGTCCGTGGGGATTGGAGGATAACACAGGTCACCTGCCCACACTGTCCATGGGGACTGGAGGATAACACACGTCACCTGCCCACACTGTCCGTGGGGATTGGAGAATAACACACGTCACCTGCCCACACTGTCCGTGGGGATTGGAGGATAACACAGGTCACCTGCCCACACTGTCCATGGGGACTGGAGGATAACACACGTCACCTGCCCACACTGTCCATGGGGATTGGAGGATAACACACGTCACCTGCCCACACTGTCCATGGGGATTGGAGAATAACACACGTCACCTGCCCACACTGTCTGTAGGGACTGGAGGATAACACACGTCACCTGCCCACACTGTCCGTGGGGATTGGAGGATAACACACGTCACCTGCCCACACTGTCCATGGGGATTGGAGGATAACACACGTCACCTGCCCACACTGTCTGTAGGGACTGGAGGATAACACACGTCACCTGCCCACACTGTCCGTGGGGATTGGAGGATAACACACGTCACCTGCCCACACTGTCCGTGGGGACTGGAGAATAACACACGTCACCTGCCCACACTGTCCGTGGGGATTGGAGGATAACACACGTCACCTGCCCACACTGTCCGTGGGGATTGGAGGATAACACACGTCACCTGCCCACACTGTCCGTGGGGACTGGAGGATAACACACGTCACCTGCCCACACTGTCCGTGGGGATTGGAGGATAACACACGTCACCTGCCCACACTGTCCGTGGGGATTGGAGGATAACACACGTCACCTGCCCACACTGTCCGTGGGGATTGGAGGATAACACACGTCACCTGCCCACAATGTCCATGGGGATTGGAGAATAACACAGGTCACCTGCCCACACTGTCCGTGGGGACTGGAGAATAACACACGTCACCTGCCCACACTGTCCGTGGGGATTGGAGAATAACACAGGTCACCTGCCCACACTGTCCGTGGGGATTGGAGAATAACACACGTCACCTGCCCACACTGTCCGTGGGGACTGGAGAATAACACACGTCACCTGCCCACACTGTCCGTGGGGACTGGAGAATAACACAGCTCACCTGCACACACTGTCCGTAGGGATTGGAGGATAACACAGGTCACCTCCACACACTGTCCGTAGGGACTGGAGGATAACACACGTCACCTGCCCACACTGTCTGTAGGGACTGGAGGATAACACACGTCACCTGCCCACACTGTCCGTGGGGACTGGAGAATAACACACGTCACCTGCCCACACTGTCCGTGGGAATTGGAGGATAACACACGTCACCTGCCCACACTGTCCGTGGGGATTGGAGGATAACACACGTCACCTGCCCACACTGTCCATGGGGACTGGAGAATAACACACGTCACCTGCCCACACTGTCCGTGGGGACTGGAGGATAACACACGTCACCTGCCCACACTGTCCGTGGGGACTGGAGAATAACACATGTCACCTGCCCACACTGTCCATGGGGATTGAAGGATAACACACGTCACCTGCCCACACTGTCCGTGGGGATTGGAGGATAACACAGGTCACCTGCCCACACTGTCCGTGGGGATTGGAGGATAACACACGTCACCTGCCCACACTGTCCGTGGGGATTGGAGAATAACACACGTCACCTGCCCACACTGTCCATGGGGATTGGAGGATAACACACGTCACCTGCCCACACTGTCCGTGGGGACTGGAGGACAACACACGTCACCTGCCCACACTGTCCGTGGGGATTGGAGAATAACACACGTCACCTGCCCACACTGTCCATGGGGACTGGAGGATAACACACGTCACCTGCCCACACTGTCCGTGGGGACTGGAGGATAACACAGGTCACCTGCCCACACTGTCCATGGGGATTGGAGGATAACACACGTCACCTGCCCACACTGTCCGTGGGGATTGGAGGATAACACAGGTCACCTGCCCACACTGTCCGTGGGGATTGGAGGATAACACACGTCACCTGCCCACACTGTCCGTGGGGATTGGAGGATAACACACGTCACCTGCCCACACTGTCTGTGGGGATTGGAGGATAACACACGTCACCTGCCCACACTGTCCGTGGGGATTGGAGGATAACACAGGTCACCTGCCCACACTGTCCGTGGGGATTGGAGGATAACACACGTCACCTGCCCACACTGTCTGTAGGGATTGGAGAATAACACAGGTCACCTGCCCACACTGTCCGTGGGGACTGGAGGACAACACACGTCACCTGCCCACACTGTCCGTGGGGATTGGAGAATAACACAGGTCACCTGCCCACACTGTCCGTGGGGACTGGAGGATAACACACGTCACCTGCCCACACTGTCCGTGGGGATTGGAGGATAACACACGTCACCTGCCCACACTGTCCGTGGGGATTGGAAGATAACACACGTCACCTGCCCACACTGTCCGTGGGGATTGGAGGATAACACACGTCACCTGCCCACACTGTCCGTGGGGACTGGAGGATAACACACGTCACCTGCCCACACTGTCCGTGGGGATTGGAGGATAACACACGTCACCTGCCCACACTGTCCGTGGGGATTGGAGGATAACACACGTCACCTGCCCACACTGTCCGTGGGGATTGGAGGATAACACACGTCACCTGCCCACACTGTCCGTGGGGACTGGAGGATAACACACGTCACCTGCCCACACTGTCCGTGGGGACTGGAGGATAACACACGTCACCTGCCCACACTGTCCGTGGGGACTGGAGAATAACACACGTCACCTGCCCACACTGTCCGTGGGGACTGGAGGATAACACACGTCACCTGCCCACACTGTCCGTGGGGATTGGAGGATAACACACGTCACCTGCCCACACTGTCCGTGGGGACTGGAGGATAACACACGTCACCTGCCCACACTGTCCGTGGGGATTGGAGGATAACACACGTCACCTGCCCACACTGTCCGTGGGGACTGGAGGATAACACACGTCACCTGCCCACACTGTCCGTGGGGATTGGAGGATAACACACGGCACTTGCCCACACTGTCCGTGGGGACTGGAGAATAACACACGTCACCTGCCCACACTGTCCGTGGGGATTGGAGGATAACACACGTCACCTGCCCACACTGTCCGTGGGGACTGGAGGATAACACACGTCACCTGCCCACACTGTCCGTGGGGATTGGAGGATAACACACGTCACCTGCCCACACTGTCCGTGGGGATTGGAGGATAACACATTTCACCTGCCCACACTGTCCGTGGGGATTGGAGAATAACACACGTCACCTGCCCACACTGTCCGTGGGGATTGGAGGATAACACACGTCACCTGCCCACACTGTCCGTGGGGATTGGAGGATAACACATTTCACGTGCCCACACTGTCCGTGGGGATTGGAGGATAACACACGTCACCTGCCCACACTGTCCGTGGGGATTGGAGGATAACACACGTCACCTGCCCACACTGTCCGTGGGGATTGGAGGATAACACACGTCACCTGCCCACA
The DNA here is from genome assembly GCF_035084215.1 of Heptranchias perlo. NCBI lineage: Eukaryota > Metazoa > Chordata > Chondrichthyes > Hexanchiformes > Hexanchidae > Heptranchias > Heptranchias perlo. Next base: position 51,332,558 of record NC_090333.1, read on the forward strand.
CTGTCCGTGGGGATTGGAGGATAACACACGTCACCTGCCCACACTGTCCGTGGGGATTGGAGAATAACACACGTCACCTGCCCACACTGTCCGTGGGGATTGGAGGATAACACACGTCACCTGCCCACACTGTCCGTGGGGACTGGAGGATAACACACGTCACCTGCCCACACTGTCCGTGGGGATTGGAGGATAACACACGTCACCTGCCCACACTGTCCGTAGGGACTGGAGGATAACACAGGTCACCTGCCCACACTGTCCGTGGGGATTGGAGGATAACACAGGTCACCTGCCCACACTGTCCGTGGGGATTGGAGAATAACACACGTCACCTGCCCACACTGTCCATGGGGATTGGAGAATAACACACGTCACCTGCCCACACTGTCCGTGGGGATTGGAGGATAACACACGTCACCTGCCCACACTGTCCGTGGGGATTGGAGGATAACACACGTCACCTGCCCACACTGTCCGTGGGGATTGGAGGATAACACACGTCACCTGCCCACACTGTCCGTGGGGACTGGAGGATAACACACGTCACCTGCCCACACTGTCCATGGGGACTGGAGGATAACACACGTCACCTGCCCACACTGTCTGTGGGGATTGGAGGATAACACACGTCACCTGCCCACACTGTCCGTGGGGATTGGAGGATAACACACGTCACCTGCCCACACTGTCCGTGGGGATTGGAGGATAACACACGTCACCTGCCCACACTGTCCGTGGGGATTGGAGGATAACACAGGTCACCTGCCCACACTGTCTGTGGGGACTGGAGGATAACACAGGTCACCTGCCCACACTGTCCGTGGGGACTGGAGGATAACACACGTCACCTGCCCACACTGTCCGTGGGGACTGGAGGATAACACACGTCACCTGCCCACACTGTCCATGGGGATTGGAGGATAACACACGTCACCTGCCCACACTGTCCGTGGGGACTGGAGGATAACACACGTCACCTGGCACACTGTCCGTGGGGACTGGAGAATAACACACGTCACCTGCACACACTGTCCGTGGGGACTGGAGGATAACACAGGTCACCTGCCCACACTGTCCGTGGGGACTGGAGGATAACACACGTCACCTGGCACACTGTCCGTGGGGACTGGAGGATAACACAGGTCACCTGCCCACACTGTCCATGGGGACTGGAGGATAACACAGGTCACCTGCCCACACTGTCCGTGGGGATTGGAGGATAACACAGGTCACCTGCCCACACTGTCCGTGGGGATTGGAGAATAACACACGTCACCTGCCCACACTGTCCATGGGGACTGGAGGATAACACACGTCACCTGCCCACACTGTCCGTGGGGACTGGAGGATAACACACGTCACCTGCCCACACTGTCCGTGGGGACTGGAGGATAACACACGTCACCTGCCCACACTGTCCGTGGGGATTGGAGGATAACACACGTCACCTGCCCACACTGTCCGTGGGGATTGGAGGATAACACACGTCACCTGCCCACACTGTCCGTGGGGACTGGAGGATAACACACGTCACCTGCCCACACTGTCCGTGGGGACTGGAGGATAACACACGTCACCTGCCCACACTGTCCGTGGGGATTGGAGGATAACACACGTCACCTGCCCACACTGTCCGTGGGGACTGGAGGATAACACACGTCACCTGCCCACACTGTCCGTGGGGATTGGAGGATAACACACGTCACCTGCCCACACTGTCCGTGGGGACTGGAGGATAACACACGTCACCTGCCCACACTGTCCGTGGGGATTGGAGGATAACACACGGCACTTGCCCACACTGTCCGTGGGGACTGGAGAATAACACACGTCACCTGCCCACACTGTCCGTGGGGATTGGAGGATAACACACGTCACCTGCCCACACTGTCCGTGGGGACTGGAGGATAACACACGTCACCTGCCCACACTGTCCGTGGGGATTGGAGGATAACACACGTCACCTGCCCACACTGTCCGTGGGGATTGGAGGATAACACATTTCACCTGCCCACACTGTCCGTGGGGATTGGAGAATAACACATTTCACCTGCCCACACTGTCCGTGGGGATTGGAGGATAACACACGTCACCTGCCCACACTGTCCGTGGGGATTGGAGGATAACACACGTCACCTGCCCACACTGTCCGTGGGGATTGGAGGATAACACACGTCACCTGCCCACACTGTCCGTGGGGATTGGAGGATAACACACGTCACCTGCCCACACTGTCCGTGGGGATTGGAGAATAACACACGTCACCTGCCCACACTGTCCGTGGGGATTGGAGGATAACACACGTCACCTGCCCACACTGTCCGTGGGGACTGGAGGATAACACACGTCACCTGCCCACACTGTCCGTGGGGATTGGAGGATAACACACGTCACCTGCCCACACTGTCCGTAGGGACTGGAGGATAACACAGGTCACCTGCCCACACTGTCCATGGGGACTGGAGGATAACACAGGTCACCTGCCCACACTGTCTGTGGGGAATGGAGGATAACACAGGTCACCTGCCCACACTGTCCGTGGGGACTGGAGGATAACACACGTCACCTGCCCACACTGTCCGTGGGGACTGGAGGATAACACACGTCACCTGCCCACACTGTCCATGGGGATTGGAGGATAACACACGTCACCTGCCCACACTGTCCGTGGGGACTGGAGGATAACACACGTCACCTGCCCACACTGTCCGTGGGGACTGGAGAATAACACAGGTCACCTGCCCACACTGTCCATGGGGACTGGAGGATAACACAGGTCACCTGCCCACACTGTCCGTGGGGATTGGAGGATAACACAGGTCACCTGCCCACACTGTCCGTGGGGATTGGAGAATAACACACGTCACCTGCCCACACTGTCCATGGGGACTGGAGGATAACACACGTCACCTGCCCACACTGTCCGTGGGGACTGGAGGATAACACACGTCACCTGCCCACACTGTCCGTGGGGACTGGAGGATAACACACGTCACCTGCCCACACTGTCCGTGGGGACTGGAGGATAACACACGTCACCTGCCCACACTGTCCGTGGGGACTGGAGGATAACACACGTCACCTGCCCACACTGTCCGTGGGGACTGGAGGATATCACATTTCACCTGCCCACACTGTCCGTGGGGATTGGAGGATAACACACGTCACCTGCCCACACTGTCCATGGGGATTGGAGAATAACACACGTCACCTGCCCACACTGTCCATGGGGATTGGAGGATAACACACGTCACCTGCCCACACTGTCCGTGGGGACTGGAGGATAACACACATCACCTGCCCACACTGTCCGTGGGGACTGCAGGATAACACACGTCACCTGCCCACACTGTCCATGGGGATTGGAGGATAACACACGTCACCTGCCCACACTGTCCGTGGGGATTGGAGGATAACACACGTCACCTGCCCACACTGTCCATGGGGATTGGAGGATAACACACGTCACCTGCCCACACTGTCCGTGGGGATTGGAGGATAACACACGTCACCTGCCCACACTGTCCATGGGGACTGGAGGATAACACACGTCACCTGCCCACACTGTCCGTGGGGATTGGAGGATAACACACGTCACCTGCCCACACTGTCCGTGGGGATTGGAGGATAACACACGTCACCTGCCCACACTGTCCGTGGGGATTGGAGGATAACACACGTCACCTGCCCACACTGTCCGTGGGGATTGGAGGATAACACACGTCACCTGCCCACACTGTCCGTGGGGATTGGAGGATAACACACGTCACCTGCCCACACTGTCCGTGGGGATTGGAGGATAACACACGTCACCTGCCCACACTGTCCGTGGGGATTGGAGGATAACACACGTCACCTGCCCACACTGTCCGTGGGGATTGGAGGATAACACACGTCACCTGCCCACACTGTCCGTGGGGACTGGAGGATAACACACGTCACCTGCCCACACTGTCCATGGGGACTGGAGGATAACACACGTCACCTGCCCACACTGTCCGTGGGGATTGGAGAATTACACACGTCACCTGCCCACACTGTCCGTGGGGACTGGAGAATAACACACGTCACCTGCCCACACTGTCCGTGGGGATTGGAGGATAACACACGTCACCTGCCCACACTGTCCGTGGGGATTGGAGGATAACACACGTCACCTGCCCACACTGTCCGTGGGGATTGGAGGATAACACACGTCACCTGCCCACACTGTCCGTGGGGATTGGAGGATAACACACGTCACCTGCCCACACTGTCCGTGGGGATTGGAGGATAACACACGTCACCTGCCCACACTGTCCGTGGGGATTGGAGGATAACACACGTCACCTGCCCACACTGTCCGTGGGGATTGGAGGATAACACACGTCACCTGCCCACACTGTCCGTGGGGACTGGAGGATAACACACGTCACCTGCCCACACTGTCCGTGGGGACTGGAGGATAACACACGTCACCTGCCCACACTGTCCGTGGGGATTGGAGGATAACACACGTCACCTGCCCACACTGTCCATGGGGACTGGAGAATAACACACGTCACCTGCCCACACTGTCCATGGGGACTGGAGGATAACACACGTCACCTGCCCACACTGTCCATGGGGACTGGAGGATAACACACGTCACCTGCCCACACTGTCCGTGGGGACTGGAGGATAACACAGGTCACCTGCCCACACTGTCCGTGGGGACTGGAGGATAACACACGTCACCTGCCCACACTGTCCGTGGGGACTGGAGGATAACACATTTCACCTGCCCACACTGTCCGTGGGGACTGGAGGATAACACACGTCACCTGCCCACACTGTCCGTGGGGACTGGAGGATAACACACGTCACCTGCCCACACTGTCCGTGGGGACTGGAGGATAACACACGTCACCTGCCCACACTGTCCGTGGGGATTGGAGGATAACACACGTCACCTGCCCACACTGTCCATGGGGACTGGAGGATAACACACGTCACCTGCCCACACTGTCCGTGGGGACTGGAGGATAACACACGTCACCTGCCCACACTGTCCGTGGGGACTGGAGGATAACACACGTCACCTGCCCACACTGTCCGTGGGGATTGGAGGATAACACACGTCACCTGCCCACACTGTCCATGGGGACTGGAGGATAACACACGTCACCTGCCCACACTGTCCATGGGGACTGGAGGATAACACACGTCACCTGCCCACACTGTCCGTAGGGACTGGAGGATAACACATTTCACCTGCCCACACTGTCCGTGGGGATTGGAGGATAACACACGTCACCTGCCCACACTGTCCGTGGGGATTGGAGGATAACACACGTCACCTGCCCACACTGTCCGTGGGGACTGGAGGATAACACACGTCACCTGCCCACACTGTCCGTGGGGACTGGAGGATAACACACGTCACCTGCCCACACTGTCCGTGGGGACTGGAGGATAACACACGTCACCTGCCCACACTGTCCGTGGGGACTGGAGGATAACACACGTCACCTGCCCACACTGTCCGTGGGGATTGGAGGATAACACACGTCACCTGCCCACACTGTCCGTGGGGATTGGAGGATAACACACGTCACCTGCCCACACTGTCCGTGGGGATTGGAGGATAACACACGTCACCTGCCCACACTATCCGTGGGGATTGGAGGATAACACACGTCACCTGCCCACACTGTCCGTGGGGATTGGAGGATAACACACGTCACCTGCCCACACTGTCCATGGGGATTGGAGGATAACACACGTCACCTGCCCACACTGTCCGTGGGGACTGGAGGATAACACAGGTCACCTGCCCACACTGTCCGTGGGGATTGGAGAATAACACACGTCACCTGCCCACACTGTCCGTGGGGATTGGAGAATAACACACGTCACCTGCCCACACTGTCCGTGGGGATTGGAGGATAACACACGTCACCTGCCCACACTGTCCGTGGGGATTGGAGGATAACACACGTCACCTGCCCACACTGTCCGTGGGGATTGGAGGATAACACACGTCACCTGCCCACACTGTCCGTGGGGATTGGAGGATAACACACGTCACCTGCCCACACTGTCCGTGGGGATTGGAGGATAACACACGTCACCTGCCCACACTGTCCGTGGGGATTGGAGGATAACACACGTCACCTGCCCACACTGTCCGTGGGGATTGGAGGATAACACACGTCACCTGCCCACACTGTCCGTGGGGATTGGAGGATAACACACGTCACCTGCCCACACTGTCCGTGGGGATTGGAGGATAACACACGTCACCTGCCCACACTGTCCGTGGGGATTGGAGGATAACACACGTCACCTGCCCACACTGTCCGTGGGGATTGGAGGATAACATACGTCACCTGCCCACACTGTCCGTGGGGACTGGAGGACAACACACGTCACCTGCCCACATTGACTGTAGAGAATGAAAAATAACACTGGTCACCTGCCCATACTGACTGTTGGGAATGGAGAAGACCTATGGCCACACTGTCTATAGATAGTGGAGAATAACAAAAGGTCACCTAAGAAAATAAGAACATAAAAAATAGGATCAGGAGTAGGCCATACCGCTCCTGGATATCCAAAAGTTGCTGTCCGAGATGCACTGCTCCGCTGTTAGCTTCGCGAAAACAGCATCCCACTGTCTGGCTCACCATTCAAGTACATTGAATGGCATGAAGTTGCTGTATTTGCCTGGTAGATATGAAGCAAAATCACCACAGAAAGTTAAGCCTTGTCCATTTCAGTCTAAGTACCCTTTTAATGATGTGACAAGTCTTAATTACTGGCAGCCAACCTCTCTGGCATTGAAAATTAACTATTACAAGAGTGGAGTCTCATTCCTTCAGGTTTTAATTGTTGTAGATTTTAAAAATGTCAAATTTTAAAACCCCCTCTAATTTTCACTTGCTTCTCCTTGTGCTGTTAATTTCACAATCCTTTAAACTGATTGGTTAAGGAGATACACAGTTGCTTGCCCTGTTCACTCAGGTCCCAGATGCCCTGTTTCATTTGCTGCGATGTTATCAGCTCGCACTTTCAGCAACTTGCCACACAAAATATTAAAAAACCTAAACGGGCAAAGGCAAGTCTAACTAACGGCAGACGCCGTTCGATGCCCTGCCACAGCAAATTATGGCCCAGTATAAATACTCCGGGTACAGAAAAGGCTATAGAAAGTAATAATGGAATACCTGTTAAAAATAAAGCTAAATATTCCAGGCTATAAGATCTTGAGGAAGGAAACTGGGAAAAGCAGAGGAGTAGCAGTATTGATAAAAGATAACATTTTATCAGTAGAAAGAAGGGATTTCAGTATGGATGAGCAGATAGTGGAACTAAGGAACAACAATGGATGCAAGACTCTGGTGGCAGATGTCTATAGACCTCTTGATAGTAGTGGTGTAATGATGAGATGTATAAAAATGGAGAAAAGAGAAGCATGTAGCAAAAACAATGTGATTATAATGGGAAATTTTAATTTTCACATAGATTAGGAGAAGCAGGACAGCTCAAATCGAAACGGCAGTGAATTTCTAGAGTATTTGGGACAGTTTTCTGGAACACTATGCCATACTGGATTTTGTGATGAGAAACAAGCCAGAATCAGTTAACAATCTGACGGCAAGGGTACGTCTTGCAAACAGTGACCATAATATGATTGAATTTTATATTAAGTTTGAGAGGGAGATGAGATAGTCACAAGCCAAGATTTTAAAATTAAGTAAGGCAAATTTCAGAGGGATGAGACATAAATTGACTACAGTAAAGTGGGCTTAGATGTTAATGGGTAAACCTACAGACAAACAGTGGAAAGTGTTCAAAGATGTTTTTGGTACAATACAAAACCAGTAAATACCCTTAAGAGGCAAAAGCTCCACTTGTGCAATTATGCTACCATGGTCAACAAATGAGGTAAGAGACAGTATTAAGCTAAAAGACAAGGCTTACACAAATCCAAGGAAAAGTCAAAATTCGGCAGACTGGGAGAGCTATAGAAAGCAACAAAGGGATACAAAGAAAGTAAGAAAAGGTGCAAAAAGGGAATATGAAACAAAACTTGCAAGGGATATGAAAGCTAACAGTAAAAGTTTTTATAAATATATTACGAGAAAGAGAGTGGTAAAGGGGAATGTGGGCCCATTAAAGACAATTTGCAGGTGATACTGTAATAGACAATAAGGAAATGGCACACTTGTTAAATGAGTACTTTGTACCTGTCTTCACAGTGGAGGAAGAGTATAAAATACCAATGGTACCATGGAAACTAAAAATAAGTTAAGGGGAGGAACTTAATGGATTTAATATAAGTAAAAAAATGGTAATGGAGAAAATAATGGAACTTAAGATAGACAAATCTCCAGGACCTCATGGTTTCCACCCCAGGGTATTAAAATAAATAGGTGAGGAAATTGCAGATGTGTTAGTCTTAATTTTCCACAGCTCTCTAGATTTGTGAATTTTGCCGTTGGATTGGAAAATTACAAATGTCACTCCATTATTTAAGAAGAAAGAGGGAGAGAGAAACCAGGTAACTACAGACCTGTCAGTTGTGGGGTACTTTCTGAAATCTGTTATTAGGGACAGAGCGACTGAGCATTTGGATAAGTATGAGCTGAGGGTCAGCACAGCTTTATGACGGGTAAACATGTCTGACTAATCTAGTTGAATTTTTTGAGGAGGTCAGTAACATCGTGGATCAGGGAATGTCTATGGATGTTGTCTATATGGACTTCCAGAAGGCATTTGATAAGGTTCCACATAAGAGAATATTAGCAAAAATGAAAGTGCACGGAATTGGAGGTAACCTTGCGACATGGGATGGAAATTGGTTGGCAGGTAGGAGACAGAGAGTAGGGGTAAAAGGAACATACTCTGATTGGCAGGATGTGACAAGTGGTGTTTCCCAGGGATCTGTACTGGGCCTCAGCTTTTCACCATATATATTTCAATGTCTTGGATGAAGGAACAGAGAGTTGCATATCCAAGTTTGCAAATGACACTAAATTAGGAGGCACAATCAGTTGTGCAGATGGGAGTAGGTAGTTACACAGGGACCTAGATAGATTAAGTGAGTGGGCAAAACTGTGGCAAATGGAGTTCAATGAGGGAAAAAGGTCATCCACTTTGGATACAAGAAAGACAAATCAGAATATTTTCTTAATGGTGAGGAACTATGAACTGTGGAGGAGCAAAGAGATGTGGGTGTCCATGTGCATAAATCACTAAAAGCTAGTGGATGGGTACAAAAAAAATCAAAAAGACTAATGGAATATTGGTCTTTATCTCAAGGGGATTAGAATACACACTACTTATTGCCAAAGTGTTCCATTAAAAAGCAGGCATAAAATTAAATTTTTATAGAATTAGAAAATGCTGGAGAAGCTCAGCAAGTCAGGCAGCATCTGTGGAGAAAGAAACAGAGTTAACGTTTCAGGTCGATGATCTTTCGTCAGAACTGGAAGATTTTAAAAGAGTTAAAGTTGATTAAATTTTCCAATTCGGAGCAAGAGCAGGAAGCGGCACCGATACAGTCAACAATTTTTAAAAATTTTTTTTATTCGTTCACGGGATGTGGGCGTCGCTGGCAAGGCCGGCATTTATTGCCCATCCCTAATTGCCCATCCCTAATTGCCAATGTACCGGAATAAGAGGTGAGGGAGGGGACCTGAGTAGGACTGGAACAAGGAATGTTCCACCTATCTCACAAAAAGGCAGGCATAGCTGGGACCCATATGGGTTCCCATAGCGACATCTTTTATTTGGAGGAAGTGAGTGGAATCAAAGGAGAAGTTTTCAACGTAAGAGCAAGTTCAGCCAGGCAGAGGAGGGTGGAGGTGGATGGGGACCGGTTGGGCCTCCGTTCAAGGAAGAAGCGGAGGGCCCGCAGGCCGTCCTGGTGGGGGATTGAGGTGTAGAGGGTCTGAACATCCATGGCGAAAAGGAGACGGTTAGGGCTGGGGAACTAGAAACTGTTAAAGTGGCGGAGGGCGTCAGAAGATTCACGAATGTAGGTTGGAAGAGATTGGACAAGGGGAGAAAAAATAGAGTCAAGATAGGAGGAAATAAGTTCCGTGGAGCAAGAACAGGCTGAAACGATGGGTCTCCCAGGGCAGTCCTGTTTGTCTAGCTATAGTTTCCCAGACCGTCACTGACCTCATCTCCTCTGGAGATCTTCCCTCCATGGCCTCCAACCTCATAGTCCCCCAACACCGCACAGCCTTCTTCTACCTCCTTCCCAAGATCTACAAACAGGACTGCCCTGGGAGACCCATTGTTTCAGCCTGTTCTTGCCCCACGGAACTTATTTCCTCCTATCTCAAAGTCTATATTTCCTCCCCTTATTCAGTCTCTTTCAACCTACATCTGCGACTCTTCTGACACCCTCCACCACTTTAACAATTTGCAGTTCCCCGGTTCTAACTGTCTCCATTTCACCATGGATGTCTAGTCCCTCTACACCTCCATCCACCACCAGGATGGCCTGCAGGCCCTCCACTTCTTCCTTGAATGGAGGCCCAACCAGTCCCCATCCTCCTCTGCCTGGCTGAACTTGTTCTTACGTTGAACAACTTCTCCTTTGACTCCACTCACTTCCTCCAAATAAAAGATGTTGCTATGGGAACCCATATGGGTCCCAGCCATGCCTGCCTTTTTATGGGATACCTTGAACATTCCTACTCAGGTCCCCTCCCTCTCCTCTTTTTCCTGTATTGGTGCCATTTCCTGCTCTCGCACCAAACTGGAAAATTTCATCAACTTTGCTTCCAATTTCCACCCTTCCTTCGCCTTCACATGGTCCATCTCCAACCCTTCCCTTCCCTTCCTTGACTTCTCTACCTCCATTTATGGGGATAGGCTGTCAACCAATATCTATTATAAGCCCACTGACTCCCACAGCTACCTTAATTACACTTCCTCCCACCTCAGTTCCTGTAAGGACTCTATTCCTTTCTCCCAGTTTCTCCGTCTCCGTCGCTTCTGTTCTGACGATGTCACCTTCCATACAGTGTTTCTGATATGTCTTCCTTTTTCCTCAACCGAGGATTCCCCTCCACTGCAGTTGACAGGACCCTCAACTGTGTCCGTCCTATTTCCCGCACTTCTGTCCTCACCCCTTCCCTTTCCTCCCAGAACCATGATAGGGTCCCCCCTTGTCCTCACCTTCCACCCCACCAGCCTCCACATTCAACGTATCATCCTCCGCCATTTCCACCACCTCCAGCACAATCCCACCACCAAACACATCTTCCTTTCCCCTCCCCTTTCAGCATTCTGAAGGGACCGCTCCCTCCGTGACACCCTAGTCCAATCTTCCATCACCCCCAACACCCGCACTCCTCATCACGGCACCTTCCCGTGCGAGCGCAGGAGATGCAACACCTGCCCCTTCACCTTCTCCCTGCCCACCGTCCAGGGCCCCAAACACTCCTTCCAGGTGAAACAGTGATTTACTTGTACTTCTTTCAATTTAGTATACTGTAATCGCTGCTCACAATGCGGTCTCCTCTACATTGGGGAGACCAAACACAGATTGGGTGATCGCTTTGCTGAACACCTCTGCTCTGTCCGCAAGCATGATCCTGACCTGCCGGTCGCTTGCCATTTTAATTCCCCATCCCACTTCTACTCTGACCTCTCTGTCCTCGGCCTCTTACACTGATCCAATGAAGCTCAACATAAGCTTGAGGAACAGCACCTTATCTTTCGTTTAGGCACTTTACAACTTTCCAGACTCAACACTGATTTCAATAACTTCAGATCATAACCACTGCTCCCATTTTTTCTGTCAGCTAGTGCAGGTAATGGTTCTGCTGCTGCCATTTACAGCTACTCTTGATCAATCTTTTGTTTCTTAACCTGTCCTATTACCACCCTCCTTGCTTTGCACTATCATCCCTTTTATCATTTAGTTACTCGTGCCCTCTACCCCATCACAGACCTTCCCTTTTGTTCTTTCCTCCCCCACCCCCCCACTCTTTTCCTGGCTCTGTACTTGCTCAAAAACTTTAACATCTTCCAGTTTTGATGAAAGGTCTTCGACCTGAAACGTTAACTCTGTCTCTTCCTCCACAGATGCTGCCTAACTTGCTGAGCTTCTCCAGCATTTTCTGTTTTTATTTCAGATTTCCAGCATCCGCAGTATTTTACTTTTGATTTTTGTAGAATCACTTATGCACTATAAATACTTATTATCCCAGAACTTTTAAACAATAATTATTTGGTAGCTATTCTGCAGGCTCAAGTGGAAAATTGTATTAAAAAAATTAAGAGCTTAACATTGATATTATATAGGATTCACAGGATACACATGATAGTCTTGTGAAGACGCGATACTTAATCTTATAACTTTATAAAACTGTAAACAAAGAAACTGCTGTTAATGGATAGTCCACATTTGGATCAGTGTTCAATTGGAGTCAACATCCCTGGACTAGGAAACAAATCAGAAATCAGCCAGGGTTTCTGTTCTTGATTGCTTTCCTGTGACTTATGCTGGAAAATGCACATGTGGAAAAGGACAGAGTGAGGCTTGGCTGTGAAGGACTCTGTGGTAGAATAACCTATCGACACTCAGGAGGTCATTTTAACTTTGGGAGATAGAGTAAAATGGGCAATATCGGCTTGATCACCCCTTAAATACCTTTCCCGATTTTCATTTCAATTGAAATCAATGTGCCCCTAGTCTATGGATCAGCATGAGTCAGTGCTTTCAGAAGAGGCGAAGAGGAGGAGAGGACAAAATTGGGGCAAAGAGAAAAACACAGGCCAGCAAAAAAAACTTAGATAACTAAAGTAAACACTCTCATTGAGCCTCAGTTTTAAAAAAAATCCTTATAGTCTACAACTTCTGGCATTGTTGCAAAAGCAATCAATTTTAGTTCTGTTTATACTTTTTTTTTCACTTTGAAGGGTTGTTTTGAGTTTCATACAAATGCCTCCAGCATAAATGTTTGCACTGCAGGATTTAAACCCGACACTGCTGAGGCACAAATGCTGAGAAACTTAAAACCATGTCCTTCTAAGGACTGTGATAGTAACACACACACAGTCTAACAGACTTCATCAACCCAACCTGATGATGGATTTCCCAAGTGTTTGTGAAACAGCACGAGTGTAGCATGAGCAGAATCTCAGTACAACCCCTTAAATCATTTTTGAGTTTCTCAGATATTTTTCACTTTTGTCCTAAGCAATGTGCCTGTAAACATGCTACTTCCCTTTCATGGATAAGAAACAATTGTAGCCTTGTTATTTAATCATTACTTGTGTAGTTTTATATTTTGTCGCTATAAGTGTGTTTTCAATGCAATTATATGAAAAGCCAAAGCTTTTGTCCTCTCCTTTCCTGTAGGCATTGACTCATACTGGGATACGGTTCAATAGGTTTGAGCTGCTCTCAGTACTTTGCCCAATTGGCCATTTTTATGCATGGAGTTAGACATTAAGGCTTAGCCTTTTTGCTCTCTATAGAATTACATAGAAATTACAGCACAGAAACAGGCCATTCGGCCCAATTGGTCTATGCCGGTGTTTATGCTACACATGAGCTTCCTCCAAGCCTACTTCATTTCACCCTATCAGCTGTCGATTTTTCAGTAGATCCAGTACGGGCATACGTTAAATTCACGCAACTGAGGGAAATATATGCTCCACCTTGTATCCTGCCATTTGCACTGTACAAACACTGGGGGGAGGGGCTACCTGATGGGCCCAGGAATCCAGCATTCAGTGGGTGGCGGAAGGAGACCAAGAAATCAATGTGCAACTAGAACTTGTGCCATTGGTGCATGGGCAGGCAGCATCAGGATCAGCTGTGATTCCCTCCATGTTCAAATAGCCTTCCAACACTTAGCTGTTTCCCCACCCCCGGTTCTAGTTTAGATGCATCAGCGGAGAGGCAGGACTTCCACCCACCATGGAGATGCTGTGGTGACCCTGGCTGACTTTCCAACCTCTGGCTCATTATCAAATTGGAGACAGACAGGAGTCCGGATGAACAGAGGGCGGAGACAGCACAGACTGGAGATCAAACCTGGGATCTTCCTGACCTGTACGCTTCAATTCCACACTGGCAATGGGCTTATTAACTGAACCATTGCAATGAGACATCTATATTCAGAACCTTTTTAAATGTATTTTCTCTTACTTAAGCTTTTCCAGATGTCAGTCCTGCATATAAGATGCAGCTCAGGGAGCTTTGCACAGGCCCAAAAAGGGGCAGGGTTGCCAACCCTCCAGGATTGTCCTGGAGCCTCCAGGAATTAAAGATTAATCTCTGCAATTGACCACTGCTGCAAGCAAACTGACAGAAACATCATAGGAGCATTCCAGAAAGTTGTGTGTTTTTTCATTTTCTTTGAAAACTTTGGTTTATTAGTTATAAAAATATTGGATATTGTTTGACCGGGTGGAGTAGTTGGAGGCAGGAGGTCATGTGATGAAACCTCCAAGAATACGTCCAGAGTTGACAAGCCTAAAAAGGGGGGTAAAACTTTATCAAAGCAAAAAAGTCATTTGGTAGGGAGCACAGAATCTGGGGCTGGTTCCGGAGGCCTGCCATATCAAAACTCCGCCCTCTGTTCATCCAAACTCCTGTCTGTCTCCAATTTGATAATGAGCCAGAGGTTGGAAAGTCAGCCAGGATCACCACAGCATCTCCATGGTGGGCGGAAGTCCTGCCTCTCCGGTGATGCATCTAAACAAGAACCGGGGGGTGGGGAAACAGCTAAGTGTTGGAAGGCTATTTGAACATGGAGGGAATCACAGCTGATCCTGATGCTGCCTGCCCATGCACCTTACAGCAGGAGTCACTGGACAGCAATCAGGACCTGGACCCCTGGCTCAGTGACACTGAGACCAATTATAGTGCTCTACTGCCAGCACAGACTGGAGATCAAACCTGGGATCTTCCTGACCTGTACGCTTCAATTCCACACTGGTAATGGGCTTATTAACTGAACCATTGTAATGAGACATCTATATTCAGAACCTTTTTAAATGTATTTTCTCTTACTTAAGCATTTCCAGATGTCAGTCCTGCATATAAGATGCAGCTCAAAGGCAAATATTGAAATCAAAATTATTTTACTTTTGTCCTCCCGATGTTGGAGTTTTAAAAGAAAATATTTCAGCTCACATATCGTGATGCTGAAAAATCTACTTATGTTACAGTAGTAATGCTACTGAGATATTACAAGTAGAATAATAATTATAAAACTAATGTCATATTACCAAAATATCTACTTTTAAAAAATCATATAATTTAAAATAATTGCCCAGAAACTGCTCGGAGCGGTGAACCAACAGTGCTTACCGCTCCATAGATTTATACTAACCACTAACTTATCATGGTCTTTACTCCTGGCACTTCCTCGAATAGGTAGGGGAGAAGAGCCCAGCATTAACTCCAGCGAAGCTAGGACCCATGGGAGAAGCGAGACGATCAATCTCTCCCCTTTACTAATCAGATCGCAGCATTTTTGACAAGCTGCGGACGGTTTCTACAAGCCTGGAACATGAAATCCAGGAAGTGAAAGGTAGAACACCAAAATCATTTGTAAAAACAGTTATAGACAGCGAAAAAAAGGAGGACAAGAAATAATTGAATTAAATAAAAGAGACAGAAGGAAAAAGTTTTAATTTTTGTTTAATGACCGAAAACTATTAAAATAAGGAGTGAGGAGACTCCACATTTTGTGGCAATATTAGTTACTTTCCAGCTGGACAGATGAGCAAGTTGATGCTGGTTCAATGATTTCACTGATTGCAGCCAGCAATATACCTTCTATTCGATGCTGTCATATTGCCAGCAAACCAGTAGGAGAAGTTCCGAATTTCCGTGTTTCACTGCGCATGTGCGAATGCCAGAACTTGCTCCTCGATTTCGCCACTGATAACGGTGAGCGGTGAGCACTGTTGAACTCACCTTTCTTTTCTAAGCAATTTCTGGCCATTAAGTTTAAAAACTTTCATTCTGTTCTCCTATCTCCTTCCCCTTCCGCCCGCCCCCCAATTACTGTTAGAATTTAAGCCATTTCCTAACACTCTTTATTAGTGCTCAATGCAAAACACAGCTTTCAGAAGCATGCCCACACCGCTTATGAAATGGAACATAACAATGCACATAATATTTGGGATGTAGCATGCCTCAGTGCTAACACTCTACTCCTGAGTTACACCAGAAACAATCCTGCATGGTCCTGATCTTTCCAATAGGTGGAAAATATCATATGGACAATCTATGTAGTTGAGTCTAAACTATGAATTGTTTATTATGAGAAAGAGATATACACAAAAACAAATTAAATCAGCTGATAAATTTAGCAACACAATAATTACATTTTATTGGTACATGAAATGGAAATCCACCCCATAGACTCCAAACGCCATGGAGTTCCTACTTGCTGCAGTGATTGGGATGTGCAATTTCCCAGTGAACTCAAGATGAGCAGTGTGAAGACTCACTTAAGTACTGGATAGCGGGATTGTTAAATTCTTTCAGACAAAGCTTCAAATGGTTATGTTTATAGAACAAGGAGTATTTAACAATAATTAGTAACAATAGTACAAGTCAGCAACGCAATAGCATTTCTCCTTCGATCTCTCCCTTTCTCTCGGGTTTTTCCTTATGTATACAACTTCTCTCGCCCTTTCCCAAAATGGGTGGAGTGGGATAGGAACATAGGAACACGAGTAGGCCATTTAGCCCCTCAAGCTTGTTCTGCCATTCAACGAGATCATGGCTGATCTGTAACCTAACTCCATATACATGCTTTAGTCCCATATCTCTTAATACCTTGGGTTAACAAAAATCTATCAATCTCAGATTTAAAATTAACAATTGAACTAGCATCAACTGCTGTTTGCAGAAGAGAGTTCCAAACTTCTACCACCCTTTGCGTGTAGAAATGTTTCCTAACTTCACTCCTGAAAGTCCTGGCTCTAATTTTTAGGTTATGTCCCCTAGTCCTAGATTCTCCAACCAGCGGAAATAGTTTCTCTCTATCTACCCTATCAGTTCCCCTTAATACCTTGAAAATTTCGATCAAATCACCCCTTAATCTTTAAATTCCAGGGAATACAACTCCAGTTTGTGTAATCTCTCCTCGTAATTTAACCCATGGAGTCCAGGTATCATTCTAGTAAACCTATGCTGCACTCCCTCCAAGGCTAATATATGCTCCCTAAGGTGCAGTGCCCAGAACTGAACACAGTACTCCAGGTGTGGTCTAACCAGGGCTTTGTATAGCTGTAGTATACCTTCTATCCCCTTGTATTCTAGTCCTCCAGATATAAAGGCCAGCATTCCATTAGCCTTTTTGATTTTTTTCTGTACCTGTCCATGACATTTTAATGATCTATGTACATGGATCCTTAAGTCTCTTTGGACCTCCACTGTTTCAAGCTTTTCACCATTTAGAAAGTACTCTGATCTATCGTTTTTAGGTACAAAGTGTATGACCTCACACTTGCCTGCATTGAAATCCATTTGCCACAGTTTTGCTCATTCATTTAATCTATTGCTATCTCTCTGTAATTTTATGCTTCCATCTATACTGCTTACAATGCTGCCTATCATTGTGTCATTGGCAAACTTGAATATGTGGCTCTCTATCCCATCATCTAAGTCATTAATAAATACAGTGAATAGCTGAGGCCCCATCACAGATCCTTGTGGTGCCAATTTGCATCCTGCCAATTTGAGTACCTGCCCATTATCCCTACTCTCTGTCTCCTGCCATTCAGCCAATTTCCTAACCAGGTCAATAATTTGACCTCAATTCCATGAGCTTCAACTTTAGCTAACAGTCTCTTATGAGGGACTTTATCGAATGCCTTCTGGAAGTCCACGTAAACAACGTCCATAGACATTCCCCTGTCCACTACGTTAGTCACGTCTTCAAAAAATTCAATCAGGTTCATCAGGCATGACTTGCCCTTTACAAACCCATACTGGCTCTCTCTGATCAGCTGAAAATTTTCAAGGTGTTAATTATGGACTCTAGTAATTTCCCGACAACAGATGTTAGGCTAACTGGTCTATAATTCCCTCTCTCACCTTTCTTAAATAGCGGAGTGACGTGCAATTTTCCAATCTAAAGGAAGGGTTCCTGGATCAAAATAACTTAGAAAGATTATAGTTAGGGCATCTGCAATGTTCTCACCTACTTCCTTTAAAACCCTGGGATGGAAACCATCTGGCCCTGGGGATTTGTCACTCTTTAGTGCCGTTATTTTCTTCATTACTGTTAATTTGCTTATGTTAATTATGGTGAGTCCCCGTTCCTGATTCAAAATTAGTTTCCTTGGGGTGTCCGGCATGCTATCCTCTTCCTCTGGAATAAATACTGATGCAAAGTAATTATTTAACATGTCTGCCATTTCCTTATTTTCATTTACAATATTATCAGTTTTGAAGGGATCCACATTGCTCTTGACCACCCTCTTTTTCCTAATATAATTGTAAAAATGTTTTGTGTTGATTTTGATATCCCTTGCATAATCCCTTTTTGTAGCTCTTACTATCTGTTTTGTCACCCTTTGCTGTTCTTTGTATCTCTCCCAGTTGCCAGGATCTGTGTTATTTTTTGCATTTTTGTATGCTTTCTCTTATAGTTTTTTATTGTCCTTTACACCTCTTTTGTTGTCTATGGCTGTTTTTTTTTGGCAAATAGAGCTCTTTCCCCTTAGGGGTATAAATCAGTTCTGTATTACGTTAAATTCTTTTTTGAACACCTCCCACTGATCTGTCATTTTACCCATTAACAGATTTTCCAAGTTTACTGTGGACAGTTTCTGTCTCATCCCATTGAAGTCGGCCTTACCTAAATTTAGAATCTTAGTAGCTGTTGCAGGATTCTCCCTTTCAAACACAACGTTGAACTTGATCGTATTGTGATTGCTATTAGATAAATATTCTTTTTTTTTATCCGTTCATGGGATGTGGGCGTCGCTGGCGAGGCCAGCATTTATTGCCCATCCCTAATTGCCCTTGAGAAAGTGGTGGTGAGCTGCCTCTTGAACCACTGCAGTCCGTGTGGTGAAGGTTCTCCCACAGTGCAGTTAGGAAGGGAGTTCCAGGGTTTTGACCCAGCGACGATGAAGGAACGGCGATATATTTCCAAGTCGGGTTGGTGTGTGACTTGGAGGGGAATGTGCAGGTGGTGTTGTTCCCATGTGCCTGCTGCTCTTGTCCTACTAGGTGGTAGAGGTCGCGGGTTTGGGAGGTGCTGTCAAAGAAGCCTTGGCGAGTTGCTGCAGTGCATCCTGTGGATGGTACACACTGCAGCCACAGTGCGCCGGTGGTGAAGGGAGTGAATGTTTAGGGTGGTGGATGGGGTGCCAATCAAGCGGGCTGCTTTGTCCTGGATGGTGTCGAGCTTCTTGAGTGTTGTTGGAGCTGCACTCATCCAGGCAAGTGGAGAGTATTCCATCACACTCCTGACTTGTGCCTTGTAGATGGTGGAAAGGCTTTGGGGAGTCAGGAGGTGAGTCACTTGCCACAGAATACCCAGCCTCTGACCTGCTCTTGTAGCCACAGTATTTATATGGCTGGTCCAGTTAAGTTTCTGGTCAATGGTGACCCCCAGGATGTTGATGGTGGGGGATTCGGCAATGGAATGCCGTTGAATGTCAATGGGAGGTGGTTAGACCCTCTCTTGGAGATGGTCATTGCCTGGCACTTGTCTGGCGCAAATGTTACTTGGCACTTATGAGCCCAAGCCTGGATGTTGTCCAGGTCTTGCTGCATGCGGGCTCGGACTGCTTCATTATTTGAGGGGTTGTGAATGGAACTGAACACTGTGCAATCATCAGCGAACATCCCCATTTCTGACCTTATGATGGAGGGAAGGTCATTGATGAAGCAGCTGAAGATGGTTTGGCCTAGGACACTGCCCTGAGAAACTCCTGCAGCAATGTCCTGGGGCTGAGATGATTGGCCTCCAACAACCACTACCATCTTCCTTTGTGCTAGGAATGACTCCAGCCACTGGAGAGTTTTCCCCCTGATTCCCATTGACTTCAATTTTACTAGGGCTTCTTGGTGCCACACTCGATCAAATGCTGCCTTCACCTCTGGAATTCAGCTCTTTTGTCCATGTTTGGACCAAGGCTGTAATGAGGTCTGGAGCCGAGTGGTCCTGGCGGAACCCAAACTGAGCATCGGTGAGCAGGTTATTGGTGAGTAAGCGCCGCTTGATAGCACTGTCAATGACATCTTCATCACTTTGCTGATGATTGAGAGTAGACTGATGGGACGGTAATTGGCCGGATTGGATTTGTCCTGCTTTTTGTGGATAGGACATAGCTGGGCAATTTTCCACATTGTCGGGTAGATGCCAGTGTTGTAGCTGTACTGGAACAGCTTGGCTAGAGGCGCACTGTTAGGCTGTTAACTAAATCTGGCTCATTATTAAATCTAATATGGCCTGTACCCCTATTGAATACAGGACATATTGTAGCAGAAAGCTATCCTGAACACACTGAAGAAATTCGCTGCCTTTCTGACATGAGCTCATCTGCTTTTCCCAATCGATATGAAAGTTACAATACCCCATTAAAACCACAGTGCCTTTGCTATATGCTTGTCTGATCTCTGCATTTATACATTCTAGCATTTCATAGCTGCTACATGGGGGCCTATACACAACTCCCACTACAGTCTTAAATCCTTTTCTATTTCTTAATTCTACCCGTAAAGTCTCCACTGCCTGCTTACCTCTCGTTATATCCACTCTTATCTTTGAAGTAATTTCATCCTTCGTCACTAAAACTCCCCCTCTCTCAGTTTTCCTATTCTCACACATTTCTCCTTTCTCTCTCCTGATTTAATTACTTTATATCTTTTAGTTTTCCCTTTACCTGCAGTGCCTAAAGCATAATTTCTGACTATTGCTCTACTCTCTTTTCGTTTGTTTTAAAATTATTATTTATACTACCTTTTCCACCTGAGCCCCCCATTTACTAGTTTAAAGTCCTTGTGACCGCCCTATTTATCCTTTCCGCTAGGACCCTGGTCCTGGGACTCTGGATGAGTCACAACTACATCTCCCTACAATCTAGTTCACCAGGATTGTTACTTTAACAATCTCAAAGTCTTTATGCCACAGGAAGCTTTTCATGTCATGGAATTAAAGGGAAGAAACACGTATGGATTTTGATTTAGCGCTAGCTTCCTAACAGGCTAATCTCCTGATGGGGTAGCTATTACAGATATTGGCTCGCTCTCTTTCTCACTCTGAAAAACATTCAAATATTGTCTGAGGAATGAATTAAAGCAGTTTTGTGTATCTCTACTTTCAAGCTAAAAAGACTAAAGAAAGCTTAATAGAGACAACTGTTAACTGAAATCAGTTTAAATCTGTCATTAATATTTAACACTTGCAGACACAAACTCCCACACAAAGGCAGAGAAAGCTCCTTCCAGACAGCAGTTAATAGATATTAGTTTAAATTTGCTAACTTTGATCCAATTAAAATACCACATAAAAAGATACAAGCCTGTAAAAACATCAGTTCTGCTCTGCCATTCTACCAATGGCTGATTGGGAGTTTGTAGCCTACCATGACCCAACTACCTGACCCTGTTGGGCTCCATAGTCCAGGTCATTAGTATAACAGTGGCAGGTGTCCACTCCAATATTGGTGCATCTTGGGCACCTGTCAGATGTGGGGTGGGGACAGCAAAATGCAGTGCTAAACAGCTGATCCTGGGCACAGCTATAGGTCTGGCTGTAAACTGCAACAAACTTTTGAAATTTACCCCTTTAAAAGATGGTGGATGTCACTAGGGCCAAAAGTTCAGTCCTGAACCTGGCCCGGAACACTCTAATGGTCCCACTTCTCACCATACACATGTAATGTATCTCTGTATCTAGCTGCCATTCAGTACATTGGGGGTATCGTGGGAGTTCTGACGAATGGCGCTATCCCACCGCTCCCACTTCAGGCTGCAAGGGATCAGGCGTCACTTCTGCCCAACCCTGCCTCCAGAGGAAACCCCAGTGTCAATGTCTTTGGGGCAGAGGTCGGGGGTTGGGGGAGTGGGGCCTACAAGTTCCCCTGGGGAAGCAAGTGCCACCACAGCCTCCTTTGTAAGGGGGCTGCCTTTAAATATATTTTTTAAAACTCTTACCTAAGTTTTCTCTGGGGACCAGGCCCCAATCCTGGCCTGGTCCCCCAGGTGGGCTTCACTTCCGCCATTTGGCAGCTTGGTACACCTGGAACCACTGCCCTGGTCCCGCTGACTGAGAGGCTGGGAAACATGGGAACTCTGACATTTGGAGTCGCCGGGCCCAGCCCACCTCCTGAATATGCTGGGAGGGTTGTGAATTTTGGGGCCCTACTGTCTTGTTTACAAATGGAGAATAGATCCTTGGCTGAGGTACTGAAGGGTCACTGATGCCCGTGGAACCATAGCCCAGCAAGAGCCACACTGAGACCGGCTAGATGGACCGCAAGGACTCTGGACCTGTACATTCCTGTGAGTCGGTGCCTTCCCAAAAGGAGAGCAGAATAGAGTGAAAACTGGAAAAGATATTTATCAACAATAATCTTGTAACACATTTTGTCCCTTCCCCTCCTTCCCTTTCCATTTACTT
The DNA here is from genome assembly GCF_035084215.1 of Heptranchias perlo. Lineage (NCBI taxonomy): Eukaryota > Metazoa > Chordata > Chondrichthyes > Hexanchiformes > Hexanchidae > Heptranchias > Heptranchias perlo. Next base: position 51,355,159 of record NC_090333.1, read on the forward strand.
GAAATCAGATATAACTTTTATACAGAAAATGGTCTCTCTGCCCCATAATGTGGTATACTCACAGCAGCAGCTGGAGCCCAATCTGATGTCAACCAAATGTCAATCAAACACTCACCCTGCTGCAACCAATCTCAACCTCATGTTTGAACCAGCTGGAACGCGATCGTTGATTAATAATAAATGATGTGTGACTGCAAGAAAAGATTCACAGTAAATGTATCAAATGTACCATTTTGGCCAGGCTGTCAGTTGTTCCAACAGTGAACCAAGTTTGAGGAAAAACATGGAGAGAATTGGCTCTTTCTGTAATTTTCAATAGTGCTCATTTCCTCTTCATAACATCTATAACCAACCCGTTGGTCCTTTCCTCTCCAAGCTAAAAATAAAGCATTGCCAAAAGCAGCTTAACCACTTCAGAAAGGAGTTGGATAAATATCTCATTGTGAATGGAACTGGGGGTTACAGAGATAGACTGAGTTCATCACATTATCAATGGGGCTCAGTGATTCCTATTCTGCTGTGCCTGGGATGGTGTTGGGAGGCGGGGAATGGTGGAAGGTGAGGAGAATGTTACCTGTGAAGGATAGCAGGCTGGGCTTAAATAGTGACAATGTGAGGATGAATTAAGTTTAAAAAAAAATAATTTTCAGGATGTGGATGTCACTGGAAAAGCCAACATTGCCCATCCTTAGTTGCCTTGAGAAGGTGGTGGTGAGCCGCCTTCTTCAACCGCTGCAGTCCTCTTGGTGAAAGTACTCCCACAATGCTGTTATGTAGGGAGTTCCAGGATTTTGACCCAGCGACGATGAATGAATGACGATATATGTCCATCCGTGATGGTGTGTGACTTAGAGGGGAGCTTGGAAGAGGTGATGTTCCCATGCACCGGCTGCCCTTGTCTTTCTAGGTGGTGGAGATTGTGGGTTTGGGAGGTGCTGCCAAAGAAGCCTTGGCGAGCTGTGGATAGTACACACTGCTACCATGGTATGCCACAGTGGAGTGGTGGGTGGGGGGGTGGGGGTGGGTCGATGTTTCGGCATGTGGATAATGCGCCGAACAAGCAGACTGCTTTGTCCTGGATGGCGTAGAGCTCCTTGAGTGTTGTTGCAGCTGCTTCTATCCAGGCAGATGGATAGTATTCCAAAACACTCCTAACTTGTGCCTTAGTGGAGAGGCTTTGGGGAGTCAGGAAGTGAGCCACTCGCCACATAATACCCAGCCTCTGACCGGCTCTTGTAGCCGTGGCATTTATGTGGCTGATCCAAGTGAGTTTCTGGTCAATGATAACCCCCAGGATGTTGATAGTGAGGAATTCGGCAATGGTAAAGCCATTGATTGTCAAGGGGAGGTTGTTAGGCTCTCTCTTGTTGGAGATGGTCATTGCCTGGCACTTGTGTGGCACAAATGTTATTTGCCACTTTTCAGCCCAAGTTTGGATGTTATCCAGGTCTCGCAGCATGTGGGCATGAACAACTTATGTGAGGAATTATGATTGAAGCTGAACACTGTGTAATCATCAGCAGAGAGACCCACTTCTGACCTTATGATGAAGGGAAGGTCATTGATGAAGCAGCTGAAGATAGTTGAGCTTAAGTTGCTGCCTTGAGGAACTCCTGCAGGGGCTGTCCTGGGGCTGAGATGATTGGCCTGCACCAACCACAACCATCTTCCTTTGCACCAAGTATGATTCCAACCATTGGAGAGTTTCCTCCCCGACACCGATTGACTTCAGTTGTGGTCCTTGGTGCCACACTGTGTCGAATGCTGCCTTGATGTCAAGGGTAGTTACTGTCACCTCACCTCTCGAATTCAGCTCTTGTATCCATGTTCGGACCAATCCTATAATGAGGTCTGGAGCATACTTGCTCCTTGTGTAGATGTCAGTGTTGTAGCTGTACTGAAACAGTTTAGCTAGGGGCATGGCTAATTCAGGAGCATAGGTCTCCAGCACTACAGCTGTGATGTTATCAGGGCCTGTAAACTTTGCTGAGTGAAGTGCACTCAGCCATTTCTTGATGTCACGTGGAGGGAATCAAATTGACTAAAGACTGTGATAATGGGGAGCTGAGGAGGAGGCCAAGAAGGATCGTCCATTCGGCACTTTTCACTGAAAATGATTGCAAACGCTTCAGTCTTGTCTTTTACAGTCAAGAGTTTGGACCTGATCCATTGGTTGTGGGATTGCTGAGCTCTGTGTATAGATTGCAGCTTTCACTGTTTAGCATGCGTGTAGCCCTATGTTGTAGCTTCATTAGGTTGGCAGCTCATTTTCAGGTATGCCCGGTCTGCTCCCAGCATGCTCTTCTCACTCCTCATTGAATCAAGGTTGGTCATCTGGCTTGTTAAACCAGGGTTGGTTACTTGGTTTGATGGTGATGGAGGAGTGAGTTGCTAGATCTGTTCTTAATCTATTTCACTTAGCACACAACACGATGGAGGGTGTCCTAAATGTGACTTAGTCACCTCAAGGATTGTGCGGTGATCACTCTGACCATTGCTGTCAAGTACAGGTGCATTTGCAACAGATAGATGGGTGAGGACGAGGTCAAGTAGGTTATTCCCTCGGGTTGGTTCTCTCACCACCTGCCGCAAGCTCAGTCTGATAGTTACATCCTTCAAGACTCGGCCAGCTTGGTCAGTGGTGGTACTACCGAGCTAGTTTTGATGATGGACATTGAAGTCCCCCATTCAGAGTACATTCTATGCCCTTGTTATCCTCAATGCTTCCTCCAAGTGTTGTTCAACATAGAGAAGTAGTGATTAATCAGCTGAGGGAGGTGGTAATTAGCAGGAGGTTTTCTATGCCCATGTTTGACCTAAAACCATGAGACTTCACGGGGTCTCAGTCAATTTTGAGGACTCCCGGGAACACTTCCTTTCGACTGTATAGCACCGTGCCCCTATCTCGTAAGTCTGCCCTGTCAGTGGGACAGGACATACCCAGGGATGAAGGAATTTGGGATGTCGGCTGATAGATTCGATTCTTAATGGATGTTATCTGTGAATGGGCTAAATGGTTTTGTTCCTTGATAGTAAACAGCTTTCATGGAGGCACTATCTCCTTCAGTTTTCTGTAATATTTTGTGTATTGCCATAAAGTAGATGGTGAGCTCAGAAACCAAGATCATTTAATTGTCGTTTAGTTCCTGAACTAACAGTGCACTAATACTGATATGGGTGAATAATAGAGGGACAAGGTCTCCACCACTTTCTAAAGATGGGTACACCAGCTTCACTGCCACCCTAACTAACTTTAGCTGTCAAAGCCAGATTTGAACTAATGAGATTGCTGTCAAAGTCAATAACAAGCAAAAACTTGGATGAGCTCCAGGGATTTTTTGTTTGCTTTATCGAGTTCTTGTAGAACAGAGAAATTTACTACTTCAGAGGAAATCTAAACCCCAGTTTATTCAAACCAAGCAACCTCACATTGGCTCGGAGTTCCACTCTGGGCTCTCCTCATCTTGTAGCTTGTTCAAGTTTCTTCACACAAGATTCTACATCATACTAACACTATAATCTTTTCAGTCCCACACACAATTTATTTACAAAAGCTTATTTGCTTAATGTTAAAACATGCCACCACCATTTAGCAGCAGTTTTTTCTCCATATGCTTGTCTTCTGGCATATTTCAACATTATCTTTCCTTTTATTTTCACAAGGGGAAAAACAAAACAATCAAAAAAATTCACAAAAATAAATACGAATGACTTTCTTGTTTCATAGCACAGGTCTTTGGTGCCATCTGATGGCAGATATACCAATAGCTATTTCAATTCCTTGACAGATTTAAAGGGGCACAATTGTAAACAATTTTACAACACCAAGTTATAGTCCAGCAATTTTATTTTAAATTCACAAGCTTTCGGAGGCTTCCTCCTTCCTCAGGTAAATGTTCAGGAGCTCCTCGAAGCCTACGCATTTATACATATAGAACAATACATGGTGTTTACAGAATGCCCCTGCAACTGCCCGTTGCCAAGGCAATCACCGTGTTCAGACAGAGAGGTGTCACCTGCAGAACCCCCGAAGGGGCACCACCTTGATGCAAAAATGTTCAGCAAACCTTTGCTTTGTTTAAAACTGTACGCCAACATGAGTCTAGAGGAGAGGATGTGGCAAATTGTGATTAAGGTTATTAAAGACTTCAGGAAGATGAAGGTAGGCTAGCAGGATGAGCAGATAGATGGGAAATGCAGTTCAATGTAGAAAAATTTAAAGTAAAGTAAAAATAAAACATAAGAACATAAGAAATAGGAGCAGGAGTAGGCCATACGGCCCCTCGAGCCTGCTCTGCCATTCAGTAAGATCATAGCTGATCTTCGACCTCAACTCCACTTTCCCACCCTATCCCCATATCCCTTGATTCCCTCAGTGTCTGAAAATCTATCAATCTCAGTCTTGAATATATTCAGCATCCCAGTCCTCAGGGGTAGAGAATTCCAAAGATTCACAACCCTTTGAGTGAAGAAATTTTTCCTCATCTCGGTCCTAAATGACCAACCCCATATCTTGAGACTATAACCTCTAGTTCTAGACTCTCCAGCCAGGGGAAACAGTCTCTCAGCATCTACCCTGTCAAGCCCCCTCAGAATTTTATACATTTCAATGAGATCACCTCTCATTCTTCTAAACTACAGAGAGTATAGGCCCATTCTACTCAATCTCTCCTCATAGAACAACCCTCTCATCCCTGGAATCAATCTAATGAACCTTCAGAAAGGAAGGAAATAGGCCTTAAATGAAGTCGAGAATCTGAGGAACCCTGATATTCAAATACACAGGTCATTAAAGATAGCAGTGCAAGAAGATAACACCAAACTATGGAGGAGTTCCATTCAAACATGTGCGGCGCTCTGGCCAGTGGTATCAGCTGTTTGCCATGGTGTGTAGCCACTTCTGTGGATACTGCAGCCAGAACCTCTGCACAGGATTCTGTATCACCAAATCTGGCAGCTCTATTCGATGCCATTCAGGCTCTGGGCTCTTTGGTCTCAGGCTTCAAAAGGCTAGTGGAACACATTGATACGGGATTCCAAAGTGTCTCTGATCTCCTACAGTCTGCTCTCCCACAGAGTGATATCCTGCAGGCCCATGGGAGTGGCAGTGGCTCAATGGAAGTAGCATATGTTGCCCTCTCACAGAAATGAAAGCACGTCTGTTCCCGCACCATCCACTTAACTGGTGCTCGCCCTGGTGCATGAAAAGTTGAGCCAGATTGCCCCGGCACCAACCAAGACATTGCAGTCTCCAGCGGCCTCTCAAGGCCCTGGGCTGCTTGAGATAGGTGACCACAAGCATCGAGGACCCTCATCCAAGCATCAGCAGACTTCCACCATCCCTGCTAAAGCCATCAGGACAGCACTTCGTAGAAGCAGTCAATAGCAAGAAAACACTTAAGAAGAACACTATGCGGTCATAGTAGGATGAAATTGATTCTGTAATGCCTATCTGTGAATGCAGGTTTGTCTGTTCAATGGATTATAATGAGGAATTCTGTTATCAATGGCAGGTGGCATGTGTGCAAGTGGTGGTCAGAGTCTGGGTGGGGGGGGGGGGGGGGTTGCTTGCAATGTGGAGGGTAAAGATGAGTTGCTGTTGGAAGGACTGGACTACAGGGGCAATAGAGGGGTAGGTTTTGATTGTTCTTTTACTGGAAGCGCAAGTCTATGAGCTGCTGCCTAATAGCCTTGGCTGCTTGCTGTGCAGTGCGTGCAGCAGCTTTTCCTGCATCCTCTGGCTCCAGGGGTTCCTCTTCCTCTGATGATGACTCTTCCTCAGTTGCTGCTGGCTCGATGTCTTGGCCCTGTTGCAAGGCTAGGTTACACAGGACGAGCGTGAAATGGGAAACGCAATGGGCTCGGTATTGAAGGAATCCCTGAGATTTATCCAGGCATCTGCATCACTGATTATGCACACCAACGGCTTGCTCCATTAGTGCCTTGGTGCTCCTATGATTATCAGCCTTTCAGCTAGAGTTCATGGGTGTTGACAGGTGTCATCAGCCATGGTAGTAACAGGTAGTCCTTGTCCCCCAATAGCCATCCTTGGACCTGCTGCTCTATGTCAAAAAGTGGAGAGATGTTGGACTGGTGCAGGATTAACATTATTGAGTGCTGTGCTCTAGGGTTTCCAACCCTCTAGGATTGCCCTGGAGTCTCCAGGAATTAAAGACTAATCTCCAGGACACTGATGTGAGCAACCCAGGAGAAATGTCATAGGGGCAATAAAATATTCTGTTTTAAAAAATTTTTTTAAAACACTCTTGTTTACTAATTTCAAAAACACTGGACATGTGAAAAAAGGCTGTTTGAGTGACATTCAAAAATTATCCAATCGGGTAATGAAGAATCTATTCACTTTCCAATTGGTGTGGGAAGGCGGTGCACCGTGAGGATGGACATGTTCGGCGACCAATGGAGGGAGAGTGGGGGCTGGGCTGTTGGAGAGAGGTGGTCATGTGATGACACTCCAGGAATATGTCCAACCAGAGTTGGCAAACCTACCGTACACACATCTGCATAATTCATTGATGATGGTCATATGCCAGTTGCACAATGAGAGCATGGTGGCCCTTCCTGTTCATAAAAGGTGCTAGCTCATGTGGTGGTGCTTTAATTGTCATGTGAGTGCAGTCAATAGAAGGCGAGACTTGTGGGAACCCAGCAATTGCTGCAAACCCCACTGTCCTGTCATGTTAGCTGGCAACGTCTATGGGAAACTTGATGTACTGGTTTGCTTTGGTGAACAGAGCATCTGTCACTTGTTTTGATGTATGTGCAGACAACTGGCTAACATATGCTATGTTCCCCACTGCAGCCTGGAAGGGCCCTGGAGCAAAACAATTAGGGCAACTGTCACTTTGACTGCCACCGGCAGAGAGTGACCAGGTGGCACAGAAGCCTGCAGAGGTCTACCACTGCCTGCCAAGAGAACCTGAGCCTCCAAATACATTGCTTCTCGGTGAGCTTTTGGTAACCGACTCTGGGTCTATAAACCCTGTGTGGAGGGTAGGGTCACTTTAGCACAACTCCCTCCAATGTGGTGCTCTGATAGCACCTGCTGCAGCTCCAGCATGCTCTCCTTGCTGCTGCTCCTCTTTTGCCCACAATTGAGTTACAAGAATCACTCCCATGCCTCCTCTCTTCACTCACGCTCCCTGAAGGCAAAGAATAAATTCTGGCAAGAATTTTCAAATACCCTGTTATATTCAGCAGTGAGGTCGCAGAAGGTTCCACAGCACTCAACTAAGACTTTCAGTGACAGTACTCACAATTTGTGTCTGCATGCGCTTGCCTCTTTAAATCAGGCTCTTAATTGCCGATTCTGGCCTTTACTGCCAAGGATTACTGGCGGACGCACCTCACCCCTCAGCGCTACTGCCATTTTAGTTAACTAAAATAGCATTGTGGTCCTAATTGCGTCATAGTACCCCAATTTGCATACGTTGACAATCCTACCATTGTGCCCAGGTGGCTGCCCAGGACACCTAAGGTGAGGACCATGGGATAACGGCAACAGCTGCACCGAAAACGATAATGGGGCGGTAAGTCTTTCTCTACAATTTTTGGGGCGTTATTGCCCCGTTTCCACCGGGAGGGAGGCCTCAAAATTCACCCCATGGGGTTAGAAGTTCAGGCAGAGAGAAAGCATTCAGACTCACAAAGAATGACAGTTCAGGCACACTGAAGGAAAGCGAGTTGTTGAGAAAGTTAGAAAAGTGTAGAAAGAGAAAGACAGAAAAAAAAAATCAGACACTTGAAAAAAGAAAGGATCAAAGAGGGAGATAGGGTAAGTGAGAAGCATGGGCACATTAAAAGACAAAGAGGCATAGCCACAAGGAGAGGGAGAGTGGCAAGAGAGATATAGAGGGACTGTCAGCCACAATGACAGAACCGCAGCTGACAACAGAACAAATACATGTAGGTTTAGAGAAGAGAACCACAAATATACACAAGGATATATGTAGAGAGAGAGAGAGAACACCATAGCAACAGACAAAGTTTTGAGTTTTTATGGCCATGGCTTAAGTTGTCATATGAGTGGCGGTGAACACGAGGAGGTGCATACAAAACATGAAAATAAAATCATTTTTCTCCAGAGCTTCAAGATTTTCCTTCAATAAAGCTAAGTGTGCCCATCCTTGTACACCATTATTACTGAATACCATATATTATACACTGCTTGGGGATAGTTCTCTGTTCCTATCGGGGAATCACAATGTTATTGAAATTCATTTGCTGTAATGAGTTTCCAGGGCATCAAGCAACTGGAAGTGGCTCCTTGGTGATACCAGGGAACCAGAACAGCAAATAATAACAAATGGTCATCAATCACTCAGTGCAGGGAAAGCTTGTTTTATGAGGACAGGAGCTTGAATCCTGGAATAGAAAGAGTGTGTGGGTACAATCTCCTAGGACCACAAAACTAGTCTTTAGGCAAAATAATTGAAATTGTAAACCAGTTAGAAACTCATTTAACAAAAAATCTTTAAATGGATTTTAAAGATAACTTTTGATTGAGGGAAAATGCTGCCACCTTTGCTAAGTTCCAAACCTCAATGGCAGAATTTTAATACACTTCAGAATGCTGGAAAATACACCAGAACAGTGTAAAAAAACATTTCCTCGAAAATAAATTATGCACCACCAAAAGTTAATTTCCTCCTTCAAAAATGTCTAAATCCACCATTACAAAATTTGTATTTTTTCATACTTTAGTTTCACCCTCGATTACAACTGTCGGAATATTGGATATAGTTGGCGGGGAGGGGGGAAATCCCATGAAGGCAGTGGCTCAAACTTTCTTGGGGGGCTTGGTGGAGCCTATAAAGACAAGTTTTTACTAAGCGGATTGTCCACGGCAGACGCTCTGCTCAGTAGGCAGTTTAGTGACATCGTAGGTCCCTAATTTGCGTTTATTCTTGAGGCTTCCACCTCAGTCGGGCAGGCGTCTTAATCACCCTAAAAAACAGCAGTGGGAAACAAGCGGTAAGTGTACCACTTAGATTTAGCTCCCGCTCGGCCGGGCAGATGGAGTTAAAATTTGTTCTATTCAGTCATCTTGAAGCAGTGTTAGAGGCAACAAGGGGGCAAGCCATACTAGATTTAGTAATGAGTAATGAACCAGATTTAGTTAACGGCTTAACTGTGCGTGAACATCTATCCAATAGTGATCATAACATGATCGAGTTCAATGTAATGTTTGAAAGGGATAAAAGTGAATCAGCTGCTAAGATTCTAGACTTGGATAAGGCCGACTTCAATGGGATGAGACAGAGACTGCCCGCAGTAAACTGGGCAAATCTGTTAATGGGTAAAACGACTGATGATCAGTGGGAAATGTTTAAAGAAACATTTAACGTGATACAGAATCAGTTTATACCCCTGAGGGGCAAGAACTCTACTTGCCAAAAAAACCAGCCATGGACAACTAAAGAAGTAAGGGACAGTATAAGACATAAGGAAAGGGCATACAAAAAGGAAAAAAATGGCACAGATCCTGACGAATGGGAAAGATACAAAGATCAACGAAGGGTCACAAAACAGATAGTAAGAGCTACGAAAAGAGAGTATGAAAAGAAATTCGCAAGGGATATCAAAACCAATACGAAGAACTTTTATAGTTATATTAGGAAAAAGAGGCTGGTCAGGAGCAGTGTTGGGCCCCTTAAAAACTGAAAGTGGGGATATTGTCATTGACAATGGGGAAATGGCGGACATTTTGAACAATTACTTTGCGTCAGTATTTACAGTAGAAAAAGAGGACAGCATGCCGGAAATCCCAAGAAAACTAATATTGAATCGGGGACAGGGACTCGATAAAATTAATATAAGTAAAGCAACAGTAATGAAGAAAATAACAGCACTAAAGAGTGACAAATCCCCAGGACCAGATGATTTCCATCCCAGGGTTTTAAAGGAAGTAGGTGAGTACATTGCGGATGCCCTAACTATAATCTTTCAAAATTCTCTAGATTCAGGAACTGTCCCTCTAGATTGGAAAATTGCACATGTCACTCTGCTCTTTAAGAAAGGAGAGAGAGGGAAACCGGGGAATTATAGACCAGTTAGCTTAACATCCGTTGTGGGGAAAACGCTGGAGTCTATAATTAAGGAGAGGGTGACTGAACACCTCGAGAATTTTCAGTTAATTAGAGAGAGCCAGCATGGATTTGTGAAAGGTAGTTCGTGCCTGACAAACCTGATTGAATTTTTTGAAGAGGTGACTAAAGTAGTGGACAGGGGAATGTCAATGGATGTTATTTATATGGACTTCCAGAAGGCATTTGATAAGGTCCCACATAAGAGACTGTTAGCTAAGATAGAAGCCCATGGAATAGAGGGAAAAGTACGGACTTGGTTAGGAAGTTGGCTGAGCCAAAGGTGACAGAGAGTCGGATAATGGATAGGTACTCACATTGGCAGGATGTGACTAGTCCCGCAGGGATCTGTCTTGGGGCCTCAATTATTCACAATATTTATTAACGACTTAGATGAAGGCATAGAAAGTATCATATCTAAGTTTGCCGATGACACAAAGATTGGTGGCAGTGTAGATGAAAACATAAAATTACAAAGCGATATTGATAGATTAGGTGAATGGGCAAAACTGTGGCAAATGGAATTCAATGCAGACAAATGTGAGGTCATCCACTTTGGATCAAAAAAGGATAGAACAGGGTACTTTCTAAATGGTAAAAAGTTAAAAACAGTGGATGTCCAAAGGGACTTAGGGTTTCAGGTACATAGATCATTGAAGGACATATTGGCCTTGGAGGGAGTGCAGCGTAGGTTTACTAGAATGATACCTGGACTTCAAAGGTTAAGTTACGAGGAGAGATTACACAAATTGGTGTTATATTCTCTGGAATTTCGAAGGTTAAGGGGTGGTCTGATTGAAGTTTATAAGATATTAAGGGGAACAGATAGGGTGGATAGAGAGAAACTATTTCCGCTGGTTGGGGATTTTAGGAGTAGGGGGCACAGTCTAAAAATTAGAGCCAGACCTTTCAGGAGTGAGATTAGAAAACATTTCTACACACAAAGGGTGGTAGAAGTTTGGAACTCTCTTCCGCAAACGGCAATTGATACTAGCTCAATTGCTAAATTTAAATCTGAGATGGATAGCTTTTTGGCAACCAAAGGTATTAAGGGATATGGGCCAAAGGGAGGTATATGGAGTTAGATCACAGATCAGCCATGATCTTATCAAATGGCGGAGCAGGCACGAGGGGCTGAATGGCCTACTCCTGTTCCTATCTTCCTATGTGTTCATAGGCTTTCATTGAGATTATCAGCTTTTTTGAAGCACTTGTTAGGTTTTCTGAGTTTTGTAGGATAGCATGTATGTACAAATAAAGAGAAAAGTGCTACATATGTTCCCCCATCAAAAACATAATCAAGTCACAATTTTCAGCTACTTTTGTCTTCATAGTTGACACCCATTCATGCTGCTGGGTAAGTCAGGCATAAGGGCGTGCTGGTTATATAAGGCACTGGAAGGAAATTCTCACGTAAGCAAGATCCTAATCTCCTAAACTTACTCCAATTGCACTTGGATAACGATAAAAGAGGAAGTCACTTTGAGATTCAAAATATTCAGTCATGGTTTCAATTTGTGGATCTGACAACTTTGATTGGACAGCCAATCAGAAGACTTGAATTTGACAAACCTGTTGCCAGGGTGAGTTACTGTAAGGTATAAATTATACTTATTATACTATTTTTAGCTAATTTCAGGATTTAATGAGGTTTAAACTGAATGTTCAAGTTTTTCTGGTGCTGTTGGGTTACCACAAGGGCTGAGCCACATGCACAAAATGGTTATAATGGCCAGTGAATAGGGTTGTATATGTGTCGATATGGGGTCCATAGAAGTTACCAGCAAAGTACTTACCAGACAGCAATATCCTTTAACTACAAGCTTAAGAAATATAAGAAAATACTTTACCCTTGTTCACTTTTTAAACATAGCTCTCTTCTTCCATTTATAATTTTATGTTTTGGGGCAAGGGGTGGCTGAGAGCAAGATTTTATCTTTTTTCATCACATGTTTTGAAAGTGTTTGCATGCAAACATGCAACACACTTGTGGGAAACACAGCAAAATACAACCCAACTTTACATAATTTCCTGAAATCCTCAAAGGCAACATTTTGTGAACTTTGTAAAAGCAATTATCTGCAGCGAACTCAACCAAATAAATGATTTGTATCACTGCATGGATACAATGTAATGCTTTATTTTAAGGGGACATAGACAGGTATTTATCAACGATATAATTGCAAAGTAATAAACTATTTTACATGCTGAACTCAGATTAAGGTGAAACAATTCTTATGTTCCAAATTGTTTGCAATGTAAATGAATAGGAGTACAGTTATAATGAAATGACTGACTGTAGTGAAAATGTTATTGGTTTTCTATTGCTTAACCGATTAATGACAGTGGACTATAACTTAGATCAATGGAAACAAGTATCTGGTAAAAAAATCACTTAATTTTGGTTGGGCATTGACTGAATCTTAATTGCTCTTTTGAAATAAAGCAGTCTTCACACAGCACTTCAGCTGTGTCCCTGTCCATTTTAGGACCACCTCTTTTTGATGAAGCAGATTGCAATTTACACATTTGCTATAAACCAAAGTACTTTTTTTTTTATAACTGTAGATCATAAAAACATAGGATCAAGAACATAGTTCCTGAACAAGCACTGTCACAGTCAACAAAATTTCTTTGAAAAGAATTCATCTGAACAAACAATTGGCTACTCTGTGACTTAAACAACCACGCATGAACACATTGATGAACCTTCTAACAGAAAAATACAGTTATTTCATATGAAATAGGTTGTTACTGTGTTTGTTGATTCTTGTTTATGTCACCTTAAAATAGATTTTGTGTGTGGTGTTCTTTCACGTACCAATTTGCATAAGTTTCTGAGTGTAATACAGTACTGGTGTTGATATGGTAACTCATTATATTTAGTTATGAACCAAAATGAATTTTAGTTTTCATTTACACCATTTAGGAGCTTGAAACAACATATCACCAATAGAGTATATATATATTTATATTTTATTACATTTTTACTTCAACTTTCCTAGCCTATGTTCATTTTCCCTGAAAGTTTTTCCTCTCTACAATTTTCAGAAAACTTGAACATGAAGTAGGAGATGTTAGTTTACGGTAACACTTTTCACATTTTTCAGGTTTTTTTCTTTAGTTATTTTTTTCTCTGATATTTTATCTTCTAATTTAGTATCATTAGATTTTTATGTGATCACTGTAGGTCTGGAGCGGCCTGTTCTCTCATGAATCTGAGAAACCTTCAAAGCGATTTTTATTAGAGGGGCAAGCATCGCCTGTAAAAGAAAAAGAAATTACATTTTTGAATTAAGATTTTTCAAAAACAAACAATTTCTTGGCTCCCTTATTGTGTGTGTGTGTGTGTGTGTGTGTGTGCATGCGCACATAGGAGCGTACAAGCCCCATTTTTTGAATATTATTTTCTCTCCTACTCAGATCTCCCCAAACTACATACCATCTGCAGTTGTGGGGTCTGCTTTCAGGACTGTGACAGATGCTAGGATTTAGTCTTGTGGCTCTGCTCTGAATAAGCTGCAGGATTTGAACGTCTCCCTTGAATCTTGGTGATCAAAAATGGACAATCTGTCTGGAGCACTATATAATTTGAACATGACTTCCTCTGACTTGTACTCTACTGTTTGGGCCATCTAGTTCATCATTCAATTTGCTTTGTTGATTGCTGCTCTGCCATTAGTGATTGGATTATTGAGAGTTGAGTCTATTGAACTCCATCCAACCAGCCTATGCTATTTCTACACATTTTCATGGGGAGCGAAGGTAGCTCAAGCCTGGATCTCTTTCCTATTTCCCTCTTTATGGGAGGGGATCTGTCCTTCACTTGGCACTTCTCTAAAATGACATGGTTGAGATCAAAACTTCACTAGTGCAAGGAATCACAGGCACTAACCAATGGCCCATTTCATAACAACGCGTCTTGGTGTTTTAATAAACTGCAACATCATGCTGCACAATCCCTAATGTTTTTTTTCACCTCTTGTCTCCTGGAAATGTTGACAGATACCGGAGTACAAATTCACCAGCAGGGGGAGCTCTCTGGTACCCCACTGAAGTGGCCATTCTCCATTTGTGAACCTGAGTGATTGCCTAGTATGTATGGTAGGCTTTGATCATGGGGAAGCACCACACCAATCCCAATCCTGGTTTCACTTGATGTCTACACATGCACACTTTCCAGCATAAGTCACACAAATAGAAGCAGAACCCCTGGCTACATTGTCCTCACTTTCACCCAAGAACACTGGGACCAACTACAGAACCCCAACTGCTGCCCTGGCTAAGATCAACTAACTTGGCACAGACCGAGGGTCAAATCAGGAACCTTCCTAGTCTGTATGGCTCAGTCCCATTTAACCGCTGAACCATTAGAGACTATTCCTTAAATTTTTAATCAAAAAAATTACCCACGATTTTTAACTCAATACACAAAAGCATTGCTTTTACTGCGCGTTACATTTGTCATAGAGGAAAAGTTCAAGTCAATAATTTAAAAACTGACAAAAATCTTTAGCAATGCATACACAAGTACAGAATCAAAAATAATTTAGCAAACAGGTTATTAGATTTATTTTTATTGAAGTAAGTTGGGGACCTGCTAATCAACAGCTAACAAGTGCAGCCAGACGCGGCTAAGGTAGGGCACAAGATTCATATCTCTGAAGTTCCTCTACAGTCAACCTTACGAACAAAATTGGCTAATGGGTAGATCGGACAAGATGGCAAGAAAATATGGTGTGTACCTGCACAACAAAATACCCTATTCTCCCAATTTTCTTCCCACTTCTCCTGTGGGTGCAAAGTTCCATTGGTGCTGGCAACCCTCCAGTATCTTGCTCAAGTGGCCATATATGATCCTAGATAGTGAGTGCTGGCAGAGTATTTCACTCTGGAGAAAATTGCATCCATGCCCAACATTCTCAAACGTATGCTTTTCAGCAGAGGTTGCTGAATAGCAACGAGGAGAGGAAACATTGGCTGATTTTTTTTTCTTATTTGCCTGGTGCAGGGACAATGAACCAATCTGTAGCACCCCTACCTTTGATTAGCTAATCAATACAGACCAGCAACAAACGTCACCTTCCATAGCTGTATGGCTAAGTACCACACTGTGCAGTGATGCCCTGGAGCATGGTACATTGGCGAGACCATGCAGACACTGCGACAACGGATGAACGGACACCGCGCAACAATCGCCAGACAGGAGGGTTCCCTCCCAGTCGGGGAACACTTCAGCAGTCAAGGACATTCAGCCACCGATCTTCGGGTAAGCGTTCTCCAAGGCGGCCTTCGAGACACACGACAACGCAAAAGCAGAAATTGATAGCCAAGTTCCGCACCCATGAGGACGGCCTCAACCGGGATCTTGGGTTCATGTCACGCTATACGTAACCCCACCAGCGAAAAAAGAGTTATCTGTTTTTAATACAACTGGTCATTCTCTCTCTTTCTCTTCCTTTCGGATGTTTTTCTCTCTCTCTCTTTCTCTCTCTCTGTCTGTCTTTGGGTTCTGACTGTATATTCAGTAGTCCTGTATGTAATGTCTCTCTGTCTGAACACTATTCGACTCCTTTGATTGCCTTGATAACGGGCAGTTGGAAAGATTATCTGTAATCACCAGGCATTGTTCTCTGACTATATATGTGGTACCCTTCATGGAATCCCACACTCACCTGACGAAGGAGAAAGCCTCCAAAAGCTTGTGATTTTCAAATAAAACTGTTGGACTATAACCTGGTGTTGTAAGATTCCTTACATTTACTAGCTGAGTCACTGGGAGCGGTCCAGTTAGTAACTGAACCATGCAAACCAGGAAGTTTCACAAGAATAATACCTGAGCTGTGCTATGCTAGCTGATCTCAGTCTGAGTAGTAGTGCTATAATTGGCTTCATTACTTCTGGGTTAGGGAGAAAACAAAACTCCCGCAGTGCCACTGCTGACTGCCATCCAGCGACTCCTGCTGGAAATGCATGTGTGAATGCTGGATGAGGACAGGATTGGGCTCAGTTGCATTGATTCCCCATGGTGAATAACCAGGCAAGGCTTACACATAAATAAAGCGTGAGGTACTAGAGAGTGCCTGCACCTGCGGAATCATATCCAAGGAAGAAGTGGATGCCTTCAGAAGATGAGAGGAAAGAAAATCAGCAAATAAAATTATATAAATTAATATTTTTCTTCCATGGTTACAAAGGCTCTCCTGAAGGCTTCTTTTTTGTTTTCTTTTAAAAATGTGATTTATAAAACAAAAGGTTAATTTAAGAAAAATACATTTCCAACGTGATCAGAAAAGGGAGCCCTAACCAACTATGCTAACAAATTAGAACTAACTGCACAACTTTGACTCATTCATGAGATCAGACATGGATTTTAGAAAACTGGAAATTAATATGGCAAGGGAGATGATAATTATATTACCATTTGATCTGTGTCAGAGTCATTATCAAGATCTGTTTTTGTGCCAGACTTTTTTAAAAAAAGCAACAAAAAAAAAATCAGTAAATTACTGGAAAATGAAAATCTGACACAAAATGAACCAAGTACACGACTACTTAATTAAACAACATTCTTCAAACATGCACATTTGGACAGTCGTTACTGATTCTGTCACTGACTGATCATGCAGGTTAGTTGTTTATAGTCAATAGAATAACCTTCCTCCTCATATTAGTGTTTTCTTTGGCACTATCCTTTTAACCTTCATTCCCAAACCTGGGCAGGAAGGTGACCTGCTCTTAGAACTTTCCCTGTGACTGTCCATGGGAGAACAGCCAGAGATTGTTCCTTCTGGATAAATGCCTAACCATAGCTTAGAAAATCAGACTGCCCAGCCAAGATAGGGAACTCACCATGTAAAGAAATAATAGTTCAAACCCATATCCTACTTCAACTAAAAAGCAGACAGATTTGTTGGGCCAAATGGCCTTTTCCTGTTCTGCTTTATGTGTTTGGTTTGATTTGAACTGACTTCTTAGGAAGTCATCACTTTTCCACTGAATGATATCAACACTTGTTATAACTCTGACCAAACATAATATTTCACTAATTATATTGTGGATTATTAATATTGTTAAAATGTAGCCGACTGTGGCTCCAGCATGAAGTGAATTCACAGTGTTCCAGATGGTGAGCTCCCAATCTCAGTCAGGCTTTCAGTAAGAGTGAACTTCTGGGCTGTTGTCATATAGCTCATGCTAACCCACTTCAGAGCTGCACTGCCTGGCAGCAGGTCACCTGCACTTCTATACAATGTATGGTGAATGGGGTTAAAAGCAGATTGGGGTTAAAATTCTCTTCAAAAAAATGTTTTTAAAAAAATTACCTGTGGATCTTTGAGGATTTTACATGGATCTTTATGATAGCTATCAATGTAAATCCTGACGGTCGCACCAGCACTGCCAGTTCCACTTAATCTAAAGATAAGGCGTGATCCATCTGTGAAAATGATCCTCAATCCCTGTCAACAAATGATTTATGAGCATTATTCATCAGCTGACACTGATGCTATGACCTGTTAATGATATGGCTAACATTCTAAATATATACAGCATGCTGCTATCATGAGTTACTGGTGTATATTTCCACATAAAATGTAAAAGTAGAACACATTGTAACAGCTTTAGCAGGAAATCAAAAAAGTATTTAGAAAATTTCTGAGGGTTCGGTTCCTAGTCTTTGCTGAGTTGGCTGATCTTTGTCAGGGTAGTAGTTGGGTGCTACAATTGCTCTCAGTGCTGTTGGGGTAAAGGGAGGAGAAAAAAAGCCATGGGCCTCCCACTGGTTACATCCAGTGACTCCCACTGGAAAGTGTGTGTGCATAAATTTTTGATTATTACAGAATTGGGCTTGGGTTGATGTCATCCACAGTTGAATACCTTGCCAACTCTCACTGTCTAGGCTCATATCTGAAGAAAGGCCATTTGGGTGAGGTAGCAAAAGGCTGCAGGCAGCTGTGCAACTATAAACAAACATCAGACAGCAATTTGAGGAGAGAAAGTTAGAAAAGGGAGAAAACTGGAAGAGAAAAAACATTTCTGGGGCTGTTAATCCCTGCCTGAAGGACAGTTAAAACACACCTCCAAGTTTGCACTTATTCTGTAGGCTACAACCAATCCCAACTTACTGTCACGGAAGGAAGGTTTTTATTTTGTTAATGGTTAAATGGTTTGTAGTAGCTACTGGTTATATAAAAATATTTAATATGTAACAGCAAAACAATCCCAATGTTTTTTTTGGTGCTTCTGGTACTTTGCAAAATTAATTATTTTTGGCGGCTTTTATATTCTCACATGGGGGATGTTAGTGCTGCAAATATGACACGTTCCCATATCAAGCATCTACTTTTGATGTTGAGTGCTACAAAGTCAGGTGCAGCACAGTCAAATGCAAAGTACCATTCCAACATTATGCTTTTGCTCTCACATCAGCCATCCTTGTGGCCTTTGAATGAAGTTGATAATTTACAGCAAAATTAGTGGCATTTTGTACTATAGGCTCGTATCCATTTGAAACCACATTGGGACAGCCAAAACTTAGTTCACATAGGAGCCTCGTAGCCACCAAACAGAGACTTTCATTTATGACCTGGAAAGGGCTAACGTTCTAACCCACTGCAACTCATGATTCCCCCAACATAACTTTTAAACTGTGAATTAAAAAAAAAAATCAGCATCCTGATTTCCAGTCAATCACAGGTAGGAATCTATGGCTGCTTTGCAGTTTCTGGTCTTTCCCATGCTAATATTGTTCACTGGCAACTCTAAAGGTAAGCAAAACAGAAGAAACTATATTGTTATGGGTCAGCATCTGTATTTCTTTCCCCTTTTCCAAGGCTTATCTTGAGACGCAATCTTCTAGGTTCATGCAGGTTTAAGTTACAAAAAATTTCAACTTGTAATATTGCAGGTAATTGATGAATTAGAGATTGTGCACTTGCAGTACCTCTCAATCTCCTACCTGGTTTCTGGAGATACTGCCATCAACAGGGTCACTGTATTCAAAATTATCAGCCTTCTCCACAGCATACTCTTCCTCACAAACCGTGAACTTGTGGCCAATAAAAGAGCGGTCCAACATCACAGTCTCCATATCCTTCATTATTTTACCCGCTGCCCCAGCATCTACCTCTTCATAGTCGTACCTGCAGTATAAAAACTCAGTGAACAATGTGCATAGAGCTAAGACGGTTAAGAGGTGATTCGATAGAGGTCTTCAAGATTATGAAGGTAAATGTGATAGATTGTTTCCAAGACAGTAATGACAGGTCATAATTTTAAGATAATCACAAAAAGAATTCAAGTGAGGTTAGAAAAAATTCTTCACATACAGGGTGGTTAGAATGTATGACACAAATCATTAATGAAGCAAGTCCATGGTTCTTTTAAAAGGGAATTAGATGGTTGCTTGAAAAAGAGGAATATTAAAAGATATGGGATGAGAGCAGGAGTGTGTGATTAGACTACGTGGCTCGTGTGGACAAAAACATCAGTGTGGACTTGATGGGACAAATGGCCTATCTCTCTGCTTTAATATGATTCTATGTGATTTACATACTGGTAGATTTGTTACATGTCTTACTAATGCAGTATTCCTTCAAATTTGGCTTGCTAATCATAGACATCTCAGTTGTACGTTTTTCATATTTCTTAAACACAATTGCATTTCCTTTTCTCCCCTGCTCTCCCAAAGGTGTCGATTTGCATTGAGGAATATTTCCGCAGAGACTGGCAGCCTTCCGCTACCTCACTCAAGTGGTTATGCCTTGTATTTAAACTTAGACTGTAAGTACTGGCAAGCTATTTGACTATGGGGGGCTTCACATCTGACCCCAATTCTGTCCTTACTCAAAATCCGTACTGGGATATTTTTTCAACAGGGCTGACTGGATAGAAACAAGGAGCAAGAACTCTAGCTGATTTTTCCCCTTCCTTAACCCAGAGCACTGAGACCAATTCTAGAGCCCAAATTGAGGTCAAATGGAGTGAAAAACAAACTCTAACTAATCTCAATTTGGTACTTTTTAGTCTGTGTGGCATTTTATTTTACTCACAAACAGGATCTTGATAGCTCAGTTGTACTTCACAGTTCCCCACTGAATATCCTCATTTATTACATAAAGGATGAAATGACGAATCAAGCCAGCTCCTTCCAACAGATCAAGTTAAAAACTATACCGTCAGGGGATCTCCCTAACTCATTTATCATAGTTTATCATTCCATAGATGAGCAGAGATGGAAAATTTGGTTAAAATAAATATCATTATAGTTTACGTGAAATAAGCTGTGTAGACCATAGGCACTTGTGACTTCTATCCATCACGATGAGTTGTTCATTTTGAATAACCACTCATCTCACAATTGTTGTATAAACAGACTACACATTGAAGTTTAAATATCTTTTTAGGCAACTTAAGCCTTAATTTTTAAAAACTTAGTATTTTGGCAATTTATGTGGGCTTAAATACATAAAGGGCAAAAGGGTAACTAGGGAGAGAGTAGGGCCTCTTAAGGATCAACAAGGTCATCTATGTGCGGAACCACAAGAGATGGGTGAGATCCTGAATGAATATTTCACATCGGTATTTACGGTTGAGAAAGGCATGGATGTTAGGGAACTTGGGGAAATAAATAGTGATGTCTTGAGGAGTGTACATATTACAGAGAGGGAGGTGCTGGAAGTCTTAACGCGCATCAAGGTAGATAAATCTCCGGGACCTGATGAAATGTATCCCAGGACGTTATGGGAGGTTAGGGAGGAAATTGCGGGTCCCCTAGCAGAGATATTTGAATCATCCACCGCTACAGGTGAGGTGCCTGAAGATTGGAGGGTAGCAAATGTTGTGCCTTTGTTTAAGAAGGGCGGCAGGGAAAAGCCTGGGAACTACAGACCAGTGAGCCTGACATCTGTAGTGGGTAAGTTGTTAGAGGGTATTCTGAGGGACAGGATCTACAGGCATTTGGAGAGGCAGGGACTAATTAGGAACAGTCAGCATGGTTTTGTGAGAGGAAAATCATGTCTCACGAATTTGATTGAGTTTTTTGAAGGGGTAACCAAGAAGATAGATGAGGGCTGTGCAGTAGACGTGGTCTACATGGACTTCAGCAAAGCATTTGACAAGGTACCGCATGGTAGGTTGTTACATAAGGTTAAATCTCATGGGATCCAAGGTGAGGTAGCCAATTGGATACAAAATTGGCTTGACGACAGAAGACAGAGGGTGGTTGTCGAGGGTTGTTTTTCAAACTGGATGCCTGTGTCCAGCGGTGTGCCTCAGGGATCGGTGCTGGGTCCGCTGTTATTTGTTATTTATATTAATGATTTGGATGAGAATTTAGGAGGCATGGTTAGTAAGTTTGCAGATGACACCAAGATTGGTGGCATTGTGGACAGTGAAGAAGGTTATCTAGGATTGCAACGGGATCTTGATAAATTGGGCCAGTGGGCCGATGAATGGCAGATGGAGTTTAATTTAGATAAATGTGAGGTGATGCATTTTGGTAGATCGAATCGGGCCAGGACCTACTCTGTTAATGGTAGGGCGTTGGGGAGAGTTATAGAACAAAGAGATCTAGGAGTACAGATTCATAGCTCCTTGAAAGTGGAGTCACAGGTGGATAGGGTGGTGAAGAAGGCATTCAGCATGCTTGGTTTCATTGGTCAGAACATTGAATGCAGGAGTTGGGATGTCTTGTTGAAGTTGTACAGGGCATTGGTGAGGCCACACTTGGAGTACTGTGTACAGTTCTGGTCACCCTATTATAGAAAGGATATTATTAAACTAGAAAGAGTGCAGAAAAGATTTACTAGGATGCTACCGGGACTTGATGGTTTGACTTACAGGGAGAGGTTAGACAGACTGGGACTTTATTCCCTGGAGAGTAGGAGGTTAAGGGGTGATCTTATAGAAGTCTATAAAATAATGAGGGGCATAGATAAGGTCGATAGTCAAAATCTTTTCCCAAAGGTAGGGGAGTCTATAACGAGGGGGCACAGATTTAAGGTGAGAGGGGAGAGATACAAAAGGATCCAGAGGGGCAATTTTTTCACTAAAAGGGTGGTGAGTGTCTGGAACGAGCTGCCAGAGGCAGTAGTAGAGGCGGGTACAATTTTGTCTTTTAAAAAGCATTTGGACAGTTACATGGGGAAGATGGGTATCGAGGGATATGGGCCAAGTGCAGGCAATTGGGACTAGCTTAGTGGTATAAACTGGGCGACATGGACATGTTGGGCCGAAGGGCCTGTTTCCATGTTGTAACTTCTATGATTCTATGATTCTATGATTAACAAGAGGAACTGTGAGGTGAAACACTAGATTGTGTGAAGGAGTATGGAATCACTAAACACCAGAACAAAATAATTTAAACTCTGTACAAAGACTGTGTTCTTTTTTAACAAAACAAAACAGAACATTTTCCCATTGGGAATGGGTGCATGACTTCTTGTCCTGACGGGTTACGATATACAAAAAAAAGAGTCTAGCGATAGCTCATTTAAAAGCATAAGTCACCAGGTAGAAAGCACTCGTCTACAGCCAGAAGTAATTAAATGGAAGATGGCTATACAAAAGTATATTGCAATAGTTCGCATATATTGGACCTGCTGCAACACAAATTTTCCAGGTAGCACATACTGTGGTTGTGGAAACAGTTTTCACAGCAGGATCTTTCAGCAACTAAAGGCACAGAAAATGCTGCAAATTGGTCAGTTTTTGAAAGATAGAGACACAGGCTAACGTTTCAGGTATGCCCCTTTGTCAGATCAGAATTTTGAAGGTTCCTTCTGAAATATTAACTTATATTTCAGATGCTAATTGAACTGTTTTGGTTTTCCATCATTATCTGCTTTTACTGCAGATTTCCAGCATTCACAAGGTGCCTCACAATAGGCTGCTTTATAAGACAGAGTCCTGTGGGATTGGAGGGCAGATCCTGCATTGGATAGGAATTGGTTACATTTTTGCAGTCAGAGGGTTGCCATTAATGGTAGCGGTTCCACGTGGAGACTGGTGACTACTGGAGTCCAGCAGGGATCGTTATTAGGACCGTTACTATTTGCAATATACATCAATGATCTGGATGAAGGCACTGGGGATACTGACGCAAGTTTGTGGATGACACGAGGATCTCAGCTTGTGCCCAAACCCTTGAGAAGAAAGGACTACAATCTGATCTAGATGCAATGGGAGAATGGGCCTGCAACTGGCAAATGACATTTAAGGTTGATAAATGTATTGTGATGCACGTTGGTAGGGCTAATGCCAACCCATTCTGGGCTCTGAATTAAAGTCTGGATTGTATAGTACATAAGTCTCTCAAGGCTCACGACCATTGCCGAGAGGCTACAGCAAAAGCAAACAAGGTATTAAGATCGATAGCTAGGACGATGCAATAAAAAAGAGCACCATAGTGTCCCTGTCCAAGACACTGGCTGGCCCCATCTAGAATACTGTGTCCAGTTCTGGTCCTCTCACACGGTGGATATAGAAGCATAGAACTAGGTTAGATGTCAGGAGATTTTTCTTTTCCCAGAGGATTATTGAACTTTGGACTAGGTTGCAGGCTCGTGCAGTGAATAAAGTTTTGTTGCAAATATTCAAAAGGGAGCTGGACAAGTTCCTGGAGGAGGCTGATATTGCTGTGTACAAGAGGTAGGTGGGATGTTGGGTAATGTATGTCACGGTCATTGTTATCTCCTGGAACTCGTTTTATTTAAAATCGCTTTTGGGGTCGGAGAGAAATTTCCCAGATTTTTTCCTCCCAAATTGGTCTAGGGTTTTTAAAATCTGTTTTGTCGCCTCTCCCAGGAGATTGCACGGCCAATGGTGGGTGTGGAGTATTGGGGGTCATATTGCTACAGCACAGCGAAACAGGACAGACTCGATGGACCACCTGGTCTTTTTCTTTCCGTCCATTCGTATGTATGACTTTTCTTTTAACACCATTCCTGAAAATAAACCTGAAAATGCCTTGAAACAGCAATCACCAAGACCTTCTTCAAAATACTAGCTTAATGACGAATGATAATCTTGGACTTTGCATAATTTGACCATATAGTGTGCAGATGAATATGAGAATCAGATCTGATGCACATTTTAACTTTTTTTTTGAAACCCTGCATGTTTGTGTGAAAGGCAAAATAAATCTTTTGAATGAGATGATCTGACCTGGTGAAAAAATTGCGACCAAATTTCTGCCAGTGTTCCTGCATGATCACCTCCACACTTTGTTTGCGTTTGGCAATAATGGACAGCCAGGCAAGCACAGCCCACAGACCATCTTTTTCACGAATGTGGTCAGACCCTTAAGAGAGGTAATAAACATGACATTATGAATCAAAATTTCAATTTAAAAAAAAACTTCTTGTGAGTATTAAGGTGAGGAAATGCTGGGAAAAGGAACACTTTTCCAATGTCATCATCAAGCACTCCCAGGTCAAGTTAGATTAAGAAAAAGCTCCCTCTACTCTGTATCTAAACAGCCCTGGGAGTGTTCAATGTTCAGTAGAGAGAATAAAGCTCTTTCTACTGTGTTCCAACAGTATCCTTAGCCACATTCTACTTCACTGGATAATTATCAGGACTGGGAACACTGGCTGATTTTCTCCTTCATAGCCCAGAGATGCTGAGACAAACTCTTATGACGAATCAGATCAGCTAAGTCTGTGACTTTCTGGTATGCAGGGCTTAGTATTACACAAGACAGTGTCTTTATCCAGTAAGCTATTGGAGGAGATACAGGGTTTTATTTATTAACTTTTGGAATTTTTTGAGTTACACAACAATATTTTCAAGTCCCAAGGGAGAGTAAACAGAAAAAGTACAAATAAAGAAAAATTAAAATTAAAAAAGGATCAACATCTTATTATGTACAGCAGAATAGCAATATCGGAATGACTGAGCTTAAATATACCTTTGCAACAGTCAGACATGACATTAAGGTTAAGCCAATCAATAGTAATGTTATAATGCAAGATAAATAAAAAGCAAAAAAACATTGCAAAAGTTGGAAATCTGAAACGAAAAGTGAAAATGCTGGAAACACACAACAGTTCAGTCAGCATCTGTGGAGAGAACAGATAAGTCAATGCTTTGAGTTGTATCTTTAATTTCTTTAACATTTCTTTCTATTGTCTGACTGAGATGATCTGTTACATCATCTAACAATCATTCCACCGATACCTCCTCTCTGTTTGCCTATTTTTTCCCCCACTGTCTTGTCCTTCTTTCCCTGATTCTATTAAATCTTGTTCATCTTTCATTTTCAGTTCTGAAGAAGGGCCCAAGCCTGAAATGGTGATTTGCCTAATCCAAGACAAGTGCTGTAATAAGTCATGACGAGGACGAAGCTGAATAGAAGCATAAACTCCTATTTAGGTCTGATATTGGCTGGGGTGAATGGGACAAAGGCAACAAGTCATGGCGTTTTGTGTAGGAAAGATCCTATCGAGGCAGCACTTCAACTGGATAAGGTTATACTGGGTTCCACAGCAAGAGGTATGGAATATAAAAGTTGAGATATAATGGTGAATCGATATAAAACCTCAGTAAGATCACAGTTGCAGTGGTGTGTGATCTTACACTATAGAAAGGATGTAGAGGCAATAGAGAGGGGTACAGCACAGATTTACTAGTTTGCTGAACACAAATACAGTTAAAAAATAGAAATACTCAGCAAGTCAGGCAGCATCTGTGGAAAAACAGGAGTCAATTGACAATTCAGGCCTTGTGACTCATCATCAGAACTAGGAGATATTACAGATGAGCAGCATTTAAAAAAGAACACGAAAACAACTTGCATTTATATAGTGCTTTTAATGTAGTAACAAGGGAAAGGAGGAGGATAAAAGATAAAAAAAACACACACACACAGGAAAAGAAATAGAATGACCAGTGAAGTGCTTGGGTGGAGAACAGGAGATGATAAAATGGCAGATGTGACAAAAGGAGTCATAATGAAAAAAATCATTGAAATAAAAGACGTATGTGAGACACAGAGGCTCCAATATTTTACTCCGCTTCCCACCCAGCAGCTGGCCAGGAAAGCATGCTGTGGAACGCAGCAGCCAGAGATCGGTGCGGAGAGACAGAGACATCGCGGGGGGGGGGGGGGGGCGGAGGAGACATTGCTGGGGGGTCGGAAGTTCGTGGCAGGTTTGCTTGGGAGGCCTTGCTGAAGCACATCTGCTCTTCCTGGCCCACAAGCAGTGCTGGAAAAGCACTTATCTGCTGGATCTGGCAGCTCCCGCCTCCTTTCAGCTGTCGAGTCTCTCGAATCCTGGGAAACCCGGCCGGCCAGCGTTAAATTTAAATGACTGCCAAAATCTGAATTCCCCCCAGAGTGTGTGTGAATAGCTAAAGGAGATAGGTAGAAAGGGAAGCATGGAAAACCAGCAAGGCGGAGCAAGCTGTAGTGGCCCAGATATCTGGTGGAGCAAAAGAAGCAGATTGAAAGGAGGGTGTATACCACCCCATCACTAGTGTTCCGACAGGGTGTCCATCCCAAGTGAAAAGCAGCTCCCTCCCCCCCCCCCCCCCCAAACTCTGGAACCACCAGCACACCCATTGTTTGCTCACTAGGTTGGTGCCTGGTATGAGGAAAGACTTGAGAAATTGAGCTGTTTTCATTAGAACAGAGATTACAGAATGATTTGATAGATGTGTTTAAAATTCTGAATGGATGAACTCCCAAATTCAGATAATCATGCAAGTAAAATTAAGGAAATGTATTTAATCATGACACATTTCTCAATTCACAATCATGTTATAATGTTAAGTTTTTAAAATTGGTCCCAAAAGGCTCACCCATTGAAAATCAGTAGTAAAACTGAATCTTCCATTAAGCATATACCAATAAATTGTTCTGTAAATCAAATTAGCATAGAATTCAGTCAGGATTCAAGCAAATCACAGTAATTTATAGTGGGTATGGTTCCGTGAATCCACACACATCCATTTTCCAGCAGGGATCACGAGATACTGATCATGGGTAGAAGCCCTAGCTGATTTGTCCTTTCTCGAGCTCCAGGGCACTGAAGCGAATTATAGAGCTCCAAACTGCTACCCAAGTGAAGATGAGCACAGGCCAGGAATCACACTTGCAACCTTCGAGTCTGTATGACATGACCACACCAGGTGGTGCCTTTATCCACTGAGGTATGAGGACAATTGACTTGTTTACACAATTCCTCAATCGTTTAGTGTCATATATATATTAAGGATAGGCTGAGTTTTCAATATATCAGATCTTTTCTAAAAATTAACTAAATCTTCAGCATTGCTATTCCAGTTCCATAAAATTACTTTTAATTGTTAGCTGTGGTGGTACAGTGAATTCCCAGACAACATACCATTGCCAACCGCTATTCAATTGCTCTCCATAGAGGAAGATGGGCATTCTGAATATCCCATGACCTCCAGTGCCATCATTTTTTTTTTATTCGTTCACGGGATGTGGGCGTCGCTGGCGAGGCCAGCATTTATTGCCCATCCCTAATTGCCCTCGAGAAGGTGGTGGTGAGCCGCCTTCTTGAACCGCTGCAGTCCGTGTGGTGACAGTTCTCCCACAGTGCTGTTAGGAAGGGAGTTCCAGGATTTTGACCCAGCGACAATGAAGGAACGGCGATATATTTCCAAGTCGGGATGGTGTATGACTTGGAGGGGAACGTGCAGGTGGTGTTATTCCCATGTGCCTGCTGCTCTTGTCCTACTAGGTGGTAGAGGTCGCGGGTTTGGGAGGTGCTGTCGAAGAAGCCTTGGCGAGTTGCTGCAGTGCATCCTGTGGATGGTACACACTGCAGCCACAGTGCGCCGGTGGTGAAGGGAGTGAATGTTTAGGGTGGTGGATGGGGTGCCAATCAAGCGGGCTGCTTTATCTTGGATGGTGTCGAGCTTCTTGAGTGTTGTTGGAGCTGCACTCATCCAAGCAAGTGGAGAGTATTCCATCACACTCCTGACTTGTGCCTTGTAGATGGTGGAAAGGCTTTGGGGAGTCAGGAGGTGAGTCACTCGCCGCAGAATACCCAGCCTTTGACCTGCTCTTGTAGCCACAGTATTTATATGGCTGGTCCAGTTAAGTTTCTGGTCAATGGTGACCCCCAGGATGTTGATGGTGGGGGATTCGGCAATGGTAATGCCGTTGAATGTCAAGGGGAGGTGGTTGGACTCTCTCTTGTTGGAGATGGTCATTGCCTGGCACTTATCTGGCGCAAATGTTACTTGCCACTTATGAGCCCAAGCCTGGATGTTGTCCAGGTCTTGCTGCATGCGGGCTCGGACTGCTTCATTATTTGAGGGGTTGCGAATGGAACTGAACACTGTGCAGTCATCAGCGAACATCCCCATTTCTGACCTTATGATGGAGGGAAGGTCATTGATGAAGCAGCTGAAGATGGTTGGGCCTAGGACACTGCCCTGAGGAACTCCTGCAGCAATGTCCTGGGGATGAGATGATTGGCCTCCAACAACCACTACCATCTTCCTTTGTGCTAGGTATGACTCCAACCACTGGAGAGTTTTCCCCGATTCCCATTGACTTCAATTTTACTAGGGCTCCTTGGTGCCACACTCGGTCAAATGCTGCCTTGATGTCAAGGGCAGTCACTCTCACCTCACCTCTGGAATTCAGCTCTTTTGTCCATGTTTGGACCAAGGCTGTAATGAGGTCTGGAGCCGAGTGGTCCTGGCAGAACCCAAACTGAGCATCAGTGAGCAAGTTATTGGTGAGTAAGTGCCGCTTGATAGCACTGTCGACGACACCTTCCATCACTTTGCTGATGATTGGGAGTAGACTGATGGGGCGGTAATTGGCCGGATTGGATTTGTCCTGCTTTTTGTGGACAGGACATACCTGGACAATTTTCCACATTGTCGGGTAGATGCCAATGTTGTAGCTGTACTGGAGCAGCTTGGCTAGAGGCGCAGCTAGTTCTGGTGCACAAGTCTTCAGCACTACAGCTGGGATGTTGTCGGGGCCCATAGCCTTTGCTGTATCCAGTGCACTCAGCCGTTTCTTGATGTCACGTGGAGTGAATCGAATTGGCCAAAGCCTGGCTTCCGTGACGGTGGGGATATCGGGAGGAGGCTGAGATGGATCATCCACTCGGCACTTCTGGCTGAAGATGGTTGCAAACGCTTCAGCCTTGTCTTTTGCACTCACGTGCTGGACTCCGCCATCATTGAGGATGGGGATGTTTGCAGAGCCTCCTCCTCCCGTTAGTTGTTTAATTGTCCACCACCATTCACGACTGGATGTGGCAGGACTGCAGAGCTTTGATCTGATACGTTGGTTGTGGAATCGCTTAGCTCTGTCAATAGCATGTTGCTTCCGCTGTTTAGCATGCATGTAGTCCTGAGTTGTAGCTTCACCAGGTTGGTACCTCATTTTTAGGTACGCCTGGTGCTGCTCTTCTACACTCCTCATTGAACCAGGGTTGATCCCCTGGCTTGTTGGTAATGGTAGAGTGAGGAATATGCCGGGCCATGAGGTTACAGATTGTGCTGGAATACAATTCTGTTGCTGCTGATGGCCCACAGCGCCTCCTGGATGCCCAGTTTTGAGCTGCTAGATCTGTTCTGAATCTATCCCATTTAGCACGGTGGTAGTGCCACACAACACGTTGGATGGTGTCCTCAGTGCGAAGACGAGACTTCATCTCCACGAGGACTGTGCGATGGTCACTCCTACCAATACTGTCATGGACAGATGCATTTGCGACAGGTAGATTGGTGAGGATGAGGTCAAGTAAGTTTTTCCCTCGTGTTGGTTCGCTCACCACCAGCCGCAGGCCCAGTCTAGCAGCTATGTCCTTCAGGACTCGGCCAGCTCGGTCAGTAGTGGTGCTACCGAGCCACACTTGGTGATGGACATTGAAGAGTACATTCTGTGCCCTTGCTACCCTCAGCGCTTCTCAACATGGAGGAGGACTGATTCATCAGCTGAGGGAGGATGGTAGGTGGTAATCAGCAGGAGGTTTCCTTGCCCATGTTTGACCTGATGCCATGAGATTTCATGGGGTCCAGAGTCAATGTTGAGGACTCCCAGGGCCACTCCCTCATGACTGTATATCACTGTACCGCCACCTCTGGTGGGTCTGTCCTGCCGGTGGGACAGGACATACCCAGGGATGGTGATGGAAGAGTCTGGGACGTTGGCTGAAAGGTATGATTCTGTGAGTATGGCTATGTCAGGCTGTTGCTTGACTAGTCTGTGGGACAGCTCTCCCAATTTTGGCACAAGTCCTCAGATGTTAGTAAGGAGGACCTTGCAGGGTCGACTGGGCTTGGTTTGCCGTGTCCGGTGCCTAGTGGTCCGATGCCGGGTGATCCGTCCAGTTTTATTCTTATTATGACTTTTCGTAGCGAGATTTTACAACTGAGTGGCTTGCTAGGCCATTTCAGAGGGCAATTAAGAATCAACCACATTGCTGTGGGTCTGGAGTCACATATTGGCCAGACCGGGTAAGGACGGCAGGTTTCCTTCTCTAAAGGGCATTCGTGAACCAGATGGGTTTTTACGACAATCCGGTAGTTTCATGGCCATCATTACTGATACTAGTATTTTAATTCCAGATTTTTATTTAATTAATTGAATTTAATTAATTAATTGAATTCAAATTCACCAGCTATCGTGGCAGGATTTGAACTCATGACTCTGGATTTTTAGTCTAGGTCTCTGGATTACTAGTCCAGTAACATAACCACTATGCTACCGTACCCTTGATAGCAGAAATGGAGCCTCTGTTCTCCAATCTTAGAAAACACTGTCAGTGGCGGCTGGGAAATTTGCAACCTGGGATATCCGAGGTCAAGGAGGGAGCGTGCTTATGGTGGAGAACAATACAGACCGCCAGAGAGAAAAAAAATAGGGCAGTACCTTGTCGTATTACTTGGGATTAAAAGTACTACAGCATAAATTCAAACCAAAGTTAACTGTGTACGATCAGATGAGATACTCACTGATCAGATTCAAGTTTTCACCTCTACTCGTGAAAATAATTTCTCTGATCTACTATACCACAGTGAGACACTTACAATGCACGTACACCCATAAAGTTAAAGGGACACAAAGTGACTGATCTTACTGCCACATGACTCTTCTCCCTCTTATCTGAAGGTGATGATTCATGCAGGGTACAGTTCCCTGACCTCACCTAAATGAACCATCCTTCACATGTCAGCCTAGGCAGTGAGTGTTAGCAGGCCACTTAACAATAGGGGGAATCACATCCAAGCCTGATCCTGTCCCTCCCCAGACATCCACAAATGGATACTTTCCAGCTGAAGTCACTGGACAATAATCAGAAATGGGAGCCCTAGCTCATTTTTACCTCACTCACCAAAAGGTGCTGAAACCAACTGCAGTTCCATTACAGTCCACTTCTGTTACAGCCACCCTGGCTGAAATCAGCCAAGCCAGCACGGACCAAGGATCAGATCTGAGACCTTAGGATCTTTGTACCTCAGTTGCCTACAGCTTTTACCATCTGAGTCATTGTCATGACTTTTTTGAGGGTATGAATCTGACAATATTGACCCTTAGTACTCCACAAGAGGCCAAAGGGAGGTTGAAAACCTGCTCTCAGCTCACTGCCATTACTGCTGCTAGGAGGCACACAGTAGCAATCCAGGGATAGCTTACCCCCTGACTTTCCATCCAACGTGGAATCAACAACTCATTGGTGTCGGGAATTGAACCTCTGTTTCAGCACTGCCAAGGCATCACGTGTGGGAGCGTGCCTGCTACACTCGGTTTTTATATTTAGACTATACCTCAATGTGCTAAAGCAATGATTTTTTAAAAAATCATCCCGTGACAATCAAGTTCAAATATGAGAATGATTTCTAGGCCTCTAAGAAGTGCACAGTCATAATGCAGACAAAATTTTACATATATAAAAAAATGTCTTTGACCTGGCAGCATAGAAAAGTCCAACTGCACAGAAATTTAGAAACCATCACTCCTCCAAACTACAAATCAATCTCCCTTTCACCCCCAAACAAAAAATAAAACACCTTACCGGTACCGAAGCTTTCTTCTCCACAAAGGGAAAGTTTGTTGGCATCCATCAGATTTCCAAAGAACTTCCAGCCAGTGGGGGTCTCATACAAAGCTATTTTTGTAGCCTTGGCAACCCTTTAAGAGAGGAGTTAAGAAGTGCAGTTTTCAATGTTGTTCAACTCGTTAAGAAAACAGCTCAGAAAATGTACACATTATGTATTGTGGAACCTGACTTCATGTCTTCGGATCATGTTGCCAAGGGGGAGCACGTAGATGAGGATGAGGTGGGAGCCAAGGATAGATCCTCAGGGGACTCCAGAGGTAATGGTGCGGGGCCAGGAAGAGAAACCAATGCTGGAAGTGCACTGGCTACAATTGGATAGGTAAGAGTGGAACCAAGTGAGCTGGACTATAGAGTTCACTGAGTTGGACTATGGAGTTGAGGTGTTGGAGGAAGGTGGTGTGGTCAACCATGTCAAAGAATAGAGAAAGGTTGAGAAGGATGGTGGGGGGAGGGGGGGGGGAGAAATATTGCACCATGGTCACAGTCACAGAGGATTTGTGACTTTGATTAGAGCCGTTTCAGTGCTGCGGCAGTAACAAAAACCTGATTGGAGAGATTCAAACATGGACTTATGCGAAAGATGGGCATGGATTTAGAAGGCAACAATATGTTCAAGGACTTGAGAGGAAAGGGAGGTTGCAGATGGAGTTGTAGTTTGCAAGGACAGTGGTTCGAGGGAGGTTTTTTTTTGAGGAGAGGGTGATGACAGTGGTTTTGATAGGGAGGGAGACAGTACATGAGGAAAGGCAACCATTTACAATGTCAGAGAGGTTGGGTGGTCAGCAGTTTTAGTGCAAATGGAATCAATGGATTAGGAGGTGGGTCTTATGGACAAGATGAGCTTGGGGAGGCATGAAGGAGACAGGAACCAAACCAGAGAAAGACGTGGGTTCAGGGCTAGAGCAGGGGAGCCATGGAGGAAGTTTGGCTTGGAGGGCAAGAGAAAGGGGGGGTTGCAGCAGAAGCCACTGAACAGATTACCTCAATGTTAGTGAAAAAGAAGTCCATGAGCTGCTTGCACTTGTTGATGGAGGCGAGGGTGGAAGGGGCAAGGGAGGGAAGTTTAAGGAGCTGGTTAGTAATGGAGAAAAGTAATTATCTTTGCTCTCCAGGATGATGCTGGAGTTGTGAGTTGTGATACTAGAGGACAGCAAGGCCTGACGGTGCTTGTTAAATTACCAACAAAAAATGAATGGGATCCTTGTTAACTCACTACTTGTTTTATCACTTGTATGTCTCCCAATTAGCACACTGTAAACAAGGGTGGACTATACGCACATGCAAGCATGCATTCATTAAAATTATTCAAAATAAAGCATTTCTCTTTGAAAGCATCTTTGCTCCAATTTTACTGAATAACTAAATGTGGGGTTAATCCATGGTGTACATGCCAAGTCAACATCACCAGTTACCTGTGCCATCTTCATAAGAAATGTCATATGATAGCTATTGCAAAACTTCTACACCCAAATGACATTCATAGACTATCTAAAAATAGCCTTAAATAAGAACTGAAGGTAGGCTGGTCAGCTCAAGTGATTTAAATTCTTGACCCCCAAGTAGATTATTGTGACATAAAGTCTGAAGAGGGCCTTGCCATTTGCAGCTTTGGGCAGTTGATAGAGTTTCTTGGGGAGGGGCACATGGGGGTGAGGAGAGAAAAGCTAAAACCTATCCTACTGAGGCAGCAGAATGTTGGGAAATGGGTTTGTGCTATGAGGCCCTACTGCTAAGAGTTGTCGACTTTAGTTGCATTGCTGTGGAAAGGTTCTAGGCACTCAAGTACAGGGGGAAAACTAAGAGGGAGGGGCATCTCCAGGCTTCTTTCACGTATTCCTAGTGATAAGTTTCTTTAATGCATTGGCAGAAACTTTGGTGCAGGTCACCTAGAGATTATTTTGGCCATGGATGATGGGGATACCCTGAAGGAATAGGAGCAAAAAAAATGTTTATAAGTGGGAGACCTACCCTCAACAATGATACCTGACAGGTCTACCCTCTCCGCTGACATGTTGATACACCGTCTCAAAATAGTGAAAGGTTGGTGGTGGGGGGGGGGGTGCGAAATAAAGAAAACAGTCAACCACACTATGTAGACAAGGCTGAAATGGATAACTCTGGAATGCTATCTTTGGAATGTTAAAAGTCCCATTCACGGTGTCTGAGTTTGAATCTCAACCTTGACCATCATTAACAGCCGTACAACTTTAGAGTGCTCCATCTTGGGATGGGGTAAGAGATGGGAGGGGGGGTTAATTCCCATTAAAATATAGCAGCATTGGTGGTAGCTAATTAAAAGCTTATTGTCAAGACCATTTTACCCTTTTGGTTGAAAAGAGATATACACAGAAGGCAATGTTGAAGAAGTGAGAATACACACAGGCGGAGGATGTGGAACCTACCTTGAGATGGGAATGTACTGATTGTTCAAACGCCATTCTTAATAAAATTTTCAATAAAATATTGCAACTCTCAATTCTTTGGAACATTGTGAAATTTAAACTATTATTTTCACAATATAGTACCAAGGAGTAATGCAGCTTTAGCAAAAATTAGCACGGGCAATCTTAGTCACAAACGCTCTTGATTAGCAGCACTATTAGCACAACAGTTGTTGTAGGTATGGTACTTTGGCAAGATGCAAATATTTTTGGACGGATGGGAAATGATACCAGAGTAACGAAAATGTTGCAAGGGAGAATTTTCTGGTTTAAGAGGAAATCTGGTCATCAGAACCCATCAAAAATTAAACTGTTATAAAGAATTATGATTAAGATCCTTTTGTTCTGTCCATTTGACTCAATTTTTATAAAATAGTTTAAATAGTGATAACATCATTGGTTGTATTGTCTTGGAATGGTTACTAAACTCAATAGTGTGTGGGAGCTGAATTAAGAGCATCAGTCAGTGCTGGTAATCCTCAAGTTTACGTTTCTCTGCAAACATCAGCTTCCAACAGTAAGCCTCAAGGACTTAGTCATGCCACTATCCTGCAAAATATCACCAGCCCTCGCTGCTTAAACAAAAATCTATATAATCAAAAGGCTTGCATTTAACACATTTCTGGCATGGGAAAGAGTCCTTCACACTTCAGAGAGTCACACTTGAAATTCTGATAAGCTAAAATATGACTAGGCAGCTCGGAACACTACTATTGAGCAAGCAGCCAACATCTCAATTTTCTGATTGGGCAATCAAACTTTTTTACTCTCAATTGCAAACTTCTGATTGGAAATCAAATCCAGGAAAAAAAAATCTCAGAATTACTGCGGCTATGCCTTGCTGTTACCCCCAGCACTATTAAACAAGTGAGCTTTGTTATAAATTGGACTAGTACACAGTGTTTAGACTCCTAGCAGGCCATGGGTTAGCCTACTAACATGGGTCCTACTTGAGAGCAGGAGGACTTTTGGAGCATTCTGGTTAATAACTGTTCTGGAGATTCTGTGGAATTGCTCATGGAATTGTCCCATTCACAATGTGACCACGCTAAGATCACAACCATACTCCCATATGCAACATCACAGGAGATTTGCTTTTTTAAAAAATCCAAATGAAAAGTATAGAATAAAAGGATGTTAATGTACTCATAAATTTACTTTTTCGAAAGGGGACCCAAAGACAAGGGTTCCTCTAAAGGAAAACAAAAGAGCAAAACAAAACAGGAGGTCGTAACTAACTGGAGTTTCAGAGTACAAGTAAATCATACCCACCGGTCCAGTGCTCCACTAGTGGGCATGCTGCGAGCAAATCCTCGGACACCAGTCTGTTGGAAGTACGGAATAGTGAAGATGTTTGCAGCAATCACAGCCACGGAATCAGATGGGTTCACAAAGAATCCATGTTTTCCAAGAATCATGTTCCGATCCTATAGGAATACAAATATAGCTGGGCTTCATTTATTTTCTTTTTCTTGTGATCAAATGTAAAAAAAAAGTTAAATTTAAAAGATTAAATATTTTATCCTTAGTAAAAAAAAGCCCATGTTATCAGGGTGGTATGAACACGGATACTCCGATACACCGATACACAGAATGGTAGAATGCAGCTTTATGTGCAAAATTCCCATCTGCTGAGTAGCAGTCAGGCCGATGTGGTTGAGGAATGGAAGGGTTTGCAGGGTGCGGCAGGGCGGGGGGTGGGGGGGAACGAGTTCAAGTACAATAAATTTATTTCCACGAGAAATCCAAAATCTCTTTCTAAATGCCCTGGGCAATATAAAATCAGAATTAACTGTCGTTACATTGGTAAATATCTCTAATTTGGGGAGAAATTTACTTTCAAAAAGTATATACTTAATGGGGAAGAGAAGTCTTCCGATCTTGTGTTTGTTCAAAGAACTCCCCCATTTTTTAGAATAAATAATAGAATATAATTTCTGAGAGGCTAGGGAGGTTTGGGATTTGGTTTAGCAGTTCCCTACATTACAACAGTGACTACACTTCAAAAGTACTTCACTGGTGGTGGAGCGCCCCAGCACCACTGCACTGCCCTCGAATGGTTCATTTATATTTAATCAGGTCCTTTCATTTACATTTAATAAAAGACTCAGTCACCAGCACTGAAACTAGAAGATTACAATACAAAAGCTCTGAGTTAGAATGCTGAGAGAAAGACAAATGCTTTTGCTTACACCATCACCGTCAAATGCAGCTCCAAAGTCATAGTCTCCCGTTTCCATGGCCTGCACTAGGTCAGCAGCATATGTCAAGTTTGGATCAGGATGGTGGCCTCCAAAGTCTTCAAGGGGTGTGCAGTTCACTGCTGAGTTTGCAGCAGAACCAAGCTCTTCACACAGAATCCTCTTAACATAAGGGCCCATAACTATTTGAAAGAATAAAATGAATGAAACAAACATTCTGATGATAGAAAAGTGCAGCATAAAGACAATAAAAAGATAATGCACTGAAATGCTAAACTTAATCAGCAGAAAAACACAAAGAATGATGTCCAGACACCAGATTTAAACCTAAACAAAATATATACTACCATAGCAGCAGTTACTTATTTAATAATATTTATTTTTGAACATGCAAAACTGCCGAAATAATTTGTGAGGTTTCTCCTCCCCCCCCAAATATCTCTCCTACAGGTGCTGACTTGTACTGGGATATGGTACCACAAATGCTGAGTGCCCTCCTGTTCAAAAGGTCATTCTTCAGGTGTGAATCTTAGCTAGTGATTGTTGACAGATTATTTAACTATTTAAAATGTCAGCCTTAGGTCAGTGGTAGCACTCTCATCTCCGAGTCAGAAGGTTGTAGATCCGGAGACTTGCACACATAGGCCCCAATATTTACTGGGACGTGGGGAGGGTGCAGGTGAGGCCAAAAATGGCCAAAGGACTCGGCAAGGCCGGGGACATGAAGGTCCTGCCGATCTTAATGGCAGGACCTCATTAACATCTTGTAGCCCCACCTCCTGCCCAGCAGGTGGCCAAATGGACAGCCTGGCCAGCGGGAGGGAACATTAGCAGCAGGAGGCTGCAGCCAGGAAACCTTCTTACAGTGGCGGGCGTGTGCGCGGCGAGTTAGGGTCGCGATCCATGCATTTCACTTTTTCATCTCCTCCCCCACCCACCCCGATCCTCTCCCATCCGTTGTGGGGGGGTTATTATCGAGGCCTCAATCTTTCAGATGAGAATTTAAACTGAGGCTCCGTCCGCTCTCTCAGATCACATGGCACTTTTCAAAGAGGAGAGGGAAGTTCTCCCAGTGTCCTCATCAATAATTATCCCTCAACCAACATCATTCAAAAAACAGATGATTGGTCATGTATCTCATTGCTGTTTGTGGGACCTTGCTGTGTGGAAATTGACTGTCGCATTTTCCTGCATTACAACAGTGACTACACTTCAAAAAAGTACTTGATTAGCTGTAAAGTGCTTTGAGACGTCCTGAGGTTGTGAAAGGTGCTATATAAATGCAATTCCTTTTCTTCCCTTTAACTGTGGGGCCACCATAACAAGTAACATCCTAAATAAAATGAGTTTGGCTCATCTCAACCCAGTGGGCATTGCATCAAAGCACAAAACTGCCCACACTGCAACACAAATTTGGTACAAAATTGGCAATCTCACTCAAAGACAAGAAGAAAGGCAAATATTAAACTGGTATGGTGGATCGTTTTCTTTTAAAATTTGCATTAAGACATGTTATTGGAGTAGAGTAGATGGAGCTTTATTCTGTGTCTAACTGAAATGAGAGCGCTTAATATTGACACTGGCTATAAAATGGATTCAGCGGCGGTGAAATTCTACTTTGGCAGGAGCAAAACTGGTGGTGGTGGATCAGCTGCCCGTTATACACCCCACCAAATTTTCCTTTCCAAATGAGAGAGCTTAACTCCTACAAGGGTCAGGCTATAGAGCTGATGGAGAGACACTCTGCTCTAGCCATGTGAGATAGCAAGTTTGATGGAAAAAGTGCAGGCGTCAGGTTAGGCAC
Organism: Heptranchias perlo; assembly: GCF_035084215.1. Lineage (NCBI taxonomy): Eukaryota > Metazoa > Chordata > Chondrichthyes > Hexanchiformes > Hexanchidae > Heptranchias > Heptranchias perlo. The sequence goes on from NC_090333.1 coordinate 51,393,769, forward strand.
CATGGCATTCCTGTGAAGAAGCAGACAGCCTGAAGCTTCCACACCCTTCTCTATCTTTTCAACAACAACAACAACCACTTGCATTTACTCCTTTAACATAGTAAAAACATCCAACACACCGAGGCACATAAAGAGATATTAGGACAGGTGACCAAAAGCTTGGTCAAAGAGGTAGGTTTTAAGGGGCGACAAAGGAGAGGTGGAGAGGCAGAGTGCTTTAGGGAGGGAATTCCACACCTTAAGGCCTGGGCAGCTGAAGACACGGCCGCCAAAGGTGGAGCGATGATGGAGATTTTGCTCACCCATTCTCAGCTCATGTCCTCCTTTCCTGTAGATCCATCGCAGCAAAAGGGGAGGGAGAATATTGCAGAGGAAGATGATGATGATGCAGATGATAAGGGGGAAGAGAAGGAAAGAAATTTCTTCAATCCTCAACCGTAATGGTGATGACAACGATGTTAAGGATGATGTTGGCAATGTAAATGACAATGAGGAGGATGATGATGAGGAAAAGGTCACAAAGGAGTTCCTGGAGCAAGATGCTGCCCCATGTCCTTCAATCTCACTCCGTCCATCACCTGCTTTCTCAATCCTATGCAATAGCTCAGAAACTTTCTCCGGGGGGTAATTAGATAGCATAAGTTAGGATGTGGCACTGGGTGAATAGGACCTTCCTGCTACTATGGGGCAGAAGCTCGGAGGGAACAGGTTCCATCCCAGAATCTACCACTGAAAATGCCGAGATGCCAAACGCTGCCCAAGGCTCAGTTGGTAAATACAATGCCCAATCTGTACTGAGTCAGTTGATCTTAGCTGAGGTAGCAGTAAAGGCCTTATAATTCACCCCAGCATTCCTAGCCTAAGGGGGGGGGGGGGGTGTGGGAGTTAATCAGCCAAGTTTTCCATTTCTGATCACTATCCAGTGATCCCTGCTGGAAAGTGAGTGAGAGAGAGAGCGAGAGAGTGAGAGACATAGAGGCTCAGCTGTGATACCGTTACAGTTGAATCTTATTGTCTAGACTCATAAATAAACATAGACCAGAGGTGAGCTAGCTATTGTGCAGCTGTACCTCACCACTGCTTTGGCTTTTCAGCCTAGAAATAAGGCATCCGAGGGGTGATCTTACAGAAATATTTAAGATAGTTAAGGGAATGGAAAATTTAAATCTGGAATATTACTTTAAATTAAGCTTCAAGAGTAGGACAAGGAGACACAGATTCAAACTAGTAAAAGGTAAATTTGGGACTGATATCAGGAAATGCTTCATAAAAAGAGTGATCCATGGAACAGATTCCCAGATACAGTGGTGAAGGTGAAAACCCTGGAATCAATTGGATGCTGCAACGAGGGAAAGTTAAGGTCTTTCTGGATGGTCTGAATGGCCTTTTTGTTGTTATTATCCTGTGATCTTAAGTCAGGGGGGGGGTAAATTCAACTCACAGTTTTCCGTTTACCCGGCGTTAAACCTCCGAATTCTGTGTTGTGAACTGTTTTGCCCGAGCTGCGCTGGAAGTGTGCCGGATGCCATATTGGCTCAGGTGACTTTTAGTCGTCCTGCCTGAAACAGCTGTCACGCTCCTTAAATATACAAATCGGGGTCCTACGCCAGTTGGAGAATCCCAAATACCAAATTCAGGTAGAAATGGGCAGAGCATGTACCGCACATGCTCCACCTAATTGTGCCAGGCATTGAGCTCTCTAACCAGTGATCCTTAAAGGGACCACTGGAAGCCACTCAAAAAAAGGTCCAGGACAATTTCAATTTTTATTTCTATGGGCCCACGAAAAACAGGAATGCTCTCCTGGGACAACAAAAATCTCCAGTCTGCTACCCTCCACTCTCCCCCGCCCCACCAACCAAGAATTCCTCCCCCACACCCCCAACCTGCCAGCCAGCTCTGCACAGGAGCAGGCTGATTTCCCACCGTCCCCAACCAGTGAGCTACAGTGGGGTGCCCGTTTGGCGCCCGCAGCTCACCAGCGGCATTTAAATGAAGCCCAAAGCCGAATGTGGCTCCGGCCTTGGCGTGCAGAGCCATTGCTCCGCCAACTTTGCGCCTGCTTGGGCGCAAGTCAAATTTCTAAGCCAGGGTCTTTCAAGAGGAATGGGGACGGGGAAAGAGAGAAAGTTGGAAAAATAGATAACTAACAATAGAAATAAAATCCTACACTGAAAGTACTATTATTGCTAAATAATAACGGGCTGCATTCAGTATTTTGCACTTTTGGAACCTTATATCAAAATTAGAAATGCAAAAAAGTGGTTCTTAAACTGATGACACATAATTAGCACTGCTTCACCAAACCTGTTCATTCTTCAGTGGGACAGGGATATTTGTCATCATACACAGAGCAGTTATATTCCCATTCAGCATTCTTCACACATTTAGAAGCACTTAATAACATGACACCTACTTTGCAGCAGCTGTCATCAGTTAATATTACGATGGTCAAAAGCTTGAAACAGCTGAGTGGGCAGTTTGGGAGTCAGAAATGGGAAGGGCATGCTCACAGTCAGCAACTCCATCTTGATGAAGGATCCACTGATGAAGGGACCATTGGTACAGAGCTTTTATACCAGAACTGATTGCACCACAGAAGCTATGAGCAACTGCCCCATATTACCAGCAGTTTAGGTCACATCCAATGAACGTCTTGTCAGCATATATTTCATCTTACACAAAGCTTTCTCTTTTAAAAATGTATTTTCTACTTTTAAATTCTTAAATAATTATTTTTGTATGGTTATATGGATGGGAATGGTTCAGCATTGCAACATTGGAACAAATGACCCATGGAATTTAGGGGCCACTATATTCAAAAAGGAAAAAACAGCATATGGTGGAAATATGAAACTAGAACGCAAAATGTTGGAAACATTCAGCAGGTCCGTCAGCATCTGTGGAGGAAACAGACAAGTTAAGATGTCAGGTGTTCCCCTTGGTCAGAACATTAACTTGTCTGTTTCCTCCACAACTTGATGAGTGTTTCCAGCATTTTCTGTATTTGTAATATATTGTCTGATTTAAAAGGATTTCATCCCCCTCCGCATAAACACAACATTGTGAACACAACTGTTGGCCAACCTATTATCCAGAACAGAGTCACGTTCGCAAATTTCTTTTATGACTTCAGCACTTTTCTCACACCATGTAGAATCATAAAAAGGTTACAGCATGGAAGGAGGCCATTCAGCCCATCGAGTCCACGCCGGCTCTATGCAAGGGCAATCCAGTTAGTCCCACTCCCCCGCCCTATCCCTGTAGCCCTGCAAATTTTTTCCTTTCATGTACTTATTCAGTTCCCTTTTGAAGGCCCTGATTGAATCTGCCTCCACCACCTCCTCGGGCAGTGCAGTCCAGATCCTAACCACTCGCTGTGTAAAAAAGTTCTTCCTCACGTCACCTTTAGTTCTTCTGCCAATCACCTTAAATCTATGCCCTCTGGTTCTTGACCCTTCCGCTAATGGGAACAGTTTCTCTCTATCTAGACCCTTCATGATTTTGAATACCTCTATCAAATCTCCTCTCAACCTTCTCTGTTCCAAAGAGAACAACCCCAGCTTCTCCAGTCTATCCGCAAAACTAAAGTCCCTTATCCCTGGAATCATTCTAGTAAATCTCTTCTGCATCCTCTTTAAGGCCTTCACATCTTTCCTAAAGTGCGGTGCCCAGAACTGGACACAATAGTCCAGTTGTGGCCGAACCAGTGTTTTATAAAGGTTCATCATGACTTCCTTACTTTTGTACTCTATGCCTCTATTTATAAAGCCCAGGATCCCATATACTTCTTTAACTGCTTTCTCAACCTGCCCTGCCACCTTCAACGATTTGTGCACATATACCCCCAGATCTCTCTGTTCCTTTACCCCTTTTAGAATTGTGCCCTTTAGTTTATATTGCCTCTCCTCATTTTTCCTACCGAAATGCATCACCTCGCATTTTTCTGCGTTACATTTCATCTGCCACGTGTCCGCCCATGCCACCAGCCTGTCTATATCCTCTTGAGTCTATCACTATTCTCCTCACTGTTCATTACCCTTCCAAGTTTTGTGTCATTTGCAAATTTTGAAATTGTGCCCTGTACACCCAAGAACAGTTATGAAAATTGGCAAAACATATCAAAAGAGTTCCCAAAGCAAAGGCATTCAGCATCATGAGGTACTATCAGCCACATTAGATCCATCTCCTGTTCAATTCTGAATACAAGTGGATTTTGTAATATATCAGGCCAAGGATTAAATGCTCAAACATGGGCGGATGTGTGCTACAGAAACTAGCTGTATGTTGTCTTGTTGTCAAACTTGTTTACTCAGCTTTTGCACCTTTCAATAGACAGAATATACTGTGTAAAGTAACAATGATATAATACAGGAAGCAATCTAGAAAGGAAGGAGTTTTGAAATTGAGCAGTACTGAGGAAATTGATCAGCATCCCAAAAACACAATTGCAGTATTTGGCTTAATTGCACAGTCAGTTAAAGCAGTTTGAACTTCGACAATTAAAGGGGCACTATCTTTACAAACAAGTGTTTGGCAAGCCATTTTTTATTTGTTTGCAAAGAATCCAATGATGTAAATCATATTGAAATGCATTATCACTTATTTAACGTTATTGTGATTTACGTGAAGCGTGGCTCAGCTAGCTCTTCTCACCTTCTGCATGAAAAGTTTGCCAAGCACCTTTTCATGAAGAAGATGCACCATTGACATTTAGTTTATATAAAGCATCTTCAGCCAGAAGATAATAATATGTTCTACTATTAGCTTTACTAGTCGTCACATTGCAGTTCATACCTCCATGCATGGCATCCAATCTGATCTTCAACTGATTTGAACCAGAAAGTAGCTCCTTCAAGGCACTGAAATCGAAGATGTTCCTTAGCATGTTAGTGTAGGCCTCCACTGAATCCACAATCTCCACTGGAACATAATCACATAGTGCATTTAGGTACTGGTCTGGCATTCAGTTTCAATGGAGTTAACAGCTCACACACCAGAAATTCAGAAAACAGCCAAATGTAAACACATTTTGAGTAAAGGACCAGTAACTCTACAAAAGGTAGATATTAAACAGAAAAATTCAGTAACCTGCTCTGAACTTCCAAGGGAAAATATTATGAGGCTGAACACTCACCCAATGGATGGGAAGCATTAGAGAGAAGGACAAGCTGATCCTTTGCGTCAGACAACTGAGTTATGAGGAAAGCTTAAAAAAACTTGATACCCTTCAGCTTTGGAATGAGGTGAATGAGAAGGAACCTTATTGGGTTTTACCAGATACAGAATGGAATAAAAATAAAATTAAATGACATCTGCAGAACAAGGGGACATATGTCCAAACCAGTGAAAGGCAAGTTCACGACTGATGCGCAGGAAGTAGTTTTGCACTGTCGAAAACTTAATTACCTATTATATACAATGCATTAACTCCAAACACTTATTTTCAGACAAGTAAGAATTTATTAAAAGAGGCTTGAGCTCAAGGAAAGCTGTGTTCCAAGCAATGGTTGGAACCACCTCTTCGCTGAGCAGATGAAACAGTTAACTTTTATACAGTTCAATTAGTAATGTCTGTCCATCATAGAATATGGGCGTACATGTACACTCTCATTGGTTCAAGTGGTTAGTCAATCAAAAATAGGGAACCCACCCTCGATTCTCTCATGTCTGTCTCAACAGGGTCTGGGAATTTACCTTGCCTTAGCAACACTGCTTCTTATCAGAAGAAACTGTTCCTAGTCTCAAGGCTATATGGTCATTCATTTTTGTTAAGTCAGACAGTTATCTCATAAGCAGACAATAGCTCTTCTGTGTGTCTTTGCTGGGAACGTGAAACCATTAAGCTTCCCAATATATATTCAGCTGGTCAGCTAACATGGTCAACTAACAAGAATGATCAAAACCTGGAATGTTCTTCCATGTAATGCACTGGAGGCAAAAACTCTTGAGTCATCCAAAACACAATTAGGTGCAGTGATTGCGCAAAGGCAAGAAGGCGACAAAAGAAATAATTACTTTGTGTCAGTCTTCAAAGTAGAGGAAAAGGATAATATAACTGATATTCCAGGGAAACTAATAATGAATCAAGGACTGGAACTCACTAAAGTTAACGTAAGCAAGAAAACAGTATTGGAAAGAATAATGGCACTAATGACTGACAAATCCCCAGGATCCAATGGTTTTTACCCAGAGTTTTAAAGGAAGTAGGTGAGGAAATTGCAGATGCTTTAGCCATAATCTTCCAAAGCTCTCTCGATTCAGGAATTGGCACTTTAGATTGGAAAATTGCAAATGTAACTCCATTATTTAAGAAAGGTGAGAGAGAGAGAAATTATAGACCTCTTGGTCTAACATCTGTTGTGGGGAAGTTATTCAAATCTATAATAAAGGACAGAGTGACTGACCACTTAGAGAAATTTGAGTTGAATAGAGAGAGCCAACATGGATTTGTAAAGGTAGGTCTTATTTAACGAACCTAAATGAATTTTTTGAGGAAGTAACTAAAGTAGTTGACAGGGGAATGTCTATGGATGTAGTTTATATGGACTTCCAGAAGGCATTTGATAAGGTTCCACATAAGAGACTGTTAGCTAAAATTAAAGCACATAGAATAGAAGGCAATTTATTGTCCTGGTTAGGAGATTGGTTAGGCGGTAGAAGACAGAGAGTAGGGATAATGGGTACTCGAATTGGAAGGAAGTAACTAGTGGTGTCCCACAAGGATCTGTGCTGGGGCCTCCACTATTAACTATATGTATTAATGACTTAGATAACCAGAGAGCCAATATATCCAAGTTTGCCGATGACACAAAGGTTAGTGGCATAGTAAGTATTGTGGACGGGAGCATAAAATTACAAGGAGACATTGATAGATTAAGTGAGTGGGCAAAACTGTGGCAGATGGATTTCAATGCAGGTAAGTGTGAGGTCATCCATTTTGGACCAAAAAAGAACAGATCCGAGTATTTTTTTAAATGGTGAAAAGCTAGGGACAGTAGAAGTCCAAAGAGATTTAGGAATCCATGTACGCAGATCGCTAAAATGTAGTAGCAGGTACAAAAAATAATCAAAAAGGTTAATGAAAATGAGCCTTTATAAGGAAGTTTTGCTACAGCTATACAAAGCCTTGGTAAGACCAGATCTGGACTACCGCACCTCAGAAAGGATATATTGGCCTTTAAAGCAGTGCAGTGCAGATTCATCAGAATTTTACCATGGCTCCAAGGGTTAAACTAGGAGGAGAGATTACATAAACTAGGCTTATATTCCCTTAAATGGTTGAGGGGTGATTTGATTGAGGTTTTTAGGATTTTGAAAGGAATTGATAGGAAAGTGAGAAACATTTTCTGCTGGTGGAAGAGTCTAGGACAAGGGGCATAACCTTAAAATCAGAGCCAGGCCATTCAGGAGAGAAGTTAGGAAACACTTCTTCACGCAAAGGGTGGTTCATGTGTGGCACAATCTCCCACAAAAAGCAGTAGATGCTAGCTCAATTAATAATTTTAAATCTGAGATTGATATATTTTTGCTAGCCAAGGGTATTAAGGGATATGGAGCAAAGGCGGGTGGATGGAGTCGGGATATAGATCAGCCATGATCTCAATGAATGGCGGAACAGGTTCGAGGGGCTGAATGGCCTACTCCTGTTCCTATGTTCCAATGAAAAATGAGCTAGTTGAGCCGAATGGCCTCCCTCACCTGCACTGAATTGAATCTAATGCAACTCATTTTAATATCACAACCAGCAAAATGGCTTTCCTCCCATCAGTCTGGGCTGGATTCAAACCCAGGTCCTGGAGATTAAAGGACATCGTGTACCCTACTGTAAAACCCAGTCATCCGCAGTGTTTCTTTATTTTGAGAGGGTGTGTGAGTGCATCATGGACTCCTTGTTGCCTCGTGACTCAGTACCAGTCCATGTTGAACTGATGAGTGGTACATTCATATTGTGGAAAAAGCTGGTTTCGGAGCTTTATCCATTTCTCCAGCCTAAATGCAGCATCTCTGCTACCCTGAAGTATCCTATCTTATGGGCCAACATATAGGAGAACAAATTCATCACACTGGTGGCAAATCATACTCCATTTATATTATAGAGTCACCAATGGAAGTAGTTCTGTAACTCCATGGATGTCAAATCTGCCTAATTTATACTGCAGGATGGGTAGCAACTAGACTGCCTTGTGGGCCTCCTCTGATCAACTAACTTCCTTTTTCTTCCCTCCCTATTCGTATTGATTTTTTTTAACATCTCTGTATAAACAATGAAAGCTACTGACATCACTGGATTGGAGGATTTACTGAGCTCATTGCTGGTATTAAGATACCCCCGGAGTGTTTCAGTAATTTGGTTATTCCAAATGTATATATTAATCTATTTTTGGATGGATAACTTATGGCAGATATTTCAAATTTAGAAATTTGTGCCCTTAGAATTCAAGACCTCATGGTGGTGAGGAAGGGGAGGAAATGAGGAGAGCTAGTGCTTATTCATTATCTAAAGAGAATATGTAAAAAAAACTATAATTATTAATGGATTTGATTACTTAAAAATGTACTCTTAAGCATTAATAAAATAGAATTATGTCTATAGTTCTCTACAAGCTGCTTTGTAAGAATCTACAACAAATAAGAAATGAAACACAAAAATCAGAGGTGTTATTAATCTACAAGGGAAAATAAATGTTATTAACTTTATTCTTTAAAATAAAGTTTTTTATGGAAAAGAATCAAAATATTTTCTTGGCTAGTTTTAAATTAATACAGAACATAAAAGAGTTTTAAGGATTAGAAAAAAGCTGTTGGGACCATCAAAGCCATTGCTTTTGATAGATCTCAACTCCATCGACTTACTTTCTCACTAGATTCTTCAATTCCTTCTTTCTAAAGCTTTGGTTTTACAACTCCATCTTTTAAAGCACATCAATAATGGTAGCCTAAATGGTAAATCCTCTATTCCTGGATCGCTTTATTTTCACAAAGTTATCAAAAATAGCAGTATGTAGCCACCCTAACAGGTAACAGCGCCATCCTATGTAGTACTACGGCCTGCAAGGTCCAAGGTTCACTCCCAAGGTCAAACACTTTACATTAAATATGACAAATATATACGTCACAAATGTTCATAATTGTCAAGCTCAAATGCTTGCTACTTCAATGAATAGCAGGCAACCAAAGTCACTCCCAGTTTGCACGAAGGTGGCTGATCTCAGCTGGGGTGCAGTTGTGGTGCTACAATTAGCCTCAGTCCTTCTTGGAGGGAATAAAAATCAAATAGAATAGTTGCTCCCAATTGTTATCAGGGACCCCAGCTAGAAAATGTGTACATGGATATCAGGTGACAACAGGATCAGCTTGATTCTATGTTCAAACTGTCTGTCAACACTCACTAAGCTCACTTATGAGAAATGGATGAGATACTGGTCAGCTGCGTACTCCAGAATGAGTAGCATCTTCGGGAGAGAAGGAGGAAAATTGGGGAGATGCACATCCAATCCTGCATGCAGCTGATTTGCAGTTCCAAACTACACTTCGTGCAGGAGCACCATGAGAATCATCACAGAGCCCACTATTGCATTCGTATTACTGGCCAGCTAAGAGCAGCACTAAAGGGCAGGTCACTGAGCTACAATGGAAAACTCAACGAGGAATGAGGAGACTCAATGAGAGATTTTATGCACTCAAAAAAAGAGAAAAAAAATAATTTTAATTTAGATCAGTAGTTTGAAATGGTGCAAGTAACTAGTTACCTGTAAATGGTTTAAACTTGTTCTCCAAGTCAAACTGCTGTTTACCGATTGTAGCTAGGTCAACTTTCAGATCAGGACAGATAGAATATTCTTCAATAGTTTTGCTGAGCTGAAAAATCTTCTCTGTAACAGCCTCGGGAGCCGGACCTGCCAAAGACAAGGTTTACCCATTATACTGAAAAAAAGGTACATCAGCACGGTTAACTGGTTAATAATTCATCATGAATACTGTTCACCTAAAGAACTCCTACCACCCCACAGAAAATGTGCAAAACAAAAAGTTCTGATAGTGTCTCCTCCCCGGCAGGAGATATTTTCCACTTTCTTGTTTAAACTGCTGCCTTCTGCTTCGAAAAGTCCCACTTGGATGAAGTTCATGTACTTGTCCCCAGCCAGTTACCAGTGAGCTAAGTGAAGATCAAAATCCGTCCTGCTCCTGGATACTGATCCTGTGCTCCGACACAATTTGAAAGCTGCTAGGAATCAGGTGAGTACCTGAGCCATATAGATCAGGAAGCTCACAGGGTTGATCGCCAAACTGCAAAGCTAGTTGATCTCAGTTGGGGTCGTGGGACACTACAAATTGCCTCGGCTTCGGGAGATGAAATCAAAATTTGATCAGGGCTGTCATTCCTGATCACTATTCAGTGACAACATGCAGTCGGATGAGGACAGAACTGAGCTTAGCTGTGATGCAAAGATTGAATAGCCTGTTGACACTCCCTGGTGCATGAATAATGGCCATTTGGGTGAGGTACTGGAGGATGCCAGGGGCCTGTCAAATACCAGCCCAGCAAGAACTCAACTTTGGAAGAGGGAAAGAGGGGAAAAAACTGGCAGAGAAAAAGTAAGCAGGAAATAGAAGTTGCCAGGGCTTAAATCCAGCTGTATAATGTCATTTTGCCTTGCAATTGCTGGGTCAGCATCTCAGAGTAGAAAGGAAAATGATCATAGCTTTATTCAATAGAACCTGACTGGATACAGGCGGCTATAAATTGGGCCATGTAGCACCCGTTTTTTAGGCGCTACGCGGCCTCCTAAGGTAAAATGGTGTCCGGAATGAGCGCGGTGCTTCTAACATGATGTGCGCCAGACGCCATCTTGGTAAAGGCATTTCCGCACGAACAGATAACAAACGGTGGTACCATGTAAAGTAAGGAAGGAGAATATGTGTTAGATCAGTGTGCAACGCTGATTTAATGGGATAGATACCATTTTGGCACTCAACGCTCCAGCCAACACACTGTCTTAACCACGAACAGCTGAATATGACGTAGACGGCCTAGAGGACCCCTCCCCCCACCAGCGCTATTTAAAGGGATCATGCAGGATTTACAGGTTAGTTGTTGGATTATTGCTTCTGGCTGCCGATGTATTTGTACCTGTTTTTGGAGGTTTCCTATACTTGAATACTAGGACTAGGGGACATAGCCTAAAAATTAGAGCCAGGACTTGCAGGAGTGAAGTTAGGAAATGCTTCTACATGCAAAAGGTGGTAGAAGCTTGGAACGCTCTTCTGCAAACGGCAGTTGATGCTAGCTCAATTGTTCATTTTAAATCTGAGATTGATAGATTTTTGATAACCAAGGGTATTAAGGGATATGGGGCTAAAGTGGGTATATGGAGTTAGGTCACAGACCAACCATGATCTCACTGAATGGTGGAACAGGCTCGAGGGGCTAAATGCCACAGCCACTTGCTGCCTCCTGTTATGCGCCACCATCTCCTGCAAGAAAGAGGGACATGTGTCGATGAGTGTCCTGCAGGATGTTTGGGTGATGTGCTTGTCATGGTGGAATAGCTGCCAGTGTGTGTGACCTTTGAGTTATGGGTGTGCGGCTTGCAACAGTGGTCATGTGTGAAGGTGACAGGAAAGAACTGACTAGAAGAGTTGAGTACTGATTGAAAGAGTTCGTTAGTAGGTGGGTGATGGGGGAGTGTAGTGCGTGGAGCAGTGGATGCAGCTAGTGGTGTGGTTGGTAGGAGAGGCCGTTTGACAGTTGACCTCACTCACCTTGACCACTCATGTCAAAGCATTGAACTTCTTTCTGCACTGTATCCATGTTCGTGCGCCTAGCATTGACTTTGTCCCCTACTGCCTCCCACTGCCTCTTGATCGTATGTCTGGAGGGCCTCTTGCCCCACTGCGGATATAGGAAGCCTCTCCTTCTGTCCACCTCTTGCACCAAGGCTTCTAGAGCATCATCAGAGGACCTTGGTGCACGCTGTCTTGCAGGCCTGTTACGAACTCAGATCGGCAGATTGGCGGGGTCTGGCGTGCAGATTGGAGGATGTGGGATTTAGTAGTGTGCAGTCTTTATTCAATGTTTTAACATAACTCATCAGTTTGTAAACATAGGGACGGGACCTGCATCTGTGTTTTACGTGTGCGATGTCTGATCTCCGTTCAGACTCCGTGTGGACCCGTATCTTATATTTTGCCCATAAGAGGTGCAGGCTACCTTTAAGATGTGCGAGCCACTCACGCGATATCGGGGGCCCCCTGCTGGTGAGAAGTCATTCAATAATGCAGCCACGCCTGGCTGCTCGTGCTGGAATCAGGTAAAGGACCAGGCAACACGAATCTCACGTGCTACCTGCATCAGAATGACCGGGCGCGGGTTAAACGCGCACTGCGACCCCCACAACCGGATTCGGGTGTTATCGAATTTAACCCCCATCATCTGAGATGACCTTCTCCCATCAGGGGACTTAATGTGACAAGTATCCATGTGGTTATACTTTAACTAGGAGGATGGAGAAAGTAATTAAAAAGTACTTTTCTATCCCCCGGTGACTGAGTTGGTAAAGCCAGTGTGTAACTGAACCAGGTTCAATTCCCAGTCTATTAAACTGCTGATTTACTTGGGGTGAATATTCCGCCCTGAGCCGATTTCTAGAAACCAGCCGGCAGAATGCAAATTGAGTGTCCATTTTGAGCATCAGGCATCATTTGCATCGGGACGGCGGGCTATGGCCAGAGTTTAAGCGCCCGGGGCAGCCAGCCAGCTCTAGGCCGCCACAGTATCAGGCAGTCCAGTCAGCCTCCGGGCCAAAGAAGATAGGGCTGTTGGGGTGGGGGGTGGCCCTGATGTTTAGAAGGTGTGGGGGGGTGGTGGGAGCTAAAGTGGCAGTGGCCCAGGCTGGATTTGTGGAACTTGGAGGAGTACTGCTATTTCTCCCGGCTCCATAAAAAGAAAGATGAACTTACCGTCGGCATCTTCTTTAGCCGAGCTGGTTGGAGTGTGTATGTCGCGCACTGTGTTCAGTTCAGTCCAAAAATGGCAATTGGGGACCTACTGATGTCATAAGACCTCAATATCCATTATAAATGGGCCTGCTGCATGGCTCCAGGGGCCGGTCCGGCGCCCAGTGGTAGACCCCGGTGAACACTGCTACAGCTGCAGTGCCGCGGCAATGGGTCGGTAGGTCATTGCCCATCATATTCAGGGCGCTATCGCCCCATTTTCGCTGGGCTGAAGTGCTGAGAATTCAGCGTTGCAAAAGTGATGCTACAATTTGGTCAGTACAATTGGCCTGGGTTAGAGGGAAGGGAGAAAAAAACCTCCCAATTGTTAATCACTAGGACAAGGCTCAGGTGTGATGCTTCTAGTCAAATATCCCACAAATGCTGACTGACTAGGCCCACACATGGGGAATAACAACTTGGGTGAAGTATTGGTAGACAATCAGTACCTATGCAATTGTATCCTGGTAAAAGTCAATCCTGAGGAGAGGAGAAAATCGGCAAAACATGTAGTTTTCCCTGCCCAGTGTAATATTCCACTTTAAATGAAACCTGTTTATAACTTAAAGTGTTTTAAGCTCAAATCTATCATATTTGAGTGATCAGCACCTAACTCAATGCTTAGAACTAGTATAAGCACCTCTACACTATTACATATAATACTGAACTATATATCCTTACTAACGCTTTTCAAAGTTTGCTTCATTTACTGTTTATATGTATCTCAGTACATGTTACAGCAAAAAAAGTTTGGGAATCTCTGGCCTAGATTTAGTGCTCAAGTTCATGGTAGGACAACCTTCTGACTCAGAGGCAAAAGTGCTACCAACTGAGCTAAGCCAATAAACATGAAATAATGAAAAATTACCTCCATTAGTCATGGAATCAGTAACAGAGGCGGCAAAACTTAGAATTAGTACCACAAACATAAAACGGGAGTTCAGAAGAAATGTTTTCATGCAAAGGGATGTTCGAACATGGATGGATTTCTGCAAGTGGGTACAGTAACTGAGTCAATCATGACATTTGAAGAGGAAAAGTATTAAAAAGAGTAGGGTGGAAAGAGCATAGAAATAAAACTAAAGTAGATAGCTCTGATGTGGAGCTGGCAAAGGCACGATGGACCAAGAAGTCTCCTTCTGCATTGAAATTTCAATTATGATGTGTGCCAATGGCTTAAAAATGAATATTCAGTGGTGCACCATGGAATGTTAGTAATCTCCCGCTGGCAAAACCAAAATTATCTCAGTATGCTTGGATAGAAATGGCATCATAAGACACAATTAAATTACAGAACCATTCTGAAGAAGTAACAGCAGTAAATTAAGAGCATAAGAACATAGGAAATAGGAGCAAGAGTAAGCCATACGGCCCCTCGAGCCTGCTCCGTCATTCAATAAGATCATGGCTGATCTTCGACCTCATCTCCACTTTCCCACCTGTTGATTCCCTTAGAGTCCAAAAATGTATTGATCTCAGCCTTGAATATACTCAACGACTCAGCATCCACAGCCCTCTGGGGTAGAGAATTCCAAAGATTCACAATCCTTTGAGTGAAGAAATTTCTCCTCGTCTCAGTCCTAAATGCCCCACCCCTTATCCTGAGACTATGTCTCCTAGTTCTAGATCCTCCAGCCAGCGGAAACAGCCTCTCAGCATCTACCTTGTCAAGCCCTCTAAGAATTTAATACATTTCAATGAGATCACCTCTCATTCTTCTAAACTCGAGAATATAGGCCCATTATACTCAAACTCTCCTCATAGGAGAACCCTCTCAACCCAGGAATCAATCTAGTGAACCTTCGTTGCACTGCCTCTAAGGCAAGTATATCCTTCCTTAGGTAAGGAGACTAAAACTGTACACAGTACTCCAGGTGTGGTCTCACCAAAGCACTGTACAATTGCTCTTGTACTCCAACCCCTTGCAACAAAGGCCAATATACCATTTGCCTTCCTAATTGCTTGCTGTACCTGTACCTGTACCTGTACCAGCATGTTATCATTCTGTGTTTCATGTACTAGGACACCCAAATCCCTCTGAACACCAACAATTAATAGTTTCTCACCATTTAAAAAATATTCTGTTTTTCTATTCTTCCCACCAAAGTGAATAACCTCACATTTCCTCATATTGTACTCCATCTGCCACCTTCTTGCCCACTCACTTAACCTGTCTATATCCCTTTGCAGACTCTTTGGACATGATTTTGACCCCGAGCCGGGAAGGGGGCGGGGGTTTCAAATTGCGGACGGGAAACCTGGAAGTACGGGATTCCCGGACATCCTTACGATTTTGACGTAAGGACGTCTTTTATTTTTTTTTGTTGGTTTGCTGTCCGATTGACCAGCCTGATTGACAGGCTGGTCTCAGTCAGACGGGAGACCAGCCAGGGAGAGGATGTGTTCAGGTAAGTCCGCAGTTAAGTCTTTATTTGTAAGGATGGGGGGGGGGGGGCACGGGTTGGCATAGGGGCATAGATTGGCATAAGGGCACGGGGGATTCAATCATGGGGGGAGGGATCGGGGGTCATCACGGGGGTTCGCGATCATTGGGGGGGTTGGGGGGCAGGAGTCCACAATCGTTGGGGTGGGGGGGGGGGGGAGGCGGGGGTCCACAATCGTCAGTGGGGGCGCGGGGGTCCGAGATCTTTGTTTGGGGGGGTCGCTGCAGGTAGGCTTGTGGAAGCCTGGGGGAAGCACTCCTGCTCCTCCTTTCTAGGCACTTACCTGTTAGTCTCAGGCCTTCTCACCTCCTTTTATGTGGTATAAAAGAGAAGGCCCGGGAATCCCGGCCCCCACCCCGGGTTGAAATCGGAAAGTGTAGAAAAATGGAGGAGCAAAGCCTCCTTGAAAGGTTTTAATCACCAACCCGCCTCCTGGGAGCCAGTTGGTTGCCTGCCCCTCGTCCCACCCTGGTGAAAACCAGAAGTGGGTGGGTTGGAGACGGGTTGGGGGCAGGTCCGAAATGGTTGTGATTTTGAATGCCCCCTTGCCCCCAACCCACCGGTTTTTCCCTT
Organism: Heptranchias perlo; assembly: GCF_035084215.1. NCBI lineage: Eukaryota > Metazoa > Chordata > Chondrichthyes > Hexanchiformes > Hexanchidae > Heptranchias > Heptranchias perlo. Next base: position 51,409,785 of record NC_090333.1, read on the forward strand.
TTAAAATTGTGCCCTTTGTGTCCTCCTCACAGCTTGCTTTCCCAACTAGCTTTGTATCGTTACAATAAATAAATAAAAACACACAATTAAGACAACAAACAGCTAATTATTTTGTAGCTATATATCAATTGTTACCTGCTGTGAAGTGTGGTGTAATGCCTCATCTTGGTTCCAGCAGGTGTGTCACCTGAAACATGCTCTACACTGATGCTATTCTATCATAATTTCAGTTCCCCTCAAATTATCTAAAATAGCAAAGGGATTGGATGGATAGAGAATACACTACATTTAAGTGATCCAGAAATCTGTTTATATTGTAGAATTCAGAGCAAATGAAAAACATTGAATACAATTTTTCCAGTCTCAGCGCATGTATCTAAATCTAGTGCTTGACTGGGTATCTTTCTGGATCAAAAGAGAAAAGGGGAACAATACTCTTTGAGAGGGGAGGGAAGAGAAATGAAAACCATGAAGAACATCTACTTCATGAGGAGAAGGTGTTCTTTGCTTTTAAGCACATGCTCAATGCAGACCAGTTATATCAAATCTCTGACCTACTCAGATGTCACATCAAGATGGTGCTATTGAGCTGAACAGGGTCAGCATCTTACCTGCACTGGCACCTCAGAATCTCAACAGTAAAGTTAGGATCAGCATCCAGGATTGGGAAGGAAGCCAAAGCTTGCTCAATTTAAAAGTAGCCTATTAGAAGCAACCTTTACAAATAAACCATTCAAGTAGGAATTTTTCTTGGCCAGAGATAGAAAACAGTAAATTACTTGGCTGCAAATCCACTTATAAAATGGCCACTCTTCTTAGGGAAGAGAATCATTCCCAACAAATATTTTCCTCAGCCTTTCTTTTAAGTATTTTCCTCCAGCGTCATCTCTGAATTTCATTCCATTTTGTGCCACTCATCCTCCAAATATCATTCAATTTCAACTAATGTAAATTCTATTTGGCAGGTGCTATTGGATGATGGTGACTCTTAACCTATTTTGCTGGAATGCTGTATCACAGGGAATAAGGAAAGCAGCTGGAAGTGAGCTGGGACCAATGAATATTTCTATCTCTGGTAAAATATGGAACTATATTGATGCAATTACTATCATTCAAACTATTCTAAAAAATCAACATGAATGAGCATCACAGCATTGATTTGAAAAATCTGAGTTAATCAAAAGCCATTTCAAGTTACAGCTATTTGCGCATTACCCACCTCCACTGGAAATATTGTATTTGATCCCAAAATCTCCATCAGGTCCACCAGGGTTGTGGCTTGCTGTCAGAATAATTCCTCCAATTGCTTTGATTTTTCTGATTATGCAGGATACAGCTGGAGTTGAGAGAATTCCATTTTGTCCAATTACCAAGCGTCCAATCTGTTAAAGAAAATTTAATTAGTTAAATATTTTGAAAGAGTGACAGATTCTTCACTTATAACTCCTTAACCCTACTTTAGAAGCTAAGAAAAGAGAGAGGCTGGACTTCAGTTGGCCGCAGGTGGTGGCACTGCGCTGCATTGTAACACCAGCCTTAAAGACACAGCCTGGAGGACTCAACGAGGAGCCAAGAAACACAGTAAGTACAATGAGAGATAATTTAAGTAAGACAGTCAGGCAGCAGGGACAGACAGAAATGATGGAAATGGAAATAGACAACAAAAGGACTTTACAAGAACACAAGAATTGCATGCTATATACAAGATTATTAATATATTTGTAGCAGATCTCCCTTGGTATTGCTCAGTTGGAGGATACGTTGTTTTATAACAATACAGGTATTATGTCATGATATGCAAAATATATTAACAGGGTCAGAGATTTATGGTAATGGAATAAGTCAAATTCCATTATGTCAAATCTATCATCATAACAAGAAATCCATTCAAACCATACCTTCTTTCTGATATTTAAGGTTTACTTTCAGAAAATGGTTTGTTGATAACAACATAGATGGACATTTGAGGGTTTTGAACTGAACTTGGCTATTTATCCAACAAAGTTGAAAAGCAAAAAAGACATGGTAAAAAGTCAGAGAATGGTGAGTAGGTGACACTAAGTTTAGCTTTTAAAACTAAGATTCCAGGTGGAAGGAAAGGAGTTCCTCAGATTCAGGGTTCTGGAAAAGAATGAGTTAAAAGTAAGAAATCTTAATTTCAACATAATAAGGATTTAGTAAGAAGGAAGAGCATATAGGGTTATGTATTTGTAACTTAAGAAAAACAAAAGAGGATAGTTTAGAACAGGACTGATCATAGAAGTATCAAAGCAAAGAGAGACAAAAAAGGTTGCAAAAGAGGCTATAGAGGAGACAATGAGTGTCTATCAAGACAATTTTTTTCTTGGATCCTGTCCAACGATATGAGAAAGATGTTGGGAGAGGCTCCCACATTGTGACCAGTATTAAAATCCTGGATGGACTTGGACATTTTGGACAACTAAGAGCTAGTAAGAGGTCAAATATTTGGCACGAAAGAGGAGCTGAGCTTCATGAAAGCAGCTAAAGCAATGGTAGAGTTGCCTTTGAGGTCAGAGAAGGTAGTGAGTCCAAAAATGTGAACACATGAAGGACATAAGAGTGGAGCCAAAGATAAAAGGGGGTTGGTGCTTGTTAGATTTGTAAGAGACATGAAGAAACCGTGTCTCTAAAGAATTGAAAGAAACTGCCCTAATGAATGACACGGAAGAGATCAAGATGCTGTAATTCAACCACTGCACTGCAAGAGGACTGTAGATTTTATGCATCATGCACATGTAATCAGAAGAAAATTGATGAATATAAAGTAGAATCATTAGCAAAGAGTAGATAGGGTTGGATGAAGAATGAAGGTGGTCATTAATATTAAATAGGAACAGAGGACAAAACCCTGGGCAACTAGAGTTAATGGGAAAGAGCTAGTCAGCAGATCAGCCAGCAACCTTAACAAAGGTAGAGCAATGTGAAAGAAAATTGGGTTGCCATTAACTTGGTAGCTTTGGCAGCAGGAGAAAGAAGAACTTTTTATCTTCACCCGTAGGGCACATTTGCCTGAAGGGTAAACTGAACTCTAATAATCTCTTCTACCCTCTTACTATTTACAATTGGTCAGTCTGTGGATTTTATCCATTTGATGCATGTATTTTTAATACTTCATGTTACATCCTTGTGTTACTATTTGTTATGTTATTCTAAGATTTTTTTTAACAAGGGAAAACAGATCATTTTACCCTAATTAATTTCTGCCTGTTCTAGAAACATTGAAAGAACATCAGATACACAAATTCAGAAAAGAATGTCACTGCAGATTAAACACTGCATCATGCAAATACGCGCATAATTAAACTCAATCTAAGGCAAACAACAGTCACACAGATTTAAAACTCTTGATACTGCAGGGCACTTCCCGAGTCTGAATTTTTGTGTCTTTCATGTTCCTGTCTGCTACTACTCCTGATCAGAACACTGTTCAACCACTTGACCAGCTCAATGATAAAGTCTCCTACAATGGGGGTAAATGCATTGCCTGATATTGTACTTAGCAAGACAGACCTGAAGGTGGCAGGTTTGATGACCTAAATGTGTTGAATTAGCTGATTTCAGCTGTTAGGGCACTAGTTTGTTCTCAATGCACCTGAGCTTTGGAAGGAAAAAATCAGCCAGGGGTCCCACCCTTGACTGCTATCTAGTGACCCTTGCTTGAAAGTGTGAACGTTTACACATTGGGTGAAAACAGGTGGTGACAGTCTCTATAGTCTAATACCCTGTCAACAGTCAGTGCCATTAGCACAAATGTGAAAAATCTGCTGGGTGAGACACCAGAGGTCTGCCAATGCTCATGAAAGTGTAATGCAGCAAAAATCAGGAAGAGGAGAAGAAAGAGTTCTGTGCTGAAACATGGAACAGAGAGCTCAAGACAATTTTCTACTAAACGCGAGTACTTCACTGGACTAGAGGGGAGAGAGGGAGGAACAGCAGAAGTGTCTCTTAACTTGATTGTCTCCCCAATTCCTGATCAAAATTATCGACTGTATCCAATGACTAACAAAATAAAGTCAAACTGTTCACAGTGGTTTAAAGAATTCCCCAAAGTAGATGATGTGAATTGTGAAAATGTGCTACTTTGTTCAAATTGTATAGAAAACCACTAATTAAATCAGTTAATTTCTTGCCAAGTTGACAAATTTCATTTAAAGTTTAAAAAAGAGGCAAAACTTCCAATGCCATTACCAGCTTTTAGACTAACAATCCATGTTCTCAACACACTTCTGTCTGGTCAAAGATCTGTTTGTTGTTCTGACATATTTGTGCATTCACAGGGTTGGAGACAAATCTAACATTTAACATAAAAACTGTTCACTATCATATCCTCAGAAAAACACAGGTTTATTATTGGTCCTTATAATAGTCTTCCTAGGACCGATGCTTCAGCATAAATTGGGCAAAATTTGTTCTAGCATGGGCCTTGATGACAAATTGAGTAAGTTCCCAGCTAGGTTGCTGATAAAGGGGGTAACTCAATTAAGGGGGGGAAAATTACACTTTTCATCTTTCCTTGGGAAAATTAAATGAACTTTCAATAGTTAATACAAGCATCAGCAGTAATAGAGGAAAGCAAGACCAATTTGTTCACTCTTCCAACTATCCTTTCATTTCTGCATCCCGCGATTGAATCATGCCGACCCAGACTGATGGCCTCCTCTCGGTTGGCTGTAATGGTCCCAAATGAAATTAGCTGAGTCAGTCTTAACCCAATCCCTAGCTTACAGCATAGAATTGGAAATTACTGGTCATGTTGGAGACCACAAGGATGGCTGTGTGAAATGTGAATGGCGCATAATGGGTTTTATTCTGAGTGGGAATAAAGGATATTACTGGGGTAAAATAGAGGCATTTTTTCTTTGTATCTTTTCCTTCTAGGCCTGACCTGGACATGCTTGATGGTGATAATTGGTGCCCAAAATAGCAAAATGTTCCATTTCCCATTTTAATGAGCAAAAAATGTTCAAAAATAAGGAATTTTACAACACCAAGTTATAGTCCAGCAATTTTATTTTAAATTCACAAGCTTTCGGAGGCTTCCTCCTTCCTCAGGTAAATGTTCATTTACCTGAGGAAGGAGGAAGCCTCCGAAAGCTTGTGAATTTAAAATAAAATTGCTGGACTATAACTTGGTGTTGTAAAATTGTTTACAATTGTCAACCCCAGTCCATCACCGGCATCTCCACATCAAAAATAAGGAAACATTATTAAAATTAATACTTTTCCTTAAATTAAAAAAGAACACCAATTGGAACAATTAGACTGTTTTCATTCTATGCTGAGTCATGCTCCTGCAATACATCATTGGAATAGTGTAGCCTTGTTTCGTAGGCTGCACAGAAAATCCATCTCTTACTCCTGGACTCAGTAAAACCATGCAGACCACTGTCGTTGATTAAGATCAGCTACTGAATGCATGGCCACCTGTTCCAATACTGGCTGGGTTGTTACTCCCATATCAGCATCACAAGAACTTAACCCAGAACAACAAGAGCTGCTGCATTTGCACCGCAACTTTCAGCATCAATCCAAAATGTTTCCACAAAACGTCAATTGTGAAGTTTTACAAAACTCTTCTCCTGGCTGTGGAATCCTCTTCCAGACAACAGGCTACATGGAACCCCAAAGTTTCAGTACAACAATGTTAAGTTGTTGAACTAAAACTGTTGAACCATGCATTAGGCCCATTAGTAATCAAGTACAATTTATTTTATAGTTGTCTCCAGTTGCATCCCATTATTACACCATCGAAGTTTTAACACAAAACTGCACACAACCTTCTACTGATACACATCCTGGCAGAAGGGTCAAGAACCAGAGGACATAGATTTAAGGTGATTGGCAAAAGAACCAAAAGCGACATGAGGAAAAACTTTTTTACGCAGCGAGTAGTTATGATTTGGAATGCGCTGCCTGAAAGGGCGGTGGAAACAGATTCAATCATGACTTTCAAAAAGGAATTCGATAAATACTTGAAGGGAAAAAATTTGCAAGGCTATGGGGAAAGAGCAGGGGGCATGGGACTAACTGGTTTGCTCTTACAAAGAGCCGGCACGAGCTCGATGGGCTGAATTGCCTCCTTCTGTGCTGTAACCATTCTATGATTCTATGCTCTGCAGATGGAGAATGCAGTTTTCAACAGATGAGAAAAGAAAAATGGAGTGGAAAGTTTTGTGATAGGTTGAAAGTTACTAAATTAGTACCATCTCATCCATTCCCTTCAAAAAAATGTGAAGGGGAAAGAAACCTTTCCTTAGGAAAATTAAATGCACCTTAGATAGAAAGTACTAGCGTCAGAAATAGTGCAAGAATGTGAGACCAATTTGTTCACTCTCCCAACTGCATAAATGTACAGAGGTTGAAGGAGACTGCTTGTGTTAAGCACACACTGTTCTTTTCACCTGAGTTGTGGGTTTGAATTAAGTCCAGACTCCTAAGTGTCGATATTAACCCCCTCACAAAGGGTGAGAAGGGGGGTTAAAAATTTAAAATCAGTGAATGCATCCCTGATCTACCACGTACGTGCCTGACGCCATTTTTACTGTGGCATGTTGTGTGCCTTGCGTGTGACCCATCTTGGAGAGGCGGGACACTTCATTATAATATTTAAATCAGGCTCCCACAGTGCAGTTCAGAGCCTGATTTAAATTTAAGTTTCCAGCCGAGTTTCACGGGGTTCGGGAAACTTGGCAGCGAAATGGAGATGGAAGCCGCTGGCTCCAGAAGGCAAGTGCTTTTTAGAGCACTCCTTGTGGACCAGAAGGAGCAGGAGTGCTCCCCCCGGCACCTCAAGCAACTTTTTAGCCTCCCTTTTGCCAATCGCGGCGTCTCCTCGCTACCACAATCAGTAATCCCCCTGCCTACAATCCCCAATCTCCGCCCTCCCCCTCCAAACCCCATCTCCGGCCTGCCTCACGATCGGCCGACCCCCCACCCCCCACCCCACCATGCCGCGATCTCATGCTCCATTTCTCTCGATTGTTCGGGCCTGTCAATCTGGCAGGCTGCCGGGTGGGAAAAGGAAGAAAAAAGTGATAATGAGGTCCTGCTTCTGATATCGGCTGGACCTCCGTGACCCCGGGATTTCCAGGTTTCACCCCGCTACACGCTGCCCTCGCCCCGGCCCCATAAATATCGGGGCTTTTGTCTCTCAAATGTTGGCTGTATGGTTACCACATGTATTGAGCTTGAGTTTATGCTTCTTCACAACAAATCCTAGATGACCCCCAACTTGCTCTATATTGCCTTGTTATTGGTGCTGTACTATTTATCATTTTCTTCATGTTTGGCAAGCATTTTTTGGTTGGGTGGGGGAAGCAGAGCTGGAAGAGCCATGTGTAATTTGTCACAATGATATGAAAGAAAGATTTGCATTTATATAGCGTCTTTTAAGACCTCAAGACATCCCAAAGCTCTTTACAGCCAATTAAGTACTTTTTTAAAGTGTAGTCACTGTTGTAATGTAGAAAACGTAGCAGCCAATTTGCGCAGAGCAAACTTCCACAAATAACATAAGAACATAAGAAATTGGAGCAGGAGTAGGCCAATCGGCCCCTCGAGCCTGCTCCGCCATTCAATAAGATCATGGCTGATCTGATCCCAACCACAAATCTGAAGAACACAAGAAGTCGGAGCAGGACCCGGCCACATAGCCCCTGGGCCCTCTCCGCCACCCACAGGGCATTGACCGATCCGAACTCAGCTTCATGTCCAATTTCCTGCCTGCTCCCCATAACCCCTAATTCCCTTTACTTCTAGGAAACTGTCTATTTCTGTTTTAAATTTATCTAATGATGTAGCTTCCACAGCTTCCTGGGGCAGCAAATTCCACAGTCCTACCACCCTCTGAGTGAAGAAGTTTCTCCTCATCTCAGTTTTGAAAGAGCAGCCCCTTATTCTAAGATTATGCCCCCTAGTTCTAGTTTCACCCATCTTTGGGAACATCCTTACTGCATCCACCCGATCAAGACCCTTCACAATCTTATATGTTTCAATAAGATCGCCTCTCATTCTTCTGAACTCCAATGAGTAGAGTCCCAATCTACTCAACCTCTCCTCATATGTCCGCCCCCTCATCCCCGGGATTAACCGAGTGAACCTTCTTTGTACTGCCTCGAGAGCAAGTATGTCTTTTCTTAAGTATGGAGACCAAAACTGTATGCAGTATTCCAGGTGCGGTCTCACCAATACCTTATATAACTGCAGCAATACCTCCTTGTTTTTATATTCTATCCCCCTAGCAATAAAAGCCAACATTCCGTTGGCTTTCTTGATCACCTGCTGCACCTGCATACCAACTTTTTGATTTTCTTGCACTAGGACCCCCAGATCCCGTTGTACTGCAGTACTTTCCAGTCTCTCGCCATTAAGAAAATAACTTGCTCTCTGATTTTTCCTGCCAAAGTGCATAACCTCACATTTTCCAATATTATATTGCATCTGCCAAATCTCCGCCCACTCACCCAGCCTGTCTATATCCCCTTGCAGGTTTTTTATGTCCTCCTCACTCTCTACTTTCCCTCCCATCTTTGTATCATCTGCAAATTTTGATATGTTGCACTCGGTCCCCTCCTCCAAATCGTTAATATAGATTGTAAAGAGTTGGGGACCCAGCACCGACCCCTGTGGAACACCACTGGTTACTGGTTGCCAGTCCGAAAATGAACCATTTATCCCAACTCTCTGCTTCCTGTTTGATAACCAATCCTCCACCCATGCCAGAATATTACCCCCAATCCCGTGATTTTTTATCTTAAGTAATAATCTTTTATGTGGCACCTTGTCGAATGCCTTCTGGAAGTCTAAATACACTACGTCCACTGGTTCCCCTTTATCCACCCTATACGTTATATCCTCGAAGAACTCAAGCAAATTTGTCAGACATGACTTCCCCTTCATAAAGCCATGCTGACTTTGTCCTATTAAATTATGCTTATCTAAATGTTCCGTTACTGTCTCCTTAATAATAGACTCCAAAATTTTACCCACCACAGATGTTAAGCTAACTGGCCTATAATTTCCAGCCTTCTGCCTACTACCCTTTTTAAATAACGGTGTTACATTAGCAGTTTTCCAATCTGCCGGGACCTCTCCTGAGTCCAGGGAATTTTGGAAAACTATCACCAAAGCATCCACAATCCCTACTGCCACTTCCCTCAAGACCCTAGGATGGAAGCCATCAGGTCCAGGGGATTTATCCGCCTTGAGTCCCATTATTTTACTGAGTACCATCTCTTGAGTGATTTTAATCGTATTTAGCTCCTCCCCCCCCCCCGAGAGTCCCCTGTTTGTCCAGTGTTGGGATATTCTTAGTGTCCTCTACTGTAAAGACTGAAACAAAATATTTGTTCAGCATTTTTGCCATCTCCATGTTTCCCACCATTAATTTCCGGGTCTCATCCTCTAAGGGACCTATGTTTGCCTTAGCCACCCTTTTTCTTTTTATATAACTATAGAAACTCTTGCTATCTGTTTTTATATTTTTTGCTAATTTCTTTTCATAATCTAACTTCCCTTTCTTAATCAATCCTTTAGTTACTTTTTGCTGTCTTTTGAAGAATTCCCAATCTTCTATCCTCCCACTAAGTTTGGCTACCTTATATGTCCTTGTTTTTAGTCGGATACTATCCTTGATTTCTTTACTTAGCCACGGGTGGCTGTCATTTCTTTTACACCCTTTTTTCCTCAGTGGAATATATTTATTTTGAAAGTTGTAAAATAACTCCCTAAATGAACACCACTGCTCATGTACCGTCTTACCCTTTAATCTATTTTCCCAGTCCACTTTAATCAATTCCGCTCTCATACCATCATAGTCTCCTTTATTCAAGCTCAGTACGCTTGTTTGAGAATCAACCTTCTCACCCTCTAATTGGATATGGAATTCAACCATGTTGTGGTCGCTCGTTCCAAGGGGATCCTTAACTAGGACATTATTAATTAATCCTGACTCATTACACAGGACCAGGTCCAAGGTTGCCTGCCCCCTTGTAGGATCAGTTACATACTGCTCAAGAAATCCATCCCTGATGCACTCAATGAACTCGTCCTCAAGGCTGCTCTGCCCAATTTGATTTGTCCAGTTAATATGATAATTAAAATCCCCCATAATTATGGCTGTTCCCTTATTACATGCCCCGACTATCTCCTGATTAATACTTCTTCCAGCAGAGTTGCAACTATTAGGAGGCCTATATACTACGCCCACTAATGTTTTTTTTCCCTTATTATTCCTTATCTCCACCCAAACTGTTTCATTATCTTGATGCTTTGTCCCAATATCATTTCTCTGTATTACAGTGATTTCTTCCTTTATTAACATAGCCACCCCACCTCCCCTTCCTTCCTGCCTGTCCTTCCTGATTGTTAAATACCCTGGCATATTTAATTCCCAGTCGTTGTCACCCTGCAGCCATGTTTCTGTAATGGCCACAAGATCATACCCATACGTAGTTATTTGTGCCGTTAACTCGTCCATTTTATTACGAATGCTACGTGCATTCAGATAAAGAACTTTCAAATCTGTTTTGTGACGCTTAGTTCCTGCTTTTTCCTTTTTTAACACTTTACCTATTACTCCATACCTTCTGTCCCTTCCTGTTACGCTTTCCTCTCTCTCCCTGCTCAGGTTCCCAACCCCCTGCCACTTTAGTTTAAACCCTCCCCAACAGCACTAGCAAACACTCCTCCTAGGACAGCGGTCCCGGCCCTGCCCAGGTGCAATAAAATAAATAACCAGATAATCTGTTTCAGGTGTTGGTTGAGGGATAAATGTTGGCTACAACACCGAGAGAACTCCACTGTTCTTCTTTGAATAATGCCGAAGGATCTTTTACATTCACCTGAGATGGCAGATGGGGCTTTGATTTAATGTCTCATATGAAAGACAGCTCCTCCAATAGTGTAGCACTCCCTCAGTTCTGCACTGGAGTGTCAGCCTAAATTTATGAAAAAAAATCAGATTCATTCTATTACTGAGGCCAGGTTATCACTTTTGTTCAATATGTTTTGGCTGCCAAGGTTCCTTATTGTGGGACTAAACTTATTATTCCCTGAATGTTTGGTGGAGCTGTGTTCAATTAGATGTGACTATCCATTGGATATTGTGACTAGAACCCAGATTTTGCAGGTTCAAATCAATCACTTTGAGACGATACAAACCAGATGGCATCCAGGTCTTTGAGGTCCCTTACACTATAAGGATAAAAGTAGAACTGCACTGAAGTGCCAGCCTTGATTATGTGCTTAAGTCTCTGGAGTGGGCCTTGAACCCACAACCTTCTGACTCAGAGGGGGAGAGTGCTGCCACTGAGCCAAAGCCGACACTACTGAAGCATTAGCTGTGCAAACGTGTGTTCAGATGTTACCCTTTTAAAGTTTTCTCTCTCTCACACACACACACACCTAAAATTTTGATCTGGGTATAAAATATAATTGAAGAAACTTTTTGACTCAATGCACAATTCAAAACATAACCTTCAGAGTCTGGTCAAATATTCTTTGCGCTTCGTGACAGCTCACAGTAGAGTAGCCCAGCCTCTTTAAGCTATCGGTGTTGAATGTCATGGCACAGAAGGAGGCGAATCATCTCATCGCACTTGCGCCGCTCTCTGCTATCCGCAGATATCCGCTTACTCCCATTCCTCAGCCGTTTCCCCAGTAGAAGTGCCCTTACCACATGCCACACAAAACAAAAAAAACTTTTACATTTTATTGCACCTTGAAAATACCCCTGAATCTGTGTAACTCATCGATCTACGTCATTAAGGTAAATGTTCTTGTGTTGGTCGATAATGGCAACATACCCCATTGGCAGCAGCCATCTGGACTATGATCTCTATGGCAGCCTTATTGTAGTACCGCCCATCGCCTCCGACCACCACAGTAGATCCCTGGCGATCCCTCAGGTCAATGGAAGCAAAGATGCTCTGAACGAAGTTCTGAAGATATCGAGGCTTGGTCTGAAAAACGTTGGTTTTCTTCCGGAGCCCGCTTGTTCCCGGTTTCTGAGCATCATAAGGAGTTGTAAGCACAGTCACCAGAGGCAAAGGACTCCCATCCATATCGTGATTCACGTCGGTGATTCATACAACGCCGTCGGAGGGAAGGAATGAATGAAAGAAAGATGGGAAAAGCACAGAATTTCTTCTGAAAATTCCCCGGCGAAATCAGTCAGTGCAGGGCCGGATTAACGCAGCCGAGAGATTCAGATGTTCAGAAACAGCAAAGCAGCGCCCAGAAATAGCTCCCTCGAACAGATACAGCACTTTCTGTAATCGAAGACGCGTTGCCACACTTGTTCCAAAAGATCACTGTCAAGAAGTCAGCACGACAAAAAAAAAGAAATCAGCCCGCTGTAAATCAATGAGAAGAAAAATGGAATTGTTCCACTAATCAGATGGGGGCGAATTTTTCTTTGACTCTTTGCATTTGACAGAGAGGCTCCCAAGACATAACGCGAGTCTCTGACTTGGTGCTTTCTATTGACAGATAGATCGAACGGGTGAGGAACTGTGTAAACACGTCATGATCTCCGCGCCATCCCACCCAGAAAGGTTTGGTCTTTTCAACTGAGAGCCAGAGCCAAAGCCACAGGAGTAGGCAATCCGAACTGGCTCTGGAGGAAATAACTGAGTATAGATAGTAATGTGTAAAACAGATATTGGGTACGGTAGCATAGTGGTTATGTTACTGGACTAGTAATCCAGAGGCCTGGACTAAAGTTCAAATCCTGCCATGGCAGCTGGTGAATTTAAATTCAATTAATTAATTAAACTCAATTAAATAAAATCTGGAATTAAACTACTAGTATCAATAATGATGGCCATGAAACTACCGGATGATCGTAAAAACCCATCTGGTTCACTAATGTCCTTTAGGGAAAGAGACCTGCCGTCCTTACCTGGTCTGGCCTATATGTGACTCCAGACCCACAGCAATGTGGTTGATTCTTAAATGGCCTAGCAAGCCACTCAGTTGTAAAATCTCGCTACGAAAAGTCATAATAAGAATTTAAAAAACGGATGGACCACTAGGCACCGGACACGACAACGGCAAACCAAGCCCAGTCGACCCTGCAAGGTCCTCCTTACTAACATCTGGAGACTTGTGCCAAAATTGGGAGAGCTGTCCCACAGACTAGTCAAGCAACAGCCTGACATAGCCACTCTCACAGAATCATACCTTTCAGCCAACGTCCCAGACTCTTCCATCACCATCCCTGGGTATGTCCTGTTCCACCGGCAAGACAGACTCACCAGAGGTGGCGGTACAGTGATATACAGTCAGGAGGGAGTGGCCCTGGGAGTCCTCAACATTGACTCTGGACCCCATGAAATCTCATGGCATCAGGTCAAACATGGGCAAGGAAACCTCCTGCTGATTACCACCTACCGTCCTCCCTCAGCTGATGAATCAGTCCTCCTCCATGTTGAGAAGCACTGAGGGCAGCAAGGGCACAGAATGTACTCTTCAATGTCCATCACCAAGTGTGGCTCGGTAGCACCACTGCTGGCCGAGTCCTGAAGGACATAGCTGTGAGACTGGGCCTGCAGCAGGTGGTGAGCGAACCAACACGAGGGAAAAACTTACTTGACCTCGTCCTCACCAATCTACCTGTCGCAAATGCATCTGTCCATGACAGTATTGGTAGGAGTGACCACCGCACAGTCCTCGTGGAGATGAAGTCCCGTCTTCGCACTGAGGACACCATCCAACGTGTTGAGTGGCACTACCACCGTGCTAAATGGGATAGATTCAGAACAGATCTAGCAGCTCAAAACTGGGCATCCATGAAGCACTGTGGGCCATCAGCAGCAGAATTGTATTCCAGCACAATCTGTAACCTCATCGCCCGGAATATTCCTCATGCTACCATTACCAACAAGCCAGGGGATCAACCCTGGTTCAATGAGGAGTGTAGAAGAGCATGCCAGGAGCAGCACCAGGCATACCTAAAAATTAGGTGCCAACCTGGTGAAGCTACAACTCAGGACTACATGCATGCTAAACAGCGGAAGCAACATGCTATAGACAGAGCTAAGCAATTCCACAACCAACGTATCAGATCAAAGCTCTGCAGTCCTGCCACATCCAGTCGTGAATGGTGGTGGACAATTAAACAACTAACGGGAGGAGGAGGCTCTGCAAACATCCCCATCCTCAATTATGGCGGAGTCCAGCACGTGAGTGCAAAAGACAAGGCTGAAGCGTTTGCAACCATCTTCAGCCAGAAGTGCCGAGTGGATGATCCATCTCAGCCTCCTCCCGATATCCCCACCATCACGGAAGCCAGTCTTCGGCCAATTCGATTCACTCCACGTGATATCAAGAAACGGCTGAGTGCACTGGATACAGCAAAGGCTATGGGCCCCGACAACATCCCAGCTGCAGTGCTGAAGACTTGTGCTCCAGAACTAGCTGCGCCTCTAGCCAAGCTGTTCCAGTACAGCTACAACACTGGCATCTACCCGACAATGTGGAAAATTGCCCAGGTATGTCCTGTCCACAAAAAGCAGGACAAATCCAATCCGGCCAATTACCGCCCCATCAGTCTACTCTCAATCATCAGCAAAGTGATGGAAGGTGTCGTCGACAGTGCTATCAAGCGGCACCTGCTCACCGATGCTCAGTTTGGGTTCTGCCAGGACCACTCAGCTCCAGACCTCATTACAGCCTTGGTCCAAACATGGACAAAAGAGCTGAATTCCAGAGGTGAGGTGAGGGTGACTGCCCTTGACATCAAGGCAGCATTTGACCGAGTGTGGCACCAAGGAGCCCCAGTAAAATTGAAGTCAATGGGAATCAGGGGGAAAACTCTCCAGTGGCTGGAGTCATACCTAGCACAAAGGAAGATGGTAGTGGTTGTTGGAGGCCACTCATCTCAGCCCCAAGGCATTGCTGCAAGAGTTCCTCAGGGCAGTGTCCTAGGCCCAACCATCTTCAGCTGCTTCATCAATGACCTTCCCTCCATCATAAGTTCAGAAATGGGGATGTTCGCTGATGACTGCACAGTGTTCAGTTCCATTCGCAACCCCTCAAATAATGAAGCAGTCTGAGCCCGCATGCAGCAAGACCTGGACAACATCCAGGCTTGGGCTCATAAGTGGCAAGTAACATTTGCGCCAGATAAGTGCCAGGCAATGACCATCTCCAACAAGAGAGAGTCTAACCACCTCCCCTTGACATTCAACGGCATTACCATTGCTGAATCCCCCACCATCAATATCCTGGGGGTCACCATTGACCAGAAACTTAACTGGACCAGCCATATAAATACTGTGGCTACGAGAGCAGGTCAGAGGCTGGGTATTCTGTGGCGAGTGACTCACCACCTGACTCCCCAAAGCCTTTCCACCATCTACAAGGCACAAGTCAGGAGTGTGATGGAATACTCTCCACTTGCCTGGATGAGTGCAGCTCCAACAACACTCAAGAAGCTCAACACCATCCAAGATAAAGCAGCCCGCTTGATTGGCACCCCATCCACCACCCTAAACATTCACTCCCTTCACCAGCGGCGCAGAGTGGCTGCAGTGTGTACCATCCACAGGATGCACTGCAGCAACTCGCCAAGGCTTCTTCGACAGCACCTCCCAAACCCGCGACCTCTACCACCTAGAAGGACAAGAGCAGCAGGCACATGGGAACAACACCACCTGCACGTTCCCCTCCAAGTCACACACCATCCCGACTTGAAAATATATCGCCGTTCCTTCATTGTCGCTGGGTCAAAATCCTGGAACTCCCCTCCTAACAGCACTGTGGGAGAACCTTCACCACACGGACTGCAGCGGTTCAAGAAGGCGGCTCATCACCACCTTCTCGAGGGCAATTAGGGATGGGCGATAAATGCTGGCCTCGCCAGCGACGCCCACATCCCGTGAACGAATAAAAAGATAGAGCACGGATTTGGGAACTAAATGTCTGACAATGCGATAGGTAGGGTAAGGTTCTCTTGTTAATGCAATTTAAAAAATGACACTACACACAAAAAAATATCCTAACACAAGATGACCATGTAAGTCTACCAATATTTAAGAACACGTGTAAATTATTTACAAGATAAACATATTTCACTGGATTGCGTACACTGCGATTCAGGCTACTGTTATATTAAGTAGTATTTATGATACGGCTAGGGCTTTTCTCAGGGACTGTCAGAAAATTAGTGGATTTCCGAGTCAATTTCATGTCAATCCGTTCTTTTTTTAAAAAAAGTGCTGAAGCCCTATTTTTAAAACGATAATTGAATTTCACGCTGCACTCATCTCCAACCATAGCTTAAGTGACTATTTTCGCCTTATAACGAACAACTTTTAAACATAATCGTCTGAACAATATATGAAAAGAGATAAAATCTAATATCTGTATTTTTTAAACTTCCCACGCCGCCTGACAGACATTGGATATTTGCGTTTAAAGCATTGGTACGGCGTGGTTTTGCTGTGTAAAAAGTTGTTACAGGCGGGGAGAATTAATAAGTTCTGATTAAATCACAATTTTTTTAACATTAAAGGTGTTGAAGAACCTTTCCAATGAACTGTACATCTATTGGACACAGTAAGTCACTCCCTTTTTTTCCTAGTGCCCTTCCAGCATTTATCCAGCAAATGGTTGTTTGCTAGTTTGTCTTTTAATCTTTGTTTTATCATCGCATCATCTCCTCGTAAAGATTTCAAGAAAACCTCCTTTCTGTTTAAAAGATGTAAACTGCTTAGAACAAAATTGTAACCAGAGATGTTAACCCAGAAATTACTTCTGGTGTGCTATTCAGGGATTAACCGTGGATTACTATAAATTTAAGAGAATTTAGCACTTCTAATTTACTCATCAATTCTGCCAGAGTCAAAGGAACAAGGAGTATGGGGAAGGGGGGCTGGAGGAAGTTAGAGATAGGGAGGGATTAAATCACAAAGATGAGAATGTTAAACTTGGGGTGTTGGGGGACTGGAAGTATATGTAGGCGAGAAAGAGATCTGGGGATTGGTGCGGGATAGGATACAGACGGAATTTTGGATGAGTTGAAGTTTATGGAGGGTGGAGGAGGAGAGGCTATCCAGGAGAACATGAATGAGGTGTTCAGTGACTGATGTGCTGATATAGGGGTGAAAGTGGGCAATGTTGGAGGTGGAATAGACAGTTTTTGTGATGGAGTGGTTATTAGTCAGAAACTCAGCTACCAAGATCCCCAGATCTCCTTCCCGCTCTGTTACTCCAAGGATGTTGCTATAGAACATGTAGTCCACATTCTAACTTCTACATAGTCTCATGACTTATCTGTGCTGAATTCCACCGCACTGCCCATTGACCTAGGCAATAATGAAATTGCTTAAAACAGAAAACTGTTTATAGCAAAGTTATTGCCATGTGTAAGCATTTATCATATTACCAAGAATAAATCCCTCAAAAAATCGGTAAAGATAAAATATTGCCTAGTTTCAGAACATCGGCTACCTTCAGATAACTGGATACTGGGATTCTCCATTCAAAGGGCATTTAAAGTTCAGTGAGTAAAGCATATATTTAATGTTAGAGCAGCTAGTAACTGTATCAACTAGTAATTTTCTCTACAGCATTAGAATACATGGACGGAAGAGCAACATGTGAGTTGGTTAACAGCAAAGCACGATCAAATAATGAAAAATTAATTAAATAAAAATGGCAAATAAAGCCATAAACTGTTGCTGGCATAAACGGCAGCATGTGTGCAATACTTCCAAGCAATCCACTGGGGAGTCCATTGTGGTGCTTGATTCCTGCCTGGCCAAACATTTCTGTTTAACAGTTAAAGGTGTTGTGTGCTATTTTGCCTGAGGCATGTTAACCTTGTTGTGCTCCCTGTTTCCTGGATAACTGTTGATTAAGAAGACACCCATCAAATTTCATTCTTCATGCATTGCTTATGCAATGCATTCCTACTTCTCATAAACCCAAGTTCTTCGCATGAGGAAACTGTTTTTGAGACTTTGATTAGGAATAGCATAAGGGGTCATCTGGAATGACCTGGTTTGATTTGAGAGAGCCAGCATGATTTCAGGTGGGGTTGGACATGTCTGACTAATTTACTCGATTTTTTTGAGGAAGTTACAGATCTGATGGATAGAAGTAATGATGTGGAGATGCCGGTGATGGACTGGGGTTGACAATTGTAAACAATTTTACAACACCAAGTTATAGTCCAGCAATTTTATTTTAAATTCACAAGCTTTCGGAGACTTCCTCCTTCCTCAGGTAAATGTTCAGGAGCTCCTCGAAGCCTACGCATTTATACATATAGAACAATACATGGTGTTTACAGAATGCCCCTGCAACTGCCCGTTGCCAAGGCAATCACCGTGTTCAGACAGAGAGGTGTCACCTGCAGAACCCCCGAATACACATTCAACGAAAAAACAAACAGGAAAAAAAACAGAGAGAGGCAGAAACATCCGGAAGGCAGAGAAAGCCAGCAAATGACCCATTATATTAAAAACAGATAACATTTGTTCGCTGGTGGGGTAACGTGTAGTAACGTGAAGTAAAGCAGTGGATGCTATCTACCTGGATTTCAGGAAGTGATTTGACACTTCTCACAAGACACACCGATTCACAAGGTGCATGCCCATGAGATTGATGACAAGGTGTTAAGCTGGATTGATCCATACCTGAAAGACAGAAAAGGATGGTGTTGCAAGTGCTAGTGTCAAAGTAGAATCTGGTTGCTAGTGCCATGGAGTTCACAGGGTCAGTGTCAGGGCTGCTATTGTTTATAATTTTTATAAATGACTTGGACGATGGAATATTATCCAAATTTTCTAAGTTTGCAGATGACACCAAATGTGCAATAATCCAAAGGGACCTGGACAGACTACGTCAATGGACAAAGAAGTGGCATATGTAATTCAACACAGATAAGTCACAAGACAAAATAGAAGTGAGAATGTGGAGGACACATTGTGTGGTAACATTTTGAGGTAATCAAGTGGGAAAGATATCTGGGGATTTTCGTAGCTGAGTTTCCAACCCCGTATCTTCTCTATCACCTACTTCCACTGCCTACTCGCCAGCAATCCATTGGTGCATGATTCCTGCCTGGCATGAAATTTCTGTCTAAAATTTGATGATGTATCCAAGGCGTGTTAGCCTGTGGTATTTGCTGTTTCTGGGATAACTGTTGATTAAGGAGATGCCCATCGAATTCCATTCTTCATGCATTGCTTCTGCAATGCACTGCTACTGCTAATATTCTTAAGTTCTGTATTGTAAATCTATATCAGTTTCTGGCATTTGAGTGACATTGTTGATATGTAAAACACAAAATAACACTGGGCTTTTCTAGCCTCTTTCCCTCCACAGATCAGTGACAAGCCCCTTTAAGATTGCCTGCTATCTCTCATTTTGCCCAAGTTCTCAAGATTGAAAAGGCCAGTCCCTCGGCATGTTCTGATGTCTCCTCTTTGTACTTATACAACAAACTTAAATTCCAGCAATTCCATGTTGCTTTGCGTAATAGAAAATGCCTGATCTAAAAATTAAGGGTAATCTGGTGGTGTGACATGTGGAAATTTAAACCAACCACCAAATTCTGAATGAGGTCCTGAACAGTGGCTAGATGTTGTCTATCTCAGGGGGAGGGGGTTGTTGTCTCAGTTTGCTCTTGTACCTCTCAGTAGCACTGTGAAAGTCTGACATGAGGTCATTTGTTCACTTTCTCAGCTGTAGGTGTGTGCTCTAAGGAGAGAAAATACACTTGTCTCCTTAAAACAACCCAGAGATACATTCCCATTTAACTATCGTGTACATCTCTGCCATTTGAAGTTACATAAGAACATAAGAAATAGGAACAGGAGTGGGCCAATCGGCCCCTTGAGCCTGCTCCGCCATTCAATAAGATCATGGCTGATCTGATCCTAACCTCAAATCTAAATTCATGTCCAATTTCCTGCCCACTCCCCGTAACCCCTAATTCCCTTTACTTCTAGGAAACTGTCTATTTCAAAGTTAATTTCCATCAGGGAGAAAATCCTGTCTTCTTGACACCAACAATAAGGGAATAGAAGTGACTGGCATACTGTAGGAACACGAGTAGGCCATTTAGCCCCTCAAGCCTGTTCTGTCATTCAATGAGATCATGGCTGATCTGTGACCTAACTCTGTATATCCGCTTTAGCCCCATTTCCCTTAAAAGCTTTGGTTAACAAAAATCTATCAATCTCAGATTTAAAATTAACAATTAAGTTAGCATCAACTGCCTTTTGCAGAAGACAGTTCCAAACTTCTACAATCCTTTGCATGTAGAAGTGTTTCCTAACTTCACTCCTGAAAGTCCTGGCTCTAATTTTTAGGCTATGTCCCCTAGTCTGAGACTCAACAACCAGCAGAAATAGTTTCTCTCTATCTGACCTATCAGTTCCTCAATATCTTGTAAACGTCAATTATATCACCCCTTAATCTTCTAAATTCTGGGGAATACAACCCTAGTTTGTGTAATCTCACCTCATAATTTAACCCTTGGCATCCGGGTTTCATTCTAGTAAACCTCCGTTATACTCCCTCCAAGGCCAATATATCCTTCCTAATGTACGGTGCTCATATCTGAACACAGTACTCCAGGTGTGGTCTAACCAGGGCTTTGTGTAGCTGTAGCATAGCTTCTACCCCCTTGTATTCTAGTCCGCTAGATATAAAGGCCAGCATTCCATTAACCGTTTTGATTATTTTCTGTGCCTGTCCATGACATTTTAATGATCTATGTACATGAACTCCTAAGTCTCTTTGGACCACCACTGTTTCAAGCTTTTCACCATTTAGAAAGTACTCTGATCTATCCTTTTTAGGTCCAAAGTGGATGACCACACACTTGCCAACATTGAAATCCATTTGTCTACATTCTATCATGTCTGTCACTGACCCTGAAATCCCACAAAATTCTGATGCACCTTTACAGACTAGCACTGTGATCTTCATATTGGTCTGCAAGGATCTTCCCCCAACATCAAGGAGGAACCACAGCTACATTTGTGACTTCTGAGCAGCTGCACATGCAAAGAAATTGTGCTGGTGTTGCTGCCAGCCTTTTGATCTGCCCTGGAGTATAAACAGAATTAATTTTGAATACCAGAAACTTGTTTAAATTATTGAAACGGTCCCCCTGTTGCCAAATCTGCTCCATCTATAATTCAGGGTAAATTTTACACGTGTTGCTGACAAGGTGCAAATTCACAGTTCAAAGTTGCATTTGTGGCTTTGAGAATCCCAGCCAGTACCTTTCCCGAAATTGGAAAATTCATTAGCCTTTTTGATTATTTTCTGTGCCTGTCATGGACAAGTTACACTGAAAGGAGTAGGATTGCCCTGCCGCCTTTGTCACTTCCAATCATATGTACCCAGCGAAAGCATTAATTGAGGTGAGGTTTTGATGTTGTGATGTCAACAGCACCAGTTCAATTACACTATAGTACACTACAAAAGGGACATCAGTGGTGTTCACGAGGTGCATGGGATGACTACTCTCTGATTTTGATTCCTCCATCAATGAGGTGTCCACACTCAGTTTTGTCTTTCTGCTTTCCAGAATTCTGTGCTGTCCCAACTACTGAATAACCTTTAAAAAAAAAGTTGCAACATCTGTAATATCAAATAAGCATAGTGTTAAATTGCTTGTTAAGAGGCATGACATGCTGGGCTTCGTCACCTCCAAATGTTATTTAATTATGATATGATTACAGTGAGTTTTAAATTTAGTGCAAAGGGAGTGGAAAAGCAAAAATTAATTTTGACTATTTAAATTATTTCATTAGTTCTTAATTACTATAAAAGAATTTTAGTTTCACCCACTGGTCTTAAGATTCACACTTTAAATGTTCACCATGTGTTCTGATATTGTTACACAGTAACATAGGAACGGGAGTAGGCCATTCAGCCCCTCAAGCCTGTTCCACCATTCAATTAGATCATGGCTGAATCTGTACCACAACTCCATTTACCTGCCATTGCGTCATATCCCTTGATACCCTTACATAACAAAAATCTATCAATCTCAGTCTTGAAAATTTTAAATTGACCCAGCATTTACAGCCTTTTGGGAGAGAGAGTTCCAGATTTTTCCTTTGTGTGAAAAAGCGCTTCCTGATTTCACTCCTAAATGGCCGAGGTCTAATTTTAAGATTATGCCCTTTGTTCTGGATTCCCCCACCACAGGAAATAGGTGCTCTGTATCTACCCTGTCAAGTCTCTTTACCATTTTAAACACCTCGATTAGATCACCCCACAACCTTCTAAACTCAAGGGAATATAAATATTATGCAACCTGTCCTCATAATTTAACCCTTTAAGCTCCGATATCATTCTGGTGAATATGCCCTCCAAGGCCAATATATCTTTCCTTAGGCTTGGTGCCCAAATCTGAGCACAGTACTCCAGATGAAGTTTGAACAAGTCTCTGTACAACTGAAGCATCACTCCCTCACTTTTGTATTCTAACCCCCTTGAGATAAAGGCCAGCATTCCATTAGCTTTTTTGATTACTTTTTGTACTTGTGCACTTTAGCGATTTGTGTACATGGTCACCTAAATTCCTTTGCTCCTCCAAATTTCCTAGCCTCCCACCGTTAATAAAATATTCCAATTTGTCTTTCTCGGATCCACAACGGATGACCTCGCTTCTCCACATTGAACTCCATCTACCAGTTTTGCCCACTCACTTAATCTGTTTACGTTCCTTTGTGACTTCCTGCTTCCATCCACACAACTTACACAGCCTCCTAACTTAGTCATCTGCAAACTTGGATATAGAACTCTATTCCTTCATCCATGTCATTTATATGGTGAAAAGTTGAGGCCCTAATACAGACCCCTGGGGAACACCACTTATCACATCCTGCCAATCAGAGAACATTCCCTTTATTCCCACTCTCCGTCTCCTATCTCCCAATGAATTACCAACCCATGTCACAAGGTTACCTCCAATTCCATGAGCTTTCATTTTTGATAATCTCTTGTGCAGAACCTTATCAAATGCCTTTTGGAAGTCCATATGAACAATATATATATCCACTCCCCTATCCACCATGCTAGTGACCTTCTAAAAAAAATTCAACTAGATTAGTCAGACATAACCTACTCTTCACAAAGACACGCATACTCTTTTTGATCAGCTCATACGTCTCCAAGTGCTCACTGTGTCAGTAACTTCCCCACAACTGATGGGTCTCTAGTCAACTGGTTTCTCCCTCCCTCCCTCCCTAAAAATTTTCCAATCCAAGGGCACAATTCTTGAATCTAGAGAACGTAGGAAAATTATGACTAATGCACAGCAATTTCCTCACATTTCTTTTAATATTCTGGGGTGGAAACCATCAGGTCCTGGAGATTTGTCTAACTTAAGTCCCATTATTTTCTACATTACCTTTTTAAAAAACTTATATTAAATCCATTAAGTTCCTCCCTTGACTTTTAGGTACCCTAGTATCACCGGTATCAATTCCTTCACTATGAAAACAGATACAAAGCGCTCATTTAACAAGTCTGCATTTTCTTTATTGTTCATTATTGTGTCGCCTGCATCTGTCTTTAATAGATCCACATTTGCCCTTTCTAGAATCTAGATCAATCATATCTAAAATTCAAATGGATTCCAGTAAGTCACCATGATACACATGCTGTGGCATTTTTTATTAACAATGATTTTTGGACAATGCAGAGCTCTAACCTGCAACACGGAATGTGGGCTTGTGCCTGCAATTTCCCACACCACTAAGTCCTGATCTCAGTCACATCACTGTGGGAAAGTTCCAGCTGAAGATAGGCAGGCTTCAAAAAGGAGGTAGAGAAGAAGAGAAAAATACAATGGCAGTTATCCTTAGACCACCTGCCACCTGGTAGGGTTATGGCCACTTTCCTTTGGGAGGGAAAAAAAAACCTTAAAAAGAGAAAGTTATGCTCAATGAACAAATGACTTTATTTCCTCTTTTTTTCCACACAAGGTTTTTGTAATTTACCCTCATTGTTTGCCAGGCATTTCTCCTGTCTAACTCCACCAATACTGCTCTTTATCAGCAGCCAAGGGGTGTATATTGTGGCCCACATATACTGGAGTGAGGGTAACATCAAATCTGTATCCTCCCACTATGAGTGCCACTTCAACACATTAAAAAATATTGACCTAGAATATTTTATTTTTCGTGGATGATTTCCAAGTGTTCATAAAGAAAACCAGCAAGTGCAACATTGTTCAATATTCACTTGTAGTGTTCAAAACAGTGACCAGGAAAGATTTGGCCAGGATTTAATAAAGAACAAGAATTGAGACAGATTGAGTAATGCTTAAGTGCCTTGGGATGTTTTACTATGTTAAAAGTGCTATATAAATGCAAGTTATTGTTGTTGCTTAAAACTGCAACATTTTATTATGGCCTGATTGTTAAAAGGTAAAATTTAAGATAAATTAATCAAGATTTTTTGTGCCAATACTTTTGTATACATGATCAGTAATAAAAATCACAAAATTATTTATGATATTAAATATTTTATGGAAAAATAAATTTAGTGTCACAATCTGGAGTTACTTAGAATAAATATTTTGATATGTCATAATCTTTTGTTACCGACTCATTTTGTCATGGAGATTCGTTATTTTCAAGGTAAGAAATAACTATTAATGGAAAAGGGGAGGGGGTTAAAATGTAGTCTCTTAAAAAGTGTCTTGCTGAAGTGATTTTGCATATACCAGCTGTATTTACTGTTCGCCAGTGCAGCAATCTTTCCTGAGTTTTGCAATGTTTCCCCCCTGTGGATGAGAAGTGCAAGATCAGAACATAATGCAGCCTCCCAAAGATTGCAATTCGTCAGCTTGTCTGTTAAACATCGTTTAGTATTTCCCTACCATCCTTGTGGTACATTTCTTTCTGCTTCACCAGATTTCAAGATATGCATTCTCTGAGGGTAAGGCTCAAAGTTACCTTCTCCCTTAATGTAACCTTCCTTTCGCCACACAATATCTATGATTAACCTGCTCCCAGGCTTTTACCAAGACTACTGTGAAATCAGTTGCCTCAAAGTGTACGAGGATTATCTCAGGATAATATGTTATTTCGGTTTTCACTCAATTCCACCCTGAGGAGAAGCACCAGGCCTATAGTCAGTATTTCTCCAGTGAAATACCAGAAATCTGTAACTCAGCAAGTGAAGACTGATCAACAACAACCCACATTCTACCACTTCTTCATGATGCCATGAACTGATATAATCTGCTAATCCACTCAAATTTAATTGATTGACATATTTTTAGTGTCATTTCATTTTTGCTTCCTGTCTCTACATCTCATTGTACCATGCAATTTCCCAATTAAGGAATCAGACAACCGATCTATTCCCTGGTGTCTGCAAATGTTTTCTTAAGCTGGTTACTCACTCCCTGATCCCTGCTCTGTGCTGTCTCCTACTGGCACAATCAAAATCAAGAGCTCGGCAGCACAGTTGTGTGGAGCACAAACTCTACGCATCATTAAAATTTGCAGCTCAGAAAACTGGTCTCAGGTTAAGCACATTTGTGAATGGCTGCCCTGTTTGGAGATTGATATAAACCATGTAGCGGTTCCAGTTCTTATGCAAACAAATTTTAGTTTGAAGAAAATTTCAGATGTAACAGTCAGGCTACCTTCAAAATATTCAGTGTACAGCAACCACACATTTCTTTTGAAAATATTCAACATCTAGCTTTAGTTGGTCAAATTTTAAAACTAAAGTTTCTGAAATCTCAGAAAAATTAACATTCCCCACTTTCTTTTTCTTGATCAAAAAAATTCCTCTCTTCAAGGTGGAAGGTTTATAACACTTGAGTGAACAATAACTACTACATGCTCTTCTGTGCCTTGCATTCTCTCCACTATTTTGCCTACTTTGCAGAACACTGCACACAACTTCCAGAATAAATTTCAACTGTGTTTACCTAGTTATTATCAAAACAATTATTTTTTCTTCACAAGGATACTTTATTGCCTATCAACTTTCCCCATATTGTAAAAAAATATTTCAGCCCCAGTACACATTGCATGACAATTACATGTGGCCCTTTATTGCACACGTTTTATTGATAGAGATGTACAGCTGAAGTGACATGTGAACATTTTAACATGAGAGCAATGCAATTGTGTGGGTATATGGAAGAATAAAAAAACTACACACACTGCAACGTTATATTACCAAGGATACACGTTTAAAATTTATACTTTATATGTTAAGATAATATTACTTATTTGAGATGTACTCAAGATAGAAATTGTTGGCATCACCTTCTCATAAATATAGCATCCCCATGGCCTCCACATTAAAGAAATATAAACAAAAATCTTGCATTTATATAACATTTTTCAAGTTTCAAAACGCTTTACAGCCAATTAATTACTTTTGAAGTGTAGTCACTGTTGTTACATCGGCAAACGTGGCAGACAGTTTGTACACAGCAAGGTGCCACAAACAGCAATGACATGAATAACCAGCTAATCAGTTTTTTTGGTGGTGCTGATTGAGGGATGAACGTTGGCCAGAACATAAGGAGAACTATCCTGCTCTTAAAATGATGCCACAAGATCTCTCACAAGTTACCTGAATAAGTGGGCAGGTCCTTAGTTTAACGTCTCATTCAAAAGATAGCACCTCTGACAATGCAACACTCCCTTAGTAGTGCACTAAAATGTCAGCCTAGATTACCTGCTCCCTGGAGTTGGGCTTGATCCCACAACCTTCTGATTGCTGACTCTTCTGGGTAGGCAAGGATACTACCACTGGGCCAAGACAACATTAATAATAATTCATTCACATTGCTATTAGAAGAAGAACTTGCACTTATATAGCACCTCATGTCAAGGCAACCCAAATCACTTCACATCCAATTAATTACTTATATAAGCAAATATGGCAGCAACTTTGCATACAGGAAGATCCCACAGCAAATGAAACAAATGACCACTTAAAATTTTTGGGTTATGTTGGATGAGGGAGGAATGTTGGCCAGGTCACCATATAAACTCCCTGCTCTTCTTCAAACAGTGCTGTCAAATCTTTATATATACCTAAACAGGCATATAGAGCCTCGGTTTAAAGTCTCATCTAAAAATGACACCTCTGGCAATGTAGCATTCCAAAAGTACTGCACTGGAGTGTCAGCCTGAATTACACAGAGGGGGAAAAGAAATCAAAAATAAGAAGAGCACAACGGACAAAAGGGTCAGGACAAGCAGAATTAAAGTGTTCAAAATTCTAATTAAAACAGTATATTGAGTGTTTTAGTAGTTTAGGATTAATGCATCACAGAGAAAGAACTGCTACTTTTGAGTAGCTTTATTATCGGCATAATAGTGTTCCAGTGTCACAGTGTGAAAGTTGAAAACCTATAAAACCCCAAAGAGAAAGGAATTTCCTCGGACTGTTGGTAGTCTAAAGGTCATGTTATTTTATGGCTCACCTTCTCTTTTCTGTGTTATACACTAATTGTTTACTTCTTTAAAAAAAATCATAAATGAATTGCAGCAATACAGGGTCTCTACGCCTTTAACTTATTGCTTTGAAGGATACACAAAATTTGCATATTTCTAAAAGTTAAAAGCTAATACTTGAAGAGCCTAACAGAAAGTCCTCGGGGTCAGGAGGCATGCATTTATGTCTTGGACACAGAGAGCTGTCATATGATAGGACCGTTTTAAGCCCTGGTATTTATGGCATATGGCTTTGAGATTCTAATAACTGTGGTAACACAAGTTAGTTACTTCAGATACAAAATCAGACTGGAAAGGTTCAAAGCTAAAATTTCAAACTTTATGTGCAGATCCTTAAATGGTTGGTCTTACCAGTCTCTCTGAAGGTGGAACAAGTTAACACTAAGGCAAGGCAAGGATTAATATGAACTGTCTAGCTGTTTTATTTCACAGTAAGGTGAACATACAGAGCAACAGTTATGATCAGGTTCTCTTAGTTCAATCAGTACAACTTATCTCTGTATAATGAAACAAAATAACGAATATACTACACTTCCTCACATCAATGGATCAGCTTACTGGACTTAAACAAGAGGTTCTAACTATCCTCCAGCTCTTTGTCTCAGCAAAGTCCCTCACAGCTTTCCCTTTAACAAACCCCACTACCCTCGCAGCCTTCCTGCCTCAAAAAAAACTCTCACAGCCCTGTGTCCCAGCCTCCACATTGTATCTTTTTTGAGAGCTCAAAGGGGTTTCCAACAAAAGGGCACAAGTTTTTTTTCAATGAAACAGACAAGCTAATGTACAACTTCTCCTTTGACTCTACTCACTTCCTCCAAATAAAAGGTGTCGCTATGGGAACCTGTATGGATCCCAGCTAAGCCTGCCTTTTTGTGGGATATGTGGAACATTCCCTTGTTCCAGTCCTACTCAGGTCCCCTCCCTCACCTTTTATTCCGGTACATTGATGACCGTATTGGTGCCGCTTCCTGCTCTCGCCCTGAACTGGAAAATTTCATCAACTTTGCTTCCAATTTCCACCCTTCCCTCGCCTTCACATGGTCCATCTCCGACTCTTCCATCTCCATTTCTGGGGATAGGCTGTCAACCAATATCTATTGTAAGCCCACCGACTCCCACAACCACCTTGATTACACTTCCTCCCACCCGCTTCCTGTAAGGACTCTATTCCCTACTCCTAGTTTCTCCGTTGCATCTGTTCTGACGATGCTACCTTCCATGCCAGTGCTTCCGAGATGTCTTCCTTTTTCCTCAACTGAGCAATACCCTCCACTGTAGTTGACAGGGTCCTCGACCGAGACCGACCTATTTCCCGCACCTCTGCCTTCACCTCTTCCCCTCCCTCCCAGAACCATGATAGGGTCCCCCTCGTCCTCACCTTCCACCCCACCAGCCTCCACATTCAACGTATCATCCTCCGCCATTTCCACCACCGCCAGTGCAATCCCACCACCAAATGTATCTTCCCCTCCCTCGCGGAGGGAGCATTCCGAAGGGACTGCTCCCTCCGCGACACCCTGGTCCACTCTTCCATCACCCCCACTCCTCCTCACGACACCTTCCTATGCGAACGCAGGAGATGCAACACCTGCCCTTTCACCGTCCAGGGCCCCAAACACTCCTTTCAGGTGAAACAGTGGTTTACTTGTATTTCTTTCAATTTAGTATACAGCATTCGTTGCTCACGATGCAGTCTTCTCTACATTGGGGAGACCAAACGCAGATTGGTGATCGCTTTGCTGAACACCTCCGCTCAGTCTGCAAGTGCTTGCCATTTTAATTCCCCGTCTCACTCCCACTCTGACCTCGGCCTCTTACACTGTTCCACTGTTCAACATAAGCTCAAGCAACAGCACCTCATCTTTCATATAGGCACTTTACTACTTTTTGGACTCAGCATTGATTTCAATAACTTCAGACCATAACCACTGCTCCCATTTTTTTTGTGGGATTGCAGCTGCTGGTAATGGTTCTGCTGTTGTCATTTACAGCTTCTCTAGATCCATCTTTTGTTTCTTAACTTGTCCCGTTACCACCCTCCTTGCCTTGCACCATCATCCCTTTTGTCATTTAATCTCTCTTGCCCTCTACTCTATCACAGACCTTCCCTTTCGTTCTTTCCTCCCCTCCCCTCCCTCCCCCTTTCCCCTGGCTCTGTACTTGCTTAAAAACTGTTAACTCTTTAACATCTTCCAGTTCTGACTAAAGGTCTTCGACCTGAAACGTTAACTCTGTTTCTTTCTCCACAGTTGCTGCCTGACATGCTGAGTTTTTCCAGCAGTTTCTGTTTTTATTTATTATTAATGAGTTGCTTATTATTTCGTCTCTGGGGGAAATAATTTCCTTTTAGCGTATTAACCACCATTCACCTAGGTGCCTTTTTAAAAAAAACTTGTGAGAATATACATTGCTCTTAATAAAAACATTAAAAGTAATTCTTTTTCCAAATCCTTTCTGTGGAAAAATGGTTTAAAAATCCTGAAATATGAGTTATGAATACTAAAGTCTGGAATACATCAGCAAGGTGAGGACTGGACTAGTAGTAAACCAGCAAACAGTAGAAATGAGTGGCCTAGCAATACGCAAGGTCTATTTTGCCATAAAAAATATTAATAATAGCAAAGCAACAGAAGGAGATATGTATACTGTGATTAGCAATGTAAGGAATTGGAAGCTAATAGAACTGTACAACCTCATCTACAATACAGGCACCACCCCCATGATCTTTTGCAATCCACCTTCATTCCAATACCAAAAGAGGCAGAACTAAGAAGGCTAGCAATGATCGAGCAATAAATCTCATGAGTCAAATCTTTAACGTTCGAGGATCACCTCCAGGAAAACAAGTACAGAAAAAGATTGATGACAAAATCAATGAAGAGTAGAAGGGTTTCTGCAAAGGAAAGGAAGCTAGAGAAGGTATTACGAATCAACACCGTAACCTGATAATATGCATCAAGATGACAGAAATGAAACATTCGGTTGACAGGGTTATTATACCTCTGTGAAAACTGAACCCTCTATGCAACAGCATGTAGAGATTAGCAATATCTGAAATGTAGACATATTATAGGATGCTCTGCACAAGCTTGATACAACATAGTAAAAACTGACCAGGCGCTCAATTTGACGGGAGCAGAGAAAAAAAAGAGCTACTGAGATCAGTGCCCAAAATATTGTGGTCATATCAATTGTAAATCACAGGAAAAGCTAATATGTGAATAGGTGATGAAGGAAAAACAGAAGAAAACACAGCAAGAGGAAGACAGATGTACACATGCCTCAGTGACATTCAAGAATGATTTGAAATGAAAAAAGTCCATTAGATTGTTCAACTGGCTTAGGATCGAGGATTGGAGATGGTCTCTGAAGAATTGCTGAGGGGAAAAAATGTGATTGGCACAAAAGAAGAAACTGAGCTTCTTGCGGTATCTTTAGCATTGGATGAGATGTGAGACTTCCATTTGAGGTCAGAGGAGATTACAATTTCGGATTTTTATAGAACTGTTTGTTTCCTCCACCAGTTTTTTCCTCCCGTTACAGTAGTTCTTGTGGACAGACCTTGCCCACTCTTTATTTACAATTAAGCACAGATATGAAATACTAAAATTTAACAAAATGCTAGAAGTATAATATTGAATGAGAAAAATCTAATGGTTTCATTACCTTTTTTTTAGTCTTGGGAAACAAAGTTGCAGTGACAGGCAAAGCAAATTCTGTAGATTTCATCAACTTAAGCCACTTACAGTACTGGCATAACTGCAAACTCTATCTCAAGCATAGAGTTAAAAATGAAGCTTCGATCTGATCATTCAACAAAAAGTGCACAAACCGATGAACTAAGCCAAACTCCCCCTTGTCAATCTAATCTTTTGAAGTCAGGGTTTCAGACAAACCTGCAATCATAAATGCAAACATCAAATGCTAAATATCTGATAAGCTTCACACTTGCACAATATATTTTAACAAAATTCAAACCATCCATTTTCAGCTGCTAAGATTCACTTGATTGATAAATTCCCAGACACTCACAATGGATTAACAACTGGTTCGGATAACAAGAAACATCTTCTGTTTAGATTAATTCATCCATTAGAAAATTTAATCTGTGAGCCAATCTCATGTAGGATCAAACACCACCTCATACATTTAGAGCTGGGAATCATTATCTTTGATCTCTTACTCAAAAGACACCAGAATTCTAATTTTAAAAAAACAAGACAAATGTATTTCAATGCCATCACTCCCAACACCCCACCCCAACTCTCAAGGTGGAGGATAGGTCCCATAGGTGTCACTAACATGGTGTCCATGTGAACTGAACCTGTGCATCATTCTTGACACGATAGCCTACCCATATAATAAATTACTGTTGATTTATGATGTATCATGGCCATATTATATGCTTGTAAAGAAGGGATTCCAGTGTAGCAAAAGTCTTTTTTTTAAACTCACAAGTTGAATGTAGCATACCAGAGTATTGTGATCAAATATACTGTAAAACACATCTCAGATATGGTTGGAGTCTCTAATATCCACAGAATCTTCATACATTTTTTCTCAGTTGCTAAGTATGCTATTTCTTTCACCAATAACTTGTAGCTCAGGTAAACAATGGAGTTCTCTTCTACTTGGTTATTCACCTGACCCAGTATGACCCTAGTTCCTTTGTCTGAGACATTTCTGTGAATCAGAAACTATGGGCCATAATCAGGATTGACTAAAACAAGATCTGTGCAGAGCCTCTGTCAACTGATCTAAAAAAAAGAAAATAAATTGCATTCATACAGCACTTTATCACATCTTCAGGACATCCCTAAGTGCTGTATATTGGCAAACATGAAAGTCAATTTGAATACAACAAGGTCCCACAAACAGCGAATGAATGAACAGTTAATATGTTGGCTGAGACAAGAATGTTGTCCAGAACACCAAGAAAAATCCCTTTACCAGGCAATCTTTACCGCTCGCTTGAGCTGTCAGACAGTTTCTTGGTTTAACGTCTCATCTGAAAGAAAGCACCTCCAACAATGCATCACTCCCTCAGGACAGCACTGAGGTATCAGCCTAGATTATGTGCTCAGGTCTGTGGTGCTGCTTGAACCCACAACCCTCTTGCTCGCATGAAGAATTGCTATCAATTGAGCTAAACTGACACAAAAGGAGTTGAAAAAAAGAGTCCTCACAGCATTGTAATCAGATCATCCTGATTCAGGAGCTGTTTTATGCTGAGGTCCAGTAACAGTACAGCTACCTTGCAGTTTAGTATAATGTTCCAATAACCTACTGTCCTGAAGAAAGCTCACGCCTGCTACTTTGTAGTCTTTGCGTCAGTATTTACAGTCGAAAAAGGGGATAGCACGCCGGAAATCCCAAGAAAACTAATATTGAATCGGGGACAGGGACTGGATAAAATTAACATAAGTAAAGCAACAGTAATGAAGAAAATAATAGCACTA
This sequence comes from Heptranchias perlo, assembly GCF_035084215.1. Lineage (NCBI taxonomy): Eukaryota > Metazoa > Chordata > Chondrichthyes > Hexanchiformes > Hexanchidae > Heptranchias > Heptranchias perlo. Next base: position 51,442,738 of record NC_090333.1, read on the forward strand.
AAGAGTGACAAATCCCCAGGACCAGATGGTTTCCATCCCAGGGTTTTAAAGGAAGTAGGTGAGCACATTGCGGATGCCCTAACTATAATCTTTCAAAGTTCTCTAGATTCAGGAACTGTCCCTCTGGATTGGAAAATTGCACATATCACTCCGCTTTTTAAGAAAGGAGAGAGAGGGAAACCGGGGAATTATAGACCAGTTAGCCTAACATCTGTTGTGGGGAAAATGCTGGAGTCTATAATTAAGGAGAGGGTGACTGAACACCTCGAGAATTTTCAGTTAATCAGAGAGAGCCAGCATGGATTTGTGAAAGGTAGGTCGTGCCTGACAAACCTGATTGAATTTTTTGAAGAGGTGACTAAAGTAGTGGACAGGGGAATGTCAATGGATGTTATTTATATGGACTTCCAGAAGGCATTTGATAAGGTCCCACATAAGAGACTGTTAGCTAAGATAGAAGCCCATGGAATCGAGGGAAAAGTAAGGACTTGGTTAGGAAGTTGGCTGAGCGAAAGGCGACAGAGAGTAGGGATAATGGGAAGGTACTCACATTGGCAGGATGTGACTAGTGGAGTCCCGCAGGGATCTGTCTTGGGGCCTCAATTATTCACAATATTTATTAACGACTTAGATGCAGGCACAGAAAGTCTCATATCTAAGTTTGCCGATGACACAAAGATTGGTGGCATTGTAAGCAGCGTAGATGAAAACATAAAATTACAAAGCGATATTGATAGATTAGGTGAATGGGCAAAACTGTGGCAAATGGAATTCAATGTAGACAAATGTGAGGTCATCCACTTTGGATCAAAAAAGGATAGAACAGGTTACTTTCTAAATGGTAAAAAGTTAAAAACAGTGGATGTCCAAAGGGACTTAGGGGTTCAGGTACATAGGTCATTGAAGTGTCATGAACAGGTGCAGAAAATAATCAAGAAGGCAAATGGAATGTTGACCTTTATATCTAGAGGACTAGAGTACAAGGGAGCAGAAGTTATGCTGCAGCTATACAAAACCCTGGTTAGACCACACCTGGAGTACTGTGAGCAGTTCTGGGCACCGCACCTTCGGAAGGACATATTGGCCTTGGAGGGAGTGCAGCGTAGGTTTACTAGAATGATACCCGGACTTCAAGGGTTAAGTTATGAGGAGAGATTACAGAAATTGGGGTTGTATTCTCTAGAGTTTCGAAGGTTAAGGGGTGATCTGATCGAAGTTTATAAGATATTAAGGGGAACAGATAGGGTGGATAGAGAGAAACTATTTCCGCTGGTTGGGGATTTTAGGAGTAGGGGGCACAGTCTAAAAATTAGAGCCAGACCTTTCAGGAGCGAGATTAGAAAACATTTCTACACACAAAGGGTTGTAGAAGTTTTGAACTATCTTCCGCAAACGGCAATTGATACTAGCTCAATCGCTAAATTTAAATCTGAGATAGATAGCTTTTTGGCAACCAAAGGTATTAAGTGATATGGGCCAAAGGCAGGTATATGGAGTTAGATCACAGATCAGCCATGATCTTATCAAATGGCGGAGCAGGCACGAGGGGCTGAATGGCCTACTCCCGTTCCTGTGTTCCTATGACAACTCTGAAATGGCATCCATTTTCACCCAATCAGGTTTCTGTTCACCACCCCACCCCACTCTGCCCCTCCTCCAACCCAGTGACAAAATCTTAGCCTTACCGATGTGACTTTTTTCCCAGCTTTTACAGTTAACCCTGCCCAGCACATTCATGACATGGTCAATGTGTTCCCATGTCTGAATAAAAATGCCAGTGTTATGTATACATTGTGTAACTTCAGTCCCCATGAAGTCAGAGTTCACCATAAAGGGCATCACTGTAAACTCATAAACCTATGCTTGTAGTAAACACTAAGTGCACTTTGGCTTTGTTGTTCAATGACTTGTTTGCCCAGATTGAGATCCAGAAGATACTCAGTGACCCTAACTTTGCAAGGATCATTTCTGCGCAAGGCAGAACAAATGCATTATCTTCCATTAAGTTTTTCTAACTTTCTGTAATCTACACAGAACAACACTTAACTTTCAGAGATGCACAGAGACATATTGCTCTCAATTTTTCAGTCATGATCCCAGTCTCTAAAATGTATAGGAATTACTACACATAACTGGTTTGGCACAGTATTGCGGTGGTTAGGGTACTGGCCTAGAAACCCTAAGATTGTAAATTCAAATCCCACCATTATGAAAATGCGTTCAATAAATCTGGTAATTTTTGGGCTAGTACCAAGAGAAAAAAAAGAAATCTGCCGGACTGTTGTAAAAACCCAACCCTGTCACCCCCATTATGTCTGGCCTACAGATTTCTTTCTTTATGTGGTTGACTGTTACTACCCTCTGAAGTGACCTAGCAAGTCATTCAGTTGTACAAACAATTGCTTCAAGGCAGACCACCACCACCTTCTCAGGGCAACTAGAATTGAGGTCTTGCCAGTAGCATCCCAAGAACAAATATCAAAAAACAACAGTATGGTCAAGCCTTTCTTGATTGACTCCACCGAGTTCTTATCCTCATCAGGAGATTTCCCAGACCAAGCCTCCTTAAATAACAACAAAGTTATTTGGCATCTGTATAGCTGCTCAAAAGATTTCTGTGGTACCTCCCTTGATCTAAATAAGAGGTCCAAGAATTTCTAATCCCATTCTTGGGGGTTCTGCTCAGGGTGTGCATGTAGCATTTAGCATGTAGCATGGCAACAGATATCTCCTACAGTCCATTCATCTGCAGATGGTGTAGGGTGGGGTGGAGCCATTTGATGTTGCATACTCGTGCAGTTGTGTGACCGCCTGTGGCATGAAATTTGTACTTTGGTTGGACAGAATTTCTTTTGAAAATCCAACCAGTGAAAACTAAAAAATTACTAGAGCTGCATTGGAAACTGCATCCACTTTGACAGACATAGGTACTACTGTGTCTGAATATCCGAATGCAAAGTCCACCAAACTTCTTTTCCCTGTGTTACTGTCAACTGGTGGTGGTCCTACTACACCTGTATCCACCTGTTTTTTTTTGAAAAGATACACTGATAATGTAACCTCATTTTTCTATGATTCCTTATCCCCTTTTACTTAGTATCTGGTACTGATTACACATTATACATATGTGGAAAATAACAATGGAAATAGAGCCACACTTTTCCTAACTTGACATTGCAATGGAGCCTCAACTGATTTTCTTCGACATGAATGGAAGGTATTTTTTCAAAATAATGTCGGCCTCACTTGTGGAGATAGAAGGGGAAATTCAGCAACTCTGTGCTCCCAATGGGAAGCTCCGCTCGAAGGGAGTGCAGGTCAGAGAACTGGCACTACAGTGTTGCAGTATTTCTGAATTGTGCCCCTTTGAATGTGGAGTTCTAAAATTACCCTATATGTTGAATGACCAGTATATATCCACTTTATTCAACAGCAGTTAATTATCCATTCATGGCATGCATTATTGCTGTTCATAAACACATTTCAAACACGAGTGTGGTCACAAGGCTTATTTTGAGTTTAGGTACAAATTGCTATAGAAAAAAAAATCACACTTAATTCAATACTCATAATGCACCAGTACATTCAATTTGTCACCAACAAGTGGCCCAACCCGTCCCACTAGCAGTGACATACATGTAACCAAATGCTGTACAGCTACTAGAAAATGCACGTGGATTTCAATGAAGGTTTGATTAGAAATAGCTCCAATGCAACTCAATGCGAAGGAATAACCTGCCGACACTCAGTTTCTAGATTCACGTGAAGAACGAAACCTTCACTGTGGACCTGTAACCCAGCATGGGTAATCACCTTTATAAGAGAAGGTAAAAATTGTGGGGGAAAACATACATATATTGAACTAACAGTGAACTCAGAATATCTGCTAGTGGGCAATTGATGGATCTTACACTTGCACCATCCTAGCATTTATTGCCACTGGGCAACCACACAGAAGAGGTGGGAGAAGAACAGCAAACTTCACTGAGGAGGACCGTGATATTTTGTTGCAAGAGGTGGACGAGAGGAGACACAGGCGCTTTGGACTATGTTTGTGCAAGCCTGCAGAGCCGTGGTGCTTGGAGGAAGGTGGCACTGGCACTGACTGCCAAGTCCCTCACCCTCATGACTGCAGAGCAGTGCTGAAAGAAATTCACTGACTTGTATCAGGTTGGCACGGTAACACACTCACCATGCTCTCTTTTTCTTCATTGCCCATCCTGGTCACCACCACATTCTTCACTGTCTTAAAGGCAAAACTCACACTACTAAACCTTCACATTGCACTAAGGTTAAGGGCACCTACTAACTCCTTAGCCTGCGCTATGGCTACACACCTCCCCTAAAGCACAAAACTGCCTTGCACATTCCCATAACACCTTCCTCCGCTCTAACATCTTGACACCCCCACATCTCTCACCTCACCTCTGCCATCATACTCGCCATACACTCCTTTGATGCTAGCCTAACCTTTATTTTACTTATATTGTTCCGGGAGAAACGGGCGTGAAATCCCCCATGAAAAGAAGTCCATGGCTTTCCTGGGGGGCACATGCCATCATAGCTGTGCTGCGGTCAGAGTCATCTTGCCGGGGCCAGATGAGTTACAGCACCTACAATTGTGCTCTACCAGCCCTAACTGCATACACGCACACACACGCACAAACTTCCAACCCTTGACTTCTTCAACCCGAGGGGGTCAAGGTTACTCCTTGTCAACATCTGCCAACCTTTCCTGCAGATTCACCACAGCCACCGCAGGAGAAGGAAGAGGAGGACAAGTAGCCATGGCAACGGAGAGAGGTAAGCCATCCCAACCCGTCCAATTCTGGCCCAAACCCCTCCTCCCATTTACCACCTGCATCACTGCCTTCCTCTCACCCAAGCACCAGCTGTTCCTCTACTGTTTTGGGGGGATGCCAACATGGAGAAATTCAGCTGCTCTATAAAAGAGGGCGTCCATCACCTACATGATACGTGCCCTAACAACTCCCTGGTTAATGGTGTCCTGTGGCAGCCTGGAAGGATATGCAATCGTAAACCTTGAGGGCTGCTGCAACTTTAATTGCCATGGGAGAGCAGTTGTGGCAGAGGAGCAAGTCTGCAAATTTTCATGATGAAGTTGGCAGAGATGCCCAATGACTTCCTTGGAGAGGCACAGCCTTCGGACGCACCGCTCCTCTGAGAGGTCCTCGTAGTACTGGTGTGGCCTGTACAAACACTGGGGAGGTTAGTAACTGAGGGTCTGCTGTCCTCAGCTATGCTGCCTGATTTTCCTGGCCTGGACACGCTGGTGCTGCAACTCCTCCATTATGATGGCAAAGAGTGCTATGCCGATAGGGAAACCCATTCTTGGTCCGTAGTCGATCCAAGCGTGGGTTTGGGAGTGGGGGACGTCCCAAAAAATTTTCTGGGAAGAGAGCAAAGCACGACCGTAAATCAAAGTGGAAGTGATTTGAAAAAGTTCCTTGGAAGCCTATAATCAGTAAGTGAAGTCGGTGCCCTCTTCAGCTCAGCAACTCCTCGCTTACAGTTGTCTGAAGTGATGGGGGAGCTGTTGGAGCATTTTTTGGAGGTGTAAAGTTACACTGATTGAAGGAACGACTTAAAGCCGGGTTACTACTGTGTGCTTGAACAGTGCAGCTATGCTTTAACAAGCTTCAATTTTTAAAAAATTGAAGAAAGTTGCGTTTAGCACAAAAACGGTGTAAATGTGCCCAAATTTCAGTCCAATAATGGAGTCACAAACGCATAAATGCTGAAGACAACGAGGAAATTCAGGGCTTATATTTCCCTCTTAACTAGATCCACAGAGGAAGTACACATTCATATGGTGCGTATTCCACTAATATCAACCTGAATTGGCATGTATGGCAACTCTATGAAACTCCCAGAAAATCAGGGTCAGTTTGAGATTTTTTTTTCTCTTCTTGCAACATACATTATTTTCCAGGCACTACTTTAAACCTGGCTGTGTATTAAATTTCAGGCCTTTGGACAGGGATACAAAACACTAGGGCAATGGTGGAATTTCAGAGACAGTGGGATTTTTATTTTTGAACTCTATCTTGCACCCCTGCTCAAACCAACCCTGGGATTTTTTAATTTTTGCAACAAATGACACAGTGCAGCCTACTGTAAACTCTGCAGTGACTTGCTCATTACTACACATTAAACTGTTATGCAATCCAGCGCGCTCTCTCTCGCCTGGTACATACACAACCGGCCCCCAATCACCCCGTTACCATAGCAACTAGGCCTGCAGGATCCCAGACAGCCTGTGAACAGGAACTGAGAGACATGTAAAAAAACCACAAACACGATGCATAAAAGCATCAAAAGTTTGAAATCCTTGGCAGGCGCCTGGTAACCTATACGGCTGGAATATTCTCCAGTATCTTATTACAAATAAGAAAATGTCAGAGGGCAAACTGTCACAGAGGTGGAGAAAGTCAGCGAGTTGCAGAAGCGCAACTTAGAAAAATAATTTTAAAATAAATTTATCCAATTAAAAAAGCTAATTTTGAAAAGCAATTCACCACACAACTTCCATTAATGTATACAAACTGTTCTCTGCGTTAAACGTATTGAAATGAACCCGAGATTAATTTACATTCAACTTTTACAAAGCAATTACTTAAATGCAGGATCTGCACAGAATCATTTCACTAACAGAAAGGGTTTGTAATTTAATAAATGAGCTTAAGAGTATATTCAATGCCTAAAACAGCAAACAATTATAATTTTAATATAGCCTCTGCTTCTTTATCACTCGTGGATCGAAAAATAAAAAATAATTTTTTAAAGCAGTTTCTCCGCACAGATCCTGCCCCTTTACAGTAAATTACTGCAGTGTTTTAATGTGACACTGAGTGGCTGGGTTTATAATGTAAGAGTGAATGAATCTGGGTTTGCGATGTGACAGTGAATGACAGAGATTGTAATGTGACAGTGAATGACTGTGAGTTTGTAACGTGACAATGAATGTGAGTTTGTAACGTGACACTGAATGACTGTGAGTTTGTAACGTGACAGTGAATGACTGAGTTTGTAATGTGACAGTGAATGACTGAGTTTGTAATGTGACAGTAAATGACTGTGGGTATGTAATATGATGTGGAGATGCCGGTGATGGACTGGGGTTAACAATTGTAAACAATTTTACAACACCAAGTTATAGTCCAACGATTTTATTTTTAATCCCACAAGCTTTCGGGGGCTTTCCCCTTCCTCAGGTTCCACACCGCCTGAGGAAGGGGAAAGCCCCCGAAAGCTTGTGGGATTAAAAATAAAATCGTTGGACTATAACTTGGTGTTGTAAAATTGTTTACAATTAGGTTTGTAATATGACAGTGAATGACTGTGAGTTTGTACTGTGACAGTGAATGACTGTGGGTTTGTAACGTGACAGTAAATGACTGTGAGTTTGTAATGTGACAGTAAGTGACTGTGGGTTTGTAATGTGACAGTGAATGACTGGGTTTGTAATGTGTCAGTGAAGTGCAGCCTGCAGTGTGTGTGTGTGTGCTGTTGTTTTACCCCGTTGGCCGCTGCGATCTGGATGATGAGTTGGACGACATGCTTGTTGTAGTAGCGGCCGTCTCCACCCAGCACCAACACCGCGCACTGCCGCTGGCCCGGCTCCACCGCCGCCGTCAAGATACTCTGGATGAAATTCTCCGCGTAGTTCGTCTGCGACTGAAAGACGCTGACCCGCTTCCTCAGGCCGCTGGTGCCAGGCTTCTGGTCGCCGAAGGGGGTGGTCTTCACCGTGAGGATTTTACTCATGGTTCGGGGTTTGAAGATATTTTTTATTTATTACTAATATGGGTTTGTTTTTTTTTTGCTCACGGCGCCTCGTCCCACCACAGCTCTTCCTTCTTGCTCGCTGCCGCTTTCCCCTTTTTGACAGCTCGCCCTTCCGCTCCTCCCCTTCCGACCATGTCCTGCCGCGTAGCACGTACACTACACTCACCTCACCGCCAACGTCAGTCACCACCTGTAAGCTGCACTGTGCTTTTCAGTCTGGCTCATTTCTTTTTCTTCTCTTCACCCCCCCCCCCCCCCTCCCACCCTCCTCTTCTGCTGAGGTAGGATTAACACATGCACCAGATCCCTCTGCAGCCTTCCCCAAGTGAGCATGTTTCATTTCACTGGACACTGTAGTCAGGTTATTCAACTGTAGGAGGCATCACAACCAAACCCTGATCCTGCCCTTTAACTAAATGTGTATGTCACACGCACCTTTAACCTGTTGGCGCAGGTCATGTTCAGCAATTTAACACTCTTAAATATCTACAAAAAGCAAACAAACAAAAAATTGTTGATGCTGGAAATCTGAAACAAAAACAGAAATTGCTGGAAACACTCAGCGGGTCAGGCTGCATTTGTAGAGCGAACAGATAAGTTAACATTTTGGATGTGGACCTGTTAAGTGTTTCTAGGATTGTCTGTTTTTGCTTTATTTTTAAACATCTATTGGCCAAGAACGCTAAATAACAATAGGGGCGATTCCACATTTTGGGGCTCCCAGAGGGGAGCACGGATCAGATAATCAGGACGTCCTGTCTCCAACCTCCACATCCTTCGAATGTTGCTGCGTGTCTCTTTGGCTGTGCTTCCTCTTCAACTTCTCTTTTCTCTGCCGTGTTGCACACTGATTTGGCCTTTTGCCTCTGCAATTTCTTTGCACTCATCCTATCACATTGCTTGCTGCCACCTCACTATGAATGGGTCTCATATGCCCATATGTGTCTTGTACTTTAGCCTTGACTCTCTCCCCCCAGCTCTTACTCACTGGTCCTCAGCTTTAACCCCTACATTTCCTCCTGCATTTGCTTATTACTTATTGCTTAGTGCTATTCAACCTTCCTGGTACCTCTCTCCTCATACCTGCTGTTGCTTTTATAGACTTATTTCCTTAATTATTCTTCCCACTCTTTTTTTTCTCAGCCTCTCCTCCTACCATTGCCCCTCCACAGATGCACTTTCTCAGCCTCTCCTCGTACCGTTGTCCAACCCACCCCCCTCCACAAATGCATAACTAACCTGTTTTCTATGCTTTTGCTTCCCACTCCAGCTGGCCCCGCCTCCTGTAGCTGCTTGTACTCTTGACAATGAGGGGCCAGGGAAGAATGGAATCCGTCACTCCTGGGCTTTTTCTCAACAATTCAGCTCTGTTTTGCTGTGCTAATGTGCCCCTCGTCCTGGCTGGAGCCATGCCTTGCTCTTGCTCTCCATGCCGTGGCTATTCCATGCATACTCACTCCTTATACTGGAGCTGATGGAGAACCACCTATACACATTTCCTGCAGGGAGCAATTGGGAGAGATGAATGGAGAGATGAATTACCAGTGCCAGCTGCATTCAGGAAAACTAGGACTAGTGATCATCTGCTAGGTCCAACCAAGAAGGTAAGCAACATTCTGGTGGGGGGGGTGGGAGAAGGGGTGAACAGCCGAACAGCCAGAGGTAGTGGTCCATATCATGACCAACGATATAAGTAGAAAGAGGGATGAGGTCCTGCAGGCAGAGTTTAAGGAGTTAGGAAAAAGATTAAAAAGCAAGAGCTCAAAGGTAGTAATCTCCGGATTACTCCCAGTGCCAGGCGCGAGTGAGAATAGAAATAGGAGGATAGAGCAGATGAATGCATGGCTTCAAAGGTGGTGCAAGGGGGAGGGCTTTAGATTCCTGGGGTATTGGGACCGGTTCTGGGGGAGGTGGGACCTGTACAAGCCGGACGGGTTGCACTTCAACAGGGCCGGGATCAATATCCTCATGGGGAGGTTTGCTAGAGCTGTCGGGGAGGGTTTAAACTAACTTGGCAGGAGGATGGGAACCTGACTGTGGATTCAGATGGGATAAAGTCAGAACTGGAAAAGGAAGACAGAAAATTATTGAGTGAGTCTGGAAGGCAGAGGGAACGAAGGTTAGAAAATAAACAACAGAGGAGTTTGCAAGTCCTTAAATGTATTTACCTCAATGCAAGGAGTATAGGAAATAAGATGGATGAACTGAGGGCACAGATAGACAAGTGGCGGTATGATATCTTAACTATTACAGAAACATGGCTTAAAGAGGGGCAGGACTGGCAACTCAACATCCCTGGTTACAGGGTTTTCAGACGCGAAAGAGAGGGGTATAAAAAAGGAGGGGGGAGTGGCAATTTTGGTTAAGGAAACAATTACAGTTGTGAGGAGGGATGATATTTTAGAAGAAGCATCAAATGAGGCCTTATGGTTTGAGCTAAAGAACAAAAAAGGAGCAGTCACACTACTGGGAGTGTACTATAGACCCCAAACAGTCAGAGGGAGATGGAGCAGCAAATATGTAGGCAAATTTCTGAGAAGTGCAAAAACAATAGGGCAGTAATAGTAGGGGATTTCAAACACCCTAATATTAACTGGGATATAAACAGTGTGAATGGTATAGAGGGCGCAGAATTCTTAAATTGCATACAGGAGAATTTTTTTAGCCAGTATATAGCAAGCCCAACGAGAGTGGGGGGCAGTTCTGGATTTAGTTCCAGGAAATGAAGAGGGGCAGGTGGAAGAAGTAGCAGTGGGAGAGCATTTTGGTGGTAGTGATCATAATGCAGTTAGTTTTAGCATAGTTATGGAAAAGGACAAAGACAGAGCAGGAGTTAAAGTTTTCAATTGGGGAAAGGCTAATTTTATTAAACTGAGAAGTGATTTAATAGAAGTAAACTGAAAACAGCTACTTGAAGGTTAATCAGTGTCAGAGCAGTGGGAGACATTCAAAGGGGTGATTCAAGGGGTTCAGGGTAAACATTTTCCCACAAAGAAAAAGGGAGGGGCTGTCAAATCTAGAACACCCTGGATGTCAAGAAGCATTCAGGGTAAGATGAGGCAGAAAAAGAAAGCCTATGATAAACACTGGGAACTCAATACTACGGAAAGCTTAGAGGAGTATACTAAGTGCAGGGGTGAAGTTAAAAAGGAAATTAGGAAAGCAAAGAGAGGGCATGAAAAAATATTAGCAGGTAAAATCATAGAAAACCCAAAGATGTTTTATAAATATGTTAAGAGCAAGAGGATAACTAACGAAAGAGTAGGGCCTATTAGAGACCAAAAAGGTAAACTATGTGTGGAGGTGGAAGATGTGGGTATGGTTCTTAATGAATACTTTGCATCTGTCTTCACAAAGGAGAGGGATAATGCAGGGATTGAAGTTAAGGAGGAGGAGTGTGAAATATTGGATGGGATAAACATAGTGAGAGGAAGCATTAAGGGGATCAGCAACTTTGAAAGTGGATAAATCACCAGGGCCGGATGAAATGTATCCCAAGCTGTTAAAAGAAGCCAGGGAAGAAATAGCGGAGGTTTTAACAATCATTTTCCAAACTTCACTGGATACAGGCGTAGTGCCGGATGATTGGAGGACTGCTAACATTGTACTGTTGTTTAAAAAGGGAGCGAAGGATAGACCGAGTAATTACAGGCCAGTCAGCTTAACCTTGGTGGTGGTGAATTATTGGAATCAATTCTGAGGGACAGGATAAACTGTCACTTAGAAAGGCATGGACTAATCAAGGACAGTCAGCACGGATTTGTTAAGGGGAGGTCGTGTCTGACTAACTTGATTGAATTTTTTGAGGAGGTGACAAGGAGGATCGATGAAGGTAGCGTAATTGATGTAATCTACATGGATTTTAGCAGGGCTTTTGACAAGGTCCCGCATGGCAGATTGGTCAAAAAAGTAAAGGCCCATGGGATCCAAGGGAATGTGGCAAATTGGATCCAAAATTGGCTCAGTGGCAGGAAGCAAAGGGTAATGGTCGACGAGTGTTTTTGCAACTGGAAGGCTGTTTCCAGTGGGGTACCGCAGGGCTCGATACTAGATCCTTTGCTTTTTGTGGTATACATTAACGATTTGGACATATACGTAAGGGGCATGATTAAAAAGTTTGCAGATGACACAAAGATAGGCCGTGTGGTTGATAGTGAGGAGGAAAGCTATAGACTGCAGGAAGATATCAATGGACTGGTCAGATGTGCAGAAAATTGGCAAATGGAGTTCAATCTGGAGAAGTGTGAGGTAATGCATTTGGGGAGAGCAAACAAGGTAAGGGAATACCTAGAGGGTGGTGGGGGTCTGGAACTCACTGCCTGAGAGGGAGGTGGAGGCAGAAACCCTCAACTCATTAAAAAAATACCTGGATGTGCACCTGAAGATCCTTGACCTGCAGGGCTATGGACCAAATGCAGGAAAGTGGGATTAGGCTGGGTGGCTCGTTTCTCAGCTGGCGCGGACACGATGGGCCGAATGGCCTCCTTCTGTGCCGTAAATTTTCTATGATTCTATGTAACTTACCTAAATGTGGAGCCGTGAGGAGCAGGATCCAACATTAAACCAATCACCGCTGTTCCCTGCCCCCCCAATCGCTGACACTCCCGCTCTGAACCCCAATCTGGGAGCTGTAACAATAAAACCTTTCTTGTATGTACTGGATACTGTGTTCTTGTATGTGATGCCACATGCATTTCTCCTATGTTTTGGGAAATGGACTGATAAGTACTCTGGTGAGATGAGGCCTATTGTAAACCAACAATTATACATATAATGAATGAATGAACAGAATACCATTTTCACTAAAATTACCTGTGCCCTATTGCTCCTTATAATTTATTATTTCACATATTACACTAACTTTGCACCTTTGATATGAGCCTTGCTCATTTTACAAGTCAGTATCGCTGAGCTGACTGGCACTAATTTTGAAAACTAGGCCTCTTTGACTGTCTCAGACACAAATGTCTTGCAGACTACCTTGCCCAGAGAGAGATGGACAAAGCTGATCTCTGACTCTTCCCTCAGCTCTGTGTTGTCAACGACTGGCTCACAGAGCTGCCAATCAAAATTATCACTTTGACTGAGGAACTTCTCCATCCATGGCAACTACATTGATTGTTTAACTATATCTTCTGCTGTGCTCAATGAATGAAACCAATCCAGCATTATGGGTGCAAACATCTCTAGAATGTGTTAATAACCCTCTTCTATAAAACTGGTATTGTACTGTCAGTATTCACAATTCTGTTAATTACTTTGTCTGGTACCCCAACTGATGGACCTAATAAACATCCTATATTATTTTTGTGTTTCTGGGAGTTAACCCCTTGTGAACTAAATTTAACTTTATAACATCATAATATAAATTAACTCCTTCCTTCCTGGCCAGATAGGTAAAAATCTTGAAATTCAATAAGGGTTTTGTTCTTTTTTTGGCTTCCAAGCAAGAAAACTGATGTCTGTAAACAGTCCAGTGTCATCTGTTTACGAACGTACAAAAACGACGTGCTGGAAAATACCAGCTTGTCCATCAAGCCTGCCTCACACTCAGCATCATGACTAGACACTTCCTATCCCCCCTCCCAACAACCATTTGCCATGCAATCTCCTGGGAGAGACAAAAAAACATTTTTTAAAAATCCAAGGCGAATAAGAGAAAAAAAAATCTGCAAAATTCCTCTCCAACGCCTTCAGGTGATCGAAACCAGTCCAGAAGATCACATTGACCACGCGTACATTAACTGTTAATCCACTTCCTTTTTATATGATGCAATCTCTTCCCCAGCCACGAACTGGTCCAGCTCCCTCTTGAAGGTGTGCAGAGTGTCAGTGTGTGGAAAACCATAAAGAAATGCCTAACCAAATTAACTTTCTAATACACCTAAACCATAAAGCTGAAAAGCATGATGGATAAGTTGACCATGTTAGCTGACCAGCTAAATATAACAGAAAGAATGTATGTTTTAGTTCTCACCAAAGACACACAGAAGAGCTATTGTCTGCTTATGAGATAACTGTCTAACAGAAATGAATGACCATATAGCCTTGAGACTGAGTACAGAACTGATAATAAAGACAGTTTCTTAGGGGAAAGGCACTTTCCCAGGCCTGTGTTCAAAAATCACGAGGCAGTCATGAGGAACCAGAGGGTGGGTTCCCTATTTTGATTGACTAACCACTTGAACCAATAAAGAATGTACGTGTACACCCATATTCTACGACAGGTGCGCGTAACTGAATTAACTGTATAAAAGTTAACTGTTTCCTCTGTTCAGTGAAGAGGTTATTCTGCCCATTGTGCAGAATATGCTTCCCTTGTATACAAGCTTCTTTTAATAAATTCTTACTTGTCTGAAAATAAGCGTTTGGAGTTAATGCATTGTATATAATAGGTAATAAAGTTTTTGACAAGTGCACGCAACAAGCTGGCGACACATTCCAACTTGCTAGAGAATGCCGTTCCTATATTTGAGGGATCATACAAAAATTGGTGTGAGAGTCTTTGTTTAACCTTCCCCTATCTCATAAATATTTATGTTTTACATCCTGAGAAGTTGTAATTTCTGTCACCATTAAAAGCTTTGAATTGCAGAAGCCAGGAAGTATTCACTTTGATGAATGTAAATATCTGTTTCTGTGCAATGTACTTGTGCTACAGATGAAATCATTTCAGGTACTTTTATACTGACATTGTACCATAACAGCAGATACATGGTATTCATGTTGCCAGTGGTACATTATCAATATAAAAAATTCAAACTTCACACATCCAATGATGTTCAGGATGGACCCAACACTTCCTGGGATTGCTTCTTGTTGGCCCTCCCATTTGGACTGATGGTGACTGGCAGCACATTGGTAAAGTAAAACCAGGAGAGCGCGCCTAAGAATTCATTTATTCTTGCTTCAGTAATGGTCGCCCAGCACCTTTATCCACCATTGTGAAAGTGTGCTTAGACTGTTAATCCTCACAGAAACTACTAAACAGTGAATAAAGTGGCACTTAAAGGGGAAAGTCCAGGGAGAATGTTTATATTTAAGGTACTCTGAAATATCTGAAAAATATATGAAGATATTTGCTACCATTTTATAAAACAGGTTGAATTTCCTCCTTCCCTCTAGAGCCATTCTGATAATATTACTTATGAATAGGAGCCACCTGCATCCCAGAGCAGCCTCATTTATTTTAACATTGATCACAATTTCAGACTAGCCTTGGAACCAGCCTGAGCCACCCAAAGTTTAATGCATGCTTTGCCAAAGTCGTCAGTGAGTTGTGGTCAATGCCATAAGTGCAATACAAATTTTAACTCCATAATATATTCGGTATTTTACTCCCCTCCCCCCCAAATTTTATTTTTTTCCCCTTTCCTCCCCTCTTGTGAAGGCCCTGGCTAATACTGTGATAGGGGAAGTTTTTCCAAGTTAACGGTCTTGTATTTGTTGTTGTAATAGTAGTTGTCATCATTGTCATCATCATTCAAAAAGCACCAGCATCTTTCTGATACTTTACCCAAGTGACCATTCCTCACATATGAGCCTGGACAGTGAGTGTTGGCAAGCTGTTTAACCACGTCTAACATCGCATCCGAGCCCAAACCTATCCACACCTGAAAGATGCATAAGCAAACTTTCAGCTTGTTTAGCACAGATCTGAGGTCAAACCTGGGACCTCCTTAGTCTGTATAGCTCAATGCCACACTGCGTGTGTATTTACCCACTGAGCCATTGGGACAAGTCCAAATGTATCAAAGTTTGTATGAATTCCTATTGAGGAGCAAATATGTAAGGAGATTACAGACAGCGGCAAGAAAAATAGGGTGGTAATAGTAGGGGACTTTAACTTTCCCAACATTGACTGGGACAGCCATAGCATTAGGGGCTTGGATGGAGAGAAATTTGTTGAGTGTATTCAGGAGGAATTTCTCATTCAGTATGTGGATGGCCCGACTAGAGAGGGGGCAAAACTTGACCTCCTCTTGGGAAATAAGGAAGGGCAGGTGACAGAAGTGTTAGTGAGGGATCACTTTGGGACCAGTGATCATAATTCCATTAGTTTTAAGATAGCTATGGAGAATGATAGGTCTGGCCCAAAAGTTAAAATTCTAAATTGGGGAAAGGCCAATTTTGATGGTATTAGACAGGAACTTTCAGAAGTTGATTGGGAGAGTCTGTTGGCAGGCAAAGGGACGTCTGGTAAGTGGGAGGCTTTCAAAAGTGTGTTAACCAGGGTTCAGGGTAAGCACATTCCTTATAAAGTGAAGGGCAAGGCTGGTAGAAGTAGGGAACCTTGGATGACTCGGGAGATTGAGGCCCTAGTCAAAAAGAAGGAGGCATATGACATGCATGGACAGCTGGGATCAAGTGGATCCCTTGAAGAGTATAGAGATTGCCGGAGTAGAGTTAAGAGAGAAATCAGGAGGGCAAAAAGGGGACATGAGATTGCTTTGGCAGATAAGGCAAAGGAGAATCCAAAGAGCTTCTACAAATACATAAAGGGCAAAAGAGTAACTAGGGAGAGAGTAGGGCCTCTTAAGAATCAACAAGGTCATCTATGTGCGGAACCACAAGAGATGGGTGAGATCCTAAATGAATATTTCACATCGGTATTTACGGTTGAGAAAGGCATGGATGTTAGGGAACTTGGGGAAATAAATAGTGATGTCTTGAGGAGTGTACATATTACAGAGAGGGAGGTGCTGGAAGTCTTAACGCGCATCAAGGTAGATAAATCTCCCGGACCTGATGAAATGTATCAAAGGACGTTATGGGAGGTTAGGGAGGAAATTGCGGACCCCCTAGCAGAGATATTTGAATCATCGACAGCTACAGGTGAGGTGCCTGAATTTTGGAGGGTAGCAAATGTTGTGCCTTTGTTTAAGAAGGGCGGCAGGGAAAAGCCTGGGAACTACAGACCGGTGAGCCTGACATCTGTAGTGGGTAAGATGTTAGAGGGTATTCTGAGAGACAGGATCTACAGGCATTTAGAGAGGCAGGGACTGATTAGGAACAGTCAGCATGGTTTTGTGAGAGGAAAATCATGTCTCACGAATTTGATTGAGTTTTTTGAAGGGGTAACCAAGAAGATAGATGAGGGCTATGCAGTAGACGTGGTCGACATGGACTTTAGCAAAGCCTTTGACAAGGTACCGCTTGGTAGGTTGTTATACAAGGTTAAATCTCACGGGATCCAAGGTGAGGTAGCCAATTGGATACAAAATTGGCTTGACGACAGAAGACAGAGGGTGGTTGTAGAGGGTTGTTTCTCAGACTGGAGGCTTGTGACCAGCGGTGTGCCTCAGGGATCGGTGCTGGGTCCGCTGTTATTTGTTATTTATATTAATGATTTGGATGAGAATTTAGGAGGAATGGTTAGTAAGTTTGCAGATGACACCAAGATTGGTGGCATTGTGGACAGTGAAGAAGGTTATCTAGGATTGCAACGGGATCTTGATAAATTGGGCCAGTGGGCCGATGAATGGCAGATGGAGTTTAATTTAGATAAATGTGAGGTGATGCATTTTGGTAGATCAAATCAGACCAGGACCTACTCCGTTAATGGTAGGGCGTTGGGGAGAGTTATAGAACAAAGAGATCTAGGAGTACAGGTTCATAGCTCCTTGAAAGTGGAGTCACAGGTGGATGGGGTGGTGAAGAAGGCATTCGGCATGCTTGGTTTCATTGGTCAGAACATTGAATACAGGAGTTGGGATGTCTTGTTGAAGTTGTACAAGACATTAGTAAGGCCACACTTGGAATACTGTGTACAGTTCTGGTCACCCTATTATAGAAAGGATATTATTAAACTAGAAAGAGTGCAGAAAAGATTTACTAGGATGCTACCGGGACTTGATGGTTTGACTTGTAGGGAGAGGTTAGATAGACTGGGACTTTTTCCCCTGGAGAGTAGGAGATTTAGGGATGATCTTATACAAGTCTATAAAATAATGAGGGGCATAGATAAGGTAGATAGTCAAAATCTTTTCCCAAAGGTAGGGGAGTCTATAACGAGGGGACATAGATTTAAGGTGAGAGGGGAGAGATACAAAAGGGTCCAGAGGGGCAATTTTTTCACTCAAAGGGTGGTGAGTGTCTGGAACGAGCTGCCGGAGGCAGTAGTAGAGGCGGGTACAATTTTGTCTTTTAAAAAGCATTTGGACAGTTACATGGGTAAGATGGGTATAGAGGGATATGGGCCAAGTGCAGGCAATTGGGACTAGCTTAGTGGTATAAACTGGGCGACATGGACATGTTGGGCCGAAGAGCCTGTTTCCATGTTGTAAACTTCTATGATTCTATGATTCTATAATAGAATTCCTCTTAAAAGCAAATGGTTTCCTAACACAACGTTTACCCTTAACTAAATTTGCACTTATCAGCAACTCACATTTCCAGTTACTAAGTGGTAGAAACCTTGCAATAAAATACTTTCCAGTAATTCCTCTTTTAAAAAGTTTTCCTCCCCTCTATTCTTTTTGGTTTCTTTGTTCCACATAACGTTCATGGCTTAGAAGGTAGGCAAACCACTTTCCAGTATGGGTCACTGGATGGCATTCAGGAGCAGGAATCATGGGTGATATTTTTCACTTCACTAGTCGGGGTCACTGAGGCCAGTAATAGCAATTCTGACTGAAATCAGCCAAATCTACATGATCCAAGTTTCGAACCCGGGTATAGTCCTGGTTTGCATGGTTCATTTCTAGACTGGGCAGTATACTTACTAAGAATTTATTTCTTCCATTAACTGGTGTTCTCACCAACAAAAGTTCACCTTGGATCATTGCCTCAAAACAATGTAAAAACAGAAAGGACAGCTTGTGAATCAGCTTTTGTTATCAGATATTGACTACCATAAAAGGGATTGGAAAATTTCACCAAGGCTTACTCCTAACTGAAGTAGCCTCTATTCTTTGATCATTTTTTCATTGAACTGCCTGACTACAAAAAGTCACCCTAGTTAGGCCGATCAACGGTCAATTGATTCTTAACAAAACTGATAAGTAACAGTTTTGGTAGTGGTGAGGTGGCACTCATTTTTCAGTATTGCAGAGCAGAGATAGACATAGGTTCATCTACCTCTCTGTTCATTTCCTTGTTGAGCTGCATATGACCAAGTGGACACCTGTAATATCTCCCACCAAGGACAGTTTAAGAGTGAAGGGGAGAGAGAGGACCTACAGGAGGATATACCTACAGAAAGCATTGGTGGCAACCTGGGAGCAGGCTACATGCCCACCTACTTGATTGTAGTCATCAGGCCAGATGGACAATGAAAATGGATAAAACAATACAAAAATAGGGAGTAAAATTACCCAAGTACCTCCTCCCAAAATAAAAAAAAACAAAAATCAAACTTTGAGGTTACGGTAGCCTAGTGGTCATGGTACTGGACTCACAACCCATAAGTTCTGAATTCAAATCCCATCACATCAAATTTTAAAATTGAATACAATAAAGCCCCGACTGGTTCACTGATATCATTCAAGGAAGGGAGCCTGCCACTCCTACCTGGTCTGACCTACATGTGACTCCAGTCCCATACCATGTGGTTATTTCTTAATGCCCTCTGAAGTGGCCTAGGAAGCCAACAATTGATAAAAAGTTCAATAATAAGAAGAAAATTGGATGGACCAATCAGCAACAACCCAGGCATCGTACAAGACTATGACAAAGGCAATTTTAGCCTAATTGACTCTGCACAGTCCTCCTCACGAACATCTGGGGGCTGGTGCCCAAGTTGAAAGAGCTGTTCCACAAACTAAGCAAGCAACAGCCTGATATAATCGTACTTACAGAACCATATCTAAAAGCCAAAATCCCAGATTCCTCCATCACCATCCCTGAGTATGTCCCATCCCACCAGCTTAGTAGTATACAATCGGAAAATCTTTGAATCCAGATCCCATGAAGTCTCATGGCTTCAGATCAAACAAGGTCAAAGAAACCTCTTGCTGATCACCAACAAATCAGTAGTTCCTCATGTTGAACATCACTTGGTGGAAGCTCTCAAGGAAGCAAGGGCTTCAATTTCCACCACCAAGAGTGGCTCAGTAGTTCCACAACTGGCCAAGCCCTGAAGGACATACCTGGTTGCATCAGGTAGTGAGGGAACCAACAGTAGACCGTCTCCTCACTGTCTGTTCACAATAGCATTGGTAGAACTGACTATCATACAGGACATAGCCAGGGTTGTGATGACAAAGTCTCATTTCCCCTGTGAGGACATTGCCATTGTGTAGTGTGGCACTACCATCATGCTAAGTGGGACTGACTAAGGACAGATCTAGCTGCACAAAACTTGATATCCATGAGGTGCTCCGAGCCATCAGCAGCAGTAGAATTGTATATCATCACAGTGTGTAACTTATAGCCTCTCACTCCTTGATCATTGTCAATTCAGGAGACCAACCTTGGTTCAATTTCGAAGTGCAGAAGAACATGCCAGGAGTAGCACAAGGCATACCTTAGAATGAGGAATGAATCTTGTGCTACACAGGACTACTTACATGCTAAACGCCAAGAGAAGCAATCTATTGACAGAGCAAAGATGTTCCACAACCAATGTATCAGAGTAAAGCTTTGTAGCCCTACCATATGCAGTCGAGAATAATACTGGACAACCAGGCAACTAACAGAGGGAGGAGGCTTCATGAACATCCCCATTCTCAACCATTGTGGAGCCCAGTATGTAAGTGCAGGAAACAAGACTGAAGTGTTTGCAAGTGTCTTCAGCCAACAGTGCCGAGTGGATGATCTTATTCGACCTTCTCCCAAGGCCTCCACCAGATACCAGTGTTCTAGTCAATTTGGTTCACTCCACATGATATTAAGAAGCGGCTGAGTGCATGGGACACAGTAAAGGCTATGGGCTCAACAACATTCTAGCTGTAGTATTGAAGACAAGTACCGCAGAGTCAGCCACTCTTTCAGCCAAGCTGTTCCAGTACAGCTTTGACATTTGCATCTACCCGACAATGTGGAAGATTGCCAGGTGTGTCCTATCCACAAAAAACAGGGCAAATCTGACCTGACCAATTACTGCCCTATTAGCCTCCTCTCAAAAACAGTTAAATCATCAATAGTGCCCTCAAGCAACACCGACTCACCAATAACCTACTTATCGATGCTCAATTTGGATTCTGACAAAATCACTCAGCTCCAGATCTCATCACCAGCCTTGATCCAGGCATGGACACAAGATTAATGCCAGGAGAGGTGAGAGTAGCTGCCCTTGACATCAAGGCAACATTCAACCAAGTATGGCATCAAGGAGTCCTGGCAAAACTGAGGTCATTGGAAGTCAAAGGGTAAACCCTCCATCCAGTGGCTGAAGTCATACTTGACGTAAAGAAGATGGTTGTGGGTGTTGGAAGCCAGTCATCACAGCTCCAGTAAATCACTGCAGGAGTTTGTCAGGGAAGTGCCTATGGCCCAACAATCTTCAACTGTTTCATCAATGATCTTCGCTCCATCATAAGATCAGTAGTGGGGCTGTTCATTGATGATTCCACAGTGCTCAGCTTCATTCACAACTCTTCTGATAATGATGTAGCCTATGCTAGCTTACAGCAGGACCTGTATATATGCAGGCTTGGGCTAGCAAGTGGCAGGTAACATTTGTGCTACATAAGTGCCAGGCAATGACCATCTCAAACAAGAGAAAGACCATCCATCTCCCCTTGACCATCAACATCACCACCATCGCTGAGTCCCCCACCATTAATATCTGGGGGGCGGGGGGGAAGGGAGGGGGGGGGGGGGGGAGCAGAAGTTTAACTGGACCAGCCATATTAACTATGTGGCTACAAGGTAGAGGTTGGGTACTTTACAACAAATGGTTCACCACCTGACTCCTGAATGTCTCTCCACCATCTACAAGCCTCAAGTCCGGAGTGTGATGGAATACTCACCACACTCAAGAAGCTCAACACCAGACAGGACAGAGCAATTTGTTTGATTGATGCCCCTGCCTCTGAATTCAATATCCACCCCCTCAGCCACATACTATGGCTGCAGTATATACAATCTACAGGATACACTGCAACAATTCACCAAGGTTATTTTGGCAGCACTTCCCTCCCCTGCAACCTCTATCACCGAGAAGGACAAGAGCAGCAAAGTCAATCACCTCCTGACTTGGGACATATATAGCAGTTTTCATCGCCACCGGGTTAGAATCCTGAAATTGCCTACTTAACACCATTATGGGAGCACCATCACCACAAGGACTGCAGAAACTCAGCGAGAAGACCCACCATCCCCTTCTCAGGGCAACTGGAGATGGGCAATAATCCCAAGAACAAAAAAAAATGATTGGATTGTGCATATAGGTTGTTATTCCCCCATTTATTGTCATTCACAATTGAACGGAATTTCACTTGGTACTTCACCTGGTGGCACAGCTGAGATCACATTTAAGGACCACATTGCAATACCAAATTGATGCAATGAAAAATAATTATGAATCATGCTATCCTTCACATATCCGATGGTAACAACTTCTGCTTATATAGTGGATTTCACATGAAAACACATTGAAAAGCATTTAACAAGGGAACGTGGTGGACACCAAAAAGGAAATGAGATTCAGGGGACTGACGGAAGAGTCGAAAGGATAGGTCTCATAAAGGCTTCTGAAAGCAGAGAGCAAGGAGGGGAGTAGCAATGCAAAGAATTCCAGAAAGCAGGATTATTTTGTTTAATAGAAGATAAAAGCTAGAACTTTCACCTTTCGCAGATATTGGTTCAGCTTTTTTTTTTATTCGTTCATGTGATGTGGGCGTCGCTGGCGAGGCCAGCATTTATTGCCCATCCCTAATTGCCCTTGAGAAGGTGGTGGTGAGCCGCCTTCTTGAACCGCTGCAGTCCATGTGGTGAAGGTTCTCCCCACAGTGCTGTTAGGAAGGGAGTTCCAGAATTTTGACCCAACGACGATGAAGGAACGGCGATATATTTCCAAGTTGGGATGGTGTGTGACTTGGAGGGGAACGTGCAGGTGCCTGCTGCTCTTGTCCTACTAGGTGGTAGAGGTCGCGGGTTTGGGAGGTGCTGTCGAAAACCTTGGCGAGTTGCTGCAGTGCATCCTGTGGATGGTACACACTGCAGCCACAGTGCGCCGGTGGTGAAGGGAGTGAATGTTTAGGGTGGTGGATGGGGTGCCAATCAAGCGGGCTGCTTTGTCCTGGATGGTGTCGAGCTTCTTGAGTGTTGTTGGAGCTGCACTCATCCAGGCAAGTGGAGAGTATTCCATCACACTCCTGACTTGTGCCTTGTAGATGGTGGAAAGGCTTTGGGGAGTCAGGAGGTGAGTCACTCGCCGCAGAATACCCAGCCTCTGACCTGCTCTTGGAGCCGCAGTATTTATATGACTGGTCCAGTTAAGTTTCTGGTCAATGGTGACCCCCAGGATGTTGATGATGGGGGATTTGGCAATGGTAATGTCGTTGAATGTCAAGGGGAGGTGGTTAGACTCTCTCTTGTTGGAGATGGTCATTGCCTGGGACTTGTCTGGCGCGAATGTTACTTGCCACTTATCAGCCCAAGCCTGGATGTTGTCCAGGTCTTGCTGCATGCAGGCTCGGACTGCCCATTATACACCCCGCTCAAAATTGAGCGAGGTGTATAAAGGATGGCTGATCCGATATCATCCGTTTTCTAACCCCTCCGAAGTTGCAAGTTCTGCCCAAAGTAAAAATACAGTATAGCAGAAACTTTGGAACTATGTACTAAATAAAAATGTAGGATATTTCTATGTTTAGCATCAAACTAAAAGTGGGTCTCTGTAAGGGCAGGATAAGTTATGTGTTAGCTGACATTTACTGTACTGGGTTACAATTACAGTGCAAAAAGTCACAGTGCAAAGGAATCACTAGAAGGTTAAAGATAGTCTTCCAAGATTTCTTGCTGCCAACATGTCTGAGGCAGTGAAGGCATACTTTAAAATAACCAGCAGTTAGTCTGTTATAGTTCCAAGTATAACAAGTGTGTTCAGCTATGAAATGATCAGACTTCAAGTAGGCTCATAAAGAACTTTTCTTGCTTCCAGATTTAACACTAAAGTATTTGAACAAACTTTAAAACAAAACTCAGATTCTTGATATCACTCCAAAAGCCACAACTGATACTTCAATGTGCATTAAAAATAATGTAATCTTCCCTGATGTCTCAGTGGGTAAATGTACTTTGTGGTGTGGCAATGAGCCATACAAATGCAGGGATTTCAGTTTTGATCCCTGGTTTGTGCTGAATCAGCTGGTGTCTGCTGAGGTAGGTACTAAAAATGATCTTGATGTCCCCAGACTAGGTGAGGGGGGGAAAAAATTACTATGCAATGACACTTAAGTGCATGCATGAACTTTAAGTGAGAACAGGATTGTGCTCAACATTGATGTGCCTGCCCCCATAGTTAACTCAGTTCGTTGACACCTGAAGAAAGGCTACTTGATTGAGGTAGTGGAGGGAGGCCCACCTCCATGGAACTGTACCCCAGCATGAATCACTGTCTTCTGGAGAGGAGACTATGATTAAACCTTATAGTGGCTCAGTTCTATACAGTGAATTTATTAACTAAGCCTTTAGGCAGAGGAGAGCCCTCTGAAAGGTGTTTAATTATAATTTTGTTTTTGGATTTGTTAAGTAAAAAATACTTTGTTAAGTTGAAGTATGTACCTCCGACATTAAAACATTAAGGGAAAGTTATAAAGACTTCCATGCAGCTCCAGTCTCTGACTGACAATATAGCAGTTTCAGCAACAGGCAGATTAGTCCAGCTTTTTTTATTTCAGAGTGAAACTCCTAGAGAAGTAAAATTTTCAGGTGAGTTTCAGTAGAATGAGTCACCCAAAGATGGCCTTTTATTAATTAATATGAACCATTACTTGTGACCAGTATGAAATTCTTTTGATACTGTACAGAAAATGTATTGTTATTCAGACATTTTAAACGATAGGATGGATGCAACAAAAAGTTCAATGTCTTGCAAAAATCATCCAGCAATGTATACAGACCAAAGTGTTTCCACAACCCAGACCACAACTCTACCCCACGATCACCTGAACACTCCCAGACACCATACTTCCCAGCTGCCTCCCACTCCTTCCCTCCCAGATCATTGCTTCCTCCATGCTCTGCAGTCCTGCCACATCCAGTCGTGAATGGTGGTGGACAATTAAACAACTAACGGGAGGAGGAGGCTCTGTAAACATCCCCATCCTCAATGATGGCGGAGTCCAGCACGTGAGTGCAAAAGACAAGGCTGAAGCGTTTGCAACCATCTTCAGCCAGAAGTGTGGAGTGGATGATCCATCTCGGCCTCCTTCCGATATTCCCACCATCACAGAAGCCAATTCAGCCAATTCGATTCACTCCACGTGATATCAAGAAACGGCTGAGTGCACTGGATACAGCAAAGGCTATGGGCCCCGACACATCCCGGCTGCAGTGTTGAAGACTTGTGCTCCAGAACTAGCTGCGCCTCTAGCCAAGCTGTTCCAGTACAGCTACAACACTGGCATCTACCTGACAATGTGGAAAATTGCCCAGTTATGTCCTGTCCACAAAAAGCAGGACAAATCCAATCCGGCCAATTACCGCCCCATCAGTCTACTCTCAAGCATCAGCAAAGTGATGGAAGGTATCGTCGACAGTGTTATCAAGCGGCACTTACTCACCAATAACCTGCTCACCAATGCTCAGTTTGGGTTCCGCCAGGATCACTCGGCTCCAGACGTCATTACAGCATTGGTCCAAACATGGACAAAAGAGCTGAATTCCAGAGGTGAGGTGAGAGTGACTGCCTTGACATCAAGGCCGCATTTGACCAATGAGCCCTAGTAAAATTGAAGTCAATGGGAATCGGGGAAAACTCTCCAGTGGCTGGAGTCATACCTAGCACAAAGGAAGAAGGCAGTGGTTGTTGGAGAGCAATCATCATCAGCCCCAGGGCATTGCTGCAGGAGTTCCTCAGGGCAGTGTCCTAGGCCCAACCATCTTCAGCTGATTCATCAATGACCTTCCCTCCATCATAAGGTCAGAAATGGGGATGTTCACTGATGATTGCACAGTGTTCAGTTCCATTTGCAACCCCTCAAATAATGATGCAGTCCGAGCCCGCATGCAGCAAGACCTGGACAACATCCAGGTTTGGGCTGATAAGTGGCAAGTAACATTTGCGCCAGACAAGTGCCAGGCAATGACCATCTCCAACAAGAGAGAGTCTAACCACCTCCCCTTGACATTCATCGGCATTACCATCGCCAAATCCTCCACCATCAACATCCTGGGGGTCGCCATTGACCAGAAACTTAACTGGACCAGCCATATAAATACTGTGGCTACAAGAGCAGGTCAGAGGCTGGGTATTTTGCAGTGAGTGACTCACCTCCTGACTCCCCAAAGCCTTTCCACCATCTACAAGGCACAAGTCAGGAGTGTGATGGAATACTCTCCACTTGCCTGGATGAGTGCAGCTCCAAAAACACTCAAGAAGCTCGACACCATCCAAGACAAAGCAGCCCGCTTGATTGGCACCCCATCCACCACCCTAAACATTCACTCCCTTCACCAGCGGCGCAGAGTGGCTGCAGTGTGTACCATCCACAGGATGCACTGCAGCAACTCGCCAAGGCTTCTTCAGCAGCACCTCCCAAACCCGCGACCCCTACCACCTAGAAGGACAAGAGCAGCAGGCACATGGGAACAACACCACCTGCACGTTCCCCTCCAAGTCACACACCATCCCGACTTGGAAATATATCGCCGTTCCTTCATCGTCGCTGGGTCAAAATCCTGGAACTCCCTTCCTAACAGCACAGTGGGAGAACCGTCACCACACGGACTGCAGCGGTTCAAGATGGCGGCTCACCACCGCCTTCTCAAGGGCAATTAGGGATGGGCAATAAATGCTGGCCTCGCTAGTGATGCCCACATCCCATGAACGAATAAAAAAAAATCCATTTCCCCCACTTGCCAACCCCACTCCTTACTTCCTCCGAGCCCCATCTCTGCCACTTTTGATCCCCATCAAATCCCAGCTTCTCAGTTTCTCTTCTACCCACACATGTTACAGCACGTCCCCAAAAGTGCCTCACCACATACTGATTCCTGTCCTGCTGCGTACCTTTGAATTAAAAAAGGGTAAGAGATAAAAATCGGGTCAGTCGGTAAAGGAATTTGTATGAGAACCACAAAGAGAGATTGGGAGATGTACAGGCAAGAATGGAGAAAGACTTACATCAAGAGTGGGAGAGAAACAGTTGGAGATCAACAGTTGGAGTTAACTGTTGTTGGAGATAAATAAGTGTTAGAGCCAAACAAAGAAAAATTGTAAGACAAACATAAAGACAAAGTATTAGACAGTAGGGGAAAAAAAAGTTACAGGAAGAGATGCCATTTTCCTTCTCCAATAGTAATGCTGTGGAAGATCAAATCAAAGTTTTAGGTCTGCCTTTGGTATTCTCTTGGGTATGGGCGCTTTCCATAAAAGGTCCAAGTGCTTTACATTCAGGAATGTGCCTGTGCTGTTCAATGTCGAATTATACAATAGTGTCACCGGTGGTGTAACAATAGCACCCTCTTGTGCTCTGAACTGAATATCATGGCCCCGATATTTACTCGGAACCGGGCAGAGAGCGGGGTGGGGGGATTTTTGGACGGGAAACCCGGAAGTAAGGTTTTCCCGCACATCATGATGATTTTGACCGGAGGATGTCTTTAAAATTTTTTCAACAGGTTTCGCGCCCAAAAGCCAGCCAGATTGACAGGTTGCTTGCCTGTCGGGCAGGAAAACAGCCAGGGAGATATTGGGGTCTTTGGGGTTTCGATGGAGGGGTCGGAGAGAGATCGGGGTCTTCGGGGTTCGGAGAGGGGGGGAGATTGCGGGGGTGGGGGGAAGTCGCACATCATTGGGGAGGGGAAACAGCCAATTGCGGGGTGTTTAAAAGGTAAGCTTGGTGAGCTGCGGGGAAGCACTCCTGCTCCTCCTGGCCCCGAAGCAGTGCAATAAAGGCACTTACCTCATGGATCCGGTCCCTCTCGCTTCCTTTTGCCTGCCGGGATTCCTGCGGCCCAGGAAACCTGTGCTGGAGACATTAAATTCTAATGCCTGTTGAATTCAATTTAAAATCACCTCATTAACATCTGCAAATCATCTAAATGGCTCTGATAATTACCGCCCACCCCCCCCCCCCCGTACTAATAATTGACTCGCCTCCGGCGATTAGGTTACACGCGGTGAAACGCACCTCTGTTAAACCCGGAAGCAGGTGCGTTGGTGCCGATTTGCGGTCGTGCTTCAAATTTCTATTATTTTAACCCCACTCCACCCCCCCCTTCCTCCAACCCACCAGTTCACAGGGGTAAAACTCTCTCCCCACCCCCATGTCTTTCACGTGCACATCTCCATTCTTTCCAAAGGTATACTGAAACCCTTTAGTGAGCTGAGACCAGATATGAGTTGTTGAAACTGTTTTATCTTGCAGATAGTGTGAACATCCAGAGTAACAGATGTAATCAAATCTCACCTTGATTCACCTAACGACAGAATGCTCCCCGAGAACAAGAAAAATATGCCACACTACCCCTATTAGCTGGAGTGCTTAACTTTTCCCTGTCGGCCTTGTTATTCTGACTGGATCTGGGCTTGAGATAAGCTTGTTTCCCTTGCTAGGTCAGTTTCCACCCTAGCTGGTTGACTACCCGTGTTCCTCTGTCTTTCTCTCTCTTTGTCCCCAGCAAGTAGGAGAGCTATCCTTTAGACTTGTTCCTTGTTCAGTGCTTACATATAACTCATTCCTAAATCCTTTCCATGACCATAAGAAATAGCAGCAGGAGTAGGCCATACGGCCCCTCGAGCCTGTTCCACCATTCAATAAGATCATGACTGATCTTCTACTTCAACTCCACTTTCCCCCCTATCCCCATATCCCTTGAAGACAAAAAAAAATCAGAAAAACCCAAAACACGACAAGAGACAAAGAAGTGGTCAGAGATGGTCTTGTCAGTGATTAAGACTTTGGGTGCAGAGATGCTGTGAGAGATGGCGTCAAGGGGGCAGCCAAGGATATGGGTGGGAGAGTTTATATAAAGGGTGAAACCGAGGAAAGACAGGAGGGTGGTGAAATCAGAGAGTAAGGGGATGGGAGTTAAGGTGTAGATTGAAATCATTAGAATGAGGAGTCACCTGATGCAGAGGCTGAGGGAAGAGAGAAGGTAGAACATCTTAGTAAGAAAGTTGACATGGTGCATGAGGGGGCAAGTAAGATTTTAAAAGATAGCTGTGAGGAAAGGAAGAGGTTGAGGTGCTCAAAGGAGCAGATGGTGCCGGAAGAGTAGGGGGAGAGGCCAAGATGAGACTGGCAATGTGGACCATTCCATTGCCATGGTAGCTTGGGCAGTACTGGTGGTGGAAAGTGAAGCCAGGCAGTAAGGCTTCTGTGAGGGGAAAGGAGTCACTGCCTGGGAGCCTGTTTCTGTCAGGCTCAGAATCACAATAGAATCAATCACAATGAATTGTGAATTGAAAAGGCTTTGTTCATGAATGACCAAACATTCTGAAGGGTATTATGGAGAGGGCCAGTGATTGTTGATCCTCTGGGGCAGTGCAAGAGGTGAGTAGGATGGGGAAGAGGTTGGAGAGATTATTCCCCCAAGGTTTGCTCAGGGCGAGGTGATTCTGTATATTAAATCAAAAATACTAAAGCCAACAATATTATTTTTGAAATATTTAAAAAATACATATAAATTGGCACAACAAATATGCGGTTGCTAAATTTCAAGTACATTAAAAATAAGATGCCAATTATCTAGAATGTGATCAGTACATGTACTTTTTTCTGTGAATTTTGTGTTCCTCAAGGTAAAGGACTTTTGTGTTAGACACTGGAACACTTTCCATTTTGAGTACCAAGTCTCAGCATCAAGTATACCAAACTCAAGTATGGCAAGGTTAGGTGCTCTGGTGTACCTCACAAAGGTACCTCTGACTGACTCCATTTCCCACACCAGCCAATCTGTGCTTCTAAGTGATAAGGCCAATTTAGAGGCAGTGTTTTGTTGCAGGCCTATGCCCATAGGTTGAGACTGTCCAAGTTTATTCACACCAGATCTGTACAATGAGCAGACGACTTCCATCTATTCATCTAGGAAGCAAGATCCCAGATGTGAAATCGCAGTGTACTTGTAAACAAAATGCATCGGAAAAATCAGAACTGCAATAGTGAAAAATGCCATGTTAAAAAACATTGAAATAATAATACTGCTTTCCTACAAAGCTTCATGATTCTGAATATATTAAGACTTTATAAGAAGTAGCTGAAAAATGATTTTATGTAGGCAAAGCCATTAAATGGGCACCGTCAGCTTTTCAGTTTTCAAACAGGCTCAATTTCTGGAAGAGGCTGCTCTGTAAACTATTTCCACAGGTACTGCACGGCCTGCTGGAAATATTTACTGTACCTCTGCTCTATTGTAAACTTCACGTCGCAGATTTTTGTGATACTATTTTAATTTAGTAATGTGAAAGATAGGTTAACATCAAGTGAGATTGCCACCCAAAACACTAACCTATTTTTATTTCAGACTTCCATTTTTAAAAACTCTCTCCATAATACTGTTCAACGCCTCTTTAATGTCCATCAATTAATGTATTTTCTATCCCTCCCTCAATTCTCTTTTCTCCCACACAGACACATTTCCTGCATACAACTTGCTTCCACTGGGTAGGTGCAATCGTCTTAAAGGTTCCTATCGGGCTGCCATTGATCGCACTCAGTGATCGGCTGAGGAGAAGAGGTCATGTCGCGAGACATCGTAGAATATTAGTTTCAGTTTTGGTGTGGTGAATACCTTGCAAACAAGATACACTGCATCTGGTGGCCTGGCCGAAAGCCCGACAAAACTCACTTCAGCAGTAGCAGATGGATTGGATTGATGGACGGCCCAGAGACCATCTGGTTGCGAGATATGCTCCAACGTCGCTCTCTAATGCCTATGCTTTTAGGCCACTGAGCATTAATTTCATTTTTGTGGGTATTGTGTTGTTGTAATTAGGATATCTCTTAAACACACATAATGGCATGATACATCAAACTACAGTAATCCCAGAAAAAAGCATTTCTTGTCCAGTGTGATTTCACAACTCAACATTAACTATTTCCCTTGATATGTAAATGCCATATTCCATAGAATCATGATCATACAAAACACTTAGCCAGCAAATAAATGAGATCAATTAAAAATACATTAGAAGGCACACACACACACACACAAAAAAGTGTCAATTTAACTTGCACACAGGAGCATTGCCACCCAGATGCTTGATAATGCAGCTCAAAAATGCAGCTCCTTTCCTGCGCCTCATTTCAGGTCACAATGCTCTCAGTGCAGCTGTAAATCCATTCCTGCCTTTCATTGACGGGCATTATATGTTGGCAAACCTACAAATAACAAGGTAAGAAAATATTAAAATTAGTATTTCCATTTTATTCTATTGGGGAGGTGTATGGTCAGCAACCAGTGTTATTAATTTCCCCCCCAGCCCCTCCTCCAATTTAATCTTTCCATGGTCTGTGGCAAGTTGGTTGATCTCATTCGGAACACTGCAATTGTCCTTAACGTATCTGAGCGAGGGATGGGAAAATCAACCAGGATTTCTACTACTGATCAGCATACAATGATCTCGGCTGGAAGTATGTGTGGAAGTATGGAAGTATGAATAGGAACCCCATGGATGACCTCTGTTTTACGGAAATTAATCCTTATGTATCAGGGTAATTCACACCAATTATTCACAACTTTGTATCGTCATGAGTTATGTGGCCAGTGTAACTTGGTGGTTTGTTTTCTCGGAACATTGGTTCATAGTATCGTAGTATCATAGTAGGAGGCCATTCGGCAAATAGTGCATGTGCCAGCTTTTTGAAAGCTATCCAATTAGTCCCATTCCCCTGATCTTTCCCCATAGCGCTGTAAATTTTTTCCCTTCAAGTATTTATCCAATTCCCTTTTGAAAGTTACAATTGAATCTGCTTCCACCACCCTTTCAGGCAGTGCATTCCAGATCATTACAACTCGCTGCATTAAAAAAATGATTCCTCATGTCGCCTCTGGCTCTTTTGCAAATCACCTTAAATCTGTGTCGTCTGGTTACTGACCCTTCTGCCACCAGAAACAGTTTCTCCTTATTTCCTCTGGCAAAACAGTTCGTGCTTTTGAACACCTCTATCAAATCTCCCCTTAACCTTCTCTGTTCCAAGAAGAACAATCCCAGCTTCTCCAGTCTCTCCATATAAAACTGGCACCATTCTAGTAAATCTCTTCTGCACCCTTTTTCTTTATTCGTTCATGGGATGTGGGCGTCGCTGGCGAGGCCGGCATTTATTGCCCATCCCTAATTGCCCTTGAGAAGTTGGTGGTGAGCCGCCTTCTTGAACCGCTGCAGTCCGTGTGGTGAAGGTTCTCCCACAGTGCTGTTAGGAAGGGAGTTCCAGGATTTTGACCCAGCGACGATGAAGGAACGGCGATATATTTCCAAGTCGGGATGGTGTGTGACTTGGAGGGGAACGTGCAGGTGGTGTTGTTCCCATGTGCCTGCTGCTCTTGTCCTTCTAGGTGGTAGAGGTCGTGGGTTTGGGAGGTGCTATCGAAGAAGCCTTGGCGAGTTGCTGCAGTACATCTTGTGGATGGTACACACTGCAGCCACAGTGCGCCGGTGAAGGGAGTGAATGTTTAGGGTGGTGGAGGGGTGCCAATCAAGCAGGCTGCTTTGTCCTGGATGGTGTCGAGCTTCTTGAGTGTTGTGGAGCTGCACTCATCCAGGGAAGTGGAGGATATTCCATCACACTCCTGACTTGTGCTTTGTTGATGGTGGAAAGGCTTTGGGGAGTCAGGAGGTGAGTCACTCGCCGCAGAATACCCAGCCTCTGACCTGCTCTTGTAGCCACACTATTTATATGGCTGGTCCAGATAAGTTTCTGGTCAATGGTAACCCCCAGGATGTTGATGGTGGGGGATTCGGCGATGGTAATGCCGTTGAATGTAAAGGGGAGGTGGTTAGACTTGCTCTTGTTGGAGATGGTCATTGTCTGGCACGAATGTTGCTTGCCACTTATGAGCCCAAGCCTGGATGTTGTCCAGGTCTTGCTGCATGCGGGCTCGGACTGCTTCATTATTTGAGGGGTTTGCGAATGGAACTGAACACTGTGCAATCATCAGCGAACATCCCCATTTCTGACCTTATGATGGAGGGAAGGTCATTGATGAAGCAGCTGAAGATGGTTGGGCCTAGGACACAGCCCTGAGGAACTCCTGCAGCAATGTCCTGGGGCTGAGATGATTGGCCACCAACAACCACTACCATCTTCCTTTGTGCTAGGTATGACTCCAGCCACTGGAGAGTTTTCCCCCTGATTCCCACTGATTTCAATTTTACTAGGACGCCTTGGTGCCACACTCGGTCAAATGCTGCCTTGATGTCAAGGGCAGTCACTCTCACCTCACCTCTGGAATTCAGCTCTTTCGTCCATGTTTGGACCAAGGTTGTAATGAGGTCTGGAGCAGAGTGGTCCTGGCGGAACCCAAACTGAGCATCGGTGAGCAGGTTATTGGTGACCAAGTGCCGCTTGATAGCACTGTCGACAACACCTTCCATCACTTTGCTGATGATTGAGATTAGACTGATGGGGCGGTAATTTGCCGTCTTGGATTTGTCCTGCCTTTTGTGGACAGGACATACCTGGGCAATTTTCCACATTGTCGGGTAGATGCCAATGTTGTAGCTGTACTGGAACAGTTTGGCTAGAGGCGCAGCTAGTTCTGGAGCATAAGTCTTCAGCACTACAGCCGGGATGTTGTCAGGGCCCATAGCCTTTGCTGTATCCAGTGCACTCAGCCGTTTCTTGATATCACATGGAGTGAATCGAATTGGCTGAAGACTGGCTTCTGTGATGGTGGGATATTGGGAGGCGGCCGAGATGGATCATCTACTCGGCACTCCTGGCTGAAGATGGTTGCAAACGCTTCAGCCTTGTCTTTTGCACTCACGTGCTGGACTCCGCCATCGTTGAGGATGGGGATGTTTACAGAGCCTCCTCCTGTTAGTTGTTTAATTGTCCACCACCATTCATGACTGGATGTGGCAGGACTGCAGAGCTTTGATCTGATCCGTTGGTTGTGGAATCTCGTAGGCCTTGACATCCTTCCTAAAGTGTGGTGCCCAGAATTGAAAACAATACTCCAGCTGAGGCCTAACCAGTGTTTTATAAAGGTTTAGCATAACTTCCTTGCTTTTGTGATCTATGCCTCTATTAATAAAGCCCATCATCCCATGCGCTTTTTTAGCAGCATTCTCAACTTGACCTGCCACCTTCAAAGATTTGTGTATGTGCATCCCCAGGTCTCTCTGTTGCTGCACCACCTTTAAAATTGTACCATTTAGTTTATATTGCCTCTCCCCATTCTTCCTACCAAAATGTATCACTTCACACTTCTTTCTGTTAAATTTCATCTGCCATGTGTCTGCCCATTTCACCAGTCTGTCTACCTCCTCCTAAGGACATAAGAAAGGAGCAGAAGTAGGCCATACCGCCCCTCGAGCCTGCTCCGCCATTCGATAGGATCATGGCTGATCTTCAACCTCAATTCCACTTTCCCGCCTGATCCCCATATCCCTTGATTCCCCCAGAATCCAAAAATCTATCTCAGCCTTGAATATACTCAACATCCATAGCCCTCTGGGGTAAGAATTCCAAAGATTCACAACCCTGAGTGAAGAAACTCCTCCTCATCCCAGTCTTAAACGGCCAACCCCTTATCCTAAGACTATGCTCTCTAGTTCTGGACTCTCCAGCCAGGGGAAACAACCTCTCAGCATCTACCCCGTCAAGCCTCCTCAGAATCTTATATGTTTCAATGAGATCTCCTCTCATTCTACTAAACTCCAGAGAGTATAGGCCCATTCTACTCAATCTCTCCTCATAGGACAACCCTCTCGTCCCAGGAATCAATCTAGTAAATCTTCATTGCACCGCCTCCAAGTCTAGTATATCCTTCCTTAGGTAAAGAGACCAAAACTGTACACAGTACTCCAGGTGTGGTCTCACCAAAGCCCTGTACAATTGTAGCAAGACCTCCTTACTCTTGTACTCCAACCCCCCTTGCAATAAAGGCCAACGTGCCATTTGCCTTCCTAATTGCTTGCTGTACCTGCATGCTAACTTTCTGTGTTTCGTGTATAAGGACACCCAAATCTCTCTGAGCACCAACATTTAACAATTGCTTACCATTTAATAAATATTCTGTTTTTTTATTCTTCCTACCAAAATGAATAACCTCACATTTCCCCACATTATCCTCCATCTGCCACCTTCTTGCCCACTCACTTAACCTGTCTATGTCCCTTTGCAGACTCTTTGTGTCCTCCTCACAGCTTACTTTCCCACCTAGCTTTGTATCGTCAGCAAACTTGGATACATTACATTCGGTCCCTTTATCTGAGTCATTGATATTAATTGTAAATAGCTGAGGCCCAAGCACTGATCCTTGCAGTACCCCACTAGTTACAGCCTGCCAACCTGAAAATGACCCGTTTATTCCTACTCTCTGTTTTCTGTCCTTTAACCAATCCTCTATCCATATTACCCCCAACCCCATGAGCCCTTATCTTGCATAACAACCTTTTACATGGCACCTTATTGAATGCCTTTTGAAAATCCAAATATACTACATTTACTGGTTCCCCTTTATCTACCCTGCTAGTTATATCCTCAAAAAACACTAACAAATTTGTCAAACACGATTTCCCTTTCCTAAAACCACGCTGACTCTGCCTAATCATGTTATGATTTTCTAAGTGCCCTGTTACCACTTCCTTAATAATGGATTCCAGCATTTTCCTTAAGTCTGTTACTATCCTTCACATTGTTCACTGCATTTCTGAGTTTTGTGTCATCTATAAACTTTGAAATTGTACCCTCTATACCCAAGTCCAGGTCATTAATATATATCAAGAAAGCAGTGATCCTAATACTGACCCCTGGGGAACACAACTGTATACTTCCCTCCAGTCTGAAGAACAACTGTTCACCACTACACACTGCTTTCTGTCCCCTAGCCCATTTTGTATCCACACTACCACTGTCCCTTTAATCCCAAGGGCTTTAATTTTGCTAACAAGTCTATTATGTGATAATTTATCAAATGCCTTTTGAAAATCCATATACACAACATCAACTGCACTACCCTCATCAACCCTCTCCGTTACTTCATCAAAGAACTCAATCAACTTAGTCAATCACGATTTCCCTTTACAAATCCATGCTGACTTTCATTTATGAGCCCATACTTTTCCAAGTGCCAATTTATTTTGTCCTGGATTATTGCCTCAAAGTTTCCCCACCACCGACGTTCGGCTGACTGGCCTATAATTGCCGGGTTTATCCCACTCTCCTTTTCTGAACAGGGGTGTAACATTTGCAATTCTCCGGCACCATCCCCATTTCTAAGGAGGATTGGAAGATTGTGACCAGAGTCTCCGCAATTTCCACCCTTACTTCCCTCGGTAACCTAGGATGCATCTCATCTGGACCAGGTGACTTTTCTACTTCGAGTACAGCCAATCTTTTAAGTACCTTCTCTTTATCTATTTTTATCCTATCCAATATCTCTACTACCTCCTCTTTTACTGCTACAATGGCAGCATCCTCTTCTCTAGTGAAGATGGATGCGAAATATTCATTTAGTGCCTCAGCCATGCCCTCTGCCTCCACAAGATCTTTTTTGTCCCAAATCGGTCCCATGCTTCCTTTGACTACCCTTTTACTATTTGTATGTTTATAAAAGACTATTGGGTTCCCTTTATGTTAGCTCGCTAATCTATTCTCATACTCTCTCTTTGCCCCTCTTATTCCCTTTTTTAGATCTCCTCTGTATTTTCTGTACTCAGCCACGGTTCTCCACCATGTTATGAACCTTACATTCGTCATAAGCCTCCTTTTTCTGTTGCATTTTAATCTCTATATCTTTAGTCATCCAGGGAGCTGTAGCTTTGGATATCTTTCCTTTCCCCTTCATAGGGATGCGTCTACTCTGTACCCGAACCAACTCCTCCTTGAAGGCCTCCCATTGTTCAATTACTGTTTTGCCTACCAATTTTTGATTCCAATCTACCTGGGCAAGATCCCTTTTTAACTCACTGAAATTTGCCCTCCTCCAGTTAAGCATTTTCACATTTGATTGTTCCTTGTCCTTTTCCATAACTATTCTAAACCTAATGAAATTAGGATCACTGTTCCCCAAATGCACCACCCCCCCCCCCCACCCCCCACTGAAACATGCTCCACTTGCCCCACTTCATTCCCCGAAACTAGATCCAGCACTGTTTCTTTCCTGGTTGGGCTAGAAACGCTGTTCCAGAAAGTTCTCGAACACATTTCACGAATTCCTCCCCCTCCATGCCCTTTACACTGTTCCTGTCCCAGTCTATATTGGGATAATTGAAGTCCCCTATTATCACTACTCTTATAGTTCTTGCATCTTTCTGTAATTTGCTTGCAAATGTTCTCTATCTTCTTCCCACTATTTGGTGGCCTATAGTATACACCCAGTAGCGTAATAGCTCCTCTATTGTTCCTTAATTCTAACCAAATAGATTCTGTCTTTGACCCCTCAACTACATCATCCCTTTCCAGTGCTATAATAGTTTCTTTGATCAATATTGACACCCCCTCCCCCCCAAGCTTCCTTTCCTTCCTTCCCTTTCCTGAATACCTTGTGGCCAGGAATATTAAGTACTCAATCCTCCCCTTCTGTTATTGCCACTTTTCTTGAAGTGTATCTTTCATTTATCTGTAATACGTATGCAACAAAACATTGTTTGAGGAACACAGCGCATGCCACATAGGCTGGTTCATTAACCTATTTACCACAGCAGCTGTGGGTTTGATTAAAATGCCACAAGTGTTAGTTTGCACAGCCATCTGTGTGGCATTCTGTAAATGCAATAACACTAACAAAATTAAATATTCGCTCAGTTAAAATTAAATTAACTAACCACCATCACCAATGATTTTCAGAGGCAAAAGGCATGCCTAAGTAATGTGGAGAACTATGAATATAGTATGCTGGGTTGGGAAATCATTCATCTCATCAGACACTTTTGTTTATGCAAGATCTAATAACTGAAGAATGAATCACTTGAAAGCTGCACCAATTTGTCAGACCGTCAGAAGCAGCAACAGTCCTTTCCTGCATTAACTCAAATGATTTAGTGCAATTAATTTACAGAACCACATTTTAAAGCCCTAGTGGTAACTCCTGAAAGTTTGGTTACTTTATCAAACCATAATGGGACACTGTTTAGGACAATACAATTCATGTGAGATAAGAGAAGCAGGTGTGAAGGTGGATTTTCTCTGGTTTCTGGTGAGTAATCTGACCTCAGCTAAGGTTGATGTCTGGGTGCTATATTTCGGCACCCCTTGGCCTTGGGAGAGAGAAACAAAAATCAGTCAGGGCTCCTACTCCTGGTTGCGATCCAGTCATTCCTGCGTGTATGTGGACATTGGGTGAGGGTAAGATTAAGTTTGGCTGAGATGCTCCTGTGTCAAATAGCTTGCCGATACTGTGTAGACTCAAACAAGAAAGACAGTCATCTGGGTGAGGTACTAGATGGTGCTCAACACCCATGGAAATATACTCCAGCAACTCAAAAGATAAAAGGTAGATTTTTTTTTATTTCCAAAAATGTACCTTTTATCATTCTATCAAAGTTGATGCTTCATACTATGGTACTGTTTCAAAGATGCCAGCAACCTTCATGTGTGAATGTTGACAAGCTATTTGACTGTGGAGGGCATCAAAGTAAAACCCAATCCTTTCCTTAACCAACATTCACACCGGTGGATTTGCAAGCAGGGGATCACTGCATTGCGATTAGGACTGATTTTACCATTCTGGCCTATTGCAGTACCCCATTGCTATCCAGGCTAAGATCAGATAACTCTTGACTGGGGATGAAACTTAAAATCCTCCTGGTCAGTATGGCTTTATACCACATCATACAGTTTAGGGAACACTAATAAAGAAACGTTTATCGGGAAAATTGATATGGTAAGCCTAGTGGTTATGGTACTGGACTAGAAACCCAGAGGTCATGAGATCAAATCTCACCATGGCAAGTGGTGAAATTGTATTCAATAAAATATGCTAATTTATGGGCCAGTACCAGAAAAAATAACCATGAAAGCTTCTGTTTTGTAGTAAAAGCCCAACTGCTTCACTAATGTCCTTCAGGGAAGAGAGCCTGCCATCCCTAAGTGGTCTGGCCTACATGTGACTTCAGACCCGTACTACTGGCCTGGAAAGCCACCCAGTTTTAAACAATTCCTACCAAGTTCAATAATAAGAAAATTGGATGGACTTATCAGCAATGACCTAGGCATTGTATCAGGATATGACTTAGGTGCTCTCAGCCCAGTTGATCCTGCAAAGTCCTCCTCACTAACATCTGGGAGTTGGTGCCCAATTTAGAAGAACGGTCTCACAGACTCGTCAAACAACAGCCTGACATAGTTGCACTCATAGAATCATATGTCAGCCAACATGCCAGACTCTTCCATTACATACCCTCAGTATCTCCGTTCCCAATGGAAGGACAGACCCACCAGAGGTGGGGACACAGTGATGTAGAGTCAGGTGGGAGTGGCCTAGGGTGTCCACAACACTGGTTCTGGACTCCAAGAGGTTTCATGGCTCCAGGTCAAACAAGGTCAAGGAAACCTCCTGCTGACCACCACCTTCTCACCCTGATGAATCAGTATTCTGGATGGGAAACTACAATGTCCACCACTGACCAAATCCTGAACGACATGACATGTCTGCCAGACGTGGCCTTCAACAAGTGATGAGGGAACCAATACGAGAAAGTAACCTACTTGATCTCATCCTCTGTTGCAGATACAACCATCCACAATATCATTGGTAGAAGTGACCACCGCACAGTCCTTATGAAGACAGTCTTGTCTCCACCATAGAACATCCTCCATCATGTGGTGTGGCACTATCAACATGCCAAGTGGAAAGACTAAGGACAGATCTAGCAACCCAAAATTGGGCATCCCTGAGGCTCTGTGAGCCATCAGCAGCAGAATTGTATACTACCACAATCTATAACCTCACTGCCCAACATATTCCTCACACATTGATTACCATCTAACTAGTAGACCAACCCTTGTTGAATGCAGAATTTAGAAAGGTGTGCCAGAAGCAGCACAAGACATACCTTAGAATGAGGTATGAAGCTAGTGAAGCTATAATATAGGGCTACATGCATGCTAAACATCAAAAGCAGCAGATTATAGATGGAGCTAAGCAGTCCCACAACCAATGGATCAGAGCAAAGCTCTATAGCCCTACCATATCCAGTTGAGAATGGTGGTGGACCACCAGGAGGAGGAGGCTCCATGAAAATCCCCATCCACAGCCATGGTGGAACCCAGCAAAGAGACAAGGCTAAAGTGTATGTATGTGTCTTTAGCCAAAAGTGCCCAATGGATGATCTTATTTGGCCTCCTCCCAAGATCCCCATGATCATAGATACCAGTGTCCAGCCAACTTGGTTCACTGCACGTAACATTAAGATGTGGCTGAGTGTGCTGGGCCAATACAACACCCTGGTTGTAGTGCTAAAGACCTGTGCACCAAAGCCAGCCACTCCCTTAGCATTGGCATTGGCACTTATCCAACAACATGGAAAATTGCCCAGGTATGTCCTATCCACAAAAAAAGGATAAATCTAACCTGGCCTATTAGTGCCCTATCAGCCTCCTCTCAATTGTAAGTAAAGTGATGGAAGGAGTCATCATCAACACTGTCATCAAGTAACATTTATTCACCAACGCTCAGTCTGGGTTCAGAAAGAATCACTCAGCTCCAGGCCTCATCACAGACTTGATCCAGACATAGACACTAAGGCTGAATGCCAGAGGAGAGGCAAGTGCAGCTGTCCTTGACATAAAGGCAGCATTTGACCGAGTATGACACCAAGCAACCCCAGATAAACTGATGTCAATGGGGTTCAAGCTGAAAACTCTCCAGTGGCTTGAGTAAAACCAGACACAAAGGAAGGTGGTTGTGATTGTTGAAGGTCAGTCATCACATTCCCAAGCTTATTGCAGGAGTTCCTCAGGGAAGCGTCCTCGGCCCAAACATCTTCAGTTACTTCATTAATGACTTTCCCTCCATCACAAGGTCAGGAGTGGGGCAATTCACTAATGATTCCACAGTCATTAACTCCATTCACAACTCCTCCTATAATGAAGCAATCTACAATGGCTGACAAGTGGCAGGTATCATAAATGTCAGGTAATGACTATCCCAAACAAGAGAAATCCTAGACATCTCTCCCTGACCTTCAACAGCACCATAATCACTGAGTCCTCCACCAAACTCCTTGGATCCAACAGTGATCAGAAGCTGAACTGGACCAATCGGATCAACATCATGACTACAAGAGTACGGCAGAGTTTGGGTACTCTACAACAAGTGGCTCACCTACTGATCCCTCAAAGCTTATCATCTACAAGCCTCATACCATTGGTGGGGGAGTGCAGAACAAGGGGGCATAACCTTAAAATTAGGGCAAGGCTGTTCAGGGGTGAAGTCAGGAAGCACTTCCTCACACAAAAGGTAGTAGAAGTCTGGAAATCTCTCTCCCAAAAAGCTGTTGAGGCTAGGTCAATTGAAAATTTTAAAACTGAGACTGATACGAGTTTTGTTAGGTAAGGGTATTAAGGGATATGGAACCAAGGCAGGTAAATGGAGTTAAGAAACAGATCAGCCATGATCTAATTGAATGTTGGAACAGGATCAAGGGGCTGAATGGCCTACCCCTGTTCCTCCGTCAGGAGTGTGATGGAATGCTCATCACTTGCGTGGATGGTTGCAGCCACAACAACACTCAAGCAGCTCGACATCTTCCAGGACAGAGCAAATTACTTGACTGGTGCCCCTGCCACTCAACTCAATATGCAACCCTTACGTTAAACAGTGGAAGCAACATGCTATAGACAGAGCTAAGCGATTCCACAACCAACGGATCAGATCAAAGCTCTGCAGTCCTGCCACATCCAGACGTGAATGGTGGTGGACAATTAAACAACTAACAGGAGGAGGAGGTTCTGCAAACATCCCCATCCTCAATGATGGCGAAGTCCAGCACGTGAGTGCAAAAGACAAGGCTGAAGCGTTTGCAACCATCTTCAGCCAGAAGTGCCGAGTGGATGATCCATCTCGGCCTCCTCCCGATATCCCCACCATCACAGAAGCCAGTCTTCAGCCAATTCGATTCACTCCACGTGATATCAAGAAACGGCTACATGCACTGGATACAGTAAAGGGTATGGGACCCGACAACATCCCGGCTGTAGTGCTGAAGGCTTGTGCTCCAGAATTAGCTGCGCCTCTAGCCAAGCTGTTCCAGTACAGCTACAACATTGGCATCTACCCGACAATGTGGAAAGTTGCCCAGGTATGTCCTGTCCACAAAAAGCAGGATAAATCCAATCCGGCTAATTACCGCCCCATCAGTCTACTCTCAATCATCACTTGATGGAAGGTGTCGTCGACAGTGCTATCAAGTGGCACTTACTCATCAATAACCTGCTCACCGATGCTCAGCTTGGGTTCCGCCAGGACCACTCGGCTCCAGACCTCATTACAGCCTTGGTCCAAACATGGACAAAAGAGCTGAATTCCAGAGGTGAGGTGAGAGTGACTGCCCTTGACATCAAGGCAGCATTTGACCGAGTGTGGCACCAAGGAGCCCTAGTAAAATTGAAGTCAATGGGAGTCAGGGGGAAAACTCTCCAGTGGCTGGAGTCATACCTAACACAAAGGAAGATGGTGGTGGTTTTGGAGGCCAATTATCTCAGCCCCAGGACATTGCTGCAGGAGTTCCTCAGGGCAGTGTCCTAGGCCCAACCATCTTCAGCTGCCTCATCAATGACCTTCCCTCCATCATAAGGTCAGAAATGGGGATGTTCACTGACGATTGCACAGTGTTCAGTTCCATTCGCAACCCCTCAGATAATAAAGCAGTCCGTGCCCGCATGCAGCAAGACCTGGACAACATCCAGGCTTGGGCTGATTATTGGCAAGTAACATTCGCGCCAGACAAGTGCCACGCAATGATCATCTCCAACAAGAGAGAGTCTAACCACCTCCCCTTGACATTCAACGGCATTACCATCACTGAATCCCCCACAATCAACATCCTGGGTGTCACCATTGACCAGAAACTTAACTGGACCAGCCATATAAATACTGTGGCTACAGGAGCAGGTCGGGGGCTGGGTGTTCTGCGGCGGGTGACTCACCTCCTGACTCCCCAAAGCCTTTCCACCATCTACAAGGCACAAGTCAGGAGTGTGATGGAATACTCTCCACTTGCCTGGATGAGTGCAACTCCAACAACACTCAAGAAGCTCGACACCATCCAGGACAAAGCAGCCCGCTTAATTGGCACCCCATCCACCACCCTAAACATTCACTCCCTTTACCACCGGCGCACTGTGGCTGCTGTGTACCATCCACAGGATGCACTGCAGCAACTTGCCAAGGCTTCTTCGACAGCACCTCCCAAACCTGCGACCTCTATCACCTAGAAGGACAAAGGCAGCAGGCACATGGGAACAACATCACCTTCACGGTCCCCTCCAAGTCACACACCATCCTGACTTGGAAATATATCGCCGTTCCTTCATCGTCGCTGGGTCAAAATCCTGGAACTCCCTTCCTAACAGCACTGTGGGAGAACCTTCACCACACGGACTGCAGCGGTTCAAGAAGGCGGCTCACCACCACCTTCTCAAGGGCAATTAGGGATGGGCAATAAATGCTGGCCTCGCCAGCGACGCCCACATCCCATGACCAAATAAAAAAAATAACAAACAATGCAAACGAGTTTGATCTTGCCAAATTGATTCTGCTAATATAAGAATTGAACAGAGTGAGGAAGAAAGAACCAGCATTTATAAAGCGCTTTATCATGTCCTCCTAAAATGCTTTACATCCAATGAATAACTTTCAAAGTACAATCACTGTCGTTATATAGA
The DNA here is from genome assembly GCF_035084215.1 of Heptranchias perlo. Lineage (NCBI taxonomy): Eukaryota > Metazoa > Chordata > Chondrichthyes > Hexanchiformes > Hexanchidae > Heptranchias > Heptranchias perlo. Next base: position 51,486,654 of record NC_090333.1, read on the forward strand.
CAAACATGGCAACAATTTTCACACAAACAGCAAATTAAATAAATGACCTGTTCATCTGTTTTTGGTGGTATTAGTCGAGGGAGGAATGTTGGTCAGGACATACAGAATAAGGCACAAACTGCAGTGTTACAGGCTGGAGAAATATTAAGGAAAATAACACACCAAGGGGTTGGGATGATGTCAAACTGCATGATCAAAATTTAAACAATGTTAGTAAACCCCAAGATGTGTCATCTCCTTGACACTTAATCTTGCATTATTCTATATGAAATTTACAGGTGGAGTTTGCGCATATTTGCGCAGGTGGAGGAGCAAATTATTCAGTTTGTTGAGGTTTTCTTAATTGCTGGCGCCAGATGTCATGGCAGACAGCAACAGATGAGCCGACTACTGCTTTCAAGTCACATAAACTTAAAGTGAAATGTTATTGCTTTGCATAATTTAAACAGCAGTGAGATCAAGTTTCATGTCATGGTATGTTATATGGGGGTTGTAGACCTTGTGTATACTATGTTACCATTAACTTGTATAAAATTAAACTTACTGTGGTTGTCCTTGGTGCTACTTCCACTGCAAAAATACTAAGCCCCCGACTGCTGACACAATTCTTACTCTGCTCATTGTTGACATGAATGATCACTTTACTTTCAGACTGTAAAAAATACAAAAAGCAAGACATATGGTTATCAAAAATGAACAAAAATTGCACAGCAATAAACAAATTGTTTGGATTTCTGGCTTGGTGGTAAGAATTTTGAGTTTTTGTGGATCCCTACAACCGTACATTATCTTCCAAGTACCACTTAGAAAATTACTCAGTGTAGCTGTTGGAGATCCATTAAAAATTACTACTTTGCATCTGCACGACCTACAAGGCCGATACAAGCAGAGGTTTCACAATCTAACCCCTTGGTTTTAAAATGGGGAATTGTGCAATGAATTCAACAGTGTAACTGATACCACAGATACATTTGATTTTCTGATGTGCAAAACTTAAATAGGCAGCATACTTTATATATATAAAAAAAAAGTCTTGGTGGCACCGTGCAGTGGAGTGATGCAGGTCAAACCGCACTCCATCAATAGCCAAATCTCAGCTTACTTCACAGGGAAAGGGTGTCATATGCCTAGAGCAGCAACGGCAGAGGCCTGGGAACAAAATACCAACCTATCCTCTTGGCCTCAGAGCCATATGGCTCAGAGAGGACCAATGAGTAGGGTTGCCATTCATCTAATTTTGGATCAGTGTGTTTTTGGGTGAACTGTCTGGAAACTTTCCAAAAGTAAAAGTATGATCTTTGGCAAAAAAGGTCCCTTTTTTCCATTTACTTGTGTGTTTTAGATGTGGAGATTCTTGTTATTGAGGTTAAGGGTCTGGTTGAATTTTCACTAGAAAAAGAAAAATGTAGAACTCAGTCCCGGTATGCTAACCCTATTTATTGCTCATTTGAAAAAGTGCCACGGAATCTTTTACATCCACCTGAACAGGCAGACAGGGCCTCGGTTTAACAACTCATCTAAAAGATGCTGCTTCCGTTGGTTAGCATGCATGTAGTCCTGCGTGGTAGCTTCACCAAGTTGGCACCTCATTTTCAGGTGTGCCTGGTGCTGCTCCGGCATGCTCTTCTACATTCCTCATTGAGCCAGAGTTGGTCATCTGGCTTGATGATAATTGAAGAGTGAGGGATATAAAGCAGCATACTACAGCCAATGGATCAGGTCATAGCTCTGCAGTTCTGCCGCATCCAGTCGTGAATCACAGTGGACAGTTAAGCAACTAACGGAAGGAGGAAGCTCCACGAACGTCTCCATCCTCAACAATGGCGGAGGCCAGCACGCAAGACTGAAGCATTTGCAACCATCTTCAGCCAGTAGTGCCGAGTGGATGACCTTTTTCAGCCTCCTCCTGAAGTCCCCACCAACACAGATGCCTGTCTTCACAATTCGATTCACTCCATGCACTATGAAGAAACAGCTGAGTCCACTGCACACAGCAAAGGCTATGGCCCCCGACAACATCCTGGCTGCAGTGTTGAAGACCTGTGCTCCAGAACTAGCCACGCCTCTAGCCAAGCTGTTCCAGTACAGCTACAGCACTGGCATCTACTCAATAATGTGGAAAATTTCCCAGGTATGTCCTGTCCACAAAAAGCTGGACAGATCCAACCCGGCCAATTACCACCTTATCAGCCTACTCTCAATCGTCAGCAAAGTGAAAGAAGGAGTCGAGAACAGTGCTATAAAGCAGTAATTGCTCACCAATAACTTGCTCACTGATGCTCAGTTTGGTTTCTGCCAGGACCACTCAGCTCGAGACTTCATTACAGTCTTGATCCAAACATGGATACAAGAGCAGAATTCCAGAGGTGGGATGAGAGTGGCTGCCCATGACATCAAGACAGCATTTGACCGAGTGTGGCACCAAGGACCCCAAGTCAATGGGGATAAGGGGGAAAACTATTCAATAGCTGGAATCATACTTGGCACCAGCCAGCTAGATGGTTGTGGTTGTTGGAGGCCAATCATCTCAGCCCCACGATATCACTTAGTTCCTCAGGCCAGTGTCCTAGGCCCAACTATATTCAGCTGCTTCGTAAGGTTTGTTCACTGATGATAGCACAGCGTTCAGCTCCATTCGCAATGTCTCAGATAATGAAGCAGTCCATGCCAGTATGTGGTAAGACCTGAACAACATCCAGGCCTGGGCTGATAAGTAGCAAGTAACATTCGCACCACACAAGAGCCAGGCAATAACCATCTCCAACAATAGAGAGCATAACCATTGCCCCTTGACATTCAATAGCATTACCATTGCAGAATCACCCACCATCAACATCCTGAGGGTCACCATTGACCAGAAATTCAACTGGACCAGCCACATAAATGCCACGGCTACTAGAAAAGGTCAGAAGCTTGGTATTTTGCAGCGTGTGATTCACCTCCTGACTTCTCAAAGCCTCTCTACCAGCTACAAGGCACAAGTCAGGAGTGTGATGGAATACTCTCCACTTGCCTGGATGAGTGCAGCTCCAACAACACTCAAGAAGCTTGACACCATCCAGGACAAAGCAGCTCGCTTGGTTGGCACCCCATCCACCATCCTAATCATTCACTCCCTCCACCACTGGCGCACAGTGGCTGCAGTGTACACCATCCACAGGATGCACTGCAGCAACTCGCCAAGGTTTCTTCGACAGCACCTCCCAAACCCACAACCTCTACCATCTAGAAGGACAAGGACAGCAAGTGCACAAGAACACCGTCACTTCCAAATCACACACCATCTCAACTTGGACATATAATCGCTGTTCCTTCATCATCGCTGGTCAAAATCCTGGCACTCCCTACCTAACAGCATTGTGGGAGTACCTTCACCAGTGGTTCAAGAAGACCCACCACCACTTTCTCAAGGGCCACTAGGGATGGGAAATAGATGCTGGCCTTGCCAGCGATACACACATCTCGATAATGAAAAAAAAATGGTGCAACCAACAATGCAGCAGTCCTTCAGTATTGCACTGAAATGTCAGCCTTAATTATGCACTCAAATCTTAAGAGCGGGGCTTTAACCCATGTACTACCAACTCAGAGGTGAGAGTGCTACTAAATAAGCCATGCTGATTCTTAAAGAGAATGCTATTAGGAAGTGGGCCTATCATGATATGTAAAGAACAAGTGAACGATCCACTCCACTGTGACATGATTGAAATCAGGAGATCAGAACTGTATTCCATCACTCTGTGGTTCGGCATGTTGGAACACCCATGAGTGTGAACCTTGGGCAAGTCAGGGCTTGGGATTGTGTTCACTGAAAAAAAAAATGAACAGTGATTTAAGGTTTCTATTATTTCAATCTGAGTTAAACACTGACAAAATAGCCAGATGCTACAAACTATTAAGGAGTCATAACTTAATCAAATAAAACGAATGATAACCATACATACTTTATTTTCAATGACTGACGTGATTCGTGTTTCAGTCTTGTAGCTGTGAATCACCAGAGTGTTGTAATCCTTCATGGCTTTTGCTTCTCCTTTACTTATGACAGATTTGCAGATAGCTGTATTGAGGAGACTTCCACCCACTTCCAGACTGATTGGTGTCAGCTTAAGTTTGCAGTCCTCTGCATAGATGTCAAGTGCAAAAGGACATGCCTATATACACAAAAAGAATGCACATTTTAATGAGGAATTAGATTTCTGAAAACACCAGCACATAGAAGTCGAGATACAACAACAACTTGCATAAATATAGTGCCTTTAAATGTAAGAAAACGTCCCGAAGGTGCTTCACAGAAGCGTAATCAGACAAAAATTGAGAACGAGCCAAAAAAGGAGATATTAAGAGGGGTGACTAAAAGCTTGCTCAGAGGTAGGTTTTAAGGAAAGTCTTTAAGGAGGAGAGAGAGACAGGGGGGTTTAGGAAGGGAATTCCAGAGATTAGTACGTGATGGCTGAAGGTGGAGTGAATGGAATGGGGGAAGGAAGAAGGGCTTTGGAGAGGAAAGAGAGGTTGGAGATGGGGTTGCAGTTTGCAAGGACGCAGGGATTGAGGATGGTTTTTTGAGGGGGGGGGGGTGATGATGCTGGTTACAAACGGTGTGTTCACTAGAATTTCAGTAAAACGTTATGACTGATGTGTAAAATTTTCATATCAAATATGCATTTAAACTTTGAATAAACAACCAGCAATACAATGATACATTTTGACATTCCATACGTAGTTTGTGTCTGGAAAGAGAACTTGGAGCTAGAGTGAAACACTGTGGTTACACCTTTGTCACCTCACTAGTGGCAGTAAATTGAAGTGGTGAGTTAAGAATAGAACACAAGCACCTCACAACACTAAATACATTTCAAGTATAATTTTTCCTGTCGCATTGATACAATGTGCTAAATAAACCTAGTAACAATACTGAATTGCAATCACATTTAGAAGGGCTGTTTACACCTGAATTTCATGCAGCAAAATATAAAATGTTTGTACTTGGAAGCATATGGATCTTGAAATCTTGTACATTTACACATCTCTCTTCCTATAAGTAGTTAATGGCTTACTGATATCAGTCAAAATGAACATAAAAACAAAAATAACATACCTCATGCATTTCCAGTGCTTTGTTGTAACCCATTGATTCCAGTGTCACCCAAAGGTCTCTTGGATCACCTTCCCGATCAATGGCTTCCATCAGGTTCAAGTCCATGAAGCCCTGCCGTGTCAGCTCATTTTTCTTTGTGTCAAAATTTTCTGTGCAGAATGTGGAAGTATCAAGAAGAAAAAGTATATTTAATGATGCCCTGTAAGGATTTGAAAAGCATGGTCTACCTCAAGACTGTTGTACACTTTCCAGTGGTCAGCTCAAAGAGGCATTGGCAAAGGTGTGGGAGCGGATGACCTATCCAACCTCTTGGCCACAGTTGATGTATGGCCTAGGGTCACACGTGTGTGTGTGTGTGTGTGTGTGTGTATGTGTGTAGGTTGAAGAGGGGATGCAGCAACGACAGAGAAATTCATATTCTTTCATAATCAAATCAAAACCCTTCATAATTAAAAAAAAATCTCTATTAAATATCCTCTTAGCCTTCTCTGATTCAGTGGAAATCATTCTAGTATTTCAATTCTCTCCTCCTAATTAGTTTCCTATTCTTGCATCATCATGGTGACTCTATGCTGTATGCTCTCTGTGGCTTTAATGGCCTTTCTACAATGGGACTCCCAGAACTGCACAAAGTACTTTTACTGTGGCCTAAACAATGTTTTGTACAAATTTACCATTACTCTTTTACTCTTGTATTCTATGGCCCTATTTATAAAACCCAAAGTTCTGTTGGCCTTTTTTATGACTTTATCTACCTGCACTTGCACTTTCGCAGATATATGCATTTGAACCTCTAGCTTTCTCAGTTTGTCCACAACAGTCAGCGACATTCCACTGAGTGTATACTCCTATTCCTTGTTTTTCCTCCCAAAGTGTATTACCTCACAATTATCCACATTAAATGGTATGTTCCACCTGTTTGCTCATTCCACTAACCTGTATATGTCTTCCTGAAGTCTTTTGCAGTCCTTCTCGTTGTTTGCCAAACCTTCTTCTTTGTGTCATCAGTAAATTTAGGGATTGTGTTCCCTATACCCAAGTTTATATTCACAGAGAACAAAAGTGGTTCCAGCACTGATACTTGGGTATAGTTCCAATCCTTCTTCAATCTGAGCAGCACTCATTTACCCTAACTCTTTATTTGCTGTCCATCAGCCAACTTTCTATGCTGCTATATTTCCATTTATGCCATACACCTGAAACAATCCTCTTATGAGACACCTTATCGAATGCCTTCTGAAAATCCATATAAACTATATCTACTACATTACAAAAACAAATTACCTTTATCTATCCAATGGTCCCTGCTTCAAAAATCTATTACATTTGTCAAACACGACTTGCCTTTAATATATACATGTTGGCTGTCCTTGATTAACCCATGCATTTATAAATACTCACTAATTTTATCTCAAAATATGGATTCTAAGAGTTTGGCCACAACTGACACTAGATTAACTGGTCTATAGTTACCCGGTTTATCCTTCTCTCCCTTCTCAAAAAAAGGTGGCTACTTTCCAGTCCAACAACACAATTTGTATATTTAATAGGGATTGAAAAATTGTGGCCAGAGCCTCTGTTTTTTCCTCCCACAAGAACGACCCTGAAGCTTTCTAAATCTTTGTGTAAAGATGAAGCTTTGACTCCCCAAAGTCTTTCCACCATCTACAAGTCATAAGTCAGGAATGGGATGGAATACTCTCCACTTGCTTGGATGAGTGCAGCTCCAACAACACTCAAGAAGCTCGACACCATCCAGGACAAAGCAGCCTGCTTGACTGACACCCCATCCACCACTCTAAACATTCATTCCCTTCACCACCGGCACACTGTGTGCCATCTACAGGATGCACTGCAGCAACTTGCCAAGGCTTCTTCGATAGCACCTCCTAAACCCGTGACCTCTACCGCCTAAAAGGACAAGGGCAGCAGGCACATGGGAACAACATCACCTTCACGGTCCCCTCCAAGTCACACACCATCCTGACTTGGAAATATATCGTCGTTCCTTCATCATCGCTGGGTCAAAATCCTGGAACTCCCTACCTAACAACACTGTGGGAGAAGCTTCACCATACCGACTGCAGCGGTTCAAGAAGGCGGCTCACCACCACCTTCTCGAGGACAATTAGGGATGGGCAATAAATGCTGGCCTTGCCAGTGATACCCTCATCCCATGAACGAATAAAAAAAAACAGAATAGATTCTGCTTATACTTGCAGCGCCATCATATCCCTGTCCTCGTAGTTTAGATAGTTCTAGACCTTGGTCTTCGAAATACTTGATAATATTATTTTCAAGATTAGCACCTGATTGATCACGTACTTCATGAAATCCTAAAAAACTTGAGTTGCTATTTATTTTGGCAGGACTTCCTTTTTCTTTTTTTCTATTGTAACATACCGAAAAACACGGATTAATTGGTCGACTTTGGGTAAGTCTTGGATCATGTTCATTATCACTGAGTAAAACGGAGCTTTGTTAATGCTATTAAAAATACTGGGGTAGAGTTTCCGCTCGTTTACGCCAGTAATATCAGTGCAATCCGGGCATAATTGGCTGAACCAGTGCAAAAGATTGGGGAATTTTAAACGTTAGCTCACAGGTGGAGGACTAGACACTCTTATTAAAAATGCTTATTTTTTGTGATAAACCCTTTTTCAGCTGCATTAATAAAACTGCACCTGGTTACCCACTCTTAAATATATCAATGAATATTTTTTAATGCAAAGAAAAAGAAATAAACAATTACGTTCTATTACACTGCCCGATTGCGCTGGTTCATGGAAGATTTTACGTTTGTGATTATGCAAATGCATTTTAGCGGAAACTTGAAGTGTAACCTAACCAGCGCCATTTCAGGCGCAATTTTGGGTGCAATTTCCTGATTGCATCCAAAGTAGAAACTCTACTACCACTTTTTGTAACCTAATCTAATAGCAACTGTATGATCTCGTTTAGAAATCTTGGGCTGAGGTACATTGTCGAGCTTTTGGCTTCCTGAGTTCTTTAAGAACAGATTTAAAAGAGCCACCAATTTTTGGCAACTTCGCAATTTTCTCCTTAGTCTCCTTTTGTTTCTTGTGCTTAGCAGCTCCACTCAGTTGTTTCAACATTTTAGAAACAGTGTGTAAATTTCTAGCAATACAAACAAATACGATGCTCACTGGTCTAACAACTAGCATCACAACCTGAAATGCAGGAAGTCTTCGGGAGAGGTGCGGGGCTAGGACAGTAAAGTGTCACCCTGATAGTATATCAATACATCATGGCGCCTGTTCCCTCGGAGATTTGCCTCATATGATTGGATCAGCGCATCATGTTACACCAGAGTAGGGAGAAGTTTTCCAAAAAAGCCCAGGAGACAGGTACGTACTCCCGACAACGTGTTGGGTCTCCATAACCCCATGGGCCCTGGAATGATTGCACCAATTGCACCAATGTAGTTACACCACTGCTCTATGCATCTTACATTTGAAGGTTTCCCATTGCTGCTCTGTCATCCTGTTTGTTAACATTTCTGCTTAGATTTGGATCAGATCACTTCTTATCTTGCAGAACTTTATCTTTTTCCAGTCCAGTAACCTTATCCTTGACTCTTCATTATCATTTTCTATTCGTACATTAAATCTAACTCTGTTGCAGTCGCTGTTTCCCAAGTGTTCTCTTACTCTTTTCAGTTATTTGCCCAATTTAATTTCCCAGAACTAAAATCAAGCAATGCTTTATTCCTTGTTGTGACAGCAGTGGCTCAGTGGTAGCAGTCTCTTCTGAGTCAGAAGGTTATGGGTTAAAGTTCCACTCCAGAGACTTGAGCACAAAATCCAGGCTGACACCGAGTACCGAGGGAGTGCTGCACTGTCAGAGGTGCCGTCTTTTGGATGAGACGTTAAACCGAGGCTCCATCTGCCTTCTCAGATGGACGTAAAAAGATCCCATGGCACTATTTTGAAGAAGAGCGGGGGAGTTATCCCCAGTGTCCAGGTCGATATTTATCCTTCAACCACTAAAACACAGATTATCTGGTCATTATCTCAAAGCTGTATGTGCGACATTGCTGTGCACAGGTAGGCTGCCGTGTTTCCTACATTACAACAGTGACTACACTTCAAAAAAAAACTTAATTGGCTTTAGAGCACTTTGGGACGTCCTGAGATCGTGAAAGGCGCTATACAAATGCAAGTCTTTCTTTCTTGTTGGACCAAACATAATGATCTATGAAGCAATCTAAAAAGCATTCCCCAATTTGATCACATACATTACCTTTATTCTAGAACATCTTGGGATTGCTAATGTCATCAATATTATACAACTCTCTGAACTGTCTGCCAATCTCCATCTCTATCTCATCTCCAATATTTGGTGGCCTGTAATGCAGGGCAATTTTGCACCTGCTGGCTGCAACAAGTTTGGCTTTTATTGAATATTTTTAGTAGTGTATCATCAGTCAAATTTATAGTTGTGCACCCATTCCACCAAATAATATGATTTCCTTAATCAGCATAATATCTATTTAACCACTGCCTACTGACAAGTCACAACGTAGCAGAATAACAAGAATCAGACAATAAAGTGTTTGATTGCAACAGATCTGTTGGGAATTTGGGTTAGAACTTGGAGCCAAATAGCTCAGTATTACTTGCATGATAAAATTCACTTCAAAAGTATCTCCCTCTGGATCTTCTTTTTGCCTAAGCACACTGTGCTGCACTTCATTATCGTATTGTATTCTCTTTTCTCCATCACTTGATATTCATTTTCATTTCCACTTGAGAAACCTAGCTCTCCAAGACTGAATTTTGGATCCTGTAATTAGTGGTTTCGATCAATGTTGTGTCCATAACTAAACTATAATTATCCATTCAAATTAACACAGGAATGCATTTAAAACTGGTAACATCGCTTCTGGGCATCATAATAAAGTTGCTTTAACATTCTGCAAATTCTTCCTTTATATATTTAACTCAAAATTCTCTTGATCAAATTGATCAAAGCAGAGCCCACATTTTTGAAGGTTTAATGTACTGCAAATGCAAATGTTATTTATACTAAATTATTTCTTGTACTGCTAGATACTGTAAATCGCAAAAACTAGAGTAATCCTTGAAACACTGTGATATTGCCTCTTTGGGTGATTGTTTTCTGCATTGCTTCTGAAATTCCTTTCTGATGTCAAGCAGGAAAAAGTACAATTGTAAACAATTTTACAACACCAAGTTATAGTCCAACAAATTTATTTTAAATTCCACAAGCTTTCGGAGGCTTCCTCCTTCCTCAGGTGAACGGTGTGGAAATGAAATTTTCGAATCCTTCGCATTTGAAAATCACAGAACAATGCCTGGTGATTACTGCCCGTTGCCAAGGCAATCACAGTGAGCAGACAGAAAGGTGTCACCTAAAAGGCCACCGAATATACAAACCCCCAAAAAAAAAGAGAGAGAAGGAAGATAGTCAATGACCCGTTACATTAAAAACAGATAACATTTGTTCGCTGGTGGGGTTACGTGTAGTGTGACATGAACCCAAGATCCCGGTTGAGGCCGTCCTCATGGGTGCGGAACTTGGCTATCAATTTCTGCTCGACGATTTTGCGTTGTCGTGTGTCTTGAAGGGCGCTTTGGAGTATGCTTACCCGAAGGTCGGTGGCTGAATGTCCATGACTGCTGAAGTGTTCCCCGACAGGGAGAGAACCCTCCTGTTTGGCGATTGTTGCGCGGTGTCCGTTCATCCGTTGTCGCAGCGTCTGCATGGTCTCGCCATTGTACCATGCTCTGGGGCATCCTTTCCTGCAACGTATGAGGTAGACAACGTTGGCCGAGTCACAGGAGTATGAACCGTGCACCTGGTGGGTGGTGTCCTCTCGTGTGATGGTGGTATCTGTGTCGATGATCTGGCATGTCTTGCAGAGGTTACCGTGGCAGGGTTGTGTGGGGTCGTGGACGCTGTTCTCCTGAAAGCTGGGTAATTTGCTGCGAACGATGGTTTGTTTGAGGTTGGGTGGCTGTTTGAAGGCGAGTAGTGGAGGTATGGGGATGGCCATAGCGAGGTGTTCGTCGTCATTGATGACATGTTGAAGGCTGCGGAGAACATGGCGTAGTTTCTCCGCTCCGGGGAAGTACTGGACGACGAAGGGTACTCTGTTGGTTGCGTCCCGTGTTAGTCTTCTGAGGAGGTCTACGCGATTTTTCGCTGTGGCCCGTCGATCGATGAGTCGAGCATCATATCCTGTTCTTACAAGGGCGTCTTTCAGCGTCTGTAGGTGTCCATCGCGTTCCTCCTCGTCTGAGCAGACCCTGTGTATTCGCAGGGCCTGTCCATAGCGGATGGCCTCTTTGACGTGGTTAGGGTGGAAGCTGGAAAAGTGGAGCATCGTGAGGTTGTCCGTGGGCTTGCGGTAGAGTGAGGTGCTGAGGTGCCCGTCTTTGATGGAGATTTGTGTGTCCAAGAAAGAAACTGATTCTGAGGAGTAGTCCATGGTGAGCTTGATGGTGGGATGGAACTTGTTGATGTTATCGTGTAGTCTCTTTAGTGATTCCTCACCGTGGGTCCATAGAAAGAAAATGTCGTCGATGTATCTGGTGTATAGTGTTGGTTGGAGGTCCTGTGCAGTGAAGAAGTCCTGCTCGAACTTGTGCATGAAAATGTTGGCGTATTGGGGTGCGAATTTGGTCCCCATGGCTGTTCCGTGTGTTTGGGTAAAGAACTGGTTATTGAAGGTGAAGACATTGTGATCCAGGATGAAGCGGATGAGTTGTAGGATGGCGTCTGGAGATTGGCTGTTGTTGGTGTTGAGTATTGATGCTGTCACAGCGATGCCGTCATCGTGGGGGATACTGGTGTAGAGTGCCGAGACGTCCATCGTGGTGAGAAGTGTTCCTGGTTCAACAGGTCCGTGGGTACTGAGTTTTTGTAGGAAGTCTGTAGTGTCGCGACAGAAGCTGGGGGTTCCCTGCACGATGGGTTTCAGGATGCCCTTGATGTATCCAGAGAGGTTCTCACACAGGGTTCCGTTGCCTGATACGATAGGACGTCCGGGTGTGTTGGCTTTGTGTCTCTTTGGGAGGCAGTAGAAGTCTCCCATGCGGGGAGTACGTGGGATGAGAGTGCGTAGGATGTTTTGAAGGTCTGGATCGAAGGTCTTGATCAGTTTGTTGAGCTGATGGGTGTGTTCTTTGGTCGGGTCTGTGGGTAACCGTCTGTAGTGTTCCTGGTTGTCCAGTTGTCGGTATGCTTCTTTGCAATAGTCCGTTCTGTTCTGTATGACGATGGCTCCTCCTTTGTCCGCTGGTTTGATGACGATGTTGCGGTTGGTCTTGAGAGCTTTGATGGCGTTGCGTTGTGCTCGGGTGACATTCTGGACTGTCTTCCGAGTGCGGCTGATGAATCTGGCATAGACGCATTTCCTGACAGCTTGAGCATACATGTCAAGCTGAGGGCAGCGACCCACTGGAGGAGTCCAGCGAGACTCTTTCCTCTTCGGTTGCTGTACCGCGGATCCCTCTGTCTGCTGTTCCGGATCGTTGATTGTCTCATTGGGTTCGCTGCTGAAATCTTGGGGTTTGTGGTAGAATTCCCGGAGCCTCATTTTCCTGATGAATTCCTCTGTGTCTGCCGCGAGACTAGTGGGGTCCATTTTGGTAGTGGGGCAGAAATTGAGCCCTCGGCTGAGAACTTCGATTTCGTCTGGTTGAAGGGTGTGGTCGGACAAATTGACGATAGACTTCCCTGTGGTTGCAACCGTGGTACCAGGGGAAGCTTGGTCGATGCTGGTGGTGATGCCGAGTTTCTCAAGCTTCCTGCTCTTGGTTTTCATGTAGGCAGCGTAGTTCCGTTGCCTCGTCTGTTTGGCGGTATATCGTAGCTGGTCTGCTGTGTCTTGAGTACAGGTTGAGAGTATGGACTCTATCTTAGTTTTGAGGTTGCGGCGTCTGCTGTAGAGTTGGTGTACGAGATGGTTGCGGAGTGTGCGAGAGGTACGACGGCAGAGTCTCTCAGCGTAATCCGAGTTGTACGTGGACTTGAGTGGGTTCGTGATCTGTAGTCCTTTCGGGATCTTGTCTGCTTTCTTGCAGTTCTGTAAAAACTTGATGTCTGTGTCTAAATGCGCGATCTTCTTGGATATCCTTTCCACTGTGAGCCGGTAGTTTGTGGTGTCGATGGTAGCCATGATGTGGAGATGCCGGTGATGGACTGGGGTTGACAATTGTAAACAATTTTACAACACCAAGTTATAGTCCAACAAATTTATTTTAAATTCCACAAGCTTTCGGAGGCTTCCTCCTTCCTCAGGTGAACGGTGTGGAAATGAAATTTTCGAATCCTTCGCATTTGAAAATCACAGAACAATGCCTGGTGATTACTGCCCGTTGCCAAGGCAATCACAGTGAGCAGACAGAAAGGTGTCACCTAAAAGGCCACCGAATATACAAACCCCCAAAAAAAAAAGACCAGCGAACAAATGTTATCTGTTTTTAATATAACGGGTCATTGACTGTCTTCCTTCTCTCTCTCTCCTTTTTTTTGGGGGTTTGTATATTCGGTGGCCACATCGTTTGGCTGCTCGTTCTCCCTCTCCAGAAGTTTTTCCACCTGTTCTGTGATGTCCTTCACTCTGGCACCATGGAAGCAACATACCATTCGGGAGTTCTGGTCACAACTGCAAAATAAAAAAGACAGTCTATATCCCTGACAGTAGAATCTCCTATTACTACTCCTCTCCTATTTTTGTGGTCTACCTGCTCATCTCTTTGAGTAATCCCTTGATGTTACTGTCACTGTCCATCTGATACTTATTCAACACTAAGGGCTCGATTTTACCAGGCCTGCGGGTTTCCGGCGGGTTGGGTTTCGGGAGCGTGGTCAACACGCTCGGTGAAATTAGTGGGTTGCCCGCGCGATCGTAGCAGGCAACACACTAATAGGAATCAATTACCTGCTCCTCCGGGGTCCACGCTGCTGGTCTGCGCGTCGGGCGGGCTGCGCATGCGCAGTACGATCTGTCAGCTGGAGGCTCTCTAGTTAAAGGGGCAGTCCTCCACTGACAGATGCTGCAACCAATGGAACAAATTTCAGCATGGAGCAGCCCAGGGGGAATGCTGCTCCCAGTTTAATGATGCCTCACCCCAGGTATCATCAGATGGGGTGAGGAGGAGGGCGAAGACAGAGATCTTCCACCCGGCGGGCGGGAGGAAGCGGCCAGCCTCTGCCACCAAGAAGGCCTGGCTCGAGGTGGCAGAGGGGGGTCACCTGCGCAACCAACATATCGCCCACCTGCATACAGTGCAGGAGGCGCTGCAATGACCTCAGTAGGTCAGCCACAGTGAGAACACGAAGTCTTTCCCCTACACTCCATCTGCCACAACACTGCCCCAACCCCACATCTCCTTCGGCACCGCCAACACTACTCTGTCACATCACCCCTCATACCCACTCAAACCCCATCCTCATCTTACCTCCACCTACTCACCTCGCCAGTACTCATCCTGCCACTAACACGCAACCCAATCCTCATACAATCTCATGGCTCTATCCCATACTCACCCTCTCGTGCATCTCCCTCATGGCCAGCCTCACTCAACCTGCCACCACCTGTGCTGCAGCCACAGGGCATGCATCACATATGTGCAGTAGGCAGCGTAAGGCAAATGTTTCGTGAGCACGAAGTGGGTGCACAAGGGTGTCTGAGGGTTTGCCATGGGTGGTACCTATATTGAATTTCAGAGCAACAAACAGCACACATTATATTGGCACCACCACTGCCATGTCTCCGCGAATACTGTCTGTTGTGTCCAATAATGCCCGCTCCTGGGTATCACTATGAGGACCCACCACTGATGCCACCCATCGTGTTACTGCAGAGTAGGTGCAGGTGTATTTGCAGGGCTCTTCCGCGCAGACCACTGAGAGACATCGGCGGTGTAGCCGGCTGCACCCTGGAAGGATGCGGAGGAGAAGTTGTGGAGGGCAGTGGTGACTTTGGCAGCGACAGGTAAGCACTTGTTGCTGGGGCCAGGCAGGAGCAGCTCGGCATGAAAGAGCCTGCAGATCTCCACGACTACATGTCGAGCGAATCTGCGCCTCCGTGTGCACTGCTGCTCGGAGAGGTCCGGGGAGCTTCGCCTCGGTCTGTGGACCATGTGGCGAGGGTAGTGCCCTCTGCAATGCGTCTCTCTCTGCGGTAGCCCTCCCTCCTGCTGTGCAGGTGGGCGTGCAACAACCCCGTGTTGGGGGGCTCCACATCTCTGCGGCGGACGGCGTGGACTGCGAGGCTGCTGGGGCTGGTCATGCTGTTCGTCCTCCGAGGGTGTCCACGCACCACCCATCTGGCCGTTGTTGGTCTGAGGGGTTGTGCAGGGTAGGTGGGTGGTTCCTGGGACTGGGGCTGCAGTTTCGTGTCGGTCTGTCCTCTGGCTTGGCGGGGGGTGGTGGGGGGCAGGGGTTGCCCTATGTGACGCGGTGGCCTCCTGCGTGGGTGAGGGCTCTCCCCCGTGGGGTGCACCTTGGCACCTGCCACAGGCTGCTGGCTGCAACACGCCTGGTTGGAGGGAGACTGTTTCCCCCAGTGTGGGAAACACTCTGCGATGCAGGTGAAATCCCACACTTCCTCTTTTGACAGCTGATTCAGCTCATTAACTGACCTCAACAAGCAAGTTAAGTACTCTCAAGTGGAACCCCGCTGGCTTTAATTGCCTGCGGGATTCCCACCAGTGGGGGCCACGCACGCAGCCCCGCACGTCATCGGGGAACCCGGAAGTGGTCGGGATCGCGGCGTGATCCGGTCACGTGACCTCGTATCGGGATTTTCGGGGCCCCCCCGCTGGAAACCCGCAGGAAACCAGACCCTAAAATCGAGCCCTAAGTATCTATTGGTCAGATCCAGTCAATTAAGTTCCTGGCTCACTTGTGAGTCCTGTTTCACTGTGCTCCTCTGCAGCTGGTCACCCACTTCACTCTCTCTACATTGTTCCTTGTGTCCTGAACTGTCTAATACTGTTTCTTGACTGTATATTTTGGAGAATATGATCTAGAAACTCCTCATCCTCTCTGATGCTGCACAATGTGGCCAATTATTTCTGGAGCACTGAGAATCAGTTTTCCTACACCATGCAAATGTGTTGCCCCTCGATACAATGAGGATCCACAACGGTCTATATACTACACTTCACACACATTACATGATTGCCCAGTACTGCCATCCCTCTGTGTCTAAAGGTCTAACTTTAAAATGTCTATAGTGTTACCCTGAACTCTCACTAGTACCAAGCCCTCGCAAGAATCAAACTCGACTTACTCACCACACATGTATTCATAATTATAGAAAAAATGTCTCTCATTTACCAGTCCTAGCCTTGTAGCTTCAGGTCAAATATCCTTTCAGTGCCAATTTATAAACTGAGCAAAATGTCCTCCCTCAAATCTTGCACCTTTGTCTTTCACAAAAAAGAAAGCAGGTTGCTTTTTTAAACAATTAGTGTTGGCAGCAGCAACAATCCATGAAATCATACCCAAATATGAATTAGCACCTTCAGAAGAGGAAGAAAGAAAACAGAGGGAAAAAATAGCTCATCTTAAATAATGAGAAGTCCATATTGGAATTGGAATATTGATAATTAACAATCAGCTTGTACATCTTGTCCTGCAATCCCAAAAAGCTCCCTTCCGAAGACCGGCAGTCAGCACTTTCTTCAGGTGCAGTTGTTTCTGAAACACATCACTTGCACACTGGATGAGCCAGCTTTCTTGTTTCGGTCCTTACTTTTACCATAAAACATTTATATTATAAAGAACATGTTATGTGAATAATATTTTTTGCTAAATGCAGCTACACCCTCATCATTAAATATTTCACAAACATTTTAATACTATAGAGAGAGAAGTCAACATCTGGGCATTATTTTTAATCATGATAATGCATTTGGATGAGATTTATTTAATTGCATTTGTAAATAATTTATTTAAATTGGTGTGAAAATGAGAAATGGCCCGCTAAACAGTTTTTCTGAAGGCAGTTCTCCACTTTAAGTAAATTAACAGCCAATGCTAGAAATGCACAGTAGGTTGATCAGCGTCTTAAAGAGAACGATTGCTGAACATTGAGTGTAACCCTTCATCAGAATTGATGAAAGGGTAGACCTGGCCTTACTCTTTCAGACGCTGACTGACTTACTGTATATTTTAAGCAATTTCTCTTTTTATCATTGTTGTTTTAGTTGGTTGTAATAAGGATGAATTGTTAATAAAAGTTTTTTGAATTTTCAAACAAAGATAAAAATTAGAAATAAATTTCTCAAGAAGCCTATAGGATAAACTTCAAAATAAAGAAACTAAAATTATTTTTGGGACTAAAACAACATGCTCAGAATTATGAAGACTAGAGAAACATGGGTTTTTCAGGAAGCGTCTGAGAGGTGATTTAGAGAAGTATATAAGTTAAGGGAATGAAAATGCTAAATGCAGAATATTGAAATTACATTTCATGGGTAGGCCAAGGGGACACAGGTTCAAACTAATAAAAGGTAAATTCAGGACTGATGTCAAGAAATTGTTCTTCACACAAACAGTGATCAACATATGGAACAGACTTCCAAGAAAAGTAGTGGAAGCAAAAACCTGGAATCTTTTAAGAAAGAATTAGATGCTGAAATGGGAGGGCTGTAGGGTCTTTCTAGATGAATGATTTAAGATGAGTTGAATAACCTTCCTCATCCGTAATTATCTTGTAAACACTGCCGTTTATTTTATATTTCCAACGTTCATGGTTTTCTGTTTTACTTCTTTAAATGAATCAATCCTCGGTTTACAATGATTACTAGTGCTTTAGACCACCTGAAATCTCTGCTGTTCTCTCTTCCATCTCTACATTGGACAATGTACATGCAGCAATATCTTGCACCAATAGATTATGGGTTGGCAAGTGATTTGTTACGACTCAGATACGATTTGTTACGACTCAGATTTTTAATGCAAAGTACTCAGCCATCAAATCACATTACTCACAGTATGTATAGAAATCTGCAATGATTTGTCTAGAAATGTCATGTCACATTAAATCACTTGCCCTACATACAGACTATAGAATTTGCTTATAACCCAAAATTCTTTCTACCCAGTAGTAGATTTGTCACTCGCCTTGGGATGTCTTGGGAGTCAGTGGAAAGGACATTTAGTTATTTGCACTATGTTGGAATAAACCAAATAATACTCATCAAATTGCCCAGGAAACTCGTAAAATATTCAAAGTAGAAAAGAGAGCAATGCTCATCAACATTTCCTCACTTGAAGGATATTGCAGACTGAGATAGTTTTGGAACTCATTCAAGAGGCTGGGATGTACTGAGAAGATGAATATAATAAAACAGCAAAAATTACCATAAACCAAGACATTCAAACACAAAATATACTGAAGGTTTGCCATTGTATTCTTTGCAGAACAATATAAATCTCAATGCAGAACTTGGTAACTGAACTCTGGTAAAGCAAAGGCAGACAAATTTTAGGCCAGCTAATTACACAGTCTGTGTCTATGCAAAATGATCTTGGCTTTGCAGCGACACAAAATGTATAATATAATTCAGGTATGAAGGTACATCAATCAAATTTTGGCAAGAGGTGTAAGATCACTTCAAGGAGATATTCTCACACCGCTCTAGCTTTACACCCATTGCATTATAATTGTAACTGGTGCACGAGTGAAGTTTAAAAAGTTCTCAGGCAATCCAATGGATATCATTTAAAAGTTTTTCCGATGTTAATGAAAAGTTAACTGTCTCATACATGCTCAGATTTCCAATTTTCCTGGCTAGACAGCAATGTGAATCTAACATTACAACAAAAGTTTGGCAGCCTCATATTGCTCAAAGCAAGCACTGGTCTCTAACTCATACCTGTTGTATGACTGTGTCTTTTTTATGCAATGATGGAATGGTCCAAATTTAAGTTATATTTGGAGAAAGTCTTAGAAATTTATAGGAAATTGAAGTATCAACAAAAAAAAATCAACTGGTCACCAGAATGTGTGTACAACTGCCACAGAGATCTTATCACACAGACCAATCTGCAGAATTTACCACTTTTATACCACTAAGGTTAACCTTTGAGAAAACAATTTTAAAAAAGCCTTTGTCTCTTGCCGTCTTGCTTGAGCTGCCTGCAGCTCTCAGGCACATCCCTCATCCTTTGGATTAATTCATTTCCCTGTCTCTGCTTAAATACTGTAATGTTTAAATACCATAAATAATTACTTTACAAAATTAAATGCATTCTTCTAAATTTTCAGAAATTATTTTGGAGGTATAATAGATGACCACAGAAAAAAACCCAGCCACAAAAGTAAATGTCAGTATTGAATATAGTAAAGGGAGAGTATCTTGTACTGAATCTAAATGTTATAAATGGGAGGTGTCTACATATTTACTGATATCTCTGAGCCACCCAAATTATGCAGCTCACTTCAGTACTCAACCATTTACATCGTCCTATTTCTCTCCTATAGTCTGACCAGGCCATCTGTAGTTGAAGTAGAGATGAGCAACCTGTCCTGAGCTTCTCTCAGTGTTGTGCTGAAACCAGCCATTACTAGGTACACAAGACTCTCCCTGATTTTTCTCTTCCCAACCACTGCTCCGTGCATTGGTGCTCTGATGTTTTTCACTGACTAATGTACACCCATAGTTTTCTACAGAGAACATTGACTGATAAAAGAATATTTTAATGCACTTCCAAAATGTGCTTACAATTTAGATAATTTGAGGAACTGTAACAAACACAAAGCACAAGAATTTTTAGGAGCAAGAAAAAAGAATTTTAGCCCAACAAAGCCCATCTCTTTTTGATAGATATCATCCCCACTGTCTCACCATATCTCTCAATCCCTTCTCTTTTCAGAAATACATCAAATTTCATCTTGAACTGTCTGTTTCAACAACCTTTTCCTGTAACTTATTTCAAAATTTTACTACCCTCAAGGTTCTGTAAAACTTCCCTTGTTACTTCTAACTTCCTAGTTTTTTAAAAACTTCTGTGCCCTGGTATTTAAATCAATCAGCACTGAAGAACTTACCCAGATTAAATCATCAATACAATCTTCGAAATTTGTTTTAAAGGGGAAAACATTGGAATTACAAAAGCCTAAACAAAATTGTTCACCTCACCTTGGCACACAACCCAGGCCTCACTGTCACATTTCTCTCCACTGGTCCTCAACTCAAATAAATTATACTCTTCAAAGCTCAGGAGGCCATTGCCATCTAAATCGATGACTTCAAAGATGTCCGACAGAGCAGCCCTGTTAAGATGAAAAGACAGTCAGGATGGACAGCTGGCATCATCAGAATACAGAAAAGGTATGAGTTACCAAAAATGAAATAAAAACAGAAAATGCTGGTAAGATGTGTACTCTCAGATGACATATATAAAAAAAATTGCTCTTATTCTCCTTGTCCACAGTTAATCAGAGGAAATAGCATGTCTTCTAGCTGCGTTTGCTGCAACATGCCGAGAGAATTACAGTGCCACGTCTGGAGCAAGAAAGAATACCAGGCATTACTATTACAGCATTACCCACTGATTTGCATGTGTGTATACACACACACACACACACAAAACTATATTTCTTTCCTGCATTTTAAAAACTATTACCTCTTTGTGAAAGTAGTTAGTACGTTTGAACTCTTGTCCTCATTCCTGCTGTTCTCCCCTCCCCTCTGTATTCTTGGGCATATCGTGACTTTTCTTCTGAGTTCTATAAATGGGCTTCTCCAGCATGAACATGGTATTCTGATGAGGCGTTACGCCAAATCTGTTAAACCCTTTTCTCTTCCACATGATGAGTGGCCTGCTGCGCATTTCCAGTATTTTCTGGTTCTTGTCTGATTTCTGGCATTGACAATTTTTCTATCTACCACAAATAAAATTTATTTTAAAATATGCATTTTAAGCATCTGCTTTTTCAAAAAAATCTCACCTGAATTCTTTGGTGAGTGCTAGGTCACCATTATCTTCCCTGTGGACCAGCTTGGCCTCTCGTGTCACTGGTTTCCTCCTTTTCCTTAGTCTACAGCCAGTAGTGAAAGGGATGAGGTGATAAACTCCAGAACGAAGTTCTCCCTTCCATCCAAACTTCTGTTATATGAAAGTTAACAGATATTAAAACATTTTTATTCACTTTTCTGGACATCATTGTGCTGCAATGTCAAATAAATCACTTCACTTTGGTGAACTTTATTTTTAAAACACAAAAATGTGGTACTAGGTAGCACAAAATGTTCTTACACCCATGGGACCGGAATTCAAATCCAGCCCAATTTGATGGGCCGAATATCTACTCTCTAAGCCTAATGCAAAGCTCCAAACTGATATGAATTTTGTCTCAATCCGGTTCAGAATCCAAATAAACAAAACTACAAAATTCAGCACTGATGGGCAATTTCATTGGGAAGGTTGGCTGGTATATGAAATTTAGATGGCTTCCAAGGTTGGGGTACTGCAAATTTTTTGGGAAGTATAAAGAAAGCTACCAACTGCTTGATCCAGGTCTTCATGCCCAAAGAAATGTCTGCCTCACCCCCTTCATGCTGTTCACTGACAAGTTTGTGTGGGTCAAAGCCCTTCTTTCCTGAAACCATTTTTCTTTCTGCCACAAATCCATCTCACAGCATCATCCTGGATCTTGCACAAAGGCTGGATGAAGCCATTCCTTGCATGCCTAGGAGTTCTGAACTTGAGGAGATAGTATGGGATGAGTCAGAGCACAAAGGTGAGGAGCAAGTGCTGGAAGCAGAGGAGGAGCAGGAATCTGCTGATTGGATGACCACATAGCTACCCTCAATGACCCCTCTGCTTTGGGAAATACAGCAGGTGGAGGACAATGGCCAGTTATGTAATGCTGCTGTTGCTTCTCAGGAGAAAAGGAGATGAAATGCTGGCCAGGTTATCCAATGTATTAGTCACTTGTTTGATTCATGTGTGGGAAGTATATTGTCCGATGCTGCAGTTGACTCTTATGCTATCCTAGAAGGCAGAGATCCAGGAAAATTGGTGTCCTTGACCATTCGTATAGTATAGTTGGCTGCAGATGACACATCTCTGCCACTGGCTTTCTGTTGACATGGAGCCAATCTCTTCATTCATTGAAACATTTTTGTGATAGGCCAGCAGATATGTTGGTGGCCTAATGGCGGTAGCAGACAATCAGATATTAGTGGTAGCTGATATCCCTGTCATGCCTTCCGCCATCATATCATTTCACTTACATGTACAGTACTTAACATATTTCAAAACCAACCCCCATCTGACTTGCTGAACATCATGGCACGCAGTAGCTTGTAGTTAAGATGATCCATCACGCCCCAAGTTCCCAGGAAAATTTGTATCAGAAGAGCTTCTTTTACGCATGACCTCTTTTTCTCATCTCTTTCTGTTCTAATGAAGTCTTCTAAATGCATCAATTACAGTCAGGGAATACTTGATTATTTTACGTTTACTTAAACATTACTTACCGTTATAACAAAATAAAAATTATATCAGAAAACAAATGTCCAAGAAAGGTTATTCAATGTACTGTTGAACTTCATATGGGAAAAAGATGAAAAAGCCTCTACCCTTTAAGAGCTTCCCTTAAGCCGAGTCCAGATGAACTCAAAAAACAAAACGTGGAGTCCCAGCAAAAAAAACAGGAAATCATGCCTGCAGTTCATTTAAATAAGCACAGGAAAAATAAATACCTGAATCAGGTTTAGAAGACGCTGCATATAGAGGATAGGTCTAATGTAAATGGAAAATTTCATTTATTTTGGAGGGTTTGTGACCCTAAATATAGTGATAAAATCTTTTATGGCATTGTATTTTTGATCAAGAATTATCAAGAATCTTGAAATATCAGGTGGACATAATATGCAAGAAACTAATTGTAGTATTTTTTTAGTGCAACATAACAAATACCAGTACAAAATTTAAACAAAAACAGAAAATGCTGAAAATCCACAGCAAATTCATCAGCATCTGAACAAAAACAGTAGATTACATTACATGGGAGGATATTTCATCAGAATACTCACTCAAATGATGATTGACTGGTTGTGTAATTCCAGTAATTTTTGCTTTTATTTCAAGTGCCAGCGCAAAGTTGCTTTGTCTCCATGTATTTTAAAAAAATTTACAGGAATTTTCCAATAATCGATATTAGGTAAACATTGTTATGTTGCTCCTCCAATATCTCTTCTGCTCCCTCTCCGGCCTGATTTCATTATCAGCCTTTCTAGGTTTGTCACTTGTCTTGGTTTTGGACTAATGTATCCAGATACATTTCTAAAATGTAAACCAGTTTTTGACTTGACAAAGGTGGCATCCCTAAGCCTCCCCTTCTCACCTGTACATCAAGTCACTTGGATCTGATGCTGACCATTTTTCACAAAAGAAAAGTTTAATAATTAAAAACAACTTGCATATATTATACTAAATAGCCAATGGCCACAGGTTGAATTAAAGTGCCACGTCCTCATGCCTCAGCTGGTTAAGCCAATAAGTGCACATCAGGAAGGACCCTGGTTCAATCTGTGGTTTATGCCAAGGTGACAGAAGTGGTGCTAAAATTGATTTCAACACCCCTGGGCTGGAGGGAAAAAATCAGCTAGGATGCTGCTTCTGATTGATATCCAGCAACCCCCATTGAAGCAGGTGTCAAAGATCTCAAGGGAGGACAAGATTTGGATTAGCTTTTGTGACTCCCCCCACAACCCCCCACCACGGTCAAATAGCCTGCCAATAGCCATGGCCATGTGGATGTGGTATCGGAGGATGCCTGGGGAACTATAACACAACAAGGAAAGAGAAAAAAGTGCTCAATTGAAGAGCATTTGCCTTGATGATTTTGGTCTCGCGTGTGTAAACGGCTGTGCCGTATGTGGAGATACTGTTGAAAACTAATTTGGAGCCACGTGTTATCGACCCTTGATCTCGCCACGTGTTAATTCATTCGATCAGACTATGGACTGGTCACCAAACCCACAATTGGAGGCTTTATTTCTGTGTTAGTAATTCTGACCTCCTTTTCCCGTAATTCCGTGGCACACACGACTTCCAGAGCTTCAGAATCACCAGTGTTCCTCAAAACATATAATGCAGTATCCACATTCATCCAGGGCGATAATTTTTCTGAGCAAGTGGAAAAAATGTAGAGTTACTGTGACTAAAGGACTGTTCCATGTGCAACAAAAAAAGCATACTGTAGAAAAAAGGTCCTTTATTGTAGAAAAAAAAGTCCTTTTCTTCCTGTGAAATTTTGTGTTGCAAGTATGTCACATTACAACTGTTAAACTGATAAAGATGTATAGTGTTGGGGAGAAGTTGTTTAGAATTCAAATAATCCAGGATTACGGCATGTTGAATAAAACATTTAAAAATGAATAAGGTGTTCAAAATGGTTGGGGAATCATTTAAACATACTTTACGGGGGAATTATGAGACAAAATTAGTCTGCTTCCATTTCACATCATAAATAGTCTGTCTGAAATTCCGCAGCCATATCAGGCTAAATTCATAAAAAAGTGATGAAACTACAGAACGCACATTTCTCATATTGTGAATGATTGAACTGGGTGATTGATGTGCTGCCATTATAAAGATTTGTGAGGCTGCACCTGTCAAACAGAAGGGAACTTCCTTAGGATTAGTAAAATATGTATTAAAAACTCTACATTTTTAAAGGTAACAAAATGTATTGCTCTGCACTGTTTTATGCTTTTAAATAATACATATGCATTCATTTCATGCATCTCTCAACTGGAACAGTAAAATGCAAAAAAAAAGATAAAATATATATCAGTCAATGTAATATTGTGCAGGCACTGAACCTGTGGTTACAAAATTTTTTAAATAGTTACAAGTTCATAATTTTGTTTCCTTTCCAGAAGAGGCTGACATTCTGCAAGAGACCAGCACCCTTGCCCTACCTCACTTAAACGGCCATTTTTCAAGTCTGAGCCCAGGATGCGAGTGTCGACAGCTGTTTGACTATATGGGGCTTCGTAACCTAGTCTGATCCTATCCTCACTTGTGGAGAGAAGGAAGATTTGCTCTGTATACAAGGTATAGAAAAATCATAAACATATTTATAGTTTTCCTACACCTAGTGCATAGTGCAAACCTTTCTTTCCTTATGTTCACAAAGGCACACTTTCCTTTAGAAGTCATTGGATAGTAATCAGATGCAGAAATCCTAGCTGATATTTTCCCTTCCTGAGATCAGGAAGACAAAAGAAAACGGCCTGTATGAGGTTTGAACACAGATGCAACATATGAGGTGAGCTACATGGACTGAACTGACTCCTCCCATTCTTACATTAAGTTCTTTAGAAGGAAGAGGCAAGAGGCACAAAGGTATGGCACACCAGGGAGGATAAGTAGATGAAAAAACATAGAAAGAGAAACTTAAATCTTTATGATATATAGATCAGCCCTTCTCTTCCCAATTTTACATTCTGCTACCAAATAGGACAGCAACTGACATCACAGGGCTAACACATACACAAAATCAGTTCTCCTGAGTGATGTGTAATCACAAGTTACTTATATATGGAGGCGGCCATTCAGCCCATCTTAATTCATCCATCTAGAGAAATCCTAATGTCCCCTCATTGTAGCATTCAATTGCTTCCTAAGTGATTCCAGAGTTTTTGCCTCCGCTACTCTATTTGGAAGTTTATTCCACATGTTGATCACTGTGTGTGAAGAAGAATTTCCTGATATCAGTCCTAAAATGACCTTTTATTAGTTTGAACCTGTTTCCCCTAGTTCCACTCCCACAGTTTAATTTTAGGATGAACACCATCTATCCATGGGGATTTATTTGCTTTGAATCGGTTTAGCCTGTCTAGGCCTTCCAACTCATTTATGGTGAAGTCTTGACTATACTTGGAATATCTTTGTTCGGAGAGATATTGCTCGTGTCTTCCCTTGCGAACACTTGGAGGAAGTAGTCAATCAGAATATTTACTATTTTGTGCTAGTTAGCAATTTAAAGCCGATTTTCATCTTTCATGGTTTTCACCTCATCTGTAACTGCCATCTTACTGTTGTGGCACTGAAAGATTTTTTTTTATTGCTATGTTTAGTCTCAGTTGCTGTGCCTTTTTTTGGTCTCTCTTTACCCCTCTGAGCACCCTTCTGCATTTATATTCATCCCGAGTGAGCCCCTTCCCCTTATTGGATTTGCACAGGCCCTTTTTCCTGTTTAGCTTACGTTTAACTTGTTTGTATTCCATTTGTCTTCTATTGAAATGTTGTTAAACAACCTTCCCTCATTTCACTGAATTTTGCCCTCTTAAAGTTGTATGTCTGGTTCCAGGTCCTGAATATTTCTGATTCCCAGATCATGTCAAACTTTATCTTTCTGTGGTCACTGTGCCCAGAAGTGCTATCACTTCCATTTCTTGTACATTTTTTGGGTCATTAACGGACCAGATCAAGATGATCATTGCTGCTTGTGGCTTCCTTGACACATTGGGCTCGATTTTAGGAGCGTGTTTCCGGCGGGTTCCCAGCGGGGTGGCCCCGAAAATCCCGATCTCCGGTCACGTGACCGGATCGCGACGAAATCCCGGCCACTTCCGGGTACCCCGCTGACGTGCGGGGCTGCGCGCGCAAGCCCTGCTGGTGGGAATCCCGCAGGCAATTAAAGCCAGCGGGGTTCCACTTGAGAGTACTTAACTTGCTCGTTGTGGTCAGTTAATGAGCTGAAGCAGCTGTCAAAAGAGGAAGTGTGGGATTTTAGGTTCAAGGCAGTGAGTTTCCCACACTGGGGGAAACAGTCTCCCTCCAACCAGGCGTGTTGCAGCCAGCAGCCTGTGGCAGGTGCCAAGGTGCGCTCCACGGGGGAGAGCCCTCACCCACGCAGGAGGCCACCGCGTCACATAGGGCAAACCCTGCCCTCCACCACCCCCCAAGCCAGAGGACAGACCGACACGAAACCGCAGCCCCAGTCCGAGGAACCACACACCTACCCTGCACAACCCCTCAGACCAACACCTGCCAGTTGGGTGGTGTGTGGACACCCTCGGAGGACGAAGAGCATGACCAGCACCAGCAGCCTCGCAGTCCACGCCGTCCGCCTCAGAGACGTGGATCCCCCCAACACGGTGTTGTTGCACGCCCACCTGCACAGCAGGAGGGAGGGCTACCGCAGAGAGAGACGCGTCGCAGAGGGCACTACCCTCGCCACAGGGTCCACAGACCGAGGCGCAGCTCCCCGGACCTCTCCGAGCAGCAGTGCACAGGGAGGCGCAGATTCGCTCGACATGTAGTCGTGGAGATCTGCAGCCTCTTTCATGCCGAGCTGCTCCTGGCTGGCCCCAGCACCAACTGCTTACCTGTCGCTGGCAAAGTCATCACTGCCCACCACACCTTCTCCTCCGCATCCTTCCAGGGTGCAGCCGGCTACACCGCCGATGTCTCTCAGTCGTCTGCGCGGACGAGCCCTGCAAATACACCTGCACCTACTCTGCAGTAACACGATGGGTGGCATCAGTGGTGGGTCCTCATAGTGATACCCAGGAGCGGGCATTATTGGACACAACGGACAGGATTCGCGGAGACATGGCAGTGGTGGTGTCAATATAATGTGTGCTGTTTGTTGCTCTGAAATTCAATATGGGTAACACCCATGACAAACCCTCAGACACCCTTGTGCACCCCCTTCATGCTGACGAGACGTTTGCCTTACGCTGCCTACTGCACATATGTGATGCATGCCCTGTGGCTGCAGCACAGGTGGTGGCAGGTTGAGTGAGGCTGGCCGTGAGGGAGATGCACGAGAGGGTGAGTATGGGATGGAGCCATGAGATTGTATGAGGATTGGGTTGCGTGTTAGTGGCAGGATGAGTACTGGCGAGGTGAGTAGGTGGAGGTAAGATGAGGATGGGGTGTGAGTGGGTATGAAGGGTGATGTGACAGAATAGTGTTGGCGGTGCCGAAGGAGATGTGGGGTGGGGGCAGTGTTGTGGCAGACGGAGTGTAGGGGAAAGACTTCGTGTTCTCACTGTGGCGGACCTACTGCGGTCATTGCAGCGCCTCCTGCACTGTATGCAGGTGGGCCATATGTTGGTGGCGCAGGTGACCCCCTCTGCCACCTCGAGCCAGGCCTTCTTGGTGGCAGAGGCAGGCCGCTTCCTCCCGCCCGCCGGGGGGAAGATCTGTGTCCTCCCCCTCCTCCTCACCCCATCTGATGATACCTGGGGTGAGGCATCATTAAACTGGGAGCAGCCTTCCCCCTGGGCTGCTCCATGCTGCAATTTGTCCCATTGGTTGCAGCATCTGTCAGTGGAGGACTGCCCCTTTAACTAGAGAGCCTCCAGCTGACAGATCGTACTGCGCATGCGCAGCCCGACCGACGCGCAGGCCAGCGCCGTGGACCCCGGAGGAGCAGGTAATTGATTCCTATTAGTGTGTTGCCTGCTACGATCGCGTGGGCAACCCACTAATTTCGCCGTCCGCGTTTTCGACGCTCCCGGAGGACCAACCGCTGGGAACCCGCAGGCCTGCTAAATTCGAGCCCATTGAGTCAAGAAGCAGTCATGCACTACATCTACCATCTTTGACACCAAACCACTTGGGTTTTCTAAGTTTATTTTAGGTTGATTGAAGTCTCCCATTAAAATAACTTTCCCCTTCTCACTTACCCTTCCTATCTCTTCATATAGCAAATTGTCCTCCTTCGCATGCTGACCAGGTAGTCTATAGCAAACCCCTAGTATTAGTTTGGATTTTTTCTTAAGTATTAGTGATGTCTAACCACAGTAGTTAAGATGTTGTAGAATATTTGGCAAACTATACCTTCAGTCTGGCTGAGATTTAATGGTCTGATTGTGAGAAACACATTTGTTGTTTGATGTAATTCCAGTCTATACTGATGACTGACAATTCCACCATCTTCTTCCAGGAAAAAGCACCCCTTTGACCAAGCATGTTGCCAGTTCTAGAATGAGAAGAGCATATATATGGAAAAACATAGAAAAATCACAGCAAGAGCTGTGGAACTTGTTTATCTATTAATACTCATTCAGTAATACCGAGACAGCAAACTGACATTTTACATTTGGATGTATTGAGGTATAACAGAGTGGAATCGTGGAAATGTTAATTATTAGTAGGATCAGCGATTTGGAGCATTGCAAAATCTTGCAAATTTTCTATACTTAGCATGTATAGTGTGATCTGCTGCCCAAGTACTGCAATTTTACGTAAAATGTTTCCGAGGCAGTGAAAATGCCAACTTCTAAGCAGTTACAGGTGATTTTTTTTTAAATCACTGATGCAACAAATCAATTGCCCAAGCATTCAAAACTTATTCATAACTTGTGGATTGTAAACTTACAAGTACTTGAGTGCGACATACAGCTCATCAAAAGTAGTGATAAAATAAGTTAATTTAAGGCGTTAATTTTTGAGGGACTTGAGACCTATTTTTTTTAAAATTTTCTCTCCTTTTCAGCTTTTGTGCCATGCACCACAGAAGGCAATAGGGTCACCTCCCTGGATTCTGCCAATTGCACTTTGAAATCATCCATTAATATGTATGACTGGCCTCTGCTCAACATCTTCTTGGGGCAGTATGACTGAGATTGGGAATTCCATGTGTGGGGAGAATCACAGATGTGAACCCACATGCCTGCACTCTGTGACACAATGTATTGGTGCTCAGAGCTACCGGTATTAAATCTGATAGAGGAACAATTTTGGGACCAAGCCATATTTTTTCTAATAAATCCTATAAAGATGAAATTTTACAGCTCAAAATAATATCTGCTCATATAAAAAAAATACACTGGCCCAGCAAACCTTTTAGTGGTTGTACAGTTAGAATGCACAGGCAGTACAAATCTAACTTCCCAGAGTATACAAAATTAATTTACATTTTCATTACCTGTCTCATTGTGAACCAAATAGCACTTTTATCTTCATGGCAGTAGTGCATCCTATTAAACTATGACAAAGACTTACATTAAGAAAATACCTGATTACAATGGGATACTCCATGCTAGTTAGAAAGAAATGAATGAATGACACCAAATGTATTTATACTACAGGTATTTAATTGGTGTTAAGGAACATTTTTAGAAACGTCAATAGTAATAAGCAATTTCCTTTGGGAGTGGGTTGTTTCTGGTGAGGATAGTAATCTCTCGGTTTAACCCCCAAATTATACTTTTAAAAACTTTTCCATGGTCTTCTTGGCCACAGACCCACTGGAAGGGACACAAGTTAATCTGCTCTCAGATTGAAATCACATCCTACAAAGATGCACAAATTAGTGGACAATAACTATTTTGTTGATTTGCATTCCCCAGGCATGTCCTCTCCATCCATCCACCTGAGGGTGTGCTTGGCCTTTGTTTGGTCCCTCCATACAGCAACATCGCTGAAATGGGGACCTTACCAGTGTAGAAGGATTATGGCCACATCCCACTACTTTGTGACACCCCACTGCCTCCTGAAGGAGCTTTATGTTTTTTTTTGATAGACAAATAATCATATAACAGGTTAGTTATAACATAAACTCATGCAAGACTTGGTTCTGTTTCCTTTAATAGCGATACACACATCTGCCTGAAATTAGGAAACTACTTGGTCCCTTTCCTAGAGATTTAATCAACACAATCACCCCAAGCAACACCTCAATGCTCTCCTAGTAAAAAAGGGCCAATTAGAACAGTACCTCATCTCAAAGCATACATGCGTGTGTGTGGGGGGTGGTGTGTGTATGTGCTGGACAAGCCCAAGATGCTCCCACCCATCAGTTCACTTGGCCAGTCACCTGCAGAGGCACTTCCAACAACCTATTACAACTGCGCATAATGCCGTCCACGCAGATACTGCCTTGCTAACACATTCAATGCACCCGAAGTACAATGTGGACACTAAGTAACCTATCTGAGCTTGGCACGTAAATGCATGTTAGAAGTTGTTTTGTGTGAATTCTCTTGTTTTCCTGTGAAATTAAAGGGGGAAAAATTATTAAAAAGACAATCTGCATTGCTTGGCAGTTGTCTTTTAAAATAAAGTGTTGTGAGTGGTAGTAACACCGTGTTATTTCCAGTTTTGAAGCCCAATGTAGCAGGATGTGTATGGAGAAAGGAGTGTCAGAATCTGCCAAATCCCCAGTTCTGGCAGATTAAAGGACTCTTCATTGAACAGCTGGACTGTATTTTCCTGTAATTTTACAAAAAATTCCGCTGGCAGTATGTTTCTGATAATGCACCAGATGGCGCTCCAGTCACTCAGATTTCCATTCAGAAAGTTGTGTGTTCTGTCCACTGAAAAATAATGCTTTTAATACAATGCATTACAAATCCTGTACTGTGCTCTGTAGCTCTCAAATTATTTTACAGATAAATTTAACACTGCTATATCATGTGCCGAAAATGTTAGCAAAAATCAGAGTCACGGTACAGCACAAAGATTGCTCGTTTACTTTTAATGCAGGACGAGATTCCCTCTTTTAGAGTATGTTCCTCCTTTCCCATTTCTCAGGTCTTCCCAAACCACGCACAAGCGGGACTCACATTCTCTGAGGCATTCACCATTAAACTAAACATAAAGCAACCAATAGAAAGTACAACACAGTGGCTTGGGATGATTTTCCCTCCTTCCCTTTTTTTGAGAAAATCATCTGGTTCCCCCATTCCCATCCTCATCCTCCAAGTAGCAGCAAAACCGCACAGAAACTCAGCATGACATAGGCACCTTTCAATCCAACATGCCAAGGCACAAAATTAATTTGTTTTAAAACACGTTTCTTAATGCATTAATTCTTCACAGTCACAGACGTTTGGCGCAACAAGCCCATCTCTTTCCAGTTGACTTTAATCCTACTACTCAACTCGTCACTACACCCTTCAAACTTTTCTCTCCTCAGAAACGTATCAAATTGAACCTTGAACACACATATGCTGTCAGCTTCAATGGCTTTCCCTGGTAAATTTTCTTTGGGTGAAAATATTTCTCCCGACTTCCCTTCTAACTATTAGTTTCTAAACTTTGTCTCCCTGGTATTCGTATACTTCACCACAGTGAACAACTTGCCAGATTTTGTTCTGTCACATTAAGTATTACAAGTCATAGCCATGCACTGGTTCACTAATACAGTATTAAAACAAACTGGTAAGCATTTTCAAATTCTCTGCCTGGCCTTTATTTCCTACATTACTGTTCCACTTTTGTTAGTACCCATCTCAAGTGAACCTAATCCTCTTTTTTAAAAAAAAGACATTCAAATCAATAGAGGATATACAGCAAAGTCCAGTTAGATATGATTTTTTATAAATCTCCAATTGTCTCTCCACCTCTGCTGATGGCATGGACTGTTGTACACTGTGGTATAGATCCACAGGCACCAGTGACCCTTAGGTACCTTGTGCAAGTGGCCATTCTTCATGTGTAAGCCTAGACAGAGAATGTTGGGAATTTATTCAAACATGGAGCACTTCACAGCCAAGTTCAATTGCATCCTTACCCAATATCTACTAATGCACTTTCCAGCAGAGGTCACCGGATAACCATCAAGAGCATGAACCCTGCCAGATTTTTTACTTTTCTAGCCCAGGGGCACTGAGGCCAATTGTAGAGCCATAATTGCTGCCCTGGCTGAGATCAGTTAACTCAGTATTAAATGGAATCAAAACTGGGGCCTTCTGGTCTAATTGGCCTAATACTACATCAAGCCTTTACCCTGGCTAGAACCCAAATTTATTTAAACATAAGCCATTGGGAACAATGAACTTATCGACTAATGGAAACATCTGATTAGCGACAGGTTATTCCAGCCAACATTCTCCTTTTTGATCACACATACTGGCAGCAATCTCACCTGTGAAAGAATTGCTGTAACAGCGCATCACCCATGTGATATCCTCCACACAGTTACCAGCAATGAAGTGTGATTGATGAAGTCACCACACAACTTTCATCATAATTTACAAGTAAAATGTAATCTGTTTTAACTCTGCTGAAACAGATAATATCGTCTAAGATCGATACATTATGAACGTCATTTTTATTTTTAAAATTCCAGCATCTGGGACAAAATTCAAGATTAAAAACAAGACAGACCCACTGATCACAAAGAGCAGACAGAGGCTGGGCTGTAATATAGTATGACATCACTATGCCCCAGGCACAACATTATTCACAAAGTTCAGTTTGCAAATGAGTGCACAGATTTTAAATGTGGTTGCAGCTGTTTTTTTTCCAAATACTGCCACTTGGTTAATGTGCCACTGTGTTTATTTTTCAAGAGTTTGCCACCAGCAGCTAAAACCACCAACTAAAACCACCAACTAATGCTATGTTATTTTAACCAAGCTCTACTTAACTGTAGTGAATGGGAACTGATTTGCACAAACAGTAATGTAGTGGTCATTTGATAAAATAACCAGGTCGGTCAAGAAAAGAATATTTCAGCCTGTGTAGCCACGGTCTATTTCTGCCTCTCCCAAAAAAATTTAACCAACCAGGTAATCCAAATGAAACTAGTGTGTCGTTCTTTAACAAGCTTAACTATGTACTGCAATAATTTACAACACTTTGCCATATTGTTTAAACAAAACAAGATTTCAAAATAAAACAACACCAGAGTGTTTCTTGCATCAGATGTCTTTTTTTGGTGGAAGCTATTACTGGGATAGAATTATCTACAAAAGAGCCTAAGGGGCATAATTACTTGGAAGGAGAAAGTGAAATACGGTCCCACTGAGACCCTGCATTCAGGCATTTAATATAGGAAGCCATGACATCTTTTCCGTTTCATCATATATTTATGCTGCCTTTGTGTTTTTGGGTTGCACTGTACGGAGGGGAAAGAGGTGTCAAGTGAGATGTGGCTCTGTTATTTCTCTGTGCTGCAGCACTAAAATCATCAATGCACAATTTTTACAGAAGGTCTCCAGGCTCCCATTCACAACCAGACCAGTAACATTTTCCAATTTTCTCTTGGAGCATTTACAGCTGTTATTGTATTGACTGCTGAAAGGAAAATCTAACAGAAGTTGAGAGATGAAGGAAGAAAAGAAAAGAGGGGGAAAAAAAATCAACATTAACACTACACAAATATTGACTTTGCAAAGTCAATATCATGTTATCTTTACCCCTTAGGAGCTAAAATTGAAAGAGGCCGATTCTAGCTTTGAAACAAGCAAGTAGTGTGTGCAAACAGTCAATATTTCTTTTCTGTAATATTTCTTTTTGATCCCAGAGATTAAAATATGGAAAGAGGGAAAAAATATTTGTAACTTCAAAATTAGAAGATCTTCTGCTATAATTTACTGATGCTCAAACTCTCCACAACATTCAGTCTAAATTCTCCCAACTGCAGTAGAGATCCAATAAATACATTCCCAATCAAATTGCAGAATCCCCATCAACATATAAAATCAAAACCAAAATACTGCGGATGCTGGAAATCTGAAATAAAATTGGAAAATGCTGGAAAAACCCAGCAAGTGAGGCAGCATCTATGGAGAAAGAAACAGAGTTAATGTTTCAGGTCGAAGACCTGGTCAGGTCACAGGTTCTGAAGAGAGGTCTTCGACCTGAAACGTTAACTCTGTTTCTTTCTCCACAGATGCTGCCTCACTTGCTGAGCTTCTCCAACATATAAAATCACTTCCCTATTCTTTCATCATAGAGCTTTCATCATAGTGATCCATATATAATACTTGAATGGCTAAACCAGATCCATTTATTTTCATTGTGTTTTTTTTCAATTTCCATCCTTCTCAAAGGTCCTAACGTGTTGGTACGCAGTTCCATGGCACCACCTGCCCTTCTGTACCATGCACAGCTGCCCATTCTGTATATGTTTCTCTTCCTACCGTGGCGTCACCAAGAACTGCAGCATGCCTACCTGGATAAAATAAGCTAACTCAGCACAGATCAGGGACTGAACCTGGGACCGACAAGTCGATATGGCTCAGGATCGCATCACACTAAGCCATGGGATAGTTCCTAAATCTTTTTCAAATGTTTCTTCAATTATTTAGGAGCTCAATGTCCAACAGGTTGGACGTTGTCTAATTTCACCTGGAACTATTTGCAAATTAATACTTTTTAAGAAATGAATACCTTCTGGTAAAAGCTCCCTTGCCGCCCCCATCCAATCACAGTATTTGTTTTATAACACACTGTATGGAGTTTGCTCTAAAACTGCAGCATATCAAGAGATTAAGATGATCACCAGACTAAATCTTGAATGCTTTATCATGTGAACTACAAGATGTGTTACTGCTTTGGAACATACTCAAATGTATTAATCTTTACATACAAATACAGCAATTTTCTACCTTTTTCCATTTTTGTTATTTTGGGGTGTGTGTGTGTGTGTGTGTGTGGTGGGGGGGGGGGTTGGGGGGCGAGGGGAAGGGTCATAGCAGGCAACAACAGATGGACAGATGCAACTACAGGAAGGATGTGATCGCTTTGGAGAGGGTGCAGAGGAGATTCACCAGGATGTTATCAGGGCTGGAGCGCTTCAGCTATGAAGAGAGACTGGGAACATTGGGTTTGTTTTCCTTGGAGCAGAGGAGGCTGAGGGGGGACATGATTGAGGTGTACAAAATTATGAGGGGCACAGATAGGATGGATACTAAGGAGCTTTTTCCCTTCGTTGAGGGTTCTATAACAAGGGGGCATAGATTCAAGGTAAAAGGCGGGAGGTTTAGAGGGGATTTGAGAAAGAACTTTTTCACCCAGAGGGTGGTTGGAGTCTGGAACTCACTGCCTGAGAGGGTTGTGGAGGCAGGAACCCTCACAACATTCAAGAAGCATTTGGATGAGCACTTGAAATGCCATAGCATACAAGGCTACAGACCAAATGCTGGAATATGGGATTAGATTAGACTGGGCTTGATGGCCGGCGCGGACACGATGGGCCGAAGGGCCTCTATCCGTGCTGTATAACTCTATGACTCTATGACAATTCTTGCCTTCATATCATAGTTAGGCGTGAAACCTCCTGTGCCATGCATGATTAGGACAGAAGCAATATTGGGGCTTAATGTACTGACTGGCACAGGAGAGTAACTGCTCCATACAGGAGGAAAGTGTTTCATGACATTGAAAATTTAGTTGCAGAATCAATAATATATGTTGGGTAAGAAAATGATTGGTCTCAGCTGTGTCACCTGTTACAGTCAAATTGCCTCCCAACACTCACTATCTGGGCTTATTCATGAAGAATGGCCACTTAGGCAAGGTACCCAATGTCAGCCAGCACCTTGAACTGTGTAGCAGTAAGATTCTGTGCCTTCAGGGCAAAATTAGGGCATTGCTAGCAAATAAATACTACTGCTTGCTGACTGTCCTGCTGTGTATTTCCAGGATTTTCTGTTTTTATTTCAGGTTTCCAGCATTTGCAGTTTTTTTTTCATTTTACAAATAAATACCCCTGATGTTGCAATTTAAACCTTATTTTTCAAAAAAAGTGTTTCTAGAATTCACAAAACCTACACTAATGTAAGAGGGGAAAATCATTAAATATTTATTATTTGCCTGCTTCACTTTATTGCAACAAGAAATACACAAGTCTGCAAAGTGCAATGATAGAGTGACTAGTAAACAGTAATGTCTCCACAATAGTTTGAGATGTGCAGCAGACTATGTCCTTAGGGCTACTGTGCTGTTTCTTTGCTCCTTTCAATTGGGCCAACGGTGCAAATTACATTATGTTCATTGGCTGCAGCTATTATTTTTAGTACGGACACTGAGGTCTCTGCGGATAGATAACATTTTTGTATTCAGTAAAATTTTTGACTGGGAAAAATACATAGAGCAACAATGCAACATAACCATCAGATTTATCCTTGGATTCACATTTAAAAACTGTTTGAATGAAATTAAGTTTATTCCCTTCCTTTCTCTGCCACCTTATCCTGAGGGACCTGTGCTGTCAAATACTTACCGTATGTTTGTGATTAGGTTTAATTTACCCCATAGCATATAGCTGAAGATATAAACAATAAGACAGAAAATGCTGTCATTCTGATTAAGGATTTTACACAAAACATTAGTCAGTCTTTCGATTTCAGAAGCAGACTAACCCTCTGAGTGTTTCTTGCACATTCTGTTTTTATTTCAGATTACCACTAACTGTGGTTTTCTATTTTATCTCTAACTATATGAAAGGATATGCTTCACAGATCTGAAATCAGAAACTTTGAGAATTACCTTTATCGCTTTGGGCTCCGTTAATTTCAGACCTTTTGTAGTGGTAGCTCCCATACTGATGGAAGAAGAAATTGAGGCCCTACGACTTCGAGCAGATGAGGGTCTTGATGAAAGTCTGCTATCAGCTGAAATACAGTTGTCCATATAATTAGAATCCTTACTTTGTGTTGCTTTTACTTTCTGAAGATCAGAGAACTTGTGGTAAGATAAAAAGCACAATTCTACTACCGTTACAAGCTCAAAACCGGTACCTGCTTACAGCAATGCTAACCCAGTAGACCCAAGGTCACTGCCAGTCTCTCTCATCAGAGAAAGAGATGCTCACTACAGGTGTACTTGCATCCATTCACAAACATTTAAAAATAATCCTGCCAATTAGAAAAATCTCAGTAGGAAAACTGCCATTTTTCCTACCATGTCTGTGGTCACCTACCCTTTAATAATCATCAGGATTGGCTTTATTAAAGGGGCCTGAAACTTTTTAAACTTAAATATAAATGTAACCATATAATATACATTTTGGAAGTGCTACTTTAAGAAATGTACGGAGTCGTACACCAGGTTATAGTCCAACAGCTTTATTTGAAATCACAAGCTTTCGGAGCTTTGCTCCTTCGTCAGGTGAGTGAAGGGTTCCATAAAGGCACCGCATATATAGTCAGAGAACAATGCCTAGTGATTACAGATAATCTTTCCAACTGCCCGTTATCACACCTCGGCAGAGAGATAATCACAGCAATCAAAGGAGTGGATGGTGTTCAGACAGGTTAGTCAGGGACACATTACATCCAAGAATACTGAATACACAAGGGGTCAGATAACAAAGACAGAGAGAGAGAGAGAGAGAGAGACCCGACAGGCAGAGAGAGAGAGAGAGAGAGAGAGAGAGAGAGAGAGAGAGAATGACCCGTTGCATTAAAAACAGATAACTTTTTTTCGCTGGTGGGGTTACATATAGCATGACATGTACCCAAGATCCCGATTGAGGCCGTCCGCATGGGTGCAGAACTTGGCTATCAATTTCTGCTCGACGATTTTGCGTTGTGTGTCTCGAAGGCCGCCTTGGAGAACGCTTACCCGAAGATCAGAGGCTGAATGTCCTTGACTGCTGAAGTGTTCCCCGACTGGGAGGGAATCCTCCTGTCTGGCGATTGTTGTGCGGTGTCCGTTCATCCATTGTCGCAGTGTCCGCATGGTCTCGCCGATATACCATGCTCGGGGCATCCTTTCCTGCAACGTATGAGATAGACAACGTTGGCCGAGTCACAGGAGTATGAACCATGTACAAGGTAGGTGGTGTCCTCTCGTGTGATGGTGGTATCTGTGTCGATGATCTGGTATGTCTTGCAGAGGTTGCCTTGGCAGGGTTGAGTGATGTCGTGGACGCTGTTCTCCTGAAAGCTGGGTAATTTGCTGCGAACGATGGTCTGTTTGAGGTTAGGTGGCTGTTTGAAGGCGAGTAGTGGAGGCGTGGGGATGGCCTTAGTGAGGTGTTCGTCGTCATCGATGACATGTTGAAGGCTGTGAAGAACATGGCGTAGTTTCTCCGCTCCGGGGAAGTACTGGACGACGAAGGGTACTCTGTTGGTTGTGTCCCGTGTTTATCTTCTGAGGAGGTCTATGCGATTTTTCGCTGTGGCCCGTCGGAACTGTCAATCGACGAGTCGAGCGTCATATCCCGTTCTTACGAGGGCGTCTTTCAGCGTCTGTAGGTGTCCATCGCGTTCCTCCTCGTCTGAGCAGATCCTGTGTATTCGCAGGGCCTGTCCATAAGGGATGGCCTCTTTGATGTGGTTAGGGTGGAAGCTGGAAAAGTGGAGCATCGTGAGGTGGTCCGTGGGCTTGCGGTAGAGTGAGGTGCTGAGGTGCCCGTCTTTGATGGAGATTCGTGTGTCCAAGAATGAAACCGATTCTGAGGAGTAGTCCATGGTGAGTTTGATGGTGGGATGGAACTTGTTGATGTTATCGTGTAGTCTCTTCAGTGATTCTTCGCCGTGGGTCCATAGGAAGAAAATGTCGTCGATGTATCTGGTGTATAGCGTTGGTTGGAGGTCCTGTGCAGTGAAGAAGTCGTGCTCGAACTTGTGCATGAAAATGTTGGCGTATTGGGGTGCGAATTTGGTCCCCATGGCTGTTCCGTGTGTTTGGGTAAAGAACTGCAATGTAATGTGTCCCTGACTAACCTGTCTGAACACCATCCACTCCTTTGATTGCTGTGATTATCTCTCTGCCGAGGTGTGATAACGGGCAGTTGGAAAGATTATCTGTAATCACCAGGCATTGTTCTCTGACTATATATGCTGTGCCTTTATGGAACCCTTCATTCACCTGACGAAGGAGCAAAGCTCCAAAAGCTTGTGATTTCAAATAAAGCTGTTGGACTATAACCTGGTGTACGACTCCGTACATTTGTCCACCCCAGTCCATCACCGGCATCTCCACATCATGGCTACTTTAAGAAATCTTGCCTTAATAAGGTGCAAAACGTTTCAAACGCCCTTCCAAAACCTGACCGATTGCAAAGCTACTCAATCAGATTTACTCAACAAAAGCAAGTCTGTATCACAGTAATTAATACTTTCATAAGACATAACAGTGAACAGTAATTTCTTTTAGATGTAGTAAGAACGCATAATGACATTTTACTGTACCTATGTGGGTTATGTAAGGTATCAAAATATTATCACAAAAACAGAGTCTGTAACTTGAAGTAATAAAACTCATATTGAAGTACTGATCAATTTTTAGAAATAGCATTTCTGCCCTAAATGTGACTGGTGGTACAGGGGAATACTGTGCTTGTGTTTACCTTTTCTAGAGATTATTTCTGTCTCAGGATTTTGAGAAGTTCCCAGCAATGACTGTGATGAAGGTGAAGAAGAACGCTCCAGCGAAGTGTCTGTCAAACTTCCAAACTGTTGTTGCTTCATCTTGACATCAGCCTCTAGCCTTGCTACCGCAGTCTTTTGACTTGTTTCAACTGTCGCCAGGAATAATTTACAAAACTGTGAAATGAAGAGGTGCTACATTAATCAGTAGTTTTCCCTGCATTTACACTGATCAGCATATGAACAAATTCCAGAAAAAGGAGAAAGGAAGGCTGTGAATACTTTTTGCACAAAGTGTTCCTCCAACCCCTCTTTCAGGAAAAAAATTACGACAACGTCTCTTATCTTTTAGGAGGTTGTTTTTGCAGTGTATTTTCTGTTTATATGGAAAGCTGCCATTTTAGAGCTTCACTATTGTTTCAAGCTCCTACAGCTATCATAGAGTTTTGAAAAAGCTAGGTGTTGGGCCAAGGCCCATAGTGCAGGTCATTACCAAGTTTGAAAACAGTCAGCCAAAAAACAAGGAAAATCAAGAAGCAGCTGATCTTACATTTTAAAAATGTGTAGATTGTAGGAGGAAAGGAAACTGAGGGAGGTAAGGAGTTTGCAGTTTTGAGGAACTGGGAGAAGAACAAGAATAGGTTCGTTCAAATGATTTCAATTGGAACTTCGAAGTTAATCTACTTGTATGGGGTGGGCAACGGGGGGAGGGATATCACTACTGTCTGGAATCAAAATGACAGATCGCCACAAGGCTAAAGGATGACTACAAAAATACATCCTTAAAAAAATCATTCTTCTTTAAATAATATACAAAGATTCTGTGTTTTATTTTATATTTGAAGTTCCATTTTAACCATTAGACTTTTATTGCTCAGCCTTTGAGACATTTTCAACTGTTTTATACCAGCTGAAAAGAAATCTATGCAACTATGTAAACAAAATCTGTTTTGTACTGCTGGGTCTGTTTAGATCCAAATTAATGAGTGGCACAGCACTTTGTAGCTCCACTGTTGTGTGCTATCAAAATTAAAATCAAGTTAGATAAATAGCTGAAGGAAAAGGAATAAAGGGATATGGGAATAGCTCAGGCACTTGGGGTTGGGACTACTGCTTGTGAGGAGGATAAATGCCAACATGGACTGGTTGGGCCGAATAGCCTGTCTCTGTGCTGTAATTTCAATGTAATCCATGCCAGAGTAGTGGGACACTGATCTGCCTTAGTGCTTAATTGTGAATGACATTGGCAGAGGCTTGGGGAGCAGGTCACCTGCTCTCTCTGTCTCTCATCAGAGGGAGAAAATAGGGAAAAACTATATTAAAATAGAAATTCTAAATCACAAACCAATAATCTTGGTTTAAATAGGTCAGTTTAGAAGCAACATCATCATAATAAAAATAGACATTAAGGCATTTGGATATAATGTACGGGTAGCTAATGTCCCCTTTATGTTACAAATAGTTTCAGGTAAAAGTAGTTCTGGAATATGCTGGTGCTGTGGAGTCTGCTCTATCCACACTGAAAAGTGGATTCCACAGCATTGGTAACTACACAATTTTAACTCTCATTACTGGTCATTGGACATTTTGTGCTATGGAGAAATCACACTGCTGCCATGTACAGATACGGTTGAATGAATCTGTTGTTTACAGCACTGCTGCCTCTGGAGAAACATCACCTTGAAATGGTTCTTCCTTCCTTCACCAGCAGAAATTCCATCATGTTTATATAATGCATCAGACCTGCCGCCATTGTCCACACTAATCCAGAGGGGGTATAACTTGTTTTACTACAGAATGCTTGGGCTTGTAGGAGTAATGTTCTGATTTTGCACTCCTGGCAGGAAGCCTTGTTTGCTGGAACTACATCAGAAGTTCAGTTGCACACCGCACACGACTTTCTAATCATATGGGCGCAAGCTATGCCTGTGTTTCCAAAATACACTCCTTACATTTAATTCCTATGTTTCAACAAACTGCTAATGACTTACAAAAAACGCAAGACAAATTCTCAACCATCGGATTTAGAAATTCCTAAACTGTACAACACAGGTGGAAGACAGGAGTACACCCCACACCCACTGCAGGTACCATAAAAATTGCAACCCATTAACCCCCCCTTCCCACAGCAAAACACTGCATCTGAAGCATGTACCTCGACAGTATCAGTGAACACACAATTGTGCCAACAGACTCAATGTATGCTCCTGCAAATTCTGTTTAAGCAAAATATATGAGTACAACACCATATGAACTTGCATAAAACTCTGCAAAAATAATTTAAAACATTCTAATCCTTGCTTTGTGATTGATTTATGGTTGCAGCGTTCTCAGATACAAATTACATCTTGCATATACCTTACCTTGTTTCTATGCAGGGTGCATGGTAGAATGCATGTACAGCCACACTATTATCTTACACTTGTGTAACCCCTTTTACGTAATAAAACATCCCAAGGTGCCTCACAGAGGTGAAAATAACCAGACACTGAGAAGTGGTGAGAGAAAACTTAGGGGTGGTAGTTGAAGGCAAAATTAAAGAGGTAGTTTTTGAGGAGGCGTTTGAAGGAATGGAGGACAGTAACAAGGTGAAGGGGTATAAGAAGGCCATTTCAGAGTATGGCTGAAGGCTGTGAAGCTGAAGGTAGAAAGGGGGATGCAAAGGAGGCCAGAGTTGGAAAAGGATGTGCAGGAACGGAAGGGTACCTTCAACAATGCTGCACTCCCTCAGTAATGCACTGAAGTGTCAGCTTAGATTATGTGCTCAAGTCCAGGACTGGACTGGAACCTATAACCTTTTCACTCAGAGTGCTAACAACTGAGTCAAGCTGACACTGTTTGCCTCATACATGAAGATTGGTCAATGTGAGGGGTATGAGAGGGCACCCAGCATCCATGGAACCATATACCAACGGGGGTCACCACTTTTAGGGGAGGAGAATGGGAACATACTGTCAAAAGCTGCATATGTGCAAACTTGTGAATGCACAGTTGTTTAAGAAAAAAACATGCTTTACATGACATGGCTTCCACAGAGAGTGCTAGAGTGTATATTGCATTTTTCATACAAATAGCAGGCTCTCTTTTTAACGTTTTCTCCCTAGATCTCTATGTATTGAACATCCTCCACAGCTGAAAAGGTGGATAACTGCTCCCAAGTCCTTGCCTCTGTTGTTTGAAACCATTACAAAGTCAATGAACAAATGCACAGGCTTCCTACTTGCCTTAGTGTGTAAGTGTACAGCTTGGTGTAACAATGACACTTACAGACAGAAAAGTCTCAGAATTGATCTCAGCCAGGATAACAGTGGGGGTACTACAACTGTCACATGTCTCTGAATTGGGGAGACACACTCAAAAGTTCCTGCTATCCACTGACTGGTGCTGGTAGTGCGGAGCATTGGGCTCAACTATGATACCCACAACAACAAGGCATTACACCAACTCTTAATGCTTAGGCTCCCACATGAGAACAGCTACTTCAGCAAAGAGCTGCTGCCTTCAAGAGAGGATGGCTAAAAGTAGAAAAACCAGGGTGGAGGGAAATAATAACAACAAAATCAACTACAACTTGCATTTCTATAGCGCCTTTAATATAGAAAATGGAGGTGGAGTAGGTGGTCTTTGTAACGGAGAGTATATGGGGTTGGAAGCTTAGCCCAGAGTCAAATAGGATACTAAGCTTGCAAACAGTCTGATTCAACTGAGAAAGTCGTCGGGAAGGAGGATGGAATAGGCAGCAAGGATACCAAGTTTGTGTCAGGGTGGAAAATATGGCTTCCCAATGTTTAACTGGAGTAAATCATGACTCATCCAGGAATGGATAGTGAGCAGTCTGACAACACATAGGCAATAGAGGGGTCGAGAGAGGTAGAACAGGGTATTGCCAGCGTACATATGGAACCTGACCCCCCTTCTTCGGATGATGTCGTCAAGGGGCAGCATGTAGATGAGAGGGATCAAGGATAGATCCTTGGGGAACTACAAAGGCAACGATGCAAGGGCAAAAGGAGAAGCCATTGCTGGAGATTCTCTGGCTACAATTGGATAGGTAAGAGTGGAACCAAGCAAGGGCAGTCCCACTGACCAGGTCAGCAGAAGAGAGGCATTGGAGGAGGATGGTGCAATTGACTGTGTCAAAGGTTGCAGAGGGATTGAGGAGGATTAGTGCATCACCGTCACAGTTGCAGAAGATGTTATTTGTGACAGTGATTAGGGCTGTTTAAGTGCTGCGGCAGGGACAGAAACCCAACTGGAGAGATTCAAACACGGAGTTGCAGGAAAGATAGGCACGGATTTGGCAGACGACAACAAGTTCAATGAGTTGAGAGGAAAGAGAGGTTAGAGATGGAATTGTAGATTTCAGATAAAGGATTTTTTTTTGAGGAGGTGATGACGATGATTTTGAAAGGGAGGGAGACAGTGCCTGAGGAGAGGGAACCATTTACAATGTCAACTAGCAGGGACACCAAGAAGTTGGATCATCAGAAGTTTAGTAGGTATGGGGTCAAAGGAGCAGGAG
This sequence comes from Heptranchias perlo, assembly GCF_035084215.1. Lineage (NCBI taxonomy): Eukaryota > Metazoa > Chordata > Chondrichthyes > Hexanchiformes > Hexanchidae > Heptranchias > Heptranchias perlo. The sequence continues at coordinate 51,531,310 of NC_090333.1, forward strand.
GTGGGTCTCATGGACAAGATGAGTTTGGAGAGGGCACGAGAAGAGATGGATGAAAAATTAGAGAAAGACACGGGTTCAGAGCTAAAGCTGGGGGAGCATTGGGGGAGGTCAGGCTTGGTGGGCAAGGGGAAGGAGGGATGCGGCAGAAGCAGCTGAACAGTTGGTCTCAATCTTTGTGAGAATGAATTCCATGGGATCCTCATACTTGGAGGTGAGGGTGGAGGGGTGAGAGGATAGAGGTTTAACGAGACAGTAGGTAGTGGAGAAAAGCTGGGAGTTGTTTTTTCTCTCCAGAATGGCCCTGGAATAGTAACCTGTTTTGGCAGAGGAGAGCAAGAGCCAATAGTGCTTGATGTGGTCCAGCCAGATCTGGTGATGGATAGCTAAACCAATTATGCGCCAGATACACTCAAACCTGAATCTCTTGGACTTGAGGGAACAATGGTGAGGACCAGACCAGGGGGAATGACCAGGCTAGGAGAGAATAAGGGTTTTACTGGGGACAAGGACATTAACCGTGGAAGTGAGGGATTGGTCAAGCATATCAACAGCTGCAAAAGTATAGTTGGAAGTCTAGGGCCAAAGGATACACTGTTGGAAATTTGAAAGTGCTGTTGTAAGTGACTTGAAGGAGAGTTTATTCAAGGGCAGTCATAGAAGGAACTGGAGTTGGAAGGGGGTAGGGAAATGTGGGTGGTGAGGGATACGCAGAAGTGGATGGAGAAGGCCTCGTCTGTGATTGAGGCGATGGAAGTAGAGAGGCAATGTGAGATGGCATGGTCGAGAGGATAACTGAATATGGGTCGTAGATTTTATATGGAGGGAGAGGTGCATGGAGGACAGGCCAGCAGTGAAATTCGAGGAGAGAGGGCAAGTTGAGTTCAGATGAAGATTGAAATCACTGAGGATGAGGAGTTGCTCAATGCAGAGGCTGACGACGGAAAGGGGGGAGGATATATTGGTGAGAAACTTGGAGTGGGGCTTGCGGGGATGGGCAGTAGACAACCAGGATTTTAAAGAAAAGGCGAGAATGGTGGAACAATTTGAGGTGCTTGAAGGAGAAGGTACCAGAGGAGTAAGGAAAAGAGATCTAGATGTAATTTACACTTAAGCTGTAGGTAAGATATAAATGTAGGTGTTTCGATCAATAACATTTCATTATTATTATTCCCAATAAGAATAAAACCGGACAGACCACCCGGCATCGGACCACTAGGCACCGGACACAACAAAGGCAAAACAAGTCCAATCGACCCTGCAAAGTCCTCCTCACTAATATCTGGGGACTTGTGCCAAAATTTGGAGAGCTGTCCCACAGACTAGTCAAGCAGCAGCCTGACATAGCCATACTCACAGAATCATGCCTTTCAGCCAACGTCCCAGACTCTTCCATCACCATCCCTGGGTATGTCCTGTCCCACCAGCAGGACAGACCCACCAGAGGTGGTGGCACAGTAGTATACAGTCAGGAGGGAGTGGCCCTGGGAGTCCTCAACATTGACTCTGGACCCCATGAAATCTCATGGCATCAGGTCAAACACGGGCAAGGAAACCTCCTGCTGATTACTGCCCTCCCTCAGCTGATGAATCAGTCCTCCTCCATGTTGAGCACCACTTGGAGGAAGCACTGAGGGTAGTAAGGGCACAGAATGTACTCTGGGTGGGGGACTTCAATGTCCATCACCAAGAGAGGCACGGTAGCATCACTGACCGAGCCCTGAAGGACACAGCTGCCAAACCGGGCCTGCGGCAGGAGGTGAGCAAACCAACACGAGGGAGAAACCTACTTGACCTCATCCTCACCAATCTAACTGACGCAGATGCATCTGTACTTCACAGTACTGGTAGGAGTGACCACCGCACAGTCCTTGTGGAGATCAAGTCCTGTCTTCGCACTGAGGACACCATCCAACGTGTTGTGTGGCACTACCACCGTGCTAAATGGGATAGATTCAGAACAGATCTAGCAGCTCAAAACTGGGCATCCATGAGGCGCTGAGGGCCATCAGCAGCAGAATTGTATTTCAGCACAATCTGTAACCTCATGGCCTGGCATATTCCTCAGTCTACCATTACCAACAAGCCAGGGGATCAAACCTGGTTCAATGAGGAGTGTAGAAGAACATGCCAGGAGCAGCACTAGGCATACCTAAAAATGAGGTGCCACCCTGGTGAAGCTGCAACACAGGACTACATGCATGCTAAACAGCGGAAGCAACATGCTATAGACAGAGCTAAGTGATTCAACAACCAACGGATCAGATCAAAGCTCTGCAGTCCTGCCACATCAAGTCGTGAATGGTGGTGGACAAATAAACAACTAACGGGAGGAGGAGGCTCCCTGAACATCCCCATCCTCAATGATGGCAGAGTCCAGCACGTGAGTGCAAAAGACAAGGCTGAAGCGTTTGCAACCATCTTCAGCCAGAAGTGCTGAGTGGATGATCCATCTCAGCCTCCTCTCGATGTCCCCACCAGCACAGAAGCCAGTCTTCAGCCAATTCAATTCACTCCACATGATATCAAGAAACGGCTGAGCGCACTGGATACAGCAAAGGCTGCATTGCCGAAGACTTGCGCTCCAGAACTAGCTGCGCCTCTAGCCAAACTGTTCCAGTACAGCTACAACACTGGCATCTGCCCGACAATGTGGAAAATTGCCCCGGTATGTCCTGGCCACAAAAAGCAGGACAAATACAATCCGGCCAATTACCACCCCATCAGCAAAGTGATCGACGGTGTCATCGACATTGATATCAAGTGGCACTTACTCACCAATAACCTGCTCACTGATGCTCAGTTTGGGTTCCGCCAGGACCACTCGGCTCCAGGCCTCATTACAGCCTTGGTCCAAACATGGACAAAAGAGCTGAATTCCAGAGGTGAGGTGAAAGCGATTGCCCTTGACATCAAGGCAGTATTTGACAGTGTGTGGCACCAAGGGGCCCTAGTAAAATTGAAGTTAATGGGAAACAGGGGAAAAACTGTCCAGTGGCTGGAGTCATACCTAGCACAAAGGAAGATGGTAGTGGTTGTTGGAGGTCAAACATTTCAGACCCAGGGCATTGCTGCAGGAGTTCCTCAGGGCAGTGTCCTAGGCCCAACCATCTTCAGCTGCTTCATTGATGACCTTCCCTCCAACATAAGGTCAGAAATGAGGATGTTCGCTGATGATTGCACAGTGTTCAGTTCCATTCGCAACCCCTCAGACAATGAAGCAGTCCATGCCTGCATGCAACAAGACCTGGACAACATCCAGGCTTGGGATGATGTGACAAGTAACAGTCACGCCAGACAAGTGCCAGGCAATGACCATCTCCAACAAGAGAGAGTCTAACTACCTCCCCTTAGCATTCAACGGCATTACCATCGCTGAATCCCTCACCATCAACATACTGGGGGTATGCCTGGATGAGTGCAGCTCCAACAACACTCAAGAAGCTCGACACCATCCAGGACAAAGCAGCCCCCTTGATTGACACCCCATTCACCACCCTAAACATTCACTCCCTTCACCACCGGCGCACTGTGGCTGCAGTGTGTACCATCTACAGGATTCACAGCAGCAATTCGCCAAGGCTTCTTCGACAGCACCTCCCAAACCTGCAACCTCTACCACCTAGAAGGACAAGGGCAGCAGGCACACGGGAACAACACCACCTGCACGTTCCCCTCCAAGTCTCACACCATCCCGACTTGGAAATATATCACCGTTCCTTCATCGTCGCTGGGTCAAAATCCTGGAACTCCCTACCTAACAGTGCTGTGGGACAGCGGTTCAAGAAGGCGGCTCATCACCACCTTTTCAAGAGCAATTAGGAATGGGCAATAAATGCTGGCCTTGCCAGCAACGCCCGCATCCCATGAATGAATAAAAACAAAAGCATTTCATTGATGTGAACCATCATTGAACTATAAAGCAAATGGCTCCAAATGTGTCTTGCTGTAATCCTCTCTAAAGAAGTCTGTAAAGATTTAAAACATCTTGACCTCAATATACCATTACAAACAAGGTGAATATAAGAATTACTAAATTTAGAAACTATAATCCAGTTTGCTATACCTCATTATAGTCCAATTTTCCATCATTGTTAACATCAGCTTCATCCATGATCATCTTCACCTCTTCATGTGTCATCCTTTCTCCTTTCTGCAATGAAATAATGATTGCAATTTATTGTGTAGCATATAGCACAGGATGCTCAGTAAAAATACGATTCACATTCCAAGAAAAAGAGATACAAAGTGGAAAGAAATGTTGAGTTGACCCAATTTGAGATTTTCAAGATTATGAAGAAATCTGGCAAAATTAACCCAGGCAAATTGTTTCATGTCATGAAGGGTTCAAATATCAGGGTTCAAATATCAGGGAACACAAATTAAAAAATTAGAAAGTTACAAAGGCAAATGGACTTGTGGAATAAGTCACCAGGGAAAACAAATAAAATGGACAGTGCAATGGGTGCCAAAAGGTAAGATGTGTTTCTGGACAGCAAAGGGATTAAAGGATATTCTTAGAAGGCAGTTTGGCAGTGTTGAGATCTATGAAAAATGGACTGGCTTGTTGGGCCTAATGGCCCTTTCCTATTCCTAAAAATTTTATGTTCTTTTACACACACGAGTCAGGAGAGTTACAGGGAAGAATAGCCAAAGTGGGCATCTTCACAAGGACTTGACAGGCAGATGTTCTGCATCCATGCTATGCTCAAACTAAAAACAAAACAACTTGCATTTATATAGCGTCTTTCACGACCTCAGTACGTGCCAAAACACTTTACAGCCAATGAAGTATTTTTTGAAGTGTAGTCATTGTTGTAATGTAGGAAATGTGCACAGTAAGGTCCCACAAACAACAATGTGATAATGACCAGATGGTCTGTGCTAGTGATGTTGGTTGAGAGATAAATACTGGGCAGGGCATGGAGGAGAACTTCCCAGCTCTTCTTCGAAAAGTGCCATGGGATCTTTTACGTCCACCTGAGCGGGCAGAAGAGGCATCGGTTTAACGTCTCATCCAAAAGACGACACCTCCAACAGTGCAGCACTGGAGTGTCAGCCTGGATTATGTGCTGAAGTCTCCGCGAGATGGTGCATGAAATCAGTCCAAGTGTGATTCTTCCTCTTATTTCCTCCATCCCTCAAATGGTAAATCGCTTGGCTTTCATGCAATTTGGGACAAGTCTTCAGTTTAATATTCACAACCAGTACTTTGTGGTGCAGCATGCTGGGGCTCCTACACACTATCTCTTCAATGCCTAAGCTTCATCTGTGTTTACGCAACATGACATTCTGGCTTTTTGATGAAAAACTTTGTTCTTGTAATTTCTCAGGCTTGTATAGCTTCCCTTCCCCTACCATACCTCATGATGAACAATAAGAGAAGTTTAAAAATACTCTGGCCAGCTGCTCCAATGGCTCTGTGTATGATTGGACCAGTGCGTGTAATATTAAAATCATATCAACCAGGCAGATTACTAGGTTGATGTTGGGGGCAGCAGTGCAAATGCTCTGATCAGCTTGACTCCAGTAGCCATGGACTAGGGAGGGAGCAAAAAAGCCAAGGTTCCTTTTGTTGATTGCTATCCAGTGACCCCCCCTGATGCAAAGTGCATATGTGTGAACATTGGACGATAACAGGATCGGGCTCAACTGTGATGCCCCCCCATAGTAGACTCACTTGGGTGAGATAGTGGAAGGCTGCCGGCGCCTGTGAAATTGTACCACCCTCCCAAGAGTCAGCACCTTCAAGGAGGGCGGAAAAGAAAAAAGAAAAGCAGTCATGGTTGAGAAGTAGAAATCTGGGAAAGGGTAGACTTATTCTTGTGTATTAGTTTAGGATCAAATACCTCTTCTGGGGTCGGAGCACATAGGGCAGCTATATTGATGGGGAGGGAGATATAGCTCCCAATCCCACCCAGGAGCAAATAAGAGTACCTTATCTTCCCCACCCATTTTGGGTTACATGGAAAAGGGATGCAAGTGTTGAATTAGAATTATATTGGAATATTTGTACCACACTTTGTGATCCTGCAGTTGTACATATTAGATTGGTCCATTAGCTTTTGATTATACTATTGACAGGTTCCCTTTGTAGCTTGGGGTTTATTTTGAAATAAATAGCATTTTTTTTAAACAAAGTAGGAGAAAAGCACTTACAGTAGTGAGAATTTTATCAAGCTCCTCGTGCATAATGTAGCCATCATTATTTCGATCAATCTTCTTGAAAGCTTTCATCAATTCATTCTTGCCTGTAAGTTTTTCTTTTTTCAGAATCTCGCAAAAGTCATCAAAGTTTAGCTTCTTGGTATACTGAGTCCAGTATTTGTTGAGCGTCTTTCCGGAAGGATTTCTTCCAGCTTGCTGGAGCGCTATTGTTTAAACATATTAGCCATTAATTCCAGAATTTCAAATGACATTTTTAACGAGCCTAACATTAGATAACTAAATGAATCAGAGGATAATTCTAGCATAGAAACATAGGTGAATCTATTTACCTGATGAGCATTCTGATAAATCTTTTGAAATAAAATGGCATTAACACACTACATAGTGATGCAGAATTTATCTCCTCACGTGATAACATTGCAGCCAGAACCACTTCTTTGTTTGATTACCACCATCACTCAGCTGTATTCAAATACATTCCACTGCAAGTGCCATGCCTTCAGACTGCTGTCCCTAACTGGAGAACTTTAAGAATAGAGTAGATTGTACTGGAAAATTGGGACATGCAATCCTTAGTACCCATGGAATTTTGAGCAGTTCTAAACCTTTAACTTTGCTTTCATCACCACAAACCTTAAAAGACATCTGTATTCAAACTATGATGTTCATTTTGGTTGGTTGTTTACAAATGAATAAAGTTACAATACAAATAGGCTTGGAGTAAACGAAAACTGGAAAATATATAATTATGTTTTGGGTCTTTTCTAAACTTTCTTATCCTAGATTATTTCAGCTATTGTACCTGATTACTATCATGAGTCCCAACACCCCTATATTTTCACAAGTGTCTATCTTTGCCTTGAGTTCTAGGAAAACATTCAGCAACACGCCCAGGTAAATGAACAGCAAACTATGTTTGATATTTGCTTTTAGGTACTGGACTGCCTTATGCCACCATAGAATCTTACTCCAGTTTTCAAAAGAGGTAGAGCAACACAACAGACTTTGATTGAAGTTTAAAATATGAAGCAAATGAATTATAGAAATAATCTATTAATATAATTAAGTAGAAATTCTAAAACTTCTCACGCAGGCAAAGTAATAAAAAGAATAAGCTAAGCCTATTGTAGATTTTTTTAAATACACTCAGTATTGCTCTTTTCTTTAAGGAATAGCAAACTGTCTCTTTTCCAGACAACCTCTTGGGAGGTTTTCAAACTGATCTTCTCAAGCGATTTTCCAACTGCTAACTTTTCTTTCTTTAAAAAGAATTTCCAAATGACTGAGTTAAACAAATTGGCCCTTTTATGTCCTGGAAAAGACAGTTACCTAGGCTTATAGTCCTTTGAGTGTAGAAGATTAAGGGCTGATCTTAATTGAGGTGTTTAAGATGATTAAAGGATTTGATAGGGTAGATAAGCAGAATCTATTTCCTCTGGTGGGGGAGTTCAAAACAGGGGGGGCATAACCTTACAATTAGAGCTAGGCCGTTCAGGGGTGATGTCAGAAAGCACTTCTTCACACAAAGGGTAGTGGAAATCTGGAACTCTCTTCCCCCAAAAAGCTGTTGGGGCTAGGGGTCAATCGAAAATTTCAAAACTGAGATTGATAGAGTTTTGTTAGGTAAGGGTATTAAGGGTTACGGAACCATGGCGGGTAAATGGAGTTGAGATACAGATCAGCCATAATCTAATTGAATGGCGAAACAGGCTAGAGGGGTTGAATGGCCTACTCCCGTTCCTATGTTCCTACCAGTATATCTTGGATTTTGAATATCTGATCACTTAGATTTAAAAAAACATCAAATACAGTCTGTATATATTTTAAAGTCCAGTGTTAGGCAATTTCTCAAGACTGTTACCAGAGAGGTCACAACTATGCATGATGTAAGACTTTAGCTAGCTGCTAAAACTCCCTGTACATAATGACTGATATTTTAAAGAGACCACAATAAAAGTAGACCAAAAAGAAAGATTTTTTGTCACAATGGTCTAATTTGTCTTTTGCAATATTTATCGGCATTAATATTCTTCCGCTTTCTGTAGAAACCCAAGTTGAGAAAGGCATGGTACTGTACTCTCTATTAATCAGAGCTCTTATAATCTTGTGAAAATTTAACATGCCCCATAGAAACAGAATACACAATGAAGTGCAATGGAGCACGCAGCAGGTGTCAGCTTGGTTCAGTGGTGGTACTCTCACCTCTGAGTCTGAAGACAATGGGCAGCATTTTAGCACCCGCCAGCGGGTGCGTTCCTGGCGGGGGGGGGCCCCCGAAAATCGAGAAATCCCGGAGCGGGACCGCAGCCCGCCTCGAACCCGCGCACTTCCGGGTTCCCCGCTGACGCGCCGGCGTGCGCGCGCAGCCCCCGCTGGTGGGAATCCCGCAGGCAATTAAAGCCAGCGGGGTTCCACTTGACGCTATTTACTTTGCTTGTTCCGGTCATTAACTGACCTGATTAAGGGATTATGTGTGGAGGGGTGGGATTTTAGAGCAAACTGGGAACGTTTCCCACACTGGGGGAAACACTCCCAGTTCAAATGGACTTGTGGCAGCTGCAAAGGTCCATTTGACAGGTGGGGGGGGGGGGGGGGGGGGGAGACCTTCACCCATTGCAGGAGGCCACTCTGTCACTTGGGACAAAGTTTGGCCTCCACCACCCTCCTCCTGGCAATCAAAGTCACCAACTTGCACACTTACCCCGGGGTCCAGAGACATGTACCTACCTTGTGGACCCCCTCAGATGTACATTTTCTGGATGGGGGCCGCCGTAGCTGCAGTCATGACCTCCTCGGAGGGCGAACAGCATCACCAGCCTCACCAGCCTCGCCGTCCACCTCTACACGTGGAGCTCCACAGCAGAGTGCTGTGACACATCCACCTGTACAGCAGGAGGGAGGGCTACCGCAGAGAGAGATGCGTCGCAGAGGGCACTACCCTCGCCACAGGGTCCACAGACCGAGGCTCAGATTCCTGGACCTCTCTGAGCAGCAGTGCACACGGAGGCTCAGAGTCACTCGACATGTAGTCGTGGACATCTGCAGCCTCCTTCATGCCAAGCTGCTCCCGGCTGGCCAGAGCACCATCTTCTTACCTGTCGCTGTCAAAGTCACCACTGCCCTCAACAACTTCTCCACCGACGTCTCTCAGTCGTCTGCACAAAACAGCCCTGCAAATACACCTACACCCACTATGCAGTGACACAATGGGTGGCATCAGTTGTGGGTCCTCATTGTGATCCTCAGGAGAGGGCATTATTGCACAAACCAGGCAAGATTCGCGAAGACATGGCAGTAGTGGTGCCAATATAATATGTAATGTGAGTTGGTCAGAAATTCAATATAAGTAACAACCATGACAAACCCTCAAACACCCTTGTGCATCCCCTTCATGCTCACGACACATTTGCCTTACGCTGCCCACTGCACATATGTGATGCATGCCCTGTGGCTGCAGCACAGGTAGTGGCAGGTTGAGTGAGGCTAGCCATGAAAGAGATGCACGAGAGGGTGAGTATGAGATAGAGCCATGAGATTGTATGAGGATTGGGTTGAGTGGTAGTGGCGGGATGAGTACTGGCGAGGTGAGTAGGTGCAGGTAAGATGAGGATGAGGTTTGAGTGGGTATGAGGGGTGATGTGACAGAGAAGTGTTGGCAGTGCTGAAGGAGATGTGGGGTGGGGACGGTGATGTGGCAGACGGAGTGTAGGGAAAGAGTAAGTGTACTCACTTTGGCTGACCTACTGAGGTCATTGCAGCGCCTCCTGCATTGTATGCAGGTGGGCGATATGTTGTTGGTGCAGGAGACCTCCTCTGCCACCTCGAGCCAGGCCTTCCTGGTGGCAGAGGCAGGCCGCTTCCTCCCGCCCGCCGGGGGGAAGATCTCTGTCCCCCCCCTCCTCCTCACCCCGTGTATTGATACCTGGAGTGAGGCATCATTAGACTGGGAGCAGCCTTCCCCCTGGGCTGCTTCATGCTGTAATTTTTTCTGTTTGTTGCAGCATCTGTCAGTGGAGGACTGCCCCTTTAAATAGAGCTCCTCCAGCTGACATCTTACTGTGCATGCGCAGTCCGCCCGCCGTGCAGATCAGCAGTGGGGAACCCGGAAGACAAGGTAAGTGGATCCAATTATGCTACGATCGCGCGGGTGGCTGACTCATTTCACCGGGCGTGTTACCAACGCGCCCGATAGCCCGCCCGCCGAGAACCCGCAGCCCTGGTAACATCGGGCCCAATGGGTTCAAACCCCACTCCAGGACTTGAGCACATAGTCACACTTTGGTGCAGTAATAAGGGAGTATTGATTTGTCAGAGATGTCATCTTTCGGATAAGATATTAAACTGCGGCCCCCACCTAGCTGTTCAGGTAGACACAAAAAGACATCATGGCACTATTCAAAGAAGAACCAAAAGTTTGCCTGGTGTCCTGGCCATCACTCATCCTTCAAGCAACAACACCAGAATGGAGTAACTACTCATTTATCAAATTTTTTGTTTGTGGAGCCTGGTGTGCAAATTGGCTGCTGCTTTTTGTCTAAAAAAGTGGCTTCACTTCAAAAATGATTTATTAGCTATCATGTGCTTTGGGACATCCTGAGGATTTGAAAGGTACTATATAAATGTGAATTATTTCTTTATTGATTATTCCTGCTCTGATTCAACATATACAATGAATGCAATAGACAACATAACATATGAGAAATAAAGTCACAGTGTATTGTGTCAGCTGTTCATACTGAAAATGTTAGATCCCTAGTTTTACTGATCCCATATCTGAACTTACCTATAGTACGTGGAACTTACCCTTTGTAACAAGAAATATAACCCCTGGATCGAAAGTTAAGTAATCTACCTTTTGTTCAGCAACACTACAACATAAATGCAATACCACTTCAAACACTAATTTGCAATATAATGGTGATTGTTTAGTTTTTTTCCATTTGACTGTAATGCACAAACTTAAAAATACAATAAAATAAACTTATTTAAATGATATTCACCGTTTCAATTTCAACCTCACCTAGACAGAGTTGGTCTTTGGAACTGATATTCTCTAAACTGGTTCCAAATACCGCTAGGTAAGCCGCTCTGCAGTTTCTGTAAAAAATCTCTTCTTCAGAGCACTGAGATCTGCCAGCTTCAAATTGCACAGGCTTAGCCGGAGTAGATGTGATGCTTCCCTGCCGATTGGACATTCTGAAAATTCACAAAAATGTCGTCTGTTGTATTAAATACTCCCAATGGGTTTACCAGGTAAATGCGCTGTCTGGTGTTGAGCAATACAGACCAAGATTCCCATGCATCCTGAGCAAAGTGTAGAGTGAAAGCTCAGCCATATGACAAAGGCATGTAGCATGGCAAAATCTCCTGGGGATGCAGAGTATGCTTTAGGCCTCAGGAGCTTCGGGTTTTCACAAACCTATCATTTATTCTATTTGTTATAAAATATACCATAAACTAAATAAAATAAGTGTATGTATAATCAAAAATGTTGATTGTTCAGAAGTGAGGGCCAGTTGGAAATTTTGAAGGAAGGTCCCAGTTTCAATCCCTGAGGAGCTGAGTTAGCTGATCTTAACCGGGGTGGTAATAGGGGCACAATGGCTTTAGCACCAATGGGCTTGGATACCCACGCCTGATTATTATCCAGTGCTGCTGCGGGAAAGTGAGCATATGCCCATTTGACAATGAGAGGTTCAGGCTTGGCTGGAATGCCCTCCATGATCAAACAACTTGACAACACTCAATGTCTAGAGAAGGCTCACATGAAGACTGTCCAGGAAGGCATGATCCTGGGGGGTCCATGAAACTACTTTGGAAGAAATGAATAAGCATAAAAATAATAGGACTCCTTCCATCTAGGTTTCCTTCTTGATAGCTCCAAACTGATTTAGCAGCAATTTATAATCAGATCTGATTGGGAAGCTGTTAACAATCAGATTTTTAATCGCAGAGAGTGAGACTGATTGCAAATCCTTTTTAAGAAGGTAGAACTGTGCTTAATTTCACTGAGATGCAGCTCTCTCCTGTATCTTCCTCTGCATCAAATAATTATTCAATTTTACCCTAAAAGATGCAATGGTCTCTGCTTCACCACACCTTGTGATGAAGCATTCCAAGCTCTAACAACTCTTTGCCTACAGAAATTTCTCCTAACCTTACAGTGACCTAAATTGGTGCCCTTGTTAATGGCTCCCCAACCATTCATATTCATGTTATCAAAACCTTTCATAATTTTTAAAAAATTCTACAAAATCTCCTCTTGCCCCTCTCTGCTCTGCTCTAGTGGAAATAGTCCTAGTATCTCAAAACGTTTCTATTAATTATACAGCCATAATGGGGGACTTCAACTATCCTAATATAGAATGGGAAAGTAATAGTGTAAGGGGCAAAGAGGGGGAGGAATTTTTGAAGTGTGTTCAGGAGAACTTTCTTGACCAGTACGTTTCCGGCCCAACGAGGAAGGAGGCATTGCTGGATCTGGTCCTGGGAAATGAGGTGGGCCAAGTGGAGCAAGTGTCAGTGGGGGAACATTTAAGGATCAGCAATCATAGTATCATAAGGTTTAGATTAGCTATGGAAAAGGACAAGAACCACTCAAAAGTAAAAATACTCAAGTGGAGGAGGGCCAATTTCAATGGGATGAGAATGGATCTAGCCTGAGTAAACTGGAATCAAAGATTGGCAGGCAAAACTGTAATTGAACAATGGGCGGCCTTTAAAGAGGAGATGGTTTGGGTACAGCCTAGATACATTACCACAAGGGAGCAAGGAAGGGCAACTAAAGCCAGAGCTTCATGAATGACAAAAGAGGTACAGAGTAAGATGAAGCAGAAAAAAGGGGTGTCTGACAGATGTCAGGTTGAGAAAGTTCAGAAGGGAGGCAAAAAAGGAAATAAGAGGGGCAAAGAGAGAGTATGAGAATAGACTGTCGGCTAACATAAAAGGGAATCCAAAAGTCTTCGATAGGCATATAAATAGTAAGCGGGTAGTAAGAGGAGGGGTGGGACCAATTAGGGACTAAAAAGGAGATCTATGCATGGTGGCAGAAGGTATGGCTGAGGTTCTAAATGGGTACTTTGCATTTGTTTTTACCAAGGAAGAAGATGCTGTCAAAGTCACAGTAAATGAAGAGGTAGTTGAGATACTGGATGGGCTAAAAATTGATAAAAGAGGTAGTAGAAAGGCTAGCTGTACTTAAAGTAGATAAGTTACCTAGTCCGGATGGGATGCATCCTAGGTTGCTGAGGGAAGTAAGGGTGGAAATTGCAGGGGTACTGGCCATAATCTTCCAATCATCCTTCGGTACAGGAGTGTTGCCAGAGGACTGGAGAATTGCAAATGTTACACCCTTTTATGAACAAGGGTGTAAGGATAAATTCAGCAACTACAGGCCAGTCAGTTTAACTTTGGTAGTGGGGAAGCTTTTAGCAACAATAATCTGCGACAAAATTAACAGTCACTTGGACAAATGTGGATTAATTAAGGAAAGCCAGCATGGATTTGTTAAAGGCCAATTGTGTTTAACCAACTTGATTGAGTTTTTTGGTGAGGTAACAGAGAGGGTTGATGAGGGCAATGAGGTTGATGTGATGTATATGGACTTCCAAAAGATGTTTGATAAAGTGCCGCATTATAGGTTTGTCGTCAAAGTTGAAGCCCATGGAATAAAGGATCATAGAATCGTAGAAAATAGGAGCAAGAGTAGGCCATTCGGCCCTTCGGGCCTGCTCTGCCATTCATAATGATCATGGCTGATCGTATAACTCAGTACCCCGTTCCCGCTTTTTCCCCATATCCCCTGATCCCTTTAGCCTTAAGAAATATATCTGTCTCCTTCTTGAATATATTTAATGACTTGGCCTCCACTGCCTTCTGTGGTAGAGAATTCCACAGGTTCACCACCCTCTGAGTGAAGAAATTTCTCCTCACCTCGGTTCTAAATGGCATACCCCGTATCCTGAGACTGTGACCCCTGGTTATGGATTCCCCATCCATCGGGAACATCCTCCCTGCATCTAGTCTGTCCAGTCCTGTTAGAACTTTATATGTTTCGATGAGATCACCACAGGCCTATAGTGAATATAGGCCTAGTTGACCCAATCTCTCCTCATACGTCAGTCCTGCCATCCCAGGAATCAGTCTGGTAAACCTTCGTTGCACTCCCTCCATGGCAAGGACATCTTTCCTCAGATAAGGAGACCAAAACTGCACACAATACTCCAGATGTGGTCTCACCAAGGCCCTGTACAACTGTAGTAAGACATCCCTGTTCATGTACTCAAATCCTCTTGCAATGAACGCCAACATACCATTCGCCTTCCTACCCATGACAGTATTGGTAGGAGTGACCACCGCACAGTCCTCGTGGAGACGAAGTCCCGTCTTCGCATTGAGGACACCATCCAACGTGTTGTGTGGCACTATCACCGTGCAAAATGGGATAGATTCAGAACAGATCCAGCAGCTCAAAACTGGGCACCCATGAGGCACTGGGGGCCATCAGCAGCAGCAGAATTGTATTCCAGCACAATCTGTAACCTCATGGCCCGGCATATTCCTCACTCTACCATTACCAACAAGCCAGGGGATCAACCCTGGTTCAATGAGGAGTCCAGAAGAGCATGCCAGGAGCAATACCAGGCGTACCTAAAAATGAGGTGCCAACCTGGTGAAGCTACAACTCAGGACTATATGCATACTAAACAGCGGAAGCAACATGCTATAGACAGAGCTATGCAATTCCACAACCAACGGATCAGATCAAAGCTCTGGAGTCCTGCCACATCCAATCGTGAATGGTGGTGGACAATTAAACAACTAACGGGAGGAGGAGGCTCTGCAAACATCCCCATCCTCAACGATGGCGGAGTCCAGCACCTGAGTGCAAATGACAAGTCTGAAGCGTTTGCAACCATCTTCAGCCAGAAGTGCGGAGTGGATGATCCATCTCGGCCTCCTCCCGATATCCCCACCATCACAGAAGCCAGTTTTCAGCCAATTCGATTCACTCCACGTGATATCAAAAAACAGCTGAGTGCACTGGATACAGCAAAGGCTATGGGTCCCTACAACATCCTGGCTGTAGTGCTGAAGACTTGTGCTCCAGCACTAGCCGTGCCTCTAGTCAAGCTGTTCCAGTACAGCAACAACACTGGCATCTACCCGACAATGTGGAAATTTGCCCAGGTATGTCCTGTCCACAAAAAGCAGGACAAATACAATCCGGCCAATTACCGCCCCATCAGTCTACTCTCAATCATCAGCAAAGTGATGGAAGGTGTCGTCGACAGTGCTATCAAGTGGCACTTACTCACCAATAACCTGCTCACCGATGCTCAGTTTGGGTTCTGCCAGGACCACTCGGCTCCAGACCTCATTACAGCCTTGGTCCAAACATGGACAAAAGAGCTGAATTCCAGAGGTGAGGTGAGAGTGACTGCCCTTGACATCAAGGCAGCATTTGACCGAGTGTGGCACCAAGGAGTCCTAGTAAAATTGAAGTCAATGGGAATCAGGGGAAAACTCTCCAGTGGCTGGAGTCATACCTAGCACAAAGGAAGATGGTAGTGGTTGTTGGAAGCCAATCATCTCAGCCCCAGGACATTGCTGCAGGAGTTCCGCAGGGCAGTGTCCTAGGCCCAACCATCTTCAGCTGCTTCATCAATGACCTTCCCTCCATCATAAGGTCAGAAATGGGGATGTTCGCTGATGATTGCACAGTGTTCAGTTCCATTCGCAACCCCTCAAATAATGAAGCAGTCCGAGCCCGCATGCAGCAAGACCTGGACAACATCCAGGCTTGGGCTGATAAGTGGCAAGTAACATTCGCGCCAGATAAGTGCCAGGCAATGACCATCTCCAACAAGTGAGAGTCTAACCACCTCCGCTTGACATTCAACAGCATTACCATCGCCGAATCCCCCACCATCAACATCCTGGGGGTCACCATTGACCAGAAACCTAACTGGACCAGCCATATAAATACTGTGGCTACAAGAGCAGGTCAGAGGCTGGGTATTCTGCAGCGACTGACTCACCTCCTGACTCCCCAAAGCCTTTCCACCATTTACAAGGCACAAGTCAGGAGTGTGATGGAGTACTCTCCACTTGCTTGGATGAGTGCAGCTCCAACAACACTCAAGAATCTCGACACCATCCAGGACAAAGCAACCCGCTTGATTGGCACCCCATACACCACCCTAAACATTCACTCCCTTCACCACTGGCGCACAGTGGCTGCAGTGTGTACCATCCACAGGATGCACTGCAGCAACTCGTCAAGGCTTCTTCAACAGCACCTCCCAAACCCACGACCTCTACCACCTAGAAGGACAAGAGCAGCAGGTACATGGGAACAACACCACCTGCACGTTCCCCTCCAAGTCACACACCATCCCGCCGTTCCTTCATCGTCGCTCGGTCAAAATCCTGGAACTGCCTTCCTAACAGCACTGTGGGAGAACCTTCACCACACGGACTGCAGCGGTTCAAGAAGGCGGCTCACCACCACCTTCTCAAGGGCAATTAGGGATGGGCAATAAATGCCGGCCTTGCCAGCGACGCCCACATCCCATGAACGAATAAAAAAAAAGTAACACATCCCTGTTCCTGTACTCAAATCCTCTTGCAATGAACGCCAACATACCATTCGCCTTCCTAACTGCTTGCTGCACCGGAATGCTCGCTTTCAGCGACTGGTGTACAAGGACACCCAGGTCTCGTTGTACCTCCCCTTCTCCCAATCTATCACCATTCAGATAATAATTTGTCTTTCTGTTTTTACAACACAAGTGGATAGCCTCGCATTTATGCACGTTATACTGCATCAGCCATGTTCTTGCCCACTCACCCAACTTGTCTAAATCACATTGGAGCCTCTTTGCATCCTCCTCATACTCACGTTCCACCCCAGCTTTGTGTCATGTGCAAACTTGGAAATGTTACATTTAGTTCCCTCATCCAAATCATTGATATGTATTGTGAATAGCTCGGGCCCAAGCACTGATCACTGCAGTACCCCACTAGTCACTGCTTGCCACCGTTTATTCCTACTCTCTGTTTCCTGTATGTCAACCAGTTCTCAATCCATGCCAGTATATTCCCCCCAATCCCACGTGCTTTAATTTTGCACACTAACCTCATGTGGGACCTTATCAAAAGCCTTCTGAAAATCCAAATACACCACATCCACTGGTTCTCCCCTATCTATTCTACTAGTTACCTCCTCAAAAAACTCCAGTAGATTTGTTAAGCATGATTTTGCTTTCATAAACCCATGCTGACTTTGTCCAATCCCGTTAATGCCTTCCAAGTGTTCTGTTATTACATCCTTTATAACAGACTCTAGCATTTTCCCCACTACTGATGTTAGGCTAACTGGTCAGTAATTCTGACCAGTTTTTTCTGTGTTTTCTCCCTCCTTTTTTAAATAGTGGGGTTACATTTGCCACCCTCCAATCTGTAGGAACTGTTCCAGAGTCTATAGAATTTTGGAAGATGACGTCCAATGCATCCACTATTTCCAGGGCCACTTCCTTTAGTACTCTGGGAAGTAGATAGGGGGCAGTGGCAGCATGGATACAAAATTGGCTAAGTAATCGGAAACAGAGTGTAGTTGTGAACGGTTGTTTTTCAGACAAAACTTAGAAGGGTAGTGAACAGTGAGGAGGGTAGTGAACAGTGAGGAGGGTAGTGAACAGTGAGGAGGATAGTGATAGATTTCAAGAGGATGTAGTCAAGTTGGTGGAATGGGCAGATGCGTGGCAGATGAAATTCAATGCAGAAAAGTGTAAAGTGATACATTTCGGTAGGAAGAACAAGGAGGCAATATAAACTAAAGCGTACAATTATAAAAGAGGTGCAGGAACAGCGATCTGGGGGTATATGTGCACAAATCATTGAAGGTGGCAGGACAGATTGAGAAAGCGGTTCAGAAAGCATACGGGATCCTGGGCTTTATAAATAGTGGCATAGAGTACAAAAGCAAGGAGATCATGATGAACCTTTATAAAACATTGGTTCGGCTACAACTGGAGTATTGTATCCTGTCTGGGCGCTGCACTTTAGGAAGGATGTGAAAGCCTTAGAGGGTGCAGAAAAGATTTACTAGAATGATTCCAGGGATGAGTTACATGCATAGACTGGAGAAGCTGGGGTTGTTCTCCTTAGAGCAGAGAAGGTTGAGAGGATATTTGACAGAGGTATTCAAAATCATGAAGGGTCTGGAGGGAGTTGATAGAGAGAAACCGTTCCCATTGGCAGAGGGGTCAAGAACCAGATGACATAGATTTAAGGTGATTGGCAAAAGAACCAAAGGCGAAATGAGAAAAACTTTTTTTTGCACACAGTGAGTAGTTGTGATCTGGAATGCACTGCCTGAGGGGGTGGTGGATGCAGATTCAATCGTGGCTTTCAAAAGGGAATTGGATCCGTACTTGAAGGGAAAAAATTTGCAAGGCTACAGGGATAGGGCAGAGGAGTGGGACTAGCTGGGTTGCTCTTGCAGAGAGCCGGCACTGTCTCGACGGAGCGAATGGCCTCCTTCCGTGCAGTAATCATTCTATGATTCTATAGTTTCTCACCGCTGATCACATTTTTAATAGGCTACATTTTTAAAGCAAAACAAGAGAAAATTGACATCTATTTACATAATGGAAAAAATAACTTTCACATCTTAAATATCTAAACAAAACCAGGTCAGTGCAAAAAATACTACAATCTCTGCTTTCATAAAACTACAATGCAACTGCTTCCAAAAAGTTACTGTTTTTGGAGATATGATGAATATGAAGCTTAATAACGTTGTTAAAGATACCGAACCATTTTAAATCTGAGATTGTATTTTCAATTTGCTCTCACCTGACCGCTCCCAGCCCAGGCCCTCGGTCTGTAACCATGGAAACCAACTCCAGCCAATCGGAAGAAAGCGGTCCTCACACTTTACTGACCCTGTCGTGAAAAAAGATCCGGTCCCGAACAGTGGTTCCGGTCTCTGGTGAAAAGTTGGTTCAGTTTGTTTTAAATGTATTTTTAATGCATCTTTGGAATTTATTTCAAAACATAACATAGCACAAAAGTGATCGATACTGAATGGTGTACTTTATTGGTGGACAAACTTGTGTTACTTTAGTTGGTTTATCTGCCACTCTGATAAAGTGTATTGACTGCCAGGAATGTTTAGTTCAGATTTCCAGCATCTACAGTTTTCTCTCTGTAATAATGTCATGTTTTCTCTGTCTCGAATATAAATATATTGTTTCATTCAAGTTTTTTATAAATTTGAACTTTGAATGCAATTTTATATCAGCGTTATCTCCAATGATAAACACAGATACAAACGGCTAACGCTGATTCTGTCGCAATGACAGCGAGTCCCGGTTTAATGAACGAGCCGAGAGATTCCGGGCCTGGCCCACATACAACAATTAACACTGGAAAAACAGGATAACATTTTAATGAAAATAAACCTGATAAAATGTGAAATCAATAAAGATAATGTGAATGGAGACTGAGACCTCATCACCCGAATCATCGCCCCCACCCAGACTCCAATCAGTTCGCTGCCAGTTTCACGCGCACCGATCGGCGGCGCTTTCCACCCGGCCCCAGAAAGGTGTAACACGAGGGCGGCAAATTCCGAGAGACCGAGGATGGAACCGGGCCCGCGGGACCCCAGACTCCCGTGAGTGAGTGACGGAACCCGCACTCGGCGGCCCGTCCATTCAAACACGCCGACAAGTGTAAACGCCGCGTCTCTATCCCCTTCGTTCTCTTTGACACGGTGGATAACAACATCCCATCCCACCACTATCACCATCCCACCCTCCCCTCCTCCTCAGCACCATCCTGTCCTCATCCCACCCTCCTCAACACCATGCCCTCCTCAACACCCTCCCATCCTCAACACCATGCCCTCCTCAACACCCTCCCATCCTCATCCCACCCTCCTCAACACCATGCACTCCTCAACACCCTCCCATCCTCATCCCACCCTCCTCAACACCATGCCCTCCTCAACACCCTCCCATCCTCATCCCACCCTCCTCAACACCATGCCCTCCTCAACACCCTCCCATCCTCATCCCACCCTCCTCAACACCGTGCCCTCCTCAACACCATGCCCTCCTCAACACCCTCCCATCCTCATCCCACCCTCCTCAACACCATGCCCTCCTCAACACCCTCCCATCCTCATCCCACCCTCCTCAACACCCTCCCATCCTCATCCCACCCTCCTCAACACCATGCCCTCCTCAACACCCTCCCATCCTCATCCCACCCTCCTCAACACCATGCCCTCCTCAACACCCTCCCATCCTCATCCCACCCTCCTCAACACCATGCCCTCCTCAACACCCTCCCATCCTCATCCCGCCCTCCTCAACACCCTCCCATCCTCATTCCGCCCTCCTCAACACCATCCTGTCCTCATTCCGCCCTCCTCAACACCATCCTGTCCTCATTCCGCCCTCCTCAACACCATCCTGTCCTCATCCCGCCCTCCTCAGCAGCATCCCGCCCTCTACGCCCTTCTCAACACCATCCTGTCCTCATCCCGCCCTCCTCAGCAGCATCCCGCCCTCTATTCCATCCCCTCCCCACCCCACCCCATCCCACCTTCCATCACCCTCCTCACCACCATCCCATCTTCATCCTACCCTCCTCTCACCATTCCCCTTATCCAGTTGAATGGGACTACTCTTGTTGGTTCCATTTTCACCTATCCTATCATTGGCAAAGGCGTCTCTTCCGACCGCTTTTTTTTTATTCGTTCATGAGATGTGGGCGTCGCTGGCGAGGCCGGCATTTATTGACCATCCTGAGTTGCCCTTGAGAAGGTGGTGGTGAGCCACCTTCTTGAACCACTGCAGTCCGTGTGGTGAAGGTTCTCCCATAGTGCTGTTAGGTAGGGAATTCCAGGATTTTGACCCAGCGACGATGAAGGAACAAGTCGGGATGGTGTGTGATTTGGAGGGGAACGTGCAGGTGGTGTTGTTCCCATGTGCCTGCTGCTCTTGTCCTTCTAAATGGTAGAGGTCGCGGGTTTGGGAGGGCTGTTGAAGAAGCCTTGGCGAGTTGCTGCAGTGCATCCTGTGGATGGTACACACTGCAGCCACTGTGCGCCGGTGGTGAAGGAAGTGAATGTTTTGGGTGGTGGATGGGGTGCCAATCAAGTGGGCTGCTTTGTCCTGGATGGTGTCGAGCTTCTTGAGTGTTGTTGGAGCTGCACTTATCCAGGCAAGTGGAGAGTATCTGACTTGTGCCTTGTAGATGGAGGAAAGGCTTTGGGGAGTCAGGAGGTGAGTCGCTCGCCGCAGAATACCCAGCCTCTGACCTGCTCTTGTAGCCACAGTATTTACATGGCTGGTCCAGTTAAGTTTCTGGTCAATGGTGACCCCCAGGATGTTGATGGTGAGGATTCAGCGATGGTAATGCCGTTGAATGTCATGGGGAGGTGGTTAGACTCTCTTGTTGGAGATGGTCATTGCCTGGCACTTGTCTGGCGCGAATGTTACTTGCCACTTATCAGCCCAAGCCTGGATGTTATCCAGGTCTTGCTGCATGCGGGCTCGCACTGCTTCATTATTTGAGGGGTTGCGAATGGAACTGAACGCTGTGCAATCATCAGCGAACATCCCCATTTCTGACCTTATGATGGAGGGAAGGTCATTGATGAAGCAGCTGAAGATGGTTGTGCCTAGGACACAGCCCTGAGGAACTCCTGCAGCAATGCCCTGGGGCTGAGATGATTGGCTTCCAACAACCACTACCATCTTCCTTTGTGTTAGGTATGACTCCAGCCACAGGAGAGTTTTCCCCTGATTCCCATTGACTTCAATTTTACTAGGGCTCCTCGGTCAAATACTGCCTTGATGTCAAGGGCAGTCACTCTCACCTCACCTCTGGAATTCAGCTCTTTTGTCCATGTTTGGACCAAGGCTGTAATGAGGTCTGGAGCCGAGTGGTCCTGGCAGAACCCAAACCGAGCATCGGTGAGCAAGTTATTGGTGAGTAAGTGCCCCTTGATAGCACTGTCGACGACACCTTCCATCACTTTGATGATTGAGAGTAGACTGATGGGACGGTAATTGGTCGGATTGTATTTGTCCTGCTTTTTGTGGACAGGACATACCTGGGCAATTTTCCACATTGTTGGATAGATGCCAGTGTTGTAGCTGTACTGGAACAGCTTGGCTAGAGGCGCAGCTAGTTCTGGAGCACAAGTCTTCAGCACTACAGCCGGGATGTTGTCGGGGCCCATGGCTTTTCCTGTATCCAGTGCACTCAGCCATTTCTTGATATCACGTGGAGTGAATCGAATTGGCTGAAAACTGGCTTCTGTGATGGTGGGGGTATCGGGAGGAGGCCGAGATGGATCATCCACTCGACACTTCTGGCTGAAGATGGTTGCAAACGCTTCAACCTTGTCATTTGCACTCACGTGCTGGACTCCGCCATCATTGAGGATGGGGATGTTTGCAGAACCACCTCCTCCCGTTAGTTGTTTAATTGCCCACCACCATTCACGATTGGATGTGGCAGGACTGCAGAGCTTTGATCTGATCCGTTGGTTGTGGAATCGCTTAGCTCTGTCTATAGCAAGTTGCTTCCGCTGTTTAGCATGCATATAGTCCTGAGTTGTAGCTTCACCAGGTTGGCACCTCATTTTTAGGTACGCCTGGTGCTGCTCTTCTGCTCTCCTCATTGAACCAGGGTTGATCCCCTGGCTTGTTGATAGTGGTAGAGTGAGGAATATGCCGGGCCATGAGGTTACAGATTGTGCTGGAATACAATTCTGCTGCTGCTGATGGCCCACAGCGCCTCATGGATGCCCAATTTTGAGCTGCTAGATCTGTTCTGAATCTATCCCATTTTGCACGGTGGTAGTGCCACACAGCACATTGGATAGTGTCCTCAGTGCGAAGACGGGACTTCGTCTCCACAAGGACTGTGCGGTGGTCACTCCTACCAATACTGTCATGGGCAGATGCATTTGCGACAGGTAGATTGGTGAGGACGAGGTCAAGTAAGTTTTTCCCTCATGTTGGTTCGCTCACTACCTGCCGCAACCCCAGTCTGGCAGCTATGTCCTTCAGGACTTGACCAGCTCGGTCAGTAGTGGTGCTACCGAGCCACTCTTGGTGATGGACATCATCTGCCCCCCGCCCCTGGAGAACCTTCCTTTGGGCCACTCCTCTTCCTCATCTACTTGCTGCGGCTTGGCGACATCATCTACATATGTATGCTGATGATTCCAAGGTGTACCTCTTTACCTCTCTTGACCCTTCCGCTGCCTCTATGCTGTCAAACAACTTGCATTTATATAGCACCTTTAAACATAGTAAAATGTCTCAAAATGCTTCACAGGAGTGTAATCAGACAAAAATTGACACCGAGCCAAAGAAGGAGATATTCGGACAGGTGACCAAAAGCTTGGTCAAAGAGGTAGGTTTCAAGGAGCTGTACCGTTACCCTTCTCTATCTCAGCCCATCTGCCACTGAAGCCCTTATCGATGCCTCTCTCACTTCCAGATTTGACAATTCCTATCCTCCACTCTCTGTAAACATCAGCTCATCTCAAACTCTGTGCCTGCAAAGCCCCAGCACCCCTGTCATCACTGACCTACATTGGTTCCTAGTCCCTCAACACCTCAAATTTGAAATTCTCAATCGTATGTTTAAATTCCTCCACAGCCTCGACCTTCTCTAACACTGTAACCTTCCCCAAACTGCATTCCTCTGTTTCCCACTCCAGCCTCTTTTCCATCCCCCCCCCCATTAGCTGTAGTTTCAGCCGCCTAGGCCCCATAATCTGGAATTCCCTTCCTAAACGTCTCTGCCTCTCCACCTCCCTGTCTTCCTTTAACATCCTCCTTAAAACCCACCTCTTTGAATTAAGGGATGTGGGAAAGTGGAGTTGAGGTTGAAGATCAGCCATGATTTTATTGAATGGTGGAGCAAGCTCAAGGAGCTGCATGGTCTACTCTGGCTCCTATTTCTTATGTTCTTTTGGTCGCTCCTCTTTCCCCTCCACCCATCCTCCAATATCTCCTTTGACTCAGTGTCCAGTTTTTTTTTCCTTACGCCTGTGTGAACTGCCTAGGGATGTTTTTCTATGTTAAAGGTGCTATATAAATGCAATTTGTTGTTCCTGAGCCAAAGACAAACCTGACCCTTCTCCTAGTGTCTAATTGTCACCGAATTAGTGCACATAGTCACGAGAAGCCACAAAGGTGGCTGGAATGGGAATTGAAACTATCACGCTGATGCAGTAGAGATATTTTGAGGTTGGGCGGAGGCACATTGTTTAGTCAGTATTGTGTGAGCTCTGCCTGCAATTAATCATGCTGTCCAACCATCTGACTTACCAATGTTTGATGCTGATACTTCGTGTTGGGAAGTAGAACACTTTCCCATTTCAGGCACAAACAGCCTTCACCTTGATCAACACAAGAATCTCACCATATTTAAAAAGACAGCCTAACTTTGTCCAGTGTTGTGAATGCACCAGAGTTCTTCAGGCTCATTTTGTGCCGTTCAATCCCCTAGCCAATAAACTGAAGGCCAGAAATAAATTTCAGTTTGTTTTGTTATTGCAACAATGTTGCTAATGTGGAGTGAAACAGGATCATTAAATGACAAGGCCAGATTACATGCCAGTGGATCGATGAGAGGTCAATTAATTGATTTTAAATATAATAAAAGTCTCTCAACTAATCAATTATAATTGATTGCTCAGCAGAGCCCTATTAGGTCACCTAACCAATAATTTAACTCAATTATTCATGTGTCAAACTAACCTCATCCTTTTCCACATGAAAATGAAGTATCCCTACAGTACAGTTTAAAGCAGCACTAATCACTAACTAGTCGAGGAGCACAGGTGGGGGTGGTGTTGGGTTGATTGGGTTGGGTGCAGATGGGGGTGGGGGGGTGGGGCTTGAGAGGTGATGGGCACTTACTTCAGTATCATTATTCATTGTAAGAAAGTGTGCATTTGTGGACATCAGATGAGAACATGATCAGACTCGTTCATCTATAACACCTCCTGCAACCAATTGCCTACTGATACTCATTGCTTGGGTTCACACATGAACAATGGTTATTTGAATAAAGTACCTAAAGGCAGTGTCACACATCAGGATTTTTTTCACCATTTTTTCATAGTGGATTTGGGGAGAAAGTTACATGTGTTTTAAAGCAAAGTGTATTCACACAAGCTTTTTAAAAAAGAAACCAAGATGAAAGGTGACTAAAATGGCATCGAACTAAAATTGTTAACCTATTTTGCCAATCAATAAGATCTCACAGTAATTGTATTGGGAACTCTCTTGTCCTGGACAGTCTAGCAGGCCTTCCCTTCTGGATGTGAACATAGGGTGATAAAGGTCCAACAAAGGCTGCAAAGTCAGTCAGGTTCTGAAACAAAAATCTCCAAAAGCAAGCTTTGGCCAGGTTCAAAAGGAAAATGCAGGAGGGTAGTCAGGAGCTATTTTATTTGAGTCAAGAACGACCACCCACTGATGTGAGGAAGTGCAGTGTAGCCTTTATTTTGTATTATTACATGAAGGTAATTTGCACTAAGTGAATTGAGCCTGATCGTAACTGTTGATTTGTATGTTTTCTTGCTGTGAAAAATAAAGTAGCTTAATGATCTATCTTGCGTTTTCTGTCTTCAAAAAGATTGGAGAGGTACATGGGCAAATGTAAATAGAACGGTTACAGCTCAGAAAGATGCCGTTCAACCCATCGAGCCCATGCCAGCTGTTTGTAAGAGCAATCCAGTTAGTCCCATTCCCTTGCTCTTTCCCCGTAACCCTGCAAATTTTTTTCCTTCAAGCATTTATCAAATTCCTTTTTGAAATCCACAATTCAATCTGCTTCCACCTCCCTTTCAGGCAATGCATTCCAGATCACAACTACTCGCTGCGTAATAAAGTTTTTCCTTATGTCACCTTTGGTTCTTTTGCCAATCACCTTAAATCTGTGTCCTCTGGTTCTCGACCCTTCTGCCAATGGGAACAGTTTCTCTTTATTTACTTATGATTTTGAACACCGATCAAATCTCCTCTTAACCTTCTCTGCTCTAAGGAGAACAACCCTAGCTTTACTCTATGCATCTGTTTATAAAGCCCAGGATCCCTCTTAACCTTCTCTGCTCTAAGGAGAACAACCCTAGCTTTACTCAATGCCTCTATTTATAAAGCCCAGGATCCCATATGCTTTCTCAACGTGCCCTGCCACCATCAAAGATTTGTGCACTTAAACCCCCAGGTCTCTATGTTCCTGCACCCCCTTTAGACACTCGTGAGTTATGCTATTGTATAGGTAGATATTGGGCAGTGTGAGTCCACTTCAGCAAGTGTGAAGTGTGGAATCCTCTTAAGGGAGCAACCGATACCACAACCTGAAAAAATACGTACGGCAGACCCGAATTTGTAACCAACAGCCGGCCACTGTGGAAGCATACACCAGAGGGAATATGGGGCGGGGAGTGAAATTCACATTATCCTCTCCTCAATAGTATCTGCTGCTTAGAAGTTGTATGTTCTAGTGTTTTCCTAAAAAAAAATCCTATTTCTTCTAATGTTTCAGAGTTAAACGGTCCCTTCAATTAGAAAAAAGGGTAAGTGTTACAGATATGAAGCTTTGAAGATGTTTTCATTATTAAAATAAAAATTGTGACTTAAGAACATTTTCTTTTATTACTGCAGGAAGGTGAAGCAACACCTCGCAAGAAGGATCGCAGGGTTTCCGTTGATAGATTTTCCCCAGTCACTGGAACGCAGTGTCTTAGCCCTTTTACTCCTAAAGACTCCCAATATAGGGTGAAATCTGGTATAGTAGTAACAATGTCTCTAAAAATTAATTAATTTTGTTCAGAGTGTTATCCAATGACTGTGGCCAATTGAGTGGTGTGTTTTCAATTTATTCACAATGGATTTGAGAAAGAACTTTTTCACCCAGAGGGTGGTTGGAGTCTGGAACTCACTGTCTGAAAGGGTTGTGGAGGCAGGAACCCTCACAACATTCAAGAAGCATTTGGATGAGCACTTGAAATGCCATAGCATACAAGGCTACGGACCAAATGCTGGAATATGGGATTAGAGTAGACAGGGCTGATGGCCGGCGCGGACACGATGGGCCGAAGGGCCTCTATCCGTGCTGTATAACTCTATGACTCTATGACTTTTGTCTTTAACTAGCTAATGGGTGCATCCGGTCTTCAAATTTTGCATAGTCATTGCTCCACAGACCAAGATGACCATTCGAATTTCTTATAAAAATATCTGCAAAACACTTTGTCCATAATAATTTCAGAAATATTCAATGAGCGGATAAGAGGAAAGTTCTACTATAACCTTAGTAGTATCAATAAAAAAGAAACAAGAAAGCTTGTAAGAGAGAGAGTGCAATTTATTAAACATATAAATGCAAATTCTTTCTTCATATATAGTAAATTTAAAGAACTGACTAAAGGTGATGGTGGTGAAGAGAATACAGGTTAGTTTAATTTTAATTTTACTTCCCTCCCCCAACACCTATAGATACACACATTTCATTTGAGTTCCTGATCTCAGCTGCTTCCACTGTGGAGACTGACTGAGTTGAGATCAGGTGCTTCCTCGTGTGGGTGGAGAGAAAACTGGGGACTAGGCCAGCCTTGTGTGTTTACTAAAGGCTGTTTCAGAGCAGCATTAGCCAAGACCTGGGATCAGATCCTCCCACCCTCTCTCATCAGCAGGAGGTGTGTCAATCAGGCAGCAAGAACATTTGGGAAGTTAAAAGTAATATATCATGCATTCCCTCCAATACTTTATAATATTAAATTAAAATATAACACTTTTCTGTTGTCATGCAGATGTTGCTGAATTAAACGTAGAGGGGACTAAAGTGTCCACAAGAGGGCAGCTGCATTCAGACCAGAAAGAGTGAGTCACTGAATCACCAGGAAGTCTTGCACTATGTGGAAGAGGGGCTACCCTGAGCAGTCCAGTATTTTGAAGAAAACTGATGTGCCACTTAACTATATAAATATAGTTTAAAAATTATATATTTATTATGTGTTAGTACATCCCCTGTGTTCGCAGTGAGTCAGAGAATACACTGAATGTGACAGCTGAAGTGTGACAGAAAGCAAATGTGACGCTTACAGGAAATTTACACTATATGCAAGACTTTTAATATATATATAAAATCCTAGATACTACAGCATATAAGGAGACCACTTGGCATGTCCGGCTCCGACTAGAGCTGTCTACTCTAGTCCCACTTCCCTATCCTTCCCCTGTATCTTTTTTTTTCTTCCTTTTCAAATACTGATCCGATTCCCTTTTAAATTATGTAAAATTCTAAATATATATATATTTACATTGCAAAGTGGTGAAGTTTTACACGTGATCTAACTGGAGTCCTTTGCTTTGATACAGATTAAATATGCTAAGGTCAAAAGTGGAAAAGTCCGTCTTGGTTATCAAAGCAACCAGAGAAAAGCTGAGAGCTCTGCAGGTCAGTGTGGATGAGCTGCTAGAGGTTATGGTATTGCGGAATAGGTAGCATGAGTGCTTTTTCTCACTCCACTTTTCTTCTCTGCTGATCTTAGAGTGGCAGTGGCAGCCGTCTAGTACCAAACCCAGGTGGCCATTCTTCATTTCTGAATTTACTCAGCGAGTCGTGGCAAGCTATTCCACTGTGGGGACCATTGCTGCTGAGTCCAATACAGTTTCCACATGATGCACTTCACACATGCGCTTTCCAACAGGAGATGCTGAATTATGAGTGGGAATCCTGGTTGATTTTTTGTTTTGCTTCTTTGGTCTGCTCACAATGGGCCTAATAGTTGAAAGGATCTAGTGAAAATTCTGCACTGTAAATTGGTGGGCTATTTTTCCCCCTTTAATTTTATCCCCTCCTCTCAGTGCCACCAACCATCCCATCCCTGCAATCCAACACCCACACCTTAAAAATCCAGCTATGCTTCTAAACCATTCGTTGACAATCAAATTTCATTTTGCACCAAACACAGCTCTCTATACTAAGATGCTTCCAGTGTGC